>NC_053434.1:21311533-22511533 GCF_007990345.1 Gossypium hirsutum | reverse complement strand
TATGTTGTCAAATGCCAACTTACCAAAGTCGTTTTGGGCCGAAGTAGCTTCTACTGCATTTTTTTTATCAACCGATCCCCATCCTTTGCCATTAAGAAAAAGACTCCATAAGAGGTATGGTCTGGTAATCCTGCTAATTATTTTGATTTAAAGATTTTTGGGTGTCCTGCGTATGCTCATGTTGATAATAGAAAATTGGAACCGAGATCCATTAAATGTATTTTTCCTGCGTATGCTCATGTTGATAATACAAAATTGGAACCGAGATCCATTAAATGTATTTTTCTTGGTTATAAAGCTGGTGTAAAAGGGTATAAGTTATGGTGTCCTGAAAATAAAAAAGTTGTGATTAGCAGAGATGTTGTTTTTGATGAAACTACTATGCTACCTAACTTATCTCTTAAAGACTCTTCCAATAAAGAAAATCAAAGGCAGGTGCAGCATCAGATTAATACAAATTCTACTCCTCAAGCCAGTACAAAAATTGAGAATAGAGTTGCTTCTTCACCGCAATACTCTATCGCTAAAAACAGAACTAGAAGAGAAATTAAACCTCCAAAGAAGTATGCTGAGGCTGATCTAGTTACTTATACTTTAAATGTGGCTGAAGATATAGATACGTGTCAAGAGCCATCTAATTATTCTGAGGTGGTTAGTTGTGAAGACTCAGAAAAATGGATGTTTGCTATGTAAGAAGAGATGGAATCACTCCACAAAAACAAAATATGGGATATTGTGAAACTTCCTAAAAGTAAAAGACTATTCGTTGTAAATGGGTGTTTAAAAAGAAAGAAGGGACTCTAGGAGTTGAAGCACCTAGATATAAGGCAAGGCTTGTTGCAAAGGGTTACAGTCAAATTCCAGGAGTGGACTTCACAGATGTGTTCTCCCCAGTTGTTAAGCATAGTTCAATTCAAGCTTTGCTTGGTATTATGGCCATGCATGATTTGGAGCTTGAGCAGATAGATGTAAAAACTGTATTTTTGCATGGAGAACTTGAGGAGGATATTTACATGCAACAACCAGAGGGTTTTACAGTCTCAGAAAAAGATGACTATATTTGCTTGCTGAAAAAGTCCCTTTACGGTTTGAAACAGTCACCAAGACAGTGGTACAAGAGGTTTGATTCCTTTATGACTTCTCATGATTTTAAAAGAAGTAGTTTTGACAGTTGTGTTTACTTTAAGAAAAACAGTGATGGTTCTTTTGTGTATCTACCTCTTTATGTTGATGACATGTTGATAGCAGCAAAAGATAAAGGAGAGATAAGAAAGGTCAAAGCCCAACTAAGTGAAGAATTTGAGATGAAAGATTTAGGACCAGCAAAGAAGATACTTGGTATGGAGATTCTTAGAGATAGAAAAGTAAATAAATTGTACCTAAGTCAGAAGGGGTACATTGAGAAAGTTCTTTGCAGTATGTAGAGTGCTAAGCCTGTTAGTACTCCTTTAGCAGCCCATTTTAGACTTTCATCGGCTTTGTCTCCACAATTAGATGATAAAATTGAGTACATGTCACGTGTTCCATACTCTAGTGCAGTGGGATCTCTCATGTATGCTATGGTTTGTTCAGGTCCAGATTTATCATATGCAGTTAGTGCAGTTAGTAGATATATGGCGAATCCTGGTAAAGAACATTGGAAAGCAGTTCAGTGAATTTTAAGATATTTACGAGGTACTACTGATGTTTGCTTACAGTTTGGAAGAACTAGAGATGGAGTAATTGGGTATGTTGATGCTAATTTTGCTGGAGACCTTGATAGAAAAAGATCTCTCACAGGTTATGTCTTTACAATTGGAGGTTGTGAAATTAGTTGGAAAGCCACTTTGCAAACTATAGTCGCTTTGTCTACCACTAAAGCTGAGTACATAGCGATTACTGAGGCTTGTAAAGAAGGTATTTGGTTGAAGGGACTCTTTAGTGAACTCAATGAAGACCTTCAAATCAGCACAGTATTTTGTGACAGTCAGAGTGCCATCTTTCTTAACAAAGATCAAATGTTTCATGAGAGAACAAAACACATTGATGTTAGATATCATTTTATTTGTGATATTGTTGTGAGCAAAATTAGTACTCATGAAAATCTTGCAGATATGATGACTAAGTCACTTCCTATAACCAAGTTTGAGCATTGCTTAGACTTGGTTGGTGTTCATTGTTGAGGTTAAACCCTTAAGGGGTTTTATGGAAGAAGTGGAAAACTTGTTGTTGAGAATTCGCGATGAAGAACTTGTTCATTGAGAATTCGTGTCAAGGTGGAGATTGTTAAAATTAAGTGACCCGAATCCTTATTTAAATAAAATACAGTGGTAAAATAAAATAAAAGAAGAATTCATATAGAGTTATACTTCTTTATTTTATTTTAGAATAAGGTTTTTTAAACCTTATTAAATTCAATCTATTTGATATTGATTAGAATAAGGGGTTTCAGTCTTACTAGAATATGGCTTTACAAGCCTATAAATAGACATAGTCTATTCCTCTTGTAATTATTCGAATTCGACATAGTAAATTTTCTTCTCCTCTGTCTATGGTTTTTTCCCGAATTGGTTTTCACATAAAATCTGTGTGTTTATTTTATTTTATTTTATTTTTCACAAACCTAATAAATAATCCAGACCTCGTAGCCACGAACTCGACTATATCCTTCAAGACGGCCATTTAGTTTTGGATGACCCCACAAGGAAACAAACCATCAAGCCATAAAGTAATTGACGGGAAATGGACACCGTCTATTGCAGAAAGGGATGCAGGTTGGCTCCCTGGCTATGGAGTCATCACTAACATAATCAACGGTGGGGCAGAGTGCGGTCATGGTCCTAATAACAGGGTGGTGGATAAGATTGGTTTCTATAGGAGGTACTGTGACATTTATGTGTAAGCTACGGGAGCAACTTAGATTGCTATAACCAAAAGCCTTATACAAGCAGACGATCCTAACGTAGGTAATAAATACATATCGATTTCAACATTAAGTCTTATACGAACCGACAATCTCAAGGCTGTGGTGATTGTTGATGTCACCACAATAGGTGACATTAGCAATCAACCCTTTCTTATATCTCTTCTCTGAAAATTTTTGAAAAAGAAAATGGATTATATTTCTTTCTACCTCTTCTTCTGTTTTGTTTAATCTTGCGTTTCTTGTTTCATCACCCAGTCCTAGTCAACTGTACGAGAAGTGTCGTGATGCAGTGTTCAAATATGGGGATATCTCCATTGGATATCCTTTCTCCGGAGGTGATCGAGATCCAGAATGCGGACATCCTAATTTAGAGCTTCGCTGTGACGATTTTACTAATACTGCTAAGATTGAAATTGTTGGTATTAAGTATATGGTGTTGGATATTCATCATGAAAGCTGGATTCTAAGGATTGCGAGGGAGGACTTCATCAACAATGGTTCTTTTCGTCCTCAAATTCCAATTCAAAATTCGGTCCTGAATTCTAAGCCATTTGTTCTCGGTTCTGGGAATACTAATCTCTGTTTTATGATTGCCAACCTTCATCGAGTCTTGGAATATTCCCTTGCAATTCTTCAAATTACAACAATGTTTCTATAACTACAGATAATATCTATCGAGATGAATGTTCAGTTAATGTTAGAGTTCCTGTTCTTCAATCTTCCTGGGAAAGATTTTGAAATAAAACCTTGGATTTGGAAGAAGCACTGGAAACAGGATTCGAGGTGCAATGAGAGGAGGATATGGAAGCCTGCCAAAAGTGCAATGCTTCCGGTGGAGGCTGTGGTTTTAACGAGTCAAACAATCAAACATTCTGCTACTGTTCATCAGGATTTGAGAGTTTATCGGATCCTAACGAATACCATCAATCCCATCTCCCACCATCTCTAACATATACCAAAAACAACAATATTACCAAATGTATGTATATACTTTCCATTTATGCAATTAAACAATTTTGTTTATCTAATATGAAATATTACATAATTTTTACAAAATTAAATGAATTACTTATTATAAATTCTTATAAAAATTTTAAAAAATTAATTATTATATATAATAGTTGAAATGTTTTAAAATCTCAAAAATGAAAAAACTTTTAATTAAAAATAATATATAAGAAATAATTAAACATATAATTTGAAACTAAATAATAATAGCACATACAATATACAATGTATACAAAATTACAATATTAACTTTAATTTAACTACTTATTATAATGGCGTCATTAATATTGAGTTGATGCCAAGTAATACAAAGTTAATAAGAAATTTAAATAGTAGTATTTATATATATATATATTAAAAATAGTTATAAAATTAACAATATAGATATTTTAGTAAACTTTTTTAGACGGGATAAAACTTGCTTTCAAACCTGCTCCTATGAGGTGAGGGTGAAACTTGATGGATTCGAGTTATTTTACCATGTAAAATTATTGACTAATCAATTATTCAATCAATGTCTACTAATATAAAAAATTAATTAATTTAATTAATTATTTTACAATAGTAATAAATAATGGTTGAAAGCATTGAAGTAATTGTTTTTTCTATAGGTTTTTTTAGAAGAGTGGAACCAAAAAGAGTTTATTAATAGCATTATTATTTGGTATATTTATGGTGATTTTTTAACTCTACAAACAAAAGAAATTATCTTTTGTCCTTAATTAGTATTTAAAAAATTAAAAACTAGATGAGCTATACATGGCGATTTTTTATCCTACTTGTAAAATTAAAAAACTTCTTCACCAACAAATACACAAGAGATGAAGACGAGAGCGAATAAGAAGGAGATAAAGTGGTGCAATGGAGATCAATTAACCTATAAAGGTCAAGAGTTGGAACAAGAACAAGGGGACAGGTTGATCAAATAGATGAATATAGAGAATAACCTTAAAATGCTAAAAATTCGATCTTTTATTTGTTGTTTCAAAGGGTACTTATAGAATAGGTCCCTTTATCCGCAAGTATGACATGTCAGGATATACATTTGATCCTATTAAATGCATAATAGATAATCATAGGCACGTATTGTAACACCCCTAATCCGTAACCATCGCCTGGATAGGTTAAGAGGCATTACTAAACCTATAACTCAATTCAAAACATTCATTTAACAATTATCTCTCATTTCAATAACCATTATTTCACATTAAAAATGTACTTAATTTAATCATACAAAGTATTAATCATGCATCTGGGACTAAATTGATAACATGTAAACGTTTCAGAAACTTAGAAAATTTTAAACTTTTCAAGGGTCACACACTCGTGTCAACAAGCCGTGTGCCTCACACGGCATTAGACATGTCCGTGTGTCTAAGCCGTGGCAAAACAGGGCATACATACTGACTTGTTCACATGGCCATAAGACACGCCCGTGTGCATTGGACGTGGTCGAAACTGACTTGGATCACAAGGCTAGCCACACGCCCGTGCGTATTGGCCGTGCTCAAGCCTGACTTACAATTGTAGGGTACCCTAGGGAACACACGGCCGTGTAACGTGATCGTGTGTCGCACACAGCTAAGACACATGTCTGTGTCTCTTCCCGTGTGGACAAAAATAAGTCATTTAAAAAGCCAAATTTGCCACCCTAAAACATGAGCATTTACAATCATATTTAACCACAATTAAGCAACTCAATTGGCAACCAAATTAACCAATCCAATACACATTATAAGCCATATCCAAACTTACCATTTACATGTCCATATACCTATATAGCTACATATACAATTCATTCATGTAACATCCATATATTAAGACTTATTTTGCATAATTTCATTCAAGCATTACCGTACCAAAACCTACCATATTCAAACACATATATATAAACAACCAAAACATGGTACCAAATAAGACAAATCACATGGTTAACTTATATACAAATTCATTCTCAAACCATGATATCAAAACATAACTATTACTATCAAACTAGCCTATACATGCCATATTTATATAAGTTCATAAGTTCAAAATACCAAACGGAAATTTGGATAGTGTAACGTGCAAATCCGACTTGTCCAGAACGAGCGGGCTAACGAACTTCTATAAGACATAGAAATAGAAACAGAGTAAGCTTTTAATCTTAGTAAGCCCGTATAATTCAGAATTAAACTTACCATTTAAAGTAATCAAAGCAATAATAAAATGCCAACAATTCAATTTAACCATCACCTAATCATACATAATCATCACATGTTAGTTATTTAACTAATACATAGACCATAACTTGTCCATATAACATTATTTAAGCCCGTTGAACCTATTAGAACTCCAAAGAATAATCGAGTGAACAATGTTAATATTCCGTCAATTCATCATCATACATGCTCTTTCGAGTCATGGTCGGTAAGCTCTTACTGAGCTGATAAACAGTAAGCTCTATTGAGATAAAAACAGTAAGCTCTATTGAGCTAAATAATAAGGTCTTTCGAGCTGAATCAATAAGCTCCAATGAGCTAAAACAGTAAGCTCATACGAGTTATGGTGAGTTCGCAACAAATGCAGGAGCTCAACCATTACGATAATTCCAGTAACATGTCACTCGTATCCAATGAATTCAAATAGTTCAAACGGAGCTCGATAAGGAATACAATATATATCAATGCATTCATTTTTAAAATATTTTCATTATGTACATTCATTTCAACAAATAAATTATAGAAAAGTTCGATTCCAATTATACGAACTTACCTCATATTTGCTCTTATAACTGTCGTCTACTCGTCTACCTTTCGTTTCCCCCGATTTAATTCCGGTATTTGCTTATCTTGATCTATATAATATTAAAATTAACTCATTCAAACTTTCATTCAATTCAATTTAGTCTAAAACATTCATTTTGGCTAAATTACAAATTTACCCCTTGACTTTTAACTATTTTTTAATTTAGTCCTTTTTTACACAAAATGGCAAATTTATGCAATTTACCCATAGCCCATGTATAACCAAATTTCATATAACCTCTTAACAACCCATATTTTCATTTTATTTCACATTTCTAACCACAATATTTCTATCTTTTTCAATTAATCCCATATGCTCATTTTTGTCAAAATTCACTTTATAAAACTTGTATATCTATTAACAACCATCAATAATCAAAGAAGAGACTTCAAAATACCTAAGTATTCAACAATGGCATATCTCAAAATCTTTATACATTTCAAAATCTAAGGTACGAGCTAGTTAGATTAAGCTGCAACGAGCTCAAAAATGTAAAAATCATTAAAAATTGAGTCAAAACGAACTTATATGCTCAAGGTAAAGTGACTGAATGTTTGAAGCTTTAAAAATGGTTATTCCTTGCCCTTGATTCGGTTGAAAAGATGAATGAAGAATAAAAATGCATTTTGTTTTATTAAATTAAACTTTATTAATTAATCCAATTACCAATATAACCTTATAATAAATCATCCATATATCATGTAATTCATGGACATGAATGTCCACGAACATTAACAAGGGTATATTATCAACTTAAGGGCTTCTAATATAAATTTCATAGCTATTTGAATCATTTAACTAATAGATCTCATATTTTATGCATTACGCGATTTAGTCCTTTTTATCTAATTAAGCATTTAAACAGTAAAATTTCTTAACGAAACTTTCACGTAATTAATCTATCATGCTGTAAACCTTAATAAAATAATAAAATAAATATTTTGACTTCGAAATTGTGGTCCCGAAACCACTGTTCCGATTTGACCTAGAAACGTGCTGTTACACGTATCATGAGACTCTATCAATATAAGATAGTTAAGCCTAAATAGACTTCTTATTAGAATAGTATTCACATTTAAGTTTGTGCAGATGACTCTTTAAAGTAGAATGGGTGATTACATTCAAAAATAATGGATGAGAGGTTTGTTGAAATGTTATTTTAGAGGAAGCCATTGCGGAGTCAACGATGTCTTTAATGCTAACATGTGTCTATTTGACGGAGCATATGACATTATTATTATTATTATCATTATTATTATTAAAAACTTCTTCCTTTTTCAACTATGTCCACCCATTGCAGTACCAGATTATTTGGTTTTATTATAATTTGACAAATTCAACATGGCATTTATTTATTTTCTGTTTTTAATAACATGAATTTTGTGTGAATGTTTTAACCCAAAAAAATTGTTGAAATTATTTCAATGATTGAAATTGTATGTAACCAATGTGTGGTATATTGTATTTAATAGGTGGGTCCAAATCCAAGTTGAAGCTGGCTCCAATTTTAATAGGTATGAAACATTTTTTTGTGGTTTGAATTAATTATATATCTTCTACTCACACACGATCACAACTACTATAATGTCTTATAGGTTGAGGTTTATTGGGTATTAATATGTGGTTTTGTTGCTACTATAATTTTTTTTTTAATTTGGAATCAAAATCAACATGTCTAATCCAAAGTAATATTTTCATGTACTCACTATTTACTACAATTAAACTTTTAGGGTTAAAGTAGGTTTTAATTGATATAACTTAATTGGTTTTAAACAAATATATATTTACTCTTTCTATAACTTATAATCAGGGTAAATCCAGCAAATCAAAATAAAATTTTAAAAGTTTAGGAGACCAAAGTTAAAAAAAAAAAGGAAAAAAGAATAGTTTAAAAGAGACTTAATTAAATTAAATATCTCACAAATAAAACGGGTTAAAATAAATATTTTACCTTTTAGCTAAGGCGGGAATGTCAAAGCCACTGAATGCTTTGTGCTTATAATGCTTTTGTTTTAAATTAACAATGATACTTTATGTGTTACAACTAACAGAAGTTCAAGGGTTTCCTTCAACATTTTTCTATAATTTTATTCATTACGTTCTTTTACTTAATTAAATATTACATATGTGTTAATAAACAGGATTAACAGTTGCTGGAATTGTATTGGTTTTTTCCGTTTGCTTCATTGTCCTAAGGTTCAAAGGAAAATCATTATCGAATTATCTCCGAGGAAAGATAAACGACGATGCTAGGATTGAGGCATTCATCACAAAGTTTGGTCTTTTTGCTCCAAAACAATACTCTTATGAAGAAATCAAGAAAATGAGGAATAAATTCAATAATAAATTAGGTCAAGGAGGTTTTGGAAGTGTATATAAAGGAAAACTACCTAATGGTCATCTTGTGGCGGTTAAATTCTTAAGTGAAATGAAGGGAAATGGAGAGGATTTTATGAATGAAGTAGCTAGCATTAGCAGAACTTCACATGTTAATATAGTGACTTTACTTGGTTTTTGCTTTGAAAGATTGAAGAGAGCTTTGATCTATGAATTCATGCTTAAAGGATCATTGGACAAGTTCATTTATGGTCAAGGATCAGATAATCAAAGTCGTCAATTGGAATGGGTAACTTTGTATGACATTGCACTCGGCATCACTAGAGGACTCGAGTACTTGCATCAAGTTGTAACACAAGGATCTTGCACTTTGACATAAAGCCTCACAATATCCTTTTGGATGAGAATTTTTGTCCCAAGATCTCCGATTTTGGCTTGTCGAAATTATGTGAAAAAAACAAGAGTATTGTATCAATGATAGGTGCTAGAGGAACTGCGAGATATATTGCTCCAGAAGTGTTTTTTCAAAATCTAGGAGGAATTTCTCATAAATTTGATGTCTATAGTTATGGAATGATGGTGCTTGAAATGGTCGGAGGTAGAAAAAATGTTAATGTTGAAGCATCCCAAACTAGTGAAATATATTTTCTGTCATGGATTTACAAGCATCTTGATCAGTCTACAAACTTGAATATTAATGAAGAAATAACAGAAGAGGAAGCAGAAATAACAAGGAAATTGATTGCAGTGAGCCTTTGGTGCATTCAAACCAATCCATTAGATCGACCGTCAATGACTAGAGTATTAGAAATGTTGCAAGGAAGCCTTCAATCATTGGAACTCCCGCCACGAACTACTTAACATTTTTGTCAAGTTGAGGAAATTGTTCATTAAACATGTGTTTATTATTTTTTTTAATTTATTTAACATGTAGTGTTCGTGAATTTAAAAGAGTTATAAATATGGGAAAATGCAAATAAGGGCAGGCAGAAGATATGATGATCTATTTGATGATTTCTGATAGAATCTATAATGATAGAACCTATAATTGATTAAACAAACAATTATTCGAAACGTAACCTGAAATTTGAGAGGTTTTTTTAGAATACTTTTTAATACTACCTGCCAAATTGGAAAAATAGCAAATGCTTATGACTTGGTGTTTATTCATGTGGACAATGTGTATGATTTTGTTGAAAGTGAAAATGAGATTGAAAATATTGAGAGAATTTTTTAAAGTGTCGTCTTTAGGGATGTCAACCAAATTTCTCAACAGTGGAACGTATTGTCTCTCAAGGTAGAGTTTTGTCTCCCGTTATGCGGAGAGCCATTTACGGTTCACAAAGGAGAACACTTGACCATAGGTGGATGTACAGCCACCCATCAAAAGGCGACTTAAGTGTCTTGCCCTTGTGAGATTCGAACATTTGACCCATTGTCGACGTCCGTGAGAATGACATTTCGAAAACTTCTCTTAAAGTCTCTCAACAATAATGATAGTATTAAACTCAAATAATTTGGGTTTTGATAAGAAAAACCAAACAAACTGTTACCGTCCATGATTTGACTATATAGTCAGTATAAAACAACATCAATAGTGGTATTAGTAGGATGTACTTCAACCAAGTTTAACTCCAAATTTAAAGTTTAAAATTTGTTTCAATCTTTAAAATTTAAAATTTGACTCAATCTACGGAGTCTTAATTTTAAAGTTCAATTCTGATTTAAGATAAAGACCTTTTTATCTAAAGAAAAAATGAGCTTGATTGTTGTCGTAACCATTTTTTTGAAAAACGGGAATCGACTTGGATTTTAAAAATAAAAGAACGGGAGTCGCCACCGTTCCTTTTTGACTAGGTGTGATCGGGTCACCTCGTTAAAATGGTTGTTTTTAATAAATAGCTTGATTTATTTAAACAACAATTTTGGTCTATGCAAATCAAGAAAACAGGTTCGGGAGTCGGTTACGCACGAGGAAGGATTAGCACCCTCGATACGCCCAAAATTGGTACCTAGTTGATTAATTAGTGTCTTAATTGTCGAAAATTGAGAACTTGAAAGACTTTGATATACGATCCCTTTTTATAAAATAAACATTAAAACGTTAAAGACACTCTCGTCTCGAGGCAATGATACGTCATATCCAGTGAGTTAGGATATGACATCTCGGATTTCTGAGAATGAGCTTGCCTTTTTTGTAAAATCGATGTATTTTAACTTATAAAAAGGGTATTCGGTTATTTAGAGTAAACGAGAGAAGTCGAAGCCCAGTAAGTTAGGGCACGTTTCTCAAATTCTTCAAATACCGAATATTGCCTTTAAAACAAATTCTTCTTTCAAGGTGACAAAAATGTCATACCCGGTAAGTTAGGGCACGAAGATTCGTGTCTCCGAGAATAAGCATTTTTCTAAAACTCGTATAGCGATTTAAAAGAGTATCCCGTTATTTAGGTTAAATGAGAAAAATCGAAACCCAGTAAGTTAGGGCACGATTATCTCAAATTTCCTAATACCGGATATCGCTTTTATGAAAGAATTTTAAGATATCGGGTAAAAAGTATGATGTGATTTGTGGTGGAATATAAAAGCAAATTATAGTATTAATAGTAATGCACAATAATGAGTGTGACAATGTCAATGACAATAATATGAGCGATTACGATAAAGAGGACATAAATATAAGGCTAACAAATGAATACGTAGGAAAAATGAAATAAGCAAATACTTAAATGAATAAATGAGCAATTATAAAACATGACAAGATAAAAGTGGCGATGATAATGAAAATGATAATGATAGCAAAAACATAAATAATAATAGTATGATACGTAAATATACCTAGATGTATTAAAATATATATATGTAATAACAGGAATGAAATATATACGAAGTATTAAAGTATATGCATAATATACATATATACATATAGCAATTAGGATATTAAAGATGTATTTGCATGGGATATATATATATGAAATACATACATAATATAATCATTAGAAATTACATACATAATATAGTATTGATAAAATAATGCTAATGCTAATAATAGTAATAATAAAATATTAATAATAATAATAATAATAATAATGAGGATAAAAATAATAACAATAATATATTAAGCAACAAATAATAATGATAATAGCAATAATAAAGAATTGGGATTAAATTATGAAGAAACAAAAGTTCGAGTATAGATTTTAAAATAAAAATAGCGAAATGCAGATTGAAGGGCTAAAATGAATCGCAAGTAGAAATACAGGGGCCACATTTGACCCATACCCATAAACGGCACCGTTCGGGTACTTGGCCATTTGAGTGGTCTAGGGACCAAATTGTAACAAAAACAAAATAAGCGATTAAATTTAGAAATATCAAAGAAACGAGATAGGACCAGATGGAAACCAGCCTCAAAAGCGGAGGGACTGAGGGCGCAAATAGACCCTCAGTCCAAAACACGCGGATCCTTGGCACAAGCGGGTCGGGTCCTCGGGTCAACTTCCAAACGACGCCGTTTTGGGTGCTAAATGTTAGCCCCAAAACAACGTCGTACCAGGGGCTTATAAAGGTCAATTTTTTTTGAAATTTTCATTTGGTCTAAGTTTGAGAGAAAAAAAAGAAAAGGGAGAGCTTTTTTTCTCTGGAAAAATCCAGAATCGGTCAAGGATCCTGGCCGTTCCCCCCGCCGTGGCTCCGCCGTGCCGGCCACCGTCGCCTCGAGGTAGAATTTTCTCTCTTTTTTTTGTCTTCTATATATTTATATTTAATATATATGCTGTTTTAAATAAGGTGAAGATTGTGGGTATGAACAGATTCAAAAGAAAAAAAGGAGAAATTGGGGTAACCTTCGATTTTTGTTCTCCGTTCTATTTTTGCTGCGATTTTGAGTTTTTCTCTTTTCCCTTTTTTAAAAAGGTCTAATATTGCTTGTTATTTCATAAGAGTACCGAATGAATCTACAGTTTTTGGATCTGGCTTTTAAATAGCCATTATATTTCTCTCTTTTTGCTTTCTGTCCTGTCTCTTTAATGTCTACAGGGGTGCAACTTGAACGTCGGTGGGGCGGTGCTGCAGGCGTCGGTGGATGGGACAAGGAGGCAGCAGCTAAACTGCTAGGGTTTCCTTGGCTTTTTCTTTTGTTGTGTGTTTGGGTTGGGTATGTTTTGGGTTTGTGGGTAAGTTGTTTGTTTAGTTTGGGCTTCTGTTAGGTTTAGTGGGTTGTTGGTTTTGGGCCCAAAATTAGGCTTGTACAGCTGCCCCTCTTTGCTTGTTGTCGTGTAACGAGAACAAAGCAAAAACTTAAGAAAGACCAATTTTGCCCGATCTCACTATGTCTGGACTTGTTTAGCACTCTTTTTCTCCAGGCATCTTCAATGTGCTCCATTGCAACTTCAGGGAAATAAGATTTGCTATCTTTAGTCTGCCCCACTGCAACTTCAGGGAGATAAGATCTGTTTATTCATAGCTTCAATCTGTTCCACTGCAACTTCAGGGAAACAGGACTTGCTATCTTCAGTGTACTCTACTGCAACTTCAGGGAGATAAAGCTTGTAACTTCAACCTGCTCCATTGCAACTTCAGGGAGATAAGGTTTGTTTTGATCTTCTCTACTGCAACTTCAGATAGATAAGATCTGTTTATTCATAGCTTCAATCTGTTCCACTGCAACTTCAGGGAAATTAGATTTGCTATCTTTAGCTTGCTCCACTGCAACTTCAGGGAGATAAGACTTGTTACTCCAACTTGCTCCACTGCAACTTCAGGGAGATAAGGTTTGTAACTCCAACCTGCTCCACTGCAACTTCAGGGAGATAAGGTTTGTTTTGACCTTCTTCCGCTGAAACTTCAAGGAAATCTACTGTGACTTTTTAGTTGTTCCAATGCCATTTTAGGAAGAAGAAATCCGCTGAAACTTCAAGAAGATCTGCTGTGGCTTTTAGCTGCTCCAACGCCATTTCAGGGAGAAGAGATTGGTGATTCAGCCTGTTACCTTACTGCTTAAGGGTCAAGGCTAATCGTCTTTGATCTGCTCCATTACTGCTTAGGGAGATAAGATCTGTAAATTCGGTCTGTTACCCTACTACTTAGGGGTTTAAGACCCTTCGTCTTTGATCTGTTTCCCTACTGCTTAGGGAGTTAGAATCTGGAAATCTTCAGCCTGTTACCCTACTGCTTAGGGGTTTAAGGTCTGTAAATTTGGGTTGTTACCCTACTGCTTAGGGGGTTAAGCCCATCATCTTCGATCTGTTTCCCTACTGCTTAGGAGGTAAGATTTGTAAATCTTCAGTCTATTCCACTGCGACTTCAGGGAAATGAGACTTGCTGGATTCGATCTGTTCCACTGCAACTTCAGGGAGTCAAGATCCGTAATTTTCAGCCTATTACCCTACTGCTTAGGGGGTTAAGGTCTGTATATTTAACCTATTACCCTACTGCTTAAGGGTTTAAGGCTTGGTGGATTTACTGATTCTAGGGACATGACCTGTAGAATCAGTTCCATGTATTTATGCTTATGCCAAAGAATTAGGATGCTATGATTAAAGTGAATCAAATGCTCCTAATTAGATGCATTTTGAATGATCTATGAATGTATGAATGCAGCATGTTGTGAGTGTGAATCCCTATTTAGGTTGCCATTGCTCTTTTTCATCAAGGTTCCTTCACTGAAATGGTACCCTGTCTTCTTGTTCAGCTCAAATTTTGAACAGAAAACCCGAAGAGGTAGTCCCAATTTAAACTTTTCCTTCTCAGATGCTTCCAATCTTTGAGTTTGGTTAGTTCTAAAAAATAGTCCTATTTCAGGTTTCTGTACTATTTAGAAACTTTCAGAGTAATATGCAGAACTCTTTTTGTGAAAATGGCTTTAGTTCATTAATCATCATTTCAATACAAAATGCTTGAAAAAGATCATGACAATGACAAAACTGAAATTTATCATAAACAACATTTGAAGGGAATAGATTAATCACAGTCAACAAACATTGTTGGAATACAAAATGAATAAAAGGGAATAGGTGCCCCAGACATCGCAGCGTGAGTTTCTCTGTACTGACTTCTTGAGGACTCCTTTTTTGCCCAATATGTGTTTAGGGGATCTAGAGTACTCTTGCAGATGTCTCAAGAAGTAACATCTCTCCTCCTTGTTAATTTAGGTACCATAAGATCATCGCATGCCCCACCTTTGATCAAAATTTGAATCGCCCTTTACGGGTTTTCAATTCAAAATCCATTTGGTCTCAAGGTGCTCTTTGCGAGTTTTCACCCTGGCCTCTCCCTTTTTTTTTTTAGGCGAAGTATTTCTTAACCGAATCCGAATTCACGGGATTGGATAAGGTCTTGTCGTCCATTTCAGCCAATATTAATGCTCCGCCAGAAAAGGCTTTCTTCACCACATAAGGCCCTTCCCAATTTGGCATACATTTTCCTCTGAAGTCCTTTTGTATGGACAGGATCTTTTTTAGTACTAGGTCTCCCTCGTGGAACTCTCTGGGACGAACCTTTTTGTCGTAAGCTCGCATCATTCGCTTTTGGTACATCTGACCATGGTGAATAGCCCGTAGCCTCTTTTCTTCAATCAAATTCAACTGATCGTATCGGGACTGGATCCATTCTGCTTCATCCAACTTTACTTCTGACAAAACTCTGAGGGAAGGAATCTCGACCTCGATAGGTAAAACTGCCTCCATTCCATAGACTAATGAGAAAGGCGTTGCCCCATTAGAAGTTCTGATAGACGTTCGATAAGCATAGAGGGCGAATGGTAGCTTCTCATGTCAATCTTTATAAGTTTCTGTCATCTTTCCTATAATCTTCTTGATGTTCTTATTGGCTGCTTCGACTTCACCGTTCATCTTCGGGCATACGGTGACGAGTTGTGATGTCTGATCTTGAACTGACTGCAGACATCCGCTATCGTGCTATTGTTCAAATTCAATGCATTGTCAGATATGATCCTTTCCGGCATTCCATATCGACAGATGATTTTCTTTTTTCAAGAACTTGCTAACTGCTGATTTAGTGACATTGGCATATGAAGCGGCCTCCACCCATTTGGTGAAATAATCGATGACCACAAAGATGAAACGATGCCCATTTGAAGCTTTTGGTGAAATTGGTCCAATCATATCCATGCCCCACATCGAGAAAGGCCATGGCGAAGTCATGACATGCAGAGGTGAAGGATGTACATTAATCTTGTCTCCATAGATTTGGCACTTATGACATCTTTTGGCGTAATTAATACAGTCTCCTTCCATGGTGGACCAATAATAACCGAACCTCATAATTTGCCTGGCCATTGTAAAACCATTAGCATGTGTCCCACAGACGCCCTCATGGACTTCTTCCAAGATTTTCTTAGCCTCAATGGTGTCTACACATCTTAATAGTACCTGATCCTTCCTTCTTTTGTACAGGATCTCCCCATCTAAGACATAGTCACTGGCCAGTCTTCTCAACGTTCTCTTGTCGTTCTCGGTAGCTTGGTCGGGGTACTCACGATTCTTCACATATCGTAGGATATCGTGGTACCAAGGGTGATCATCATTTTCCTCTTCTTCTTCGAGGTTGTAACAATGAGCCGGGGCCTCGTAAATGCTTATTTGGATTGGTTTCACATCCTCTGGTTGGTTCACCTTAATCATAGAAGCTAAAGTTGCTAGGGCGTCAGCCATCTGATTTTCTTCTCGTGGGAGGTAGTAGAAGATAATATCATCAAACTCTTTAATTAACTCAAGGATCAACCTCCGGTAATTGATCAATTTGGGGTCTCTTGTCTCCCACTCACCTTTGAGTTGATAAATAACTAGGGCAGAATCTCCATATACCTCTAACACCTTGATTTTACGTTCTATGGCCGCACGTATTCCCATGATGCATGCTTCATATTCTGCCATATTGTTCATGCAGTCAAAATTCAATTTACTAGTGAATGGATAATGATCTCCATTCGGGGACACCAAAACTGCCCCGATTCCATTACTCACGGCATTTGATGCTCCGTCAAAGTTTAGCTTCCAAAGGTGACCTTCTTGAGGGTTTTCTTCAGTGGTTGCTATGCACATTAGATCTTCATTTGGGAAATCAAAGTTCAGAGGCTCGTAGTTCTCTAGGGCTCTGCTGGCTAAGAAATCTGCTATCGCACTCCCTTTTATGGCCTTCTGGTTCACATAGACTATATCGAATTCAGAAAGTAGAATTTGCCATCAGGCCATTCTCCCGTTCAAGGCAGTCGAATCCATCAAGTACTTTAGAGGATCCATTTTAGAGATCAGCCAAGTTGTATGGTACAACATGTATTGTCTCAGTCTTCGGGTTGTCCAAATCAAGGCACTGCACAACTTTTCAATGAACGAGTATCTCGTCTCACACTCAGTAAACTTTTTACTGAGGTAATATATCGCTCTTTCTTTCCTTCCCGATTCATCGTGTTGGCCAAGTACGCATCCCATAGAATTTTCAAATACCGTCAAATACAGTATCAATGGCTTATCTGGATTAGGTGGTGTCAACACTGGGGCATTAGACAAATATTGCTTAACTTTGTCGAAGGTCTTCTGGCATTCCTCGTCCCAACCACCAGGGTTGTGTTTCTTAAGGAGACGGAATATGGGGTCATATTTCTCGGTTAGTTAAACCGAGCGATGTAATTTAGTCTTCCTAGGAATCCTCGAACTTCCTTCTGAGTGCGTGGTGGAGGTAACTCTTGTATGGCTTTGACTTTGTCTGAGTCAATTTCAATCCCTTTTCCACTGACCACGAATCCTAGTAGTTTTCCTGACCTGGCTCCGAAGGTACATTTTACGGGATTGAGTTTCAACTGGAATTTTCTCAACCTCAAAAATAATTTCCTCAAGACTTGCACATACTCTTCTTCTGTCCGAGATTTGGCGATCATGTCGTCGACATAGACTTCAATTTCTTTATGCATCATATCATGAAATAGGGTTACCATGGCTCTCTGATATGTTGCTCCTGCATTTTTTAATCCGAATGGCATTACTTTATAGCAAAAGGTTCCCCACATGGTCACAAATGTGGTTTTATTCATGTCTTCAGGATGCATCTTGATCTGATTGTACCCCGAGAAACCATCCATAAAGGAGAAGAGTGAGTAACCTGCCGTGTTGTCCACTAAGGTGTCGATATGAGGCAACGGGAAATTATCTTTCGGGCTGGCCTTGTTTAAGTCTCTGTAGTCTACACACATCCGTACCTTTCCATCTTTTTAGGGACGGGGACGATGTTGGCTACCCATTCCGAGTACTTAACTACTTGTAAGAAACCAACATCAAATTGCTTCTTGACCTCCTCTTTTATCTTCAACAGAACATCGGGCCGCATCCTTCGAAGCTTTTGCTGAACTGGCTTGCATTCTTCTTTGATGGGGAGCCTGTGTACCACAATGTCAGTACTTAGCCCAGGCATATCCTGATATGACCATGCAAAGACATCTTTGAACTCCTGGAGTAATTCAATAAGGTCTCGCTTTGTCTCTGTGGTGATGCAAGCTCCGATCTTTACTTCTCTCCTTTCTAGTTCATCTCCCAAGTTTACGACTTCTACAGTTTCTTTGTGGGGTAGAATCTGTTTCTCCTCGTGTTCTACCATTCTTAACAAATCAGGGGATAAGTTACAGTCCCTGTCATCCTCAAAGTCTTGGGATCCCTCCAGACACATATCTCGCTCAAAAGGAGATTCTAAATTAGTAGCAACGTCACTCGCATCATTAATATCTAGAGACCTGTTGTAGGTGTGAAAGAAGATGCAAAGAACAAGAGAATCTAAGAACAATGATATGTTTGGTATGATCATGAATGAAAGAATAAAAGAATATTTGTACGGAATAAGTCAAAAGGATGCATTTCATTGAAATAACGATTTCAAACATAAGCCTATTTCACAAAATGACACTTGTTACTCCTAGGCCTAGAGCAATAAGTGTGTTTTGGACATTACTCTAAGTTAGTTCTAAAGACTACAGGAATCTCTTCCGCAGTCCAATTATTCAGAACACTTCCCGGCTCATAAGGGCGAATGCCTGACAAATTTTCTACCCCCGTCCCTTCTTTATATATGGCGTTGATGTCCAAACTCCCCATCATTCCTTCCAAGATTTCTTTTCCCGACGTCTTCCGCTCGGAGTGAATGACCCCTTCAGACACAAAAGTCTTCGATATATGGAGAAGATCATTGGTTCCTATTCGATTTCTCCCCCGCTCAATCGCGCTCTCCTTCTTTCTTGCTTCTTCTCAAGTTCCTTCTTTCTTTGTTTCATGTCCGGCTTAAACCCTAACCTAAAATGGTCTTGTTTGTCTTCCATCATTGGTACATTAATACTTCCTTGGAGGTATCTCCCGAGTCCTCTTCCGGGTGGAGCCCCCTTTCCAACAGTTAACCGTAGTCCCATTCTTGTAGTCTCAGATAACTTGGGCATTGAAATCTTATTTCCTTCGATGATGAAAGTCGCGTTCACAAACTCCAAAGATCGAAAAGAGCACTCGATCGCTTCATCATTTGTCTCCAGATATGGGGCATCACTGGCTATTTCCGCGATGATGTCCTCTTTAGCATTGATTGTTACTAACCGACCTTCGGTCACTAATTTCAACTTTTGATGCAGCGACGAAGGGACTGCCCCCACTGAGTGTATCCATGGCCTCCCCAGTAGGCAATTATACGAAGGCTTAATGTCCATGACCAAGAAATCTACCTCGTATGTGCTCGGCCCGATTAAGAGGGGTACTTCAATTCTCCCCATTACCCTCCTTTCCGTGCCATCAAATGCTTTCACTACACTTTGACATGTCTTCATATGGGAACTATCTACTGGCAACCTACTCAGCGTAGATAGGGGTAGGACATTCAGTGCAGACCCATTGTCAATTAATACCCCCGGTAACGTGTACCCTTTACAGCAAGTCGTGATGTGCAAAGCTTTAGTTGATCTTCGGCCCCCTGGTGGTACCTCATTGTCATTGAAGAATATGAAGTTGTCGGCACTTATATTGTTGACTAAGCGGTCCAGTTTGTTTACAGAGATATCGTTAGCAACATAAGTTTCATTCAGCACCTTCATCAACGCGCTGCGATGGGTTTCGGAGCTTAAGAGTAAGGCCAGTACCGATATACGAGCTGGCTGTTTGTGCAACTGTTCTACGACACTATATTCGCTGTGCTTTAGAAATTTTAAGAATTCTTTGGCTTCTTTTTCAGTCACTGATTCATTAACAGTTGTTCAGGCCCCGCCAGCTTCTCTTTCTTTTGCTCAATTGCTAATAATTTTTCTTTAACCTGCTCGACTTTTGTATTTGGGGTATAACGCCTTCCACTGCGCGTATAAAAACCTTCGTCTTGAACTTCCTCTGATGCATTAATCGGGGTCTCCATTCCCGGGAATGTCACATTGCAGCTATAGTTCCACGGTACCTTTTTGCTATCTTTATAAGGAAAAGCAACGGGTTTTTGGATCACGACCTTTGGCGCAACTCGTGCCCCAGCTTCATTCATTCTCGGACGTGATATGATAACCACTGGGTGGTTGACTTTGTGAACATCCTTCATCGACCCCTCTTCGGAGGCACACACATCTGTTTTTCTTGGGCTCCCGACATATTTGAAGAATTCCAGCTCCTTATTATCCATCAATCCTTGTATTAAAGCCCTGAATTGGCTATATTTTTGGATCTCGTGATCCTATTGATCGTGGAACTCACAATAATTCTTCGCTTCTCGAGGTCTGACCCCCAAATTCTGTGCTATCAAACCTCTTTCTACCATTTTCTTTCATACTTCTTTCAACGGGGTATTCACTTCTGTAATATTCATCTTAATTTCTTTCCCCGAACTCTCAATTATCGTATTTATTCCCTTATCTCCATGGTTAGGTAATGGATTCTCTGCACTGGATGTATCATCAAATTTCACAATCCCCATGTTGATGAGTCTCTCAACCAATTTTTTGAAAGTGGTATAGTTTTCTATCGAGTGTCCTGTAGCTCCCGCATGGTATTCGCATTGGGCATTTGCGTCATACCATTTGGGGAATGGAGGTTGCATTGGCTTTAGATAGAAGGGAGACACGACATGTGCATCAAATAAACTCTGGTATAACTCCTTGTACGTCATTGGAATGGGCGTAAATTGAAGTTTCTCCCTATTTTGTTTCGTGTTGGGCTCTTGTCTGGGTGGGCCCTGCTGTCCAGTAGTTGTCGACCTTGGTTGGCTTACGGTGATCAATTTCGAATATGAGCTCACATTATTCACCTCGTGCTCTTTCTTTCTCGGCGCTGACCTCTTAGCGTTTTCCCCAGCCTCTATTTTCCCACATCTTATGGCATTTTCTATCATTTCTCCAGACATTACTATGTCCGAAAAACTCTTGGTTGCACTACCAAGCATGTGGTTAATAAAAGGTGCCTTCAGGGTATTGATGAAGAGCATAGTGGTTTCCTTTTCCAACAGAGGGGGTTGGACCTGTGTGGCCACTTCTCTCCATCGTTGGGCGTACTGCCTAAAGCTCTCATTATGCTTCTTCTCCATATTCTGTAAAGTGATTCTATCAGGGGCTTTGTCTGCCACATGACCGTACTGCTTCATGAAGGCTTGTGCTAAATCTTTCCATGAACTGATCTGGGCGCGACTCAGCTGGTTATACCATCTAGAAGTGGCTCCAACCAGACTTTTCTGGAAGCAGTGAATTAACAGCTGGTCATTGTTGACATGGCCTGCCATTCGTCTGCAGAACATAGTGATGTGAGCTTCGGGACAGCTAGTCCCGTTGTATTTCTCAAATTCTGGAGTTTTGAACTTGGGAGGGAGTACCAGGTCTGGAACCAAACTTAATTCCTTAGCGTCGATTCCACCACGATAGTCGGTGTTTTCCATTTCTTTAAATTTTTCTTCCAACCATCTACACCTTTCTTCAAGCTCTCTCGGGAGTTCTACCCTTGTCTTTTCTGCTTCTATTACTTCATCGAGATTGAGGACTACAGGGTTGGTTGGATTGTCCCCAGGATTAGAGCCTGAGCCGGCCTGATAATTCATCGGTGCCGAAGCACCGGCTTGAAATGGTTGGGGCCTAATCGTGACCGATGGCCTTCTTGGGTACATGTCAGGTTGTGTCTGAATGTTTGTTGGGGCAAAACCCGGAGGGTAGGTAGGATCTTCATTATCTTCTTCCGCATTGACCAAAGGGCTTTTCCCTTTTTCTAATCCGCCAACCAATAGACGAGTTAATCGGTCCATCATACTTTTCTGGGACTCCAACATGTGGTCCCTCATATCTTGCTGGATTTTGGCAAGCTGTTCTTGCATACGTGCTTGTAATTGATCCTGCATCTCTTTTTGCATTTGTTCCAATCTCTCTAACCTTTGGTCCATTGCCCTTGTTTTTTCCCTTGTACCGTAACGATGTTCCAGGGTAACTGCCATGATTTTTAGGGTTTTTTGTGAGTTTTAGTGCATATGATGCAATGCTGATGCATGAATGCAGTGAATGCGATGAATGCAAAAAAACGTTGATTCCAATTCGATTTCATTAGAGTAACTTTTCTAGAAAACAAGTTTCTTTACATAAAATAGATTACATATAAGGCTTGGCCCTGATGCTTAAGGCCTTGACCTGCCTAAGAAGCCAAGCTAGCTTTTGTCCTCGGTCCGATTCTGACTCGTATTTTAAACTCAGCACATCAGCTTGTACTGCTAATGTTTGCAAGTGATCAGCCACTTCTCGCACTTGAGTCAAAGCTTCGTTCAATCTCGCACTTGACTAGCTTTCAACTCGATTGCAGAATTACGCGAGCGATACTGATACAATGACCTTTCTAACTCTGATACCCGGATCTTTAACCCTTCTTTCTCATTCTGGCTTTCTACCAAACTTCTTTTCAGAGCACCTTTTCGAGCTTGAGCACCGCGAAATTTTTCCTCCCACTGGTTGGCTTTGCTTTGTTCTTCTCTAACTTCATGTCTCCATTGTTCGGATGTTTTTCCTAACTCAGCGGTTCTCATTGATCTGCGCAGCTTCTTATAGTCCGTTTTCAAACTGTCTAAGTCCTCTTCGGCCTTGTTTTTCCCTTTTTTGAGTTTTTCAGCTTCTAGTTTCTCGACATCGACATCTAACCCTAACTGCATCTTTTCTTCTTCCAATTGTTCGATCCTTTTTTCTAGCTCCAGATTCTTTCTCTCGAAATCTTGCCTGATGATCTCTAGCTCAGATGGGATTACTTTCAGGTGCTCTTCTATCGACTGAGGATTCCCTGGATCTGATGTAGGGATGTTGTCGTTAATCCACTGATTCCACCATCGGTCATACTCAGGAGTAGTCATGGGATTGGCAGCAAATTTCTTCATTCTACGAGTCTGGTTCCAGGCATTTGATATCTCGCGAACTTTCTTTTTGTAATTATTCCCTGTGAACACGAACTCGCACTGGGCTAACCCGTGTGTTGGTGGTGTAAACTGTCTGGATCTGTATTGTCGCAATGCAAGCAGAGGAGCATACCCGACGGCCCCCCATACTCCTAACAAGGGAACCCAATCGAAGTCTCTGCATCGGTATAATATTTCATTAGGAACCATCCACGGGGCTCTCCATTCAACATCTTCTTCTTGCAGATTCTGGAGCACCGTCATCCAATTTTCATCTGTCACATCATCTCGCCTCGGTGTAGCCACTAACTCTTTCAACGGAGAGTAATTTTCAGAGAAGATGCGATACGAGACCTTTTTCACTTTCTAAAAATGGCTGTGGAACCAGGATAACAAGAGCTATGCACATCCAATAAATCTCCCTTCGCCCGCTCTTCTATAAACATTTAATGATCTGAAAGTTTCAGCCAAGATTGCGGGTACAGGTGTGGTTCCTTTACCAAGCCTGTCGGAAAGGTCGGCAATAGCCTCGTCTACATGCCGCAAAGCCTTGGGGAAGATGACCAGTCCATAAATGCTCAAGGCGAAGACATCTACCCTTTTCTTCACGTCGGGGTGCGCTAAGACTAGATCCCTCAGGTTCCTCCAAGGAATGCATTTACAATCTCCTTTTTGTTTGATCCGGGTTGTCACCCACTGTTCACTCATCCCTGTGAGGTTCATTAGCTTTTTTGAAAATGCTGGGACGTTAGCAGGTCTGGCATAAATTCTGTCAACCTGAATCTTTGGGCAATGGAGCAAGGTCGTGTATTCTTCTATAGTAGGTACCAAATCTACTTTCCCGAAGGTGAAGCAACTGTAAGCAGAATTCCAATGTTGGGCACGGGCTCGAAACAGATGTTCATCTACCTTGACATCGAACAGATAAGGTAAATCACCGTAATGACAATAGAATAGCTGTTTGACCTCATCATCCCACTGACCCCAAATTTCTTTCATCTCTTGAAGATTATTTTGAGTTACGCTGATCCGAGTAAAATTCCACAATTCTGACACGTACCCCTCGGTAAGACTGTCACCTTTCTCTTGTTGTGTTGTCTCAGCCCATATCCGGACAGCCGCGTTGTCTTCTACTTTATCAAAAAACCCCTTTTCCATGATAAGCTATCTATTTAGGAACCGAATGCGAATCAACACCTTTTACAATGAAAATGCCATGCAAATACAATCAAAGTGAAACAAAGCAAGTCAGTAATTTATACGTAGTTCAAAGCAAACAAAGAATAATAAATATAGCACTTGCTCAGGTGACCACTAGGGTTTCGGAGTGCCTCTACCTAGGGCGGGTTCTTAAGGCTCGCTACATGGGGTTTAGTTCTAGAGTAAGGATACCTGAACCAACAGATTCCTCGATCTTCACCCATTATAGGCTCATACAGACCGAGTTTAGTTCAGGGGAATACATTTCCCTATGGCTGCACGGAGATGAAAATCTCACGAAGACATAGGTACGGATGTATCCCGAAAGCGATCCACTATCCTGCACGGAGGTGAAAACCTCACGAAGGAGTAGTTTCTCACTCCCACTTAAAGGGGTGTGACCACAGCGGCCATGCAATGCAATATGCAAAACTATTTAAAGACTCGAAACAATGCAGCAGGTATTGTACCACAAAAATAGCTGATGAAATGTAATGAACGGATCGTATTTCAAAACCAAATTTTCAATTTTCGATAAAAGACAAGAGTTAATCAACTTGTGGCTTGACTCTCTCATTCGTGTCCCCAGTGGAGTCGCCAAGCTGTCGTAACCATTTTTTTGAAAAACGGGAATCGACTTGGATTTTAAAAATAAAAGAACGGGAGTCGCCACCGATCCTTTTTGACTAGGTGTGATCGGGTCACCTCATTAAAATGGTTGTTTTTAATAAATATCTTGATTTATTTAAACAACAATTTTGGTCTACGCAAATCAAGAAAACAGGTTCGGGAGTCGATTACGCACGAGGAAGGATTAGCACCCTCGATACGCCCAAAATTGGTACCTAGTTGATTAATTAGTGTCTTAATTGTCGAAAATTGAGAACTTGAAAGACTTTGATATACGATCCCTTTTTATAAAATAAACATTAAAACGTTAAAGACACTCTCGTCTCGAGGCAATGATACGTCATATCCAGTGAGTTAGGATATGACATCTCAGATTTCTGAGAATGAGCTTGCCTTTTTTGTAAAATCGATGTATTTTAACTTATAAAAAAGGTATTCGGTTATTTAGAGTAAACGAGAGAAGTCGAAGCCCAGTAAGTTAGGGCACGTTTCTCAAATTCTTCAAATACCGAATATTGCCTTTAAAACAAATTCTTCTTTCAAGGTGACAAAAATGTCATACCCGGTAAGTTAGGGCACGACGATTCGTGTCTCCGAGAATAAGCATTTTTCTACAACTCGTATAGCGATTTAAAAGAGTATCCCGTTATTTAGGTTAAATGAGAAAAATCAAAACCCAGTAAGTTAGGGCACGATTATCTCAAATTTTCTAATACCGGATATCGCTTTTATGAAAGAATTTTAAGATATCGGGTAAAAAGTATGATGTGATTTGTGGTGGAATATAAAAGCAAATTATAGTATTAATAGTAATGCACAATAATGAGTGTGACAATGTCAATGACAATAATATGAGCGATTACGATAAAGAGGACATAAATATAAGGCTAACAAATGAATACGTAGGAAAAATGAAATAAGCAAATACTTAAATGAATAAATGAGCAATTATAAAACATGACAAGATAAAAGTGGCGATGATAATGAAAATGATAATGATAGCAAAAACATAAATAATAATAGTATGATACGTAAATATACCTAGATGTATTAAAATATATATGTAATAACAGGAATGAAATATATACGAAGTATTAAAGTATATGCATAATATACATATATACATATAGCAATTAGGATATTAAAGATGTATTTGCATGGGATATATATATATGAAATACATACATAATATAATCATTAGAAATTACATACATAATATAGTATTGATAAAATAATGCTAATGCTAATAATAGTAATAATAAAATAATAATAATAATAATAATAATGAGGATAAAAATAATAACAATAATATATTAAGCAACAAATAATAATGATAATAGTAATAATAAAGAAATGGGATTAAATTATGAAGAAACAAAAGTTCGAGTATAGATTTTAAAAAAAATAGCGAAATGCAGATTGAAGGGCTAAAATGAATCGCAAGTAGAAATACAGGGGCCACATAGGAAATTGACCCATACCCATAAACGGCACCGTTCGGGTACTTGGCCATTTGGGTGGTGTAGGGACCAAATTGTAACAAAAACAAAAGAAGCGATCAAATTTAGAAATATCAAAGAAACGAGATAGGACCAGATGGAAACCAGCCTCAAAAGTGGAGGGACTGAGGACGAAAATAGACCCTCAGTCCAAAAACACGCGGATCCTTGGCACAAGCGGGTCGGGTCCTCGGGTCAACTTCCAAACGACGCCGTTTTGGGTGCTAAATGTTATCCCCAAAACAACGTCGTACCAGAGGCTTATAAAGGTCATTTTTTTTTGAAATTTTCATTTGGTCTGAGTTTGAGAGAAAAAAAAAAGAGCTTTTTTTCTCTGGAAGAATCCAGAACCGGTCAAGGATCTGGCCGTTCCCCCCGCAGTGGCTCCGCCGTGCCGGCCACCGTGAACGGTAGCCGGAAATCGCCTCGAGGAAGAATTTTCTCCCCTTTTTTTTTGTCTTCTATATATTTATATTTAATATATATGCTGTTTTAAATAAGGTGAAGATTGTGGGTATGAACAGATTCAAAAGAAAAAAAGGAGAAATTGGGGTAACCTTCGATTTTTGTTCTCCGTTCTGTTTTTGCTGCGATTTTGAGTTTTTCTCTTTTCCCTTTTTTAAAAAGGTCTAATATTGCTTGTTATTTCATAAGAGTACCGAATGAATCTACAGTTTTTGGATTTGGCTTTTAAATAGCCATTACATTTCTCTCTTTTTGCTTTCTGTCCTGTCTCTTTAATGTCTACAGGGGTGCAACTTGGACGTCGGTGGGGCGGTGCTGCAGGCGTCGGTGGATGGGACAAGGAGGCAGCAGCTAAACTGCTAGGGTTTCCTTGGCTTTTTCTTTTGTTGTGTGTTTGGGTTGGGTATGTTTTGGGTTTGTGGGTAAGTTGTTTGTTTAGTTTGGGCTTCTGTTAGGTTTAGTGGGTTGTTGGTTTTGGGCCCAAAATTGGGCTTGTACAATTGTCATGTTGATTATTTGTGCATAAGTAAAAGTTTGATTATAGTCATGAGCTAAGTTTTCTTTTTGGTACAAATCAACAAAGGTTAATGCCTTGAAAAGTCAATTTATAAACGCCTTCCATCCTCTTTTAGTATGCCGGCTTATTATATTCCGCCATTTTTTGTCACCTTCAAAAAACCTACAAACAAAAATATTATGATTTTTTAGTGTAATAATGATAGAGCGAAGTGCGAGAAGTCTGGCCTGAATTTTACTGGCAAATTTGTAGCTTCAAATGAATAGAAACTGAGAGTCTCTATGGTCTTGACAGATGCCAGCTCTGCCAGTCATGCTATTTCACCCGCAATGGACAATGCAAAAAGAGAAAGTCCAGTTGGAGAGGGGACTTTCAATGAGATTCAATATTTGAATTCTTGATTGATTATTCTACCAATTGTGAAAAGGGAAGGTGTTCATTATAGAATCATGAAGATTTTAAATGTGACTTGCTCAATAGCTTAAGTTACTCAAATTCGACTTCAACTTGATAATGACTAAATCGAATTTGATTTTTTTTTTGAGTTGAACAAAAAAACTGCGAGCACCTATTTCGTAACGGTATTTGATCCATGCTTTAATAAGATCTTTGATTGTCCGATATTTAATTTTTCTATTGAAGCTTTTGTCTTCTTCCTATATTATAGATTTGAAAAAAAATATATAAAATTATAGAAATCATACATAATTTGAAAATAAATTTGAATTCATCATTAATTTAATATTAAAATAATTTTATAATTAAAGAATTATATTAAAATTTATATATTTTTATACTTTAATTTTAAACAATAAACGATATTTTTAATTAATACATAAAAATTAAGGCCAAACTGGACCGGCCCAAAATACAAAATAATTTGTCCAAGATCCAACTGGAACAGAAACAAATAACATGAGCCCTCCATCTATGCTAAAATTTCAACATATTTCCTTGGAAATTTAGTCTTTAAAAGGAGAAAATTCCTTTGGACAGTTACGTAATGCTGTTGGAAAGCTAAGAGTCTTAAGGTCGACTTTATAGTCAAACCCCTTTGTTTTGACAATTTCCTCGAAATTCATTTGAGCTGAGCTGAGACAAAATCAATGGTTTCTATGTATTCATCATTTGACTAGTTATCTATCTCTTCTCTGAATTTTTTTAAAAAACAGATTGAAAATGAAATCATCATCATCATCAGCATCTGATCTTGCTCTTCTTTTGCTTTCCTTATCATTCATGATGGTTGGGGTTGCTGTTTAACAAAGTGATAATACCAGAGGTATGGATGCATGTACTTTCCATTTTAGAACTATTCTTTTTGGGTACTGGTAATAAGATGAAGATTACGGTTGCATGCACCTGCCAGTTTAATAACTTCCTCTTGAGTTGGGTGGTTAACACAAGTATGTTCTGTTTCAAGGCCTCTCTCAGTTTAACTTATACACTCTCCTGTTTGAAACTCTGCTTGGATCCTTTGCTTATCTTGTCCCCGTTCAGATACCCTTTTTTTTTTTGTATATATATAAATATGTTTTGTGTTGATTGAAATTCATTTTCCTGTTGCAGAGATGCTCATCTATCGATGTTTATTATTGTAAATAATTGCAGTTGTCGAAACTTTTTTTTTTTTGGAAAAGAGAGGTCGACTTTAGTTTTGAAAATAAAAAATGGGAGTCGCCCCCAATCCTTTTTAGTTAGGTGTGATCAGATCACTTAGAAATTTGATCGTCTTAATAAAATATTTCGATTTACTAAAACAAAAATTTTGGTCTACGAAATTTGAAAAAACGGGTTCGGGAGTCGGTTACGTGCGAGGAAGGATTAACACCTTCGGAACGCCCAAAATTGGTACCTAATTGATTAACTAATGTCTTAACGTCGAAAGTTGAAAACTCGAAGAGAATTTTAAAATACGATCCTCTCTAAAAAATTTGAATAAATTAAAACGAGCATTAAAGGCCTTCGGGTCTCAAGATAGCAAAATATCACATCCCATAAGTTAGGACACGACATTTGAACCCTCGAAATTAAGCTTGCCTTTATTGTTTATTTAAAATCTTATACGTTTAAATTTAAGAGGATATTCGATTATTTAGATTCGACGAGAAAAATTGAAGCCTAGTAAGTTAGGGTACAACTTTCTTGAGATTTTAAACATCGAATATTACCTTTAAAATCTTATGTATTTTAAAAAAAGTAAAGAGGTATTCAACTATTTAGGTTTAATAAGAAAAATCGAAATCCCGTAAGTTAGAATACGACTTTTCATATTTCTAAAATTCAAAAAATTACTTTATTTTTAAAAAACTTGCTTTGAATAATAATAGATGCAATATTTAAACGACGTGTAAATTTTATTTAAAATAATGATTTATAAATAAAATTATTGAGCTAATAAGTAATAAGAATATGAATACATTAATAAAACAATTCTACATAATCATGTGACATACTAACTTTTAATATTAATATAAAAAAATCAAAGAAGGTAAATTAAAATAAAATAAGATAGCTAACAACATGAATAACAACAATAATAATTAATGATATCACAAAAAATGAAAAACACCAAGAGTAATAAAAAGAATGAAATCAAAATTTTAGAATATGGTAGATAAATAAATGAATAACTAGGGGGCATAACAAAGGAAAATATAAAAGGAGCCGAATGTAAAAAGAATAATTAAAATAAGTATCATTAGAATATTTGATTGAAAAAATATAAATACTTAAATCAACATGATATATAAAATGGTTTTAAAACAAACAATAAAAATGTCAAAATCTCATAGATTAAGGATTAAATTTGAAAATAAAATGAATTTTGGGGTTTAAATAAAAAGGGATTAGATTGCAATCAAAATAAGACTCGGGGTACAAATTATAAAAAATGCAAAAATTAATAAAACACAAATCAGGGCCCAAATGAACGCGCGGAAAATGACAGGGGACTGATCCGGAAATTAATCCTGGCCCCTACTCGCAGCGTTTCATCTGGCCAGTGACGGACTAGATTAAAAATGAAATGAAATTGATGGGCCGAATTTGTGAAAATAGAAAAAAGTAAAAGGGCCAGATTGAAAACCCCTCAAACGCGAAAGGACTAAGGGTGCAAATATACCCTCAGTGTAATGTCCCCTAACCCTATACCGTCGCCGGAACAAGGTTACGAGACATTACTAGTCAGTACAGTCTAATTCCTGGTCATTAATTAAAATAAATATTCACACACATCCTAGTTTTAAGATGTCGTCCCTTTAATGGGCCCTCGCAGTCCAATATGAACAGTAAATTCAATTCGGGACTAATTTAGAATCACTACGAATTTTTAGTAAATTTCAAAATTCATACTACATACCGTTGCCAACTATAATTTACTCATTTCATCAATACTTCTACAAACTAAATGACTCTCACAAAACATCCTAGGTACATGCCATTACCAATACTCAACATACTTTACCTCATTGAATTCGGGATCAGCCTGGGATGCTGATTCAACAGTCTAGCCTTAACTTAATCTGCGCACACTCAGTGGTATTTCTATAATCTGAACACTTAAACAATTATAAAACATATTAATTTATATATATTGAACTATTGATCAATTGATCGGTTATCCAGTAACAGTCAATTATTCAGTAAAATCAGATATTCAGTAACAATTAAGTTATTCAGTAACAGTCATTCATTCAGCGACAATCAGTTATTCAGTAATGATCAATTATTCAGTAATATTCAGTTATTCAGTAACAGTCTAATATCCAGTAACAGTCAATTATCCGGTAACAGTCAATTATTCAGTAATAATCAGTTATTTTATACCTTTATTTGCCCCTATTAACATGACTCGAACTCAGACGGATACATGGATCCAACCAACACACCAGTACAGCACATAGTGCCTCATCGGTCGAAGCCAGAACAGTAACAGTAACAGTAGCAGTACGGTACACAGAGTACCTCATCGGAACAAATTCGGAATAGTAACAGTAACAGTATTCAACACACAAAGTGTTGAATCGACAACTGTAACAGTAACAATATTCGACACACAAAGTGCCGAATCGGTAACAGTAACGGTAACAGAAACAGTAGTCGGCACATAAGTGCCTGATCAGTAGGCCGGCAAAAACCCGTACTCTTTCATATCCTATGGCATGCCAACTATATCCGACTAGCCTGACTAGTTAATAGGGTATTTAATTCACTTTTCAGTTTTCAATTAATTCATATTTTAATTAATTAACTATATATTTTAAATTAAATATAATTTCATTCACTTTTCACTAATAAATCTTCAATTTCACAATAATCACATTTTTATATCAATTTCATCACACTTCCAACTACATATATTTTCCAATATAATAAATATTTATTATTCAATTTCCACATCAATATTCATTTCAATTCAATATAATCAATATTCAATCCAATTCAAATAATCATCTCAAAATACCTACTACTACATATATATATTAATTAATAAATCCAACAATTTAAGTATTAAGTTTGGATTATAGAAATAAAACCGTAATTTCTGAGCTAACTCCCGTTGACTTTGTCTTGTCCTTTCTTAGCCGAGATTTCCGGTACCACATTGACTACTAAAGTAATACAATTCATAATCATTAATACATTACTAATTTATATCTTGAGTTACAGAATTCTAAATTAAGATCCGCTAATTTCTCCTGAAACTAGACTCACAAATCTTCTTACCATAAAATTTTTAGAATTTTTCGTTTAGCCATTAAGTACAGTTTATTCTTTAAATTTACCCCTGTTTTGCTGTCTGACAGTTTCGACCCTTCTTCACTAAAAATTAATTATCTTACAGTACAGAACTCGGATAATATTCCTGTTGATTTCTCCTAAAAATAGACTCATTAGGGGTTCTAAAAATATAAATTTAAGCCTCTAATTATTTTTATCCAATTTTTTGTGATTTTCCAAAGTCAGAATAGGGAAACCCAAATTCATTCTGACCTTGTCTCACAAAACTTATTATATCTCATAATTTACAATTCAATTGCTTACACCATTTCTTCGATAAGAAATTAGACTCAATAAGATTTAATTCCATATTTTATTCATCCTCTAATTAAATTTCTACAATTTTTGGTGATTTTTCAAACTTAGACTACTGCTGCTGTCCCAAACAGTCTTAATGCAAAATGTTGATTTTCTACTTTAATTTCAATTTAATCCTAACTATTTTCTATCTTAATTCATACTTTATTTCTAGTCCATTTTTAACCAAACTTAGACATAATTATCTATTTTTCATCATAAAACCATAATTTCAAAATTCTTTCAATTTAGTCCTTAAAGCATAAAACTTATGAATCACTTTACAATTCAATCATTATTTCATTTCTAACTTAAATTTCTATCAATTTAGCCCTTAATTCATCTTTTTTTTCAACAAGAACAATGTCTTATAATCAACTATCTTACAATATATCAACTTAACTTCATCAAAATCTTGTTCTAAAGTTTCTAAAACATAAAAATTAAGTAAAAAAGGCTAAATTGACTTACCTATTTAAGCTTCAAGCATCAAACCCCCAATTTTCCCTTTTTTTCTTTCTTCCTTCCCTTATTTCGTCCCTGCTCTCTGTTCTTTCTCCTTTCTTTTTCTTTTTGTTTCTCTGTCTCTCTCTCTATCTATATATATATATATATATATATATATATTATAATAATATAATATAATAATAATTCTTATATTATAAGTAATTATATAATTGTATTACACATGTATGTATTTAATTCATTACACATGTATATTTTATTACCATACATTTGTCAACTTGTAATTTATTTCATAATAACTATCAATTTAATAAAAATAACATTAATAAATATTAAATGTAAAAAACCATAATAAATAATAATAATTTAATATAAATATTTATGCATAAAAATCAAAGATTTTTATGCATTTGCTGCCTCACTTAGGACAAATGGCATAATTTCCATTTCAGTCCTCTTTATTTTCTTTTAATCTATAATTAAACTTTCACACTTTATTCAATTTGGTCCTTTTACTTAATTACTCTTAATTAAATTAAATTCACTTAATTAAACTCTAATTAACCACTCATTTTACTTCGTAAATATTTTTAATAAATATTTATGAATTTGTTTTTCAAAAACGGAGACCCGAAAATACACTTTTCCAGTAACAGTAAAATTTGGGTCGTTACACTCAGTCCAAAAACATGCAGATCCTAGGCTGGTTAAGGTCGAATTTCGGGTCATGGCTTAAAACGGTGCCTTCTTGGCCACTGAAATTTGGGCTCCAAATGGCGTCGTATAGATCCGATATAAAGCCAAAATTTTGATGAAAAAAAAACATTCTATGCTAGGTTTTTTTTTTAAAAAAAAGATGACCATCTTCTGTTTCTCTCTGGGCGTGGTCCTGGGGTTCAGTTGAACTCCGTCGGCCGACCACCGTTGTTGGTGACAGTGACCACCGTAGGTGGTGGCCGGAGGGATGGCCGGAGCCTAAACTAGGTCCCCCTTTCGCGTAGAAAAAGATTTAAGGCCACAAAAACCCCTAAACAAAACCTAAAAACTCCTAACACAACTGCCAAACCACCGATCCTTAGCCTCCTCCGTCGTAGCCATAACCGAATCCTTAGGGATCCATCAATTTTTGGACCAGAGAAGCTGCTGCCAAGGAAATCAGCACTGAGATACGGGGTAAAAATTTCTTTTTTTTATATATTTTTGGTAGATTTCAAAATAAAAATAAAGAAAATAGAAACATAAAATGAACCACCTTTGAAAATGAATTCGATTTCTCTGTATTCGATTGCTATTGTGTGCGCGTAAAAAATTACATTTTTTGTTGTCCTGGCTATATAACCGAATACATATTTTTTTGGCCTCTGTTGCCCTTGCGTGTTGTGTTGTTTCTGTTCCCTTTTTTAGTCTGCTTGCAGGTCTATGAAAGAAGTCAATGAGGCGAAGGCTTCTATTTTGGTGCAAAGGGATAAGAGAAGCCGAGCCTTGGGCGTTGGATGTGCCAACGAGGCACGTGGGGTGTGCGACACTAGGGGAAACTAGGGTTTCCTGCTAGCTGAGACTGGTTTGGACGTTGGGCCTATTGGGCCATCATGGATTGGGTTAGGGGTTTAGGTTTTGTTTGAAAAAAGGGTTAAATGTAATTTGGGCTGTCTGGGTTTTTGATGTAAATGGTCTTTGGGCTATTAACATTGGTTTTTTTTTTGTTTTAATTTTGGTTTGTTGGGTCTCGGGCAAAATAGGCCCATTACAGCAGCTATACAGTTTGGCCAGGGGTGATAACAATGGCCGAAAGCTCACAGAGTTTTCCTACTACAGGTTTCAGTCTTAATCCTGGCGAATTAACATCTATTTCTATTTCAAGATCTTAGAAAGGTTGGATATGGGGTCGAACTCTTTGCACTCAAGACTCTTCTGGCAATTTCTCTTGCCTCACTAGGGACTTCGATACATCTAACAAATTTAACAAATCATATATTTTAATTTCATAATTTTTTAACTGCTATTTTTTAAATATATTTTAACAAATGCTGGATTTCGATATATTTAGTGTAACAACCTAATTTTCAGTGGTGACAGAAACGGTGATTCGAGGTCACCAATTCCGATGAGTAAGCCTGTAAAATTTATTATTTAGTATTTACGAGTTAAATGTGGTTTTAGAAAGATTTTTGAATTAGTAATTTATGTTTTGGAAGGATTTATTAAGTAAATTATTTTCAAAAACAAGGTATCGAGACCTCAATTCTATAAACCGAGCCGTAAATATTTTTATAAATATTTACGGAGTGTCATTAAGTTAGTATTAAAGTTTCATTAGAAAATTTTAACATTTTGGTAGTTAATTAATTAAAAAGAATTAAATTGAAAAAAGTGTAAAACTTGATAATCAAAGAAATAATGATTAAATAGCCCAAATAGTGAATAAGGAGGAATTAAAGAGTAATTGGGCCTAAGTGAAGTGGCTGAGGCGGCATAGGCATAGAAAAATGACAAAAATAATGTGAACTAAGGGCATAAATTCTGTAAAATTAAACAAATAGGAATTAAAAGATTTTCTAGACATTTCTTCATCAATATTCAACCAAAAACAGCCATAGAAGAGCTCCTTAAGCTGTTTTTTCATAATTTATCTTCATGTAAGTTTAATTCTTGCCTTTTTCTTGTAATTTTTGTGTTTTTAAGGCTTTTACAATTAGGTCCAACTAACTAATTATTTAGTTTTTTATTTTATTGGTAATTTTGAAAGTTACCATTGATGAACACTGAATTTTTTTTGATGAATTAACATGGATATAGAGCTTTAATTTTGTTGTATGATGATTTTGTCAAGTGAATTTGATAGATATTGATTTTAGGACTAAAATGTGAAGAATTAAAGAATTAGGGTTTGCTATTAAATTTTTATGTATCAAGAGCTGTAAGATAACATAGAATACATAAATAAATTATCAATTGAGAAAAATTTGCTCAATTGATAGACTAATTAGTAAGGGACTAAATTGTAAAAATGGTAAAAGTTGGGTAATTGTGTAATTTCAAAAATTAAGGGGTAGTAATTGTGAAGTAAATTGAAACTAAAATATATGCTAATGAATGAAAAATTTTATATTTTAGATCAAGAGCTAGTAGATTACTCATGAAAAAGAGAAATTAGCAGAATAGTCCCTAAACTTTTACAAATTTTACAATTTAACCTAGGTAAGGTCATAGGGTTAAACTTTAATGTTTATATATTAAATTGATTAATGAAATTTTGTATTTATTTATATCTATTGATGAAATTAAAATATTGTTAAAATTATGAATTTTGAATTGAATGTTCAAAACAAATGGAACACGAGATTGAGTAAAATCATTGTGTGGTGAAAGACAGCAAAGGAAGAATTGACGAAAAATTACTCAACTAAATCGAGGTTCAGTATTTGTTGCGAACTTTCGTGTTTACTTTCCATTTAGCTCTCACAAGTTTTTGTTTAACTCATATGAGTTTTCGTTCAACCCTAATGGGTTTCCGTTCAGCTCTTTTGAGCTTCTGTTGAACCCTTATGGGTTTCCGTTCAGCTTTTATGAGCTTCTGACCAACACGGGATTGAGTAAAATCATTGTGTGGTGAAAGACAGCAAAGGAAGAATTGACGAAAAATTACTCAAGTAAATCGAGGTTTAGCATTTGTTGCGAACTTTCGTGTTTACTTTCCATTTAGCTCTCACAAGTTTTTGTTTAACTCATATGAGTTTTCGTTCAACCCTAATGGGTTTCCGTTCAGCTCTTTTGAGCTTCTGTTGAACCCTTATGGATTTCCATTCAGCTTTTATGAGCTTCTGACCAACCCTTACGGGTTTCTATTTAGCACTAATTGCTTCTGTTTCGCCTTCGGGCTTCCGAAAATGATGTCCTCATATCTATAAGCCGTTCTCCGATTCGGTATGATTTGGTAAATGACTTATGTGATTGAAATTGAAAATTTTATCATTTATTATTGACATTGATTTGAAAAAAATGTGTTCATTGAATTATGTTGTGTTTGACAGGGAAAGTGTATGATTAATTTACTATTTAATTTATTAAATTAAGTTCGGTAAGATTTATGTTAACCTATCGAACTTACTAAGCTTTATTAAGCTTACTTGTTTTGTTTAATATTCTTGTAGATTATCGTGAGGTTAGGATATCGGGTCAACACATCAAGCTACACTATCCAACTTAATCGATAGTTTTTGCAACGTGTACTAAGGTTTATATGGCATGTATAGGGTTGGATTGGTTTGTGTAAATGTTATGAGTTACACTTTGTTTATATTTCTAATCAACTTATGTAAGCATGGATTAATTATGCATGAGGTGTATTTAAAATGGTTAAATAATGGTTAATCAATAGACATATTGAGGCATGGTTTGAGCTTGAGAATTTAGGAAAATATGCATATATGTGTATATGGTTAAGTTGGTAAGATTGGATATTTGAATATATGTGATGATATGTTAGGTATAAAACTTGGTTCTGGCTTGAATTGAAGGTCTTGTTGTGATTTGTGAATGTGCAAATGATTGTGCCTAGGTTGATATCAAGATTGGGTGAGAAAAGTGCCTATAAAATGACCTATTTTCGTCCACACGGGCATAGACACGGGTGTGTGTCTTTGACACACGGTCTAGAACATGGACGTGTGGTCTGGCTGTGTGTCCCCTGTATCTTTAAATTTGAGAAACAGAATGCCCAGATTTTTGCACACGGCCTAGTACATGGGCGTGTGGCTTGGCCGTGTGACCCCTGCACCTTAATTCCATAACATACGGTCTAGCACACAGGCGTATGACCTGGCCGTGTGACCTAAGTCAGAGAGTTACACGAGCATGTACACGGGCTGGGACACAGCCTTATGCCTTACATCAAATGCCCACACGGCCTAGCACATGGGCGTGTGGTCTGGCGATATGTCTCCTATATCTTTAAATTTGAGAAACAGAATGCCTAGGTTTTTGCACACAGCCTAGCACACGGGCGTGTGGCTTGGCTGTGTGACCCCTGCACCTTAATTCCATAACACACGGCCTAGCACATGAGCGTGTGACTTGGTCATGTAACCCAAGTCAGAGAGTTTTATGGCATGTACACGGGTTGGGACACGACCGTGTGCCTCACATCGAATGCTTACATGGCCTAGCACATGGGTGTGTGGCCTAGCCATGTGTCCCTTGTATCTTTAAATTTGAGAAATAGAATGCCCAAGTTTTTGCACATGGCCTAGCATACGGGCGTGTGGCTTAGCCATGTGGCCCCTGCACCTTAATTCCATAACACACGGCCTAACACATGGGCGTGTGACTTGGTCGTGTGACCCAAGTCAGAGAGTTTCACGGGCATGTACACGGGCTGTGACACGGCTGTGTTCCTCACATCGAATGCCCACACGGCCAAAGACACGGGTGTGTCTCACACGGCCTGGCCACATGGGCGTGTGTCCCCTGCACCTAAGGAAAATTTTGAAATTTTGAGAAAACTTTTCAGAGCTTCCGGTTTAGTCTAGATTTACTTTTAATGAGTATTTTAGGCCTTGAGGACTCATACAAGGGACAATATGAGTGTTTTATGATTGGTTTCTGATATGTATATTAAATGTTATGAAATGTTTGTATTTAATCCGTAAAGTTTGGTAATGCTCTGTAACCTTATTCCGACAACGGATAAGGGTTAGGGGTGTTACATTTAGTGTATAATAACAAGTCAAGAATCATCATCTCATCACAAGTCAATCCCGTACAGCACGCAAAATAACCTATTGGCATGCCAATTATATCCTATCTTATATTCATCCGGGCTCAATAAAAGTAATCATATAACATTTTACAATTCAATTCACTTTCTCACCTTGTACCAATTAGCAACAATTCAAGTACATATTTATATATATATATATTAACATACCACGATTCAGAAATCAACATAATATTACCAATTATATCAAATTAAACTGTATGGACTTACTAAGGCTAAACAGCAAAGATGGCAATATCAGGGGCTAATAAACAATTTTCTCTTTTCTGCTATTAACTATCGGTTCTTGATTTATACAGTAATTTTTATTTCAATTATTAGTCCCAATTACATTATAAAAGTCCATTTAATGCATATGACTTTTTAATTGTCATTTTTCGTAATTACCCTAAACTTTTACATTTTATTTAATTTAGTCCCTAAAACCGGAACAAGCTTAATTTCACAATTAATCCATAACCCATATTGCCGAACTTATTTCCATCTTTAATCAGCCCTCTAGATCCGAAATTTCACAAGAAAACCATGCCAAAGTTAATATATTTTTAATTTGATCCTTGAACTTAAAAATTATACAACATAATAGTCCTATTTCAACATCAAGCTTCAAACTAAACCATTATAAACTAAAAAGCTTCAAGAACATCAATAACAAGCTTTCAACACTCTAAAAATATTTCAAAATAATTCCTGGACTAGATAGATTAAGCAAAGACTATCTCAAAAATATAAAATTTACTAAAGACAAAGGATACAAACAAAGCCAATGCTTGGAGGTTCAACAACAATGGTGTTTGGTGGGGAGAAGCAAAAATGAAAATGATGAAGAATGTTTCATTTGTTTTATTATTACTAACATTTATTTAATAACATTATAATTATAAAACTTAATTTATTAAGCACAATACCGTCCACTATCTTCAACAATAGTTTAATTACCATTTAAATACTTCCTGTAACACCCTTACTCGTATCCGTTGCCAGAACAGAGTGCAAGGTATTACTGAAGAGTACGGAACACTTACAGATAATTTAAATCATTTATCATTCAAATACCGAGATTGATTATAAAAGTTCTTTTAACGGACCTTTGAGGTCCAAATCATGCATTAGGTTCGGGTCGGGACTAAATCAGAGTTGTATGAAACTTTTTACAAAATCCCAAAATTTTTCTCATTTACAAGGGTCACACGCCCGTGTGGTGTGGCCGTGTGGCTCACATGGCCATATCTCTGGGGCGTCTAACTCTCTGACTTGCATCTATGAAGAAGCTCGGGTCACACGGCCTTAGTACACACCCGTGTTGCCAGGCCATGTGTTACACATAGTTATGACACATGCTCGTGTGTCTACCCGTGTGGACAAAAATTAGGCTATTTTCCAGCCATATTTCTCACTCATTTGATCATTTATCTTCACTCACATTTAATACATACAAAAACCAATTTAGGATATTCAACCGAGCCTTACACTTAATGCCATTTGTTTGTCGTACACTTCGTGTAAATAACAAGAAACGTATATGGGCTCAATTCCTATTAAATTTCTCTTGTACTTATACTTTTTCACATTATATATTTGTATAACTTATAACAATCATACCTTTGTATTTCACATACAGTTTCATAACAATTTGTCTTGGTTTCGAACTACTTCATATCTGAGTTTTACTCATCAAATCATTTGAAACATCATCTTACACATATAGTGCGCTTGAGGTGCACAATTCTATAATTATAAATGAACACATTTATCAAACATATTCCATGTTTTTATATATATCATAGTTTCATATTTACATGTATCAATTACCATCACTTCCTCTTATTTCAAACAAAAACGTGTAATAATTCATAAACATGCAATTTACTAACTCTTCCTTCCAATCACGATTTAAATTGACAAATCACTTATTGAGCCCAATTTCAATGTTCACTAAAATCTATCATATAAATTTGGATGTACGTATTCATCAATAAATTCCATGTATAGATATCATCATCTCATATTGCCACATACATTTACTTTCAACATTTATGAATTCAAATAACATATACAAGACATACTAATGTATTTCAAGTACGTTTTCATGATATTTCATTTCGAACTTAGATTATTTCATATTAGAACTTTTGTCATTAACTCATTTAGAATACCAATTCATACGGATAATACACTCAAGGTGTAGAAATATATAATCACAAATGAACTGATTTATCAACCAAGTTTTATGTTCATGTCTCATCAATTCCTATTTCCTTATATCACATAATTACATGTAATACTTGCCAAACTTTGTCAAATTAGTGAACATCTTACAGAATTGGTCTGCACCTGTATACATTAAATTTCACTGATAATTACTGATGCCATAGTATAGCTATGGTCTTTTCACTAGAATGCCATAACCCAGCTACGGTCTTACCTCTTCACTATCATTATGCCATGGTGAAACCATGGACTTATCCGTCAATTCATCATTTTTTACTAAAATGCCATAGACCCGCTATGGTCTTACATCTTATACACATATTACACCGATGCCATATCTCAGATATGGTCTTACACAAATGCACATATCACTCCAATGCCATATCCCAGATATGATCTTACACGGAAATTACTTGTCACTTGTAGCTGAAGCTACCACTATTCACTGATCAGGTAGCCGAAGCTATCATTTTTCACTGATCAGGTAGCCGAAGCTACCACTTTTCACTGATCAGGTAGTCGAAGCTACCACTTTTCACTTGTCATTTGTCCTTGATCAGATAAGTGTAGCCGAAGCTATCACTTATCACTTTCACTTGTCCTTGATTAGATAAGTGTAGCTGAAGCTATCACTTATCACTTTCACTCATCCTTGATCAGATAAGTGTAGCCGAAGCTATCACTTATCACTTGTTGCCATGGTCCAACCATGGTCTTTTCTATCAATTCATCTTGTCATTGAACTGAAGTGCTCAATTTGATCATTTATTCAATTTTCATGCTTTTACATTATTCACGATTTTATCATCAATACATATGAAATAACACATCATGAAATTCATAAAATTAACAAATAATCACTAAAATTTAGCCATATAAACTCACAAGTTCAATTTTTGTATTATAACAATAATCATAATTTCATAATAAATATTCCAAATAAAACATTATATCATTTCTAATTCAACACTTATCGACTATAATCGGGCATGTGATCAATTTATACACGAGTCATTCATATATTTTCCCTCCTTCTCTCCATCCACATCCTTGGTATAAATAACACACTTGTAAGTAACATTATCCATAATTTTCACTAATTACTTATGTGAATATTCAAGTTATCCACCCGTGTCATAGTCACTGAATTATTTATATCTGGAGCTATGGAACTCCAAATTAAGATCCGCTAATTTTACCTGAAACTAGACTCACATATTTTATTACCATAAAATTTTCAGAATTTTTGGTTTAGCCAATAAGTACAGCTTATTCTTTAAAGTCACCCCTATTCTGCTGTCTGACAGTTCTAACCCTTCTTCACTGAAAATTAATTATCTCTTCATACAAGCTTCTAATGATGTTTCCGTTTGTTTCTCTTGAAAATAGACTCATTCAGGATTCTAGACATATAAATTTAAGCCCCTAATTATTTTTATTCAATTTTTTTCTGATTTTTCAAAGTTAGTACAGGGGAACCCAAATTCATTCTGACCTTGTCTCACAAAATTCATTATATCTCATGATTTACAAATCCATTGCTTACATTGTTTCTTCTATGAGAAACTAAACTTAATAAAATTTAATTTCATATTTTGTAAATCTTCTAATTTGATTTATACAATTTATATTGATTTTTCAAAGTTAGTCTACTGCTGCTGTCCAAAATTGTTTTAGTGCAAGCTGTTTATTACCATTTCCCCCCTAAGTTTTTAATAATTAACATTTTCATCCCTACTCAATTAGCCTCTCAATTGAGCTGATTTTTCTTAATTAACACTTTATTCTATCACTTTAAAATACTTTACAACCCTTGGAAATCATAATTTCAGCACTAGAATTTAATTCCAAACATTTTCACAATTAGGTCCTCAAATAAATTTCCATCAATTTTACTTGATAAAATTATCATATATCAAAACTAAAGCTTCAATTCTATGTTTATTCATCATGAGCAATCATCCATAAAAACTTTAAAAATTAGCCATGAAATCAAAAACTAATGAAATAGTAAGTTGGACCCAATTGTAAAAGTCCAAAAACATCGAAGTTTCAAGGAGAAAGCAAGAATTAAACTTACATGAAGCTAGAGTATAAAAACCAACTTGAACTCTCTTCCATGGCTATTTTTCAGCTGATGAAAATGAAGAGAATTGAAGAGAATTCTAGATATTCTAATTTAGTCCCATTTTTATTTAGTTAATTTTGGCAAATTTTCAATTTTGCTCTTATTTCACCCATTTCCCGATTTTTCTCAGCTATTGCCGCCCAAAATATCTCCTTTGGTCTTATTTTCACTTTAGGTCCTTCCTCATTTGACAATTGAGCTATTTAATCCTTTTAGTAACTTTTACACATTTTTCAATTTAGTCCTTTTTATTTAATTAGCCATCCAAACGTCAAAATTTTCTAACAAAATTTTTATACTACCTTATTAACACTCCGTAAATATTCATAAAAATATTTATGGCTTGATTTATAATACTGAGATCTCGGTACCTCTTTTTCTCAATTTCTTGACCAAATAAATATTTATAAAACACAATTTACTATTTCAAAAATCTTTTAAAAACTACATTTGGCTCGTAAATCTTAAATAATATAATCTAAGAGTGCATTTTTCAGATTTGGTAGTCTCGAATCACTATTTCCGACATCGCTGAAAATCAGTCTATTACACTTCCAATTATTCTTTTATAGTCAATTAGCCCTTTTAAACTAAGAGCGACTAGCTTTTGCAACTTAACCGATTTAGTCTCTCTTTTTTTTAATTAACTAGCCAAACATTAAAACTATTGAACCAAATTTCAATACACCAATGTGGTAAATCTATGAATATTTAATAAAAATATTTATGAGCTCGGTTTACAAAAAAGAGGTCCTAATATCTCATTTTTCAAAGCCACTTAATTTTACGGACAAACGACTTGTACTTGAATATTTATTGAATTAGAAAAAAATTATTAAATCCAAATTCAATATATTACTATATTTAACTCGTAAATATTAAATAACAAATATTTACGGACTCTTACGTCAGAATTGTGGTCTCGAAACCTCTATTTTCAACACTACTGGAAAACGGGTTGTTACATTATGGTTAAGGATTGGATAATCAAAACCGTCAATTGGAATTGGTAATTTTGTATGACATTGCACTCAGCATCGCTAGAGGGCTTGAGTACTTGCATCAAGGTTGTAATACAAGGATCTTGCACTTTGACATAAAGTCTCACAATATCCTTTTGGATGAGAATTTTTGTCTCAATATCTTCGATTTTGGCTTATCAAAATTATGTGAAAGAAACAAGAGTATTGTATCGATGACAGGTGTTAGAGGAACTGCGGGATATATTGCTCCAGAAGTGTTTTTTCGAAATTTAGAAGGAGTTTCTCATAAATTTGATTTCTATAGTTATGGAATGATAATGCCTGAAATGGTCAGAGATAGAAAAAATGTTAATGTTAAAGCATCCCGAACTAGTGAAATATATTTTCTGTCATGGATTTATAAGCATATCGATCAGTCTACGAACTTGAATATTAATGAAGAAATAACAAAAAAAAGAAGTAGAAATAACAAGGAAATTGATTGTAGTGAGTCTTTGGTGCATTCAATCCAATCCATTGGATTGACCGTCAATGACTAAAGTATTAGAAATGTTGCAAGAAAGCCTTCAATCATTGGAACTTCCCCCACAACCTAATTAAACATTTTTTGTGGAAATTGTTCATTAAACATGTGTTTATTATTTTTTAAATTTATTAAACGTGTAGTGTTAGTGAATTTAATGGGTAGGCAGAAGATATGAGGATCTATTTGATGATTTCTAATAGAATCTATAATTGATTAAACAAACAATCGTTTGAAACGTAACCTAAAATTTGATTAGTTTTTTTACAATACTTTTTAATACTACCTGCCAAATTGGAAAATTGACAAATGCTTATGGCTTGGTGTTTATTCACGTGGACAATGTGTATGATTTTGTTGAAAGTGAAAATATTGGTGAAAATGAGATTGAAAATACTGAAAGAAGTTTTCGAAGTGTTATCTTTAGGGATGCCAACCAGGTTTCTCAATAATGGCAAGTATTGTCCCCCAAGGGAGGGTTTTGTCTCCCGCCATGTAGAGAGCCATTTACGATTCATAAAGGGGAACGTATGACCATATGTGGACGTACGACTACCCACCAAGAGGCGACGTGAGTGTCTCACCCTTCATGAGGTTCAAACCGTTGACCTATTGTCAACGTCCCCGGAAATGACATTTCGAAAACTTCTCTTAGAGTCCCTCCTCAATAGTAACAATAGTATTAGAATCAAATAATTTGGTTTTGATAAGTAAAACCAAATAAATTGTTACTGTCCATGATTTGACTATACAGTCAGTATAAAACGACATCAATGGTGGTATTAGTAGGGTGTAATTCAACCAAGTTTGACTCCAAATTTAAAGTTTAATCTTTAAAGTTGAAAATTTGGTTCAATCTCTCAATTCTGATTTAAGATAAAAGATTTTTTATCTAAAGAAGAAAATGAGCTTGATTGTCATGTTGATTATTTGTGCTTAACCTCGAATTGAAAGTTTTCAATAATAATAAGTGAAAGTTTGATTATACTGCTAAGTTTTCTGTTTGGTACAAATCAAGAGGGTTAATGCCTTGAAAAGTTAATAAATTATAAATGCCTTCCATCCTATTTTAGTATGCCCGTTTATTATATTCGGCCATTTTTTTGTGACCTCCAAAAAAACCTACAAAAAGAAATATTATGATTTGTTTTAGTATAATAAGGATAGAACGAAGTGTGAGAAGTCTGGCCTGAATTTTATTGGCAAATTTGTAGCTTCAAATGGACAGAATTTGAGAGGCTCTGCGGTCCTGAACGATGGCAGCTCCGCCAGTCATGCTATTTCGCCCGCAATAGACAATGCAAAAAGAGAAAGTCTAGTCAGAGAGGGGACTTTCAACGAAATCCGATATTTGAATTCTTGATTGATTATTCTACAAATTTTTGAAAGGGAATGCGTTTTTTTATAGAATCATGGAGATTTTGAATGTGACTTATAACAGCCTAATTTTCAGTGGTATCGGAAATAGAGATTTGAGATCACAAAATCCGACGGGTGAGTTAAAAAATTTAATAAATTAATACCTATGAGTCAAATACGAATATAAAAGCATTTTGAATTAGTGAATTTGGTGATTTAAAAGAATTAATTAGGTAAATTGGGTCGGGAATGAGGTATCGAGACCTCGACTTCATAAATCGAGCCATAAATATTTTTAGAAATATTTATGGAGTGTTGGTGAGGTAGTATTAAAATTTAGTCAGAAAATTTTGACGTTTGGGTGGTTAATTAAATAAAAAGGACTAAATTGAAAAGGGTGTAAAAGTTGCTAGAAGGATTAAATAGCTCAATTGTCAAATGAGGAAGGACCTAAAGTGAAAATAGTCCTAAAGGAGATATTTTGGGCGGCAATATCTGAGAAAAATCAGGAAATGGATGAAATAAGGGCAAAATTGGAAAATTGCCAAAATTGGCTAAATAAAAATGGGACTAAATTGGAATATCTAAAATTCTCTTCATTTTCTCTTCATATTCATCAGCTGAAAAACAGCCATGGAGGAGGGTTCAAGCTGGTTTTCATACTCTAGCTTCATGTAAGTTTAATTCTTGCTTTCTCCTTGAAATTTTTATGTTTTTGTGACTTTTACAACTAGGTCCACTTGTTGAATTCATTAGTTTTTGATTCTATGAAAGAAATTGAAAGTTGCTATGAATATGTGCTGGAAGTATATGATGATTTGGCATGGAATTACAGCTTTAAATTATTTATATGCTGATTTTATTGAAAGAATTGAATAGAAAGTGAATGTTTGGGACCTAATTGTAAAAGAGTTTGAAGTTAGAGTTTCATATGGAAATTCTGAATTTCAATAGTTATGAAATAACTTATAATGTCTAGAAAAAGTATTAATTGAGAAAATTATCTTAATTGAGGAGTTAATTGAGTAAGGACTGAATTGTATGAATTGTGAAATTTGGGGCAAAATGGAAATCAATATTTTGCACTAAAACTGTTTTAGACAGCAGCAATAGTCTAACTTTGAAAAATCACAAAAAATTATAGAAATCGAATTAGAGGATGAATAAAATATGAAATTAAAGCTTATTGAGTCTAGTTTCTTATAAAAGAAATTATGTAAGCAATGGAATTGTAAATCATGAGATACAATAACTTTTGTGAGACAAAGTCAGAATGATTTCGAGTTCCCTTGTTCTGACTTTGGAAAATCATAAAAAATTGGATAAAAATAATTAGGGGCTTAAATTTATATGTTTAGAATCCTGAATGAGTCTATTTTCAATATAAACAAACGAAAACATCATTCGAATTCTGTACAATAAGATAATTAATTTTTAGTGAAGAAGGGTCGAAACTGTCAGACAGCAGAACAGGGGAGACTTTAATGAATAAACTGTATTAATTGGCCCAACTAAAAATTATGAAATTTTTATGGTAAGAAGGTATATGAGTCTAGTTTCAGGGAAAATTAGAGGATCTTAATTTGGAGTTCTGTATCTCAAGATAAAAATAATTTAGTGACTATGACACAGATGGACAGCTTGGATATTCACATAAGTAGATAGTGAAAATTATGGATAATGTTACCTACAAGTGTGTTGTTTATACTAAGGATGTGGAATGGAGAGGAGGAGGAGGAAAAATATGTATGAATATTCAGCTAGCATGGCTAATTTGTATGTTTTTGGCTCAAGGACTAAATTGAATAAAAGTAAAACTTTATGGGTAATTTTGTAAAAATGTCGAAAATGACTAAATTGAAGGGAATGAATTGTTTTATTATCTAATTTAATAAATTGAATGAAATTATCTATTTAAGATTGGGTGAAATTTGGGAATATGGTAAATTACCAATATGCCCCTAAATCTTGGTATTTCTGCAATTTAGTCAGGTAGGTTCGTATATCCTGCATGAGCATGTAAATATGAAAATTTAAGTATTGTATCGTATTTTATATGATATTTTGAATTGAATATATGAAAAGAACGTTACATGAAACATGAAAATGAATACTAAATAATATAAATTAATTGAAATTATTTTGAAAATCTCGGTAATACCTCGTATCCTATCCCGGCCTCAGGTACGGGTATGGGGTATTACTCAATAGTTTAAGTTAGTCAAATTTGAACTCAATTCGATAATGACTAAATCGAATTCGACTTTTTTTTTTGAGTTGGACAAAAAAATTGCGAGCACCTATCTCGTAATGGTATTTGATTCATGTTTTAATCAAATCTTTAGTTGTTCAATTATACGGTATTTGATTCTCCTATTGAAACTTTTGTCCTTTTTCCTATATATATAGATTTGAAAAGAATTATAAAATTATAAAAATCATACTTCAATTATACATTTTTATAATTTGAAAATAAATTTGAATTCATCATTAAATTTTATTAAAATAATTTTATAATTAAAGAATTATATTAAAATTTTTATATTTTTATACTTAAAATTTTAAATAATAAACGATATTTTTAATTAATACATTAAAATAGGCCCAACTGGGTCGGCCCAAAATACAAAATAATTTATCCAAGATCCAACAGAAACAGAAACAAATAACATGGGCCGTGTCCATCTATGCTACAATTTCAACAATTTCCCTTGGAAATTTAGTCGATAAAAGAAGAGAAATTTCCTTTGGACAGTTAACGTAATTCTGTTGGGAAGCTAAAAGTCTTAAAGGTCGACTTTATAGTCAAACCCTTTTGTTTTGACAATTTCCTCGAAATTCATTTGAGCTTAGCTGAGACAAAAATCAATGGTTTCTATTTATTATCATTTGACTGGTTATCCTACTACCTCTTCTCTGAAATTTTTCTAAAAACAAATTGAAAATGAAATCATCAGCATCAGCATCATCAGATCTTGCTCTTCTTTTGCTTTCCTTATCATTCATGATGCTTGGGGTTGCTGTTTCACAAAGTAATAATACCAGAGGTATGTATCCATGTACTTTCCATTTTAGAACTATTCTTTTTGGGTAATGGTAATAAGATGAAGATTAGGGTTGCGTGCATCTGCCAGTTCAATAACTTCCTCTTGGGTTGGGTGGTTAACAGTAACACTAGTATGTTCTGTTTCAAGGCCTCTCTCAGTTTAACTTATAAACTCTCCTGTTTGAAACTCGACTTGGATCCTTTGCTTGTCTTGTCCCTGTTCATATACCTCTTTGTGTGTGTGTGTATATATGTTTTGTGTTGATTTAAATTCATTTTCCTGTTGTACAGGTGCTCGTCCATGGATGTTTACTATTGTAAATAACTGCAGCTATACAGTTTGGCCAGGGGTGCTGACAACGGACGAAACCTCACAGAGTTTTCCTACTACAGGTTTCAGTCTTCGACCCAGCGAATCAACATCTATTTCTATTCCAAGATCTTGGAGAGGTCGGATATGGGGTCGAACTCTTTGCACTCAAGACTCTTCTGGCAATTTCTCTTGCCTCACCGGGGACTGCGGCACATCTAGACCAGAGTGTTCTGGTAATAGTTCCATCCAGGCCACCCTTGCAGAGTTTGGATTCAACGGTGATCTGGGAGATTTCTATGATGTTAGCCTTGTTGGTGGATACAATCTACCATTGATGATATTCCCACATGGTGGAACTGGAGGTGACTGTAACTCAACTGGATGTGTTGCGGATTTGAATGGTGACTGTCCTTCGGAGCTTAAGGTTGTCAATGGGAGTGAGACAGTTGCATGTAAGAGTGCTTGCTCTGCTCTTGGGGAACCTCAGTATTGCTGCACCGGAGATTATGATTCTCCAGCTACGTGCCAGCCCACTTCTTACTCACAATTCTTCAAGACTGCGTGTCCTACAGCTTATACCTACACCTATGATGATGCATCCAGTATGTTCACTTGTGTTGACGTTGATTATGATATTACTTTCTGCCCTACCCTTTCCACCAGGTAATAAATGCATACCAATTTCAATATAGAGAACAGTCGATCCCAAGGTAATGGTGCCTGTTGATGTCACCGGTCCGCGGTGGCATTGGCAATCAATTGCCAACCCTTTCTTCCATCTCTGCTCTGAAAATTTTTGGAAAAGAAAATGATTTCTCTTTCTTTCTGCTTCTACTTCTGTTTTTGCTTATTCTTGGGTTTCCTGTTTCCCTACCCAGTCCCGATCAACTGTACGAGAAGTGCCGCGATGCAGTGTTTAAATGTGGGAATATCTCCATTGGATATCCTTTCTCCGGAGGTGATCGAGATCCAGAATGCGGACATCCTGGTTTGGAGCTTCACTGTGACGTTTTTACTAATACTACTAAGATTGAAATTGTTGGTGTAAAGTATGAGGTGCTGGACATCCATCATGAAAATCGAATTCTAAGGATTGCGAGGGAGGACTTCATCAAGAATGGCTCTTGTCATCCTCAAATTCCAATTCAAGATTCGATCCTGAATTCTGAGCCATTCGTTCTCGGTTCTGGAAACACCAATCTTACTCTGTCTTATGACTGCCAATCTTCATCGAGTCTTGGAATCTTCCCTTGCAATTCTTCAAATTACAACAATGTTTCCATAACTACAGATAACATTCGTCCAGATGGATGTTCAGCTAATGTTAGAGTCCCGATTCTTCAATCTTCCTGGGAAAGACTTCGAAATGATTCCCTGGATTTGGAAGAAGCATTGGAGACAGGATTCGAGGTGCAATGGAAGGAAGATACGGAAGCCTGCCGGAAGTGCAATGCTTCTGGTGGAGCCTGCGGTTTTGACAAGTCCAACAATCAAACATTCTGCTACTGCCCATCAGGATTTGAGAGTTCACCGGATTCCAACGAATGCCATCGATCCCTTCTCCCACCATCTCCAACAAATACCGGAAACAATAATACCAGAGGTATGTATGTACTTTCCATTTATAGAATTCAACATGTTATTTATTTTCTGTTTTAAGATGATAATATTAATTTGATGCGAATGTTTAACTAAAAAAAAAAAGGAGTTGAAATTATTTAAATAATTGAAGTCGTAAAGTAACTAATTTATTGCTTTGTGTGGTATATTGTAATCTAATAGGTGGGTCCAAATCCAAGTTGAAGCTGACTCCAATAATCATAGGTATGAACGTGTTTGTTTGGTAAGAACGTGGTTTGAATTAGCTATATATATCTTCAAGGCACACACAAAATGCACCACTTAATAGATCACAATTACTACAATTGTAGTGTTGAAGTGGCTTTTAATTAATATAATTAAATTGATTTTAAATAAATATATATATACTCTTTGTATAACTTGTAATGCTTTTCTTTTAAATTAACAATCATACTTTTAACCGAACTTTTATGAATTTTTTTTAAAAATTTCTTTAATTTTATTCACTGCTTTCTTTTATTTGATCGTTGTTTTTTTTTTTACTTTAATTGAATCTTATCTATTGAGCTAGCAAATATTGATTAATAATTTATAAACAGGATCCGTTTTTGGAGTTGTATCGATTTCTACTATATGCTTCATTGTCTTAAGGTTCAAAGGAAAACTAATATCAAATTATCTCCGCCAACGAAAGATGAACGACGATGCTAGGATTGAGGAATTCATCACAAAGTTTGGTCATTTTGCTCCAAAGCGATACTCTTATGAAGAAATCAAGAAAATGACAAATAAATTCAATGACAAATTAGGTCAAGGAGGTTTCGGAAGTGTATATAAAGGAAAATTGTCCAATGGTCATCTTGTGGCAGTTAAATTCCTAAGTGAAACGAAGGGAAATGGAGAGGATTTTATGAATGAAGTAGCTAGCATTAGTAGAACTTCTCATGTTAATATAGTAACTTTACTTGGTTTTTGCTTTGAAAGATCAAAGAGAGCTTTGATCTATGAATTCATGCCCAAAGGATCATTGGACAAGTTCATTTATAGTCAAGGATCAGATAATCAAAGTCGTCAGTTGGAATGGATAACTTTGTATGACATTGCACTTGGCATCGCTAGAGGACTTGAGTACTTGCATCAAGGTTGTAACACAAGGATCTTGCACTTTGACATAAAGCCTCACAATATCCTTTTAGATGAGAATTTTTGTCCTAAAATCTCTGATTTTGGCTTGTCTAAATTATGCGAAAGAAAGGAGAGTGTTGTATCAATGACAGGTGCTAGAGGAACTGCGGGTTATATTGCTCCAGAAGTGTTTTTTCGAAATCTGGGAGGAGTTTCTCATAAATCTGATGTTTATAGTTACGGAATGATGGTTCTTGAAATGGTCGGAGGAAGAAAAAATATCAATGTCGAAGTGTCCCAAACTAGTGAAACATATTTCCCCTCATGGATTTATAAGCATCTTGATCAATCTATGAACTTGAATATTAATGAAGAAAGAACAAAAGAGGCAGAAGAAATAACAAAGAAGTTGATTGCAGTGAGCCTTTGGTGCATTCAAACCAATCCATTAGATCGACCGTCAATGGCTAAAGTAATAGAAATGTTGCAAGGGAGCCTTCAATCATTAGAACTGCCGCCACGACCCACCTAAGATGTTGCAAATATTTGTTAACTTGAGTAATTTGTTTACAATGAAGCAATCATAAGTTAATTTAATAAATTATATATTTTGATTTCATAAATTTTTAATTGATATTTTTTAAATATATTTAAAAATTTAATTGTGTAAACATAAATTATTAAGTGCATAAAAAATTAAATATAATTTTTTTTGTGTTTATCAATATTAACTTTGAGTTCATTAAATGTGTTATATTTGTATATTTAATAGAGAGTAAAAATATCATAGAAGTCCCTGTACTCAGAGTTGGATTGTATTTTGTCTTTGCTACTCAAAAAATGGGCAAAGTAGTCATTGCACATTAGATTAAAAAACAAATTTGTCTTTTCTATTAAAAATATTCATATATTTGTACAGTTAAAAATTAATATGATTGACCGAATAATCAAACAGTGACATGCTATGTTACAATTATTCTATGTATCTAATAATTATGCTACTATAAATTGCAATAGTTAATTGCAATTTATTTTGCAATTAAATTGGTTGACTTGGTTATTATATTATTGTATTTTGATTTAATTAAATATTTATTTTTTAGTATCTTTTTAAGAGATTTTAGGCAACAATTTTTTAGATTAATTAGGAGAAATTTAGCTAAGGAATGATAATATGAAGTTATCTAATATGATTTTAGGCAACAATTCCCAAGTCAGTGACTCACTCTTCCCTCTCCTTCTCAACCTCCAATTTCTTTCTTACTTTTTTTTTTTTTGTTTTTAGTTTTTCCTTCTTAACTTTCTTCTTCCGATTACTTTTATAAATCTATTTTGATCTAAATTATTCTGTTTATTACTAAATTTGATTTCATACTCTAAATTTGAAAAATTCATAGTTTTCAATTTGATTGCTGAGAAAAAGAAGGCAAGGGAAAGAAGAAGGCGCTATTCTTAGAATTTTAAATTCGTAATTGAGCAGGATGGTTTACTGTAATAATTGCTCCAGAAACGTTACTGGAGAACGCGTCGACGACGGTCTTTTGTAAGTGAATTTCTTGCTCATAAACAGTGTGGGTCTTTTTTGGAGAAAATTTCAGTTTCTTGTTTGATTATTTATTTTATTTATTTATCTATTCTGTAGGTCTTGCACTTTTTGCGGGAAGGTGTTGGAAGATTGCATTTTTGCGACCGAACCTCAATTCGTAAAAGATTCATCTGGCCAAGTAATGTTTCTTTCTTTATACGTAATTTTTAATTTTGGAACTATGTTATGCTAAAATTTAGTTGAATAGATGCCAGTTAGGTTTAAGCTAGGTGATATGTACTCTTAAATTTTGTGCAAGGTTCATTGTTTTTGTCATAGACAATTACTTCTTACTAGCTATTTGTAGTTTCCTAACTATGAGAATGGCTGGCTGAATATGCCATCAAACAGAAGAAGAAATTGGCAAGCTAATCTCATTGTCAGACGTGTTTTAATTGAGTGAAGTGCATTGAATTGTGGAGTTCAAGTTTTGTTTCCCTTTGTTTAGTTTGTTGATAACTTGATCTTTGCTTTCTTGTTTTTGACTTGCATTTATTTTGATTTCTATTGCTAATTTCACTTTGTTCCCAGTGCAAACTATCTGGAAATTTTGTGAAATCTACGCAAAGTATTTCAGATTCACGCCAGCATACCATAGCTAAAGGTATGCTTTATTAAGTTGCATCTATGTTCTGCAAGAAGCTATATGTTGCCAACTTTTGATAAAGGATTATTTATACATTTCATCAAATTCGCTTTTTCAGGGTGCTCTGATTTCAAAACCTTTTGACATCTTTATTGCAGGCTCAACTTTACTTTTATGTGTAATTTCAGTTTGTTGTCATGGCTAATTATGTGTTAGCATTACACACTTATTGCAATGTGACTTATAAATATCTTGTTTCTGGTTTTAATTTCATTGTGATACAGCTCTTGATGGTATCAGATCTTTGAAGACTGGATTACTTATTGACGAGTATAGTGATGATGTTGCTAATGTTGCTTTACGGTTTTATGAAGTATGTTTTCTTTGTCTGAACTTTCATTTCAATTCTTGTTATTTTTGTCCTCCCTCCCCCCCCCCCGGTTCAATATTTTAAGCTCTTTTTATATTTACTGTGAAGGTTGGCCTTGAACGGAATTTCACTAAGGGACGCAGATCAGAGCTAGTACAGGCTGCATGTCTTTATCTTGCCTGTTGGTGAGGAATTTCTTCTTTCTTAAATTTATAATGTGGTTACATGGAAATACTATTGCCTGAATTCGAACATGGTCTATTGTCTTAAACTTAAATGTGATGATTCAGCTGTTTATATCTCAGTTTAATAACACAAACATGCAGACGACTACTGATTATGTGCATAAGCACTTGCTAAAATAAAATTTCACACATGTAACTTACAATTGCATATTTTCACTAAAATATAGGGTCATGCAGATGGTAGTAATTTTTACTACTTCAAACCTCTCGTTCTCATTTGTAAAATAACAAGCCTGATTCCTTTACCTTCAATCCTTTTATTTATGGGAAGTATCTGATCTTTTTTCCTTTCAAATCTTTTTTGAAATTTGTCCAGTATTGGCTACTTTTTCTTCTGCAAAACACAATAAGTTGTGACTCTTTACTTCATCTTCTCATATATGTTTTTTGGTCATGAATTTTGCATGAGTTTGGCTTAGGGAAAAGGAGGGTAATACTGTAATTGATAAAGATTTTTTGTTGACTAGGATTTTCAAGAACGAGGGTAAGAGTCTTGTATTTTAGGGTTTGATATTGGTCAAACAGATGTGTTTGTGGCTGGGGTTGGAATGCAGAAAGAATATTGCTGGTCTGGAATTGGGATAGAAAATATTGGATGGGATCTCTTTCAGCTAGTGGTCCACTATTTGAAGAAAACACAAAAGATTCATGCTGTGCTCATAAGAGCCACATCAAATATTCAAATTAGCTCTACACTTTCTTGAAAATTAGATCATTGCAGAGATACACAAATCAGTCAGTGAATGAAAGAGTCAGGATAGGGAACTATAGAGGGAGAGGAAGAGAGAAAGAGGGAGAGCTATCATGAGCGACATGATTCTTTTTGTTTCTTCTTCAATTTAGGGTTGAATTGTTTACCCTCCTTTTTATCACTTTTTTGTTTCTTTTTGTTCTTTGAACTGTTGAACTATTTCCCTCCTCAACCATATAATTTTTGGCAGGCAAAAGGGAAAGCCATTCCTTCTTATTGATTTTTCACATTATTTACATGTAAATGTGTAAGCAATTTTCCCCCTTTCTACCCCTTTTAAACAAATTTAACTTGCTCGATAATTCATTATCTCTCTGTTTCTGCGTGATGAGGTTTTTTTTTTGACCGATTTCTGTTGTTTCTTCTTCAGTTATGAGCTTGGCTCTGTATATCTGCAACTTTGCTATGTGCTGTACCTTGCTGACTCAAAGGATCTTCCGAAACTAATTGATCCTTCAATTTTTATTCATAAATTTACAAATGGTAAGTTGCTTAATCAATTTCCGTAGATTTTTTAGTTGATTGCATGCTCCCAGTGTTTGTGCATTGAACTCAGACATGCAAAATAACCAATATACTTTGCAGCTTTGATTCCAGAAGGAAATGATGAAGTTGTTAAAACTGCACGGGACATTTTAGCTAGCATGAAACGGGACTGGATGCAGGTGTGATTTTATTCAAAAGTACTTTATTTTGATTCTGTGTACTATCTAGGTAATTTTTGGAGTTAAAACCTTACTGTAACACAAATTTACAGACAGGGCGGAAACCCAGTGGATTATGTGGTGCAGCACTGTACATTTCTGCACTTTCACATGGTCTGAAGTTTTCTAAGTCAAAGATTGTAAGTTATAGTTCATACCTTTTTGTTTGTTGCCTTCTTTAATAATCATATGTTGTTGTTCCTTTTGCTTGAAAATCTATAAGTTTTTAGTTTTTATTTATACTATTTGGTGGACAGTATACTATTTGGTGGACAGACTTTGCAATTTTAATTTTATGATAGGGGCTTGAAATTCAGTAGATGTTTTAACTTCCAACCATGTCATGATTGTTCTCATACACATTCTAAATAAGGTCCTAACTCATATTAGGTGGTTTTGGATTAGGTTCATGTCTTGGCCTAAGCTAGAGTAGGGATAGTTTTAGATGCCTCACTGCCCTGTCTAAGACCCCCTCTACAATTTGCATTGTAGTAATATGCACATGTCCATGTTGTTATTATTATTTTTTATTTTTTATTCTTTTTCCATAAAGTAAACTTTAGCATCATGGTACTAAAAGGTGGAGGCATAAAATAACTGAAGTTTAATACAATAAAAATGAAAAAGAAAAAGTAAAATAAATCCACGACAGCCTCAAGCCATAACAAGACTGGATAGCTTGATATTACCATTTAGCATCTGCTAGATAATGAATTTTTGTTTTTTCAGTTTAACTTATTTCATTATATGTATTTATTTATGCTTGTGGGCAGTTTAATTTTTTGTTTTTCCAATTTCTTCTTTACTTAGGTTCATGTTGTTTTTTTTCCCTTTTTGCTTATTATCCTCTCTCTCTCTTAAATTGTTGGGTTAATTAAGGTCTGTTTATCAGATAGAGGTTGTTCACATTTGTGAAGCAACATTGTCAAAGCGGTTGATTGAATTTGAGAATACCGACTCTGGAGCCTTAACGGTATGCATTTTTTTACTTGTGCATGGTAAAATAGAACTACATTGTGCTAGGAAATTGGTGATGGAATCAGATTGTAAATTAGAAACTATGGAATGAAGAACCATATTCAACTGATGCTTACAGTAGTTTGAAATTTTTTTTCCCCTTTTGATGTTGATATGACTTCCTATCTGCATATGGTCCTTCCTATCTGCATATGGTCCTAAGTAGAGCATGATGGCATAATCTGATCTATAAGGCTTGCAGTATCTTGGGCGAAAAAGGCTTTGTTGTTGTTGTAATTGTAACTTGTGTCAGTACAATTATTTTTTTCTTATGCTAGAATTTGATTGGTAAATCTTTACTATTATTACTGTTGATGTTACTTTTGTTCACACTACAGAGTATGTAACTAATTTTATGAAAAAATTGATGCCAATTTTTCATCATTTCCTCAGGTGTCATGTTGAATTTGTTGTATTCCACATCTTGTTATTTTTCCTCCTTTGTTTTTCTTGAAAATACCTCCTTTGTTTTGAACTTGTGACCAGATGGAGGAATTTACGGAAAAGGAGAGGGAGCTTCGAACTAGTTCATTAACTGAAAAACAGCCAAATATTGGGTCAAAAGAAACCAGCTTAGATGCAGTGCTATGTAGGCATGTGGGGAGAAAACCTTTTGCCCATGGACTTTGTAATGAATGTTATGAAGAGGTGGCACCCATGTTTTTTTTGTACCTTTTTTATATTCTTTTACCACTACAATTGTTCTACTGGAAACTGTTTTATCATTGAAGCTGAAGTTCAAGGTGTTACTGGTTGGTGCAGTTCATGAAGGTTTCAGGAGGGATTGATGGAGGGTCTGATCCACCTGCATTCCAACGTGCTGAGAAAGAGAGAATGGCAAAATTATCTATTGAGGAAAATAATAAAGTAAGTTCTGTAATTATACCTTTTTAAAGGCTTGGGGACAGTGAATGTTGAGAATCCGAATTGTAAACACTTCATATATTTTGGATTGCAAGATTCACATCATGGGCATGCAAAAAGGTTATTCTCTCACAATGCCCCCTCCCCCCTCATGTGCTAACTGATCTCTTAATGTGCTGTCATTCTTTTCAGTTTAAACACTTAATAGTAAAGAATTTATTTTATGTTGATTAACTATGATAGATTGAACTCTCAAAATCTTGTCACAGAATGCTTGAGTTCTTTCTCCTCTTGGATTTTTTTTACCTTTATTTATCATAAGGTTATCTTCTGGATTGTGAGATTCATGTGAGCGTGCAGAATTATTCTCTCCTCCGTCCTCATGTGCCAACTGATCTCATAATTTGGTGCTGTCTTCTTTTTAGTGTAAAAACTTAGTAATAAAAACTTTATTAATTGTTATGTTGCTTAATTATGAGAGATTAACCTCTCTCAAATTTTTGTGACAGGACACTTGAATCTTTTTATTATTTATTATAAGGTTATCTTCTGCATAGTTTTAACTTTCATTCTCTAGCACGATATTTCATTGTTGTGGTTGTTTTTGATAACCCAGAGCATAGCCAGCAGCACGTTTGCAAGTGGATCTGAAATACCTGAAATTAGTGGTAAGTTTTATTATCAGGAGTAATCACGCATGACATGGTTTAATAATTGGACTTTTTTATCTAAATGCCCTAGATCTTTTATTAAAAGAGGTATTTTTCAGGGGTTTTAGAGGATGCAACTAACAAGGCAGCCATTGATGAGGGTGACAATGATAAGTTACCTGGAGTTGATGATAGTGATGATGGATTGGATAACTTTTCTGATATTGATGATATTGAGGTGCAGAATAAGTCTGCTTTATTGTATTTTGACATTGCATTGTCCATAGGAACTTCAAGAAACAAAAGTACTTCATACTCTACCCAAGTGCTGTACTAACTACATTGGTTATATTTCCTCTAATGGAATATTGTTTGAAGATGTATATAGAATTATGTAAATTACATCAAGTTTCTTGAGCTTTGACTAGCTTAACTGTTTTGCTTCTTTTACTTGCATATCATCTTTTTTCCTTGCATTCATAAACCATCTAAGATGTTCTACACTTGATTTGAAGTCAACTGGGCTTAAATTCAGCTTTGATCATTGCTACCAAACTAATCCTGAACGTTTGGGTGGTTGTCTGTCTTATGCAATCAGCACCGCTATTGTATAGTTTCTTCTGAGCTACTCTGGGTCTAAATAATGGTTGATCTGTAAAGTCGAGTCTTCAGAATACAAAATTGTCAATTTGAAAGGGGAAAATGTTCAAGAACTGACTACAATTTACCTAAACTAAGTTTATTGTTCAGGTCTACTCTTCAGTATTTAGAATTTGGTTCTTCATAACTTTCTTAGGAAGTGAGTTTGGGTGGTCTGGTACAGAATCAGCCATCCTGAGATCTAGTCATATAAATAGCCTTCATTGTACACCTTTTCTCAACAATATTTTTCATGCCTTTTAAACTGTTATGTCTTTATTAATGCATGCATGAATTTATGTATATGTGCATGTTTATTGTTTGAATGGCATGCATTGTGTTCTAAACTTAATTTAGAAAGTATTAGTTGGTTTCACATGTATGGAACTGCACTAAATTTTATCTTCTTACTTTGACGTCATTTTCTTATAACTCTTGGGAACTACTCCATTATTTCATTTTCAGGTTGATGGTTACCTTCACAATGAGGAGGAGAAGCATTTCAAAAAGATCATTTGGGAAGAAATGAACCGGGAATATGTTGAGGTGATTTGAACCACGACTTTGTTAAGTACAACATTATTTTGGCCTCCTCTACTCTAATCTCAAAGATTAAATGCAATATTCATGCATTGGCATGTGCTCAAGTAAGGGCATTGGAAAAGCATTTTGTATCTTTCTAGTTAAAAACATACATAAGAGGATGATTTCTCCTTGAAGAACAATTCAGATATATTTGACTATTGAAAAGACAAACTTTTAGATGGTTTTTCTCATACTTTTGGTCAAATTGAGCCCTGATCTGTGAAATTGTTTGATATAATTTATTTGAGTCTCAGTGCATTTGTGTTAGTTAGAAGGTAAGTGGAAAATGCAACTCAACTTTCCTTTCATGAATTTATTTAAAAAAAAAAAAAAAACCTAGCTAGTTACAGGAACTTAATCATATTGCAATCTTTGCAGGAACAAGCAGCAAAGGAAGCAGCTGCAGCAGCAGCTAAGGAGGCTTGCATGGCCAACTATGATAAATGCCCAGAGGACCTCCAAGCTGCACAGAAGCTTGCTGCAGATGTTGCAGAACTAGTGGCAAAATCTAGAAAGGTGATTCTTGAATATCAAGAAAAATTGGAAGTTTCCTGATTTCTGAAAACTATATCAAGAGAAATGCAAGCCACCTCTTGTACTTTATTACTTATTGTTAAGATAGACATGGAAGGCAATATCTAAAATGCTAAAATGAAAATGCAAAACAAACTATAAATGGTACCACACGTAATAGCTGGATTGCATGCATTTAATTCTTGATCTCTATTTCAGCTGACTTTTGCCACTTTGGCTTGATGCAAAGTTTGTCTTTCTTTTTTAATTATGAGCATAGTTCTAAGCTTAGCAATTAGCATGCTGCAAGTTGTTATTCTTATGTCCAACCATGATCGTCTTTAGATTATGGTATTTCTCTTTTTAAGATATACTGTTTCCAGAATTCTTTCCTCTATTTCAGCTTGTTTTTCTCTTCTTTTTTGTTTGCTTTTGTTGTATTAACAGGAGAGGCAACAAAAGCGAGCTGCTGAAGAAAAAGATGCAGGTCCTGCTCAGACTGCTGCCGAGGCAACCCGGCGAATGCTGGTGAAGAAGGTATTAGATAGCCTTTCTTTCTTGTTTTGGCCTAAGGGGTACCGCGTGGCTGAATAGATTTGTGATTATGATGAAACTGCACTTTGAAATGGGAACATTGTAGCGTTATAGTAATTAAGATCTAAAGTAATTTTGGGTTAATGAAACTAAAACTGATAATAATCTCTCCAGATGGCTGTAAAATTGCCTCATTATTCTGTAATTTTAAAATAATAAGCAATCAAAAGATTGAGGTCTTTTTTTAAAAAAGAAAAAAGAAAATCCTTTTTACACAAGATTTTACTGAGAAGAGCTTTATCTTTGTTTGAAGAGTATGGTTGAACAGGTTAAGAAACTAAATATTACAATATTGTCTCTTGTTTTTTCACCAGAAGACATCAAAATTTGTAAATAGATCACTTTCTTGGCACGTATAAACATTATGCAATTCAAAATTTTTAGGATGCCTGGAATTTGTTTGTTAAAATAATTTCAAAAGTTGGCTTCTTATTTAATCCCATCAGGCAATTACCTAACTGAGATGGAAACCTTGAACAGGAGATTAATCTGATATTCCTTTTGCAGACAATCTCAATGAGATTTAAAAGTTAGTAGACAGATTAGCTATGCCTTGATAACCACCCCGGAGTTGAACAAAGTGATCCTGAAAATAAAATGCTGATTTTGCTTGGATACATTTGACAGGCCTAGCATTCACGCATTTCTGCAATCTACAGTTGTTGTCATAATCATGCATTTGTTTAGGTTCTATAATTTTTCAAGTGTTTCATGCAGTATGGATGTTTACTAGTAAAACCATAATTTTAGTACTTTATATGGATTCTACTAACTGAATTGCTTAACCTTGAATGCTTTATACTTGTATTGGTTCTGTGCAGAGATTAAGTTCAAAAATAAACTATGATGCATTGGAGAAGCTCTTTGATGACCCGGTATGTTTATGCCTAATTTGTTTTAATGTTTCAAATTGATTGTTAGACCATAGACACGAACTTACAAACAAATACTTGGTAATTTCTTTTGTGTCCCTCATTGCCTTTGACAAAGACTTTTTCTTTTGGGTGCTATGATACCTATGTTACTCCGACTTGGGAGTGGATATGATTATTCTCAATGAGTCAACATGGATACTTCAGAGTCGGACTGACATAGGTTTGCTTAAGAGGGATTTGTTTTTTAAAAAACAAACAAACTTCATGAAGTTATCCTAAGATTTCTTTGGTATAACAGGTTACAGAGAAACCCAAGAAACAAAAAATAGAATCAAATTCTGATGAAAAGGAGGAGAAGGCTTCTAAAATTGGCAAAGAATGTGATTTAGAAGATGAATATAACGACAATGATGATGATGGATATGGAGGAATTTTTTACGGTGACTGTGAATATGACAACCAAGAATATGATTATGAGGATAATTATGATTACGATGGATATTGAGTTGTCTTTTATCATGGATTTCGGTGAATTCTTATATTCAGAACTCTACTCTTAGAACAAAAGAAGCAAATGGCGTTAGTAAAGAGGGAGTTAAAATGCTGTCATTAGTGATATTTTTACTCTGTAGTAGTATTATACAGAACCTTCTTGAGGAGACGCTAGGGTAGTTTGACCGTTATATTAGGTTCTAAATTGGAGTTTTCAGATAGTTTTGGCGACTTGGGTATTGTGTCACGGTTCCTTTTTTTTTTTCTTCCCTTTCTTTTTTTGTCAGTCATGAAAATATTAATATGGTATAAATTATTAAAGATATTAAAATAAAAATATCATGTGATTAGATTATAATTGTAATATATTTTAGATTGTTTTTTAGTCTAGATTTGAGAGGTGATTAAATTGGTCTTTGTACCTTACAAAAGAGAGCACAATAGTTCATTCATCAAAATTGTTATCTTATGACAAGTTTAACCTTCAACTTATATCTTTTTTATTAAATTTAATGATATTTTTATAAAAAATTAAAAAATGGTGAAGGTCATTAGAAATTTTCAAAAGCAATGAAGTTTCAATATTTTTAGAAAATAAAAATGTCAGAAATAAATAATATTTAATATTTTTAAATTATTTATTGGTGTATTATATAAGATTAAATAGGATGATGGCATTTTGCTTTAAATAAGAGAGTTATCATGTCTACTAAAGTACAAAAAAACAATATACGACACCATTTTAATGGATTATATTTGGCTTCTTTTTGTAACCAACAAGAATTGATTTCTTGGTCCACTTTTCAAGTAGAGGAAATACATTTTGCGCAATAATTTATATTAAAGATGTTTACAGAGTTGAATTTAAATAAAATGTTTTATCATATCTAAAATATGAGCTTTTAATCGTATCTAAGTTCAATTAGTCCAACCAAACCTAATAATAGTTTATTATAATTTGTTAAAATTACTTGCCAAATTGAAAAATATCAAATGTTGGTGTTAGATTTGGATGGATAGTGAGAATAATGATTTTATTGAAATTGAATATATATATATAGGTGAGTTTTAATCAAACATGGAAACTTCTTGAGTTTTAGCCTAATTCTCAGCTTCTCAAGTTTGACCGATAATTAGTTGACACATGGTATTGTATAATATTTAACACATATTTTTATATTAATCAAGTAAAATTTATAAAGTTTTGACTTTGTTAAAGTATGGCTTTTATGGAATTCCAAAATTAAATGGCAAAAAAATAAAAACTATAGCACTAAAAAGAGTTATATTACATTTGACAATTAAATTTATTTAGACTTAATTAACGTACGCGTTAACGTTGGTGGAATAGTGAGTTCTTCATGCAATACAAAAGTGGCAGGTTTTTCATAATGCATATATGACAATTATTAATTACCATGTTTTACCAGTTTGCAACATAATTAACGATTTTTATAGCATAGAATTAAATTGCTAATGGTATCTCATTCCCTTGATATTCATATCTTTTACAATTTTCCTTTTTCATCTATTTATTTAATCCGATATTAATATTGCAAGCTGACAAAATCAACTATAAAGACCATTCTTCAGTCTATCAGAAACTTGAGGTAATGTGTTCCAAATCTAAATTTATGTTTCTCATTTTAAATTCAACCATTTTCAATAATGCATACTGCAATAGCATAATTATTTTATTTACCATATTTTCAATAATGTTCGAAAGGAGACATACATCACCATATTAATTGATTTTAAATTCCTACACACTAAAACCATGCAATAGAGGACATTACTCAATACAACCATAGAGTGTACTTCATATTTTGGATAAAACAAGGTTGATGTCGGAACAAAGAAGAACCGATATCTTGATGACATGACACCGACATCATAACGAGAAGATTTTCCATGTCTCAACGACACAGTGAAGGGCATCTTGATGAGGTAGCATGCCACGTATTCCCTACTTAATCTGATTTCTTCTCTTAGTTAAACTTTGTTATATTTTTCCAATTTAACTCTAATTATCCTAGAGATGTTTTAGTTATATTTGTACATGAAATTCAACATATAAATAGGCCTAATAGGAATAACAACAACAAAATTAAGTGAGAGTTCGTGAGAATTTTTTGTATTTCAATTTTTGCTGTCAAGTTTTCTTTACCCGTGATTTGTTTTATCCACATAGATATTTGTATCCAATTTTCTCAGTTTTCGTTCGTGTTCGTTCCATAATTCGGGTTCAACTCAACGCGTGATTTACTCAATTTTTTAGTATTATTTCTTTTAAAAGTACCTTCTATTTTAACACTTTTATTTTCGTCTTAAATAATATTCAATAAAATAGTAAAATAACTTCTAATTCAAAAACAAATATTTAAAAAAATAACCACAAATAAATTTAAGAATGTTAAAAATTCTTATAAATAAAAATATAAAAATTAAATTTCAAATTTATGAAGAGTATTCCTATCATATAGGGGCGAAGCCAAACAAATTTTTTTGAGGGGACAAAATTAAATTGTATATTTTAACGATAGTAAAAATGCAATTTTATCATTTTAATAACCTATATCTTTATAAAATTTAAAGAATTAAAAAAAATTTTTATCATTTTTGGGAGTGCCAAAGTAAAATTTTACCATTATTAATTTAAAATTTTATAAATTATAAAGAGAATTAAATTGAAAATTTTCCATTTTAGAAGATACTGAATTCGCCATTGCTCTCATACATAGATAATCTAAAAAAATTACACTTATTTCTTAAATAATATATTATTAAAAAATGTATTAAACATTGATTAAAAATTCAATACCTTTTAAACATATTTTGATTTCTTTAAAATTGCTGCTATTATCATAGAACTCCAATTTATATTAGAATTGTTAATTATTCATTCACAACCTCGCCTTAATCTTATAAACATTTATTAAAAAATAAATATTAATTAAAAACTCAAATTACGTAAATGTTTATTAAAAATCTGATAATTTTAAGCACTTTTAAAATTGTTAAATAACTATATTTACAAATATAAAATTAATTCATGTTTTGAAACTAATTTAAAATATTTTTTTATGTATTAATTTAAATTTATTTAAATTATTAATTTCTTTTTGGCTTTTAATTTATATTAACTATGCATTTATATTATTTTAAAAACTATCAAGATTCTAGATACTATATATTTATATTGTTATGTTTTTAATTTCTCCATCATAATATTTTTTAAAAGGTTACAATTTTTGTAACAATTTTTTTGACAAATATAAATAATATAATTTAATTAATATATACAACTAAATTCGTGCATTGCATAGGATGAAAATACTAGTTATAAATTATATTTTAATTAAAATTAATTATTACATTCATAAATAATAACAATAATAGAAATTTAAATAATATGATTTCCGATTGCATTTTAGCTTAATTGATATTGACATTGTTGTTAGTGAAAGAGGATGGAATTTGAGCGTGTTAAAGCACATTTATCTTCTTATTTAAGAGTTAGAAGTAATTACAAGTAATTTTAGGTATTATATATTGCACTTTGAACAAGTGTGGGGGCAATTTGATTTTGTTAAATCAAATGCCATTTAGGAAAGCTATATAATGATTCGTCCTACAAAAATAAAAGTTCGGAAGTTGGGTTTGGTTTAAGCTCCGTTAATTTTAGTTTTAAGGGTAAATTATATTCAATCTCACTAAATTATTAATGAGTTTACATTTTGATTATTTAACTTTAAAAAGTTACAAAATGACCACTGAATTATTAAAAAGTTTTTATTTAAGTCACTGGACTGTTGAAATCGTTGTTGTACAACCTTCTCCATTCAATTGTCCGCACCAATTAAGAGCTTTCTTTTTTCTTCTCTTTTACAATAATTCGGTGTTTTTTTTTCATGAAACAGTTTTGAACATCATGAATCTTTGAGTTAAAATCCAAACAACTTTATTCTCCAATCACTGACACCAATTGATAGATCGACTTGGATTTAAGATATATATTTTTTACTCGTCAATAGGTATTGGTCTATCGTACCACTTATCAAATCATAGCTTGAAGCTCACTAGCCGATCTTAAAAAAAAAAAAACTTAACAACTCAATGATTTAAATAAAATTTTTTGAGTAATTAAGTGATGGTTTTGTAATTTTTTAAATACTAATAGTTTAGTTAATTTTGCCTTAGTTTTAATGCGTGAGATCAGTTGGAAATAAAGATTAAACTGCTTGATTATGTTGAATTAAGCTCTTTTAGTTAATAAAGAATGAATTTGGTTCCAATGATAGTGGGATACTCGAATGAGACTCCTCTAATGCCCAACCTGAATTTAAATATTTTGCATAAATGTCTGGCTTACACCCGATCCATATTTTGGTTGTCCAGTTATAGCATACTCCTATCATCTCCCTGCAGTTTCCATCTAATTCTCCATTTCAACTTTTTGTCTTCTTCCCTATAATACATTGACTTTGGCAACACTGTAAAGTCAAGTTTCCAAATCCGCTTGCAGTTTCCTATATATTTCCAGACTTTAAGTATCACTATCACTTACTTTAATAAAATGGTTTCAACACTGTAAGTTCAAACTTAATAATATATTATTGCCAGGGTAGGCTACCTAAATTTCCTTTGACTGGCACTTAATGGTGGCATATAACAGAAGTTTCCTATAGAGAAATTTCAACTTTGAATTAGCCAAATAGCGACTATTTGATCATGAAGATCAATACCAATTCATTTTCAGATGCTCATTTTATATCTAACTACTCTCAGTTTCTTCCCCTAATGCTCTCCGTCCTCTCCGAAAATGCCATCCAAGTTTTTGTTCTTCATCAACATCATCATAAGCTTGGTCCTGATTCTTTCTCCAAAACCAGTGTTTTCGAATAATTATTTGAGCTGCAGTGTTCGATCCAGTTGCGGAAATATTGCGGATATCGGTTACCCATTTTGGGGATTGGATCAGCCGGAAAGTTGTGGATACCCTGGATTCAAGCTCAGCTGCAGTGAAAAAGAGCTAGAAATCACAATCAGCTCTGCCACATACCGAGTTCTTGCAATAAACAAGGCATCACAAACCCTTCATGTCTCTAGAACCGATTACAGTGAGAATCTTTGTCCCACTCATCTCATCAACTCCACTTTTGAAAGTGAAACCAGTCCTTTTCGACAAAACGGGGATAGTCAGGATATAAGGCTGTATTATGGTTGTCAGCCTCTCACAGCTCCACATAATCTCACATCAATTCCCGGGATTTCCAATCGATTCGAGTGCACAATAAACAATACAAATATCGTAGGTTATTATGTGACAAGGGAATTCGCGGGAACTGTCATCGGCAATTTCCTGAGATCTTGCAGTAACAGTGTGATTATTCCAGTCCCGAATTCTCAAGTTCCGTCACTGGAGGAAGGCCGGGATCCAGATGATTTGGAAGAAGCGGCTAAAATTGGGTTTCAGCTGTGGTGGTCTGCAGACGATACCCAATGTAATAATTGTGTAAACGAAGGTGGGCAGTGCGGGCGTAGCCTCGTCTCAGGTGAATTTGTATGTTACTGCTCAGATAATGACGTTTGTTCCCCAGGTACAATCTTTGTTCTTAGTTGTACCTGTTCAAATAGCTCTTGTAGTGGGATTTAAGTCGTCCGATTTCGGTTCCCAGAACCCAGTGTTTTGGGGAAACCCCAAGCCAGAAACTTGAGAATTTGATGCCATTAAATTTGACCCGTTTGCTAAGCCTAAGCTAAAAAATTAAACATTTCCCATTTGTTTTTCCACGCGGCTCAATAACAAACTTCACCTACCCATTCATCGCTGGCCCACAAAGCTTTCAGCCTGACCTACTCCAAAAATACCATCTTCACTTCTTACTCATCAAGCTATATTTCATAAATGTTGTTTATTCATCAACCAATAATAAGTATATTGTATATTTCATTTACAGACTCCAAATCCAAATCCAAATTCAAGTGGAAGCTATTCATAGGTATGAAACAATTTGCTGGATATGTACGTTATTGGATTTTTACTTTCTCTCTATTACATACACAAAATATGATATTACCAAAATCAAATGAAAAATTATTACTAATTACATATAAGAAACTTTTGATGCGCCCTGAATAAAGAGATTTGTTAAAAAAAGATGAGTGCATGCAACAGTGTGGGACAGTTGTAATAAATACGTATTCTGTTCCCATTGTCTAAATATTAAAATTATTATTTTACCCTTTATTATATTTTTATTTACACTCATGCTTTAGTTACATTTGAATATGTTATATATGTATTAAATTATATATATTAGATAATTTTAAAAACGAAAATTATGTTTATGAATAAGTTTTAATATATTAAATTGAAAAATCAAAATAGAAGAAATGGATCAAACAATCTGGAATAGTTATTGATATAACCAACATTCATGGATGTTTTTTTTTTAATATCAATGCCATCATAGGGCGGAGGTTAATGAGGCAATCTCTGCCTTTATCCCCTTCATTATCATCTTTATGGTCAATAGTTATTTGATAGGTTAACAATTAATAAAATTATAGGATTATTGTTTATTTTACTTTTTTTTTTTCAAAATTCCAAAGTAATCTTTTGCTTCAGATAATATTAACTCATTTTTACTATAGTTTAACTGGATTTCAAAGTAATAATGAAAATATATACTATTTGTATAAAAATAACTTATTTCATTATAAATTAATAGTGATCCTTTATTTGTTATAATTAACATCTATTAATAATAATCAATAAGGTTTTGAGTTAATGTTCGAGATCTATCATGTGCAATTATATATGTGGGTCTCTGAGTTTCACTACATGCGTTTGTCATGTGTGTGTTTTAATTCAATTTGTTAGTTTTAGTTTAGATTGTATAAGCTTTTGGTCCATTTGTACTTATAATTATTTGATTCTATTTTTTGATTATTGGAACAGCTCATATTGAAATAATTTGATACTTATCGTCACTTAAACATATATTTATGTTGTACTTGTAACACTTTTTTAAAAAATTATCATATATGAATTTAATATTATTTATCAAGTAACATTAATTCAAAAAAAAAAACATAAGAACTACTTAAAACAAATAAAAAATCTTTATGAGACTGCTTTATTAACATTTTTCTAGATTTCTAACTAACTATGCATGTTATTATTTCAGTGTTTCCACTGCTCTATTATTTTTCTCCTATCTTAATTGTTTCACTTACTCTATATATTATATCTCCAATTAATTGTTTATTTGACCCGATTCATACTCCATGAGCAGGATTGGCAGTAGCTATAACCATTGCCATATGCTTCGTTGTCTTGTGGTTCAAAAGAAAATCGTTACCAAATCAAGGAAACAACAACGACGATGGTAGGATTGAGGCATTCATCAAAAAGTTTGGTTCTCTTACACCAAGGCGGTATTCTTATGCAGAAATAAAAAAAATGACAAATAAGTTTAATGATAAATTAGGTCAAGGAGGATTTGGCAGTGTATACAAAGGGAAATTGTCCGAAGATCGTTTCGTGGCAGTCAAAATTTTAAGTGAATCAAAAGGAAATGGGGAGGATTTTATGAATGAAGTGGCTAGCATTAGTAGAACTTCTCATGTTAATATCGTGAGTCTACTTGGTTTTTGTTTTGAGAGATCAAAGACAGCTTTAGTTTATGAATTTATGCCTCATGGATCCTTAGATACGTTTATTTATGATAGAAGATTGCATCATCAAAGTTGTCGATTGGAGTGGAGAACTTTGTATGACATTGCACTTGGCATCGCTAGAGGACTCGAATACTTGCATCAAGGTTGCAACACAAGGATCTTACATTTCGACATAAAACCTCACAACATCCTTTTAGATGAGAACTTCTATCCCAAAATCTCTGATTTCGGTTTGTCTAAATTATGTGAAAGAAAGGAAAGTACTATTTCCATGGCTGGTGCTAGGGGAACAATAGGTTATATTGCTCCAGAAGTGGTTTGTCAAAACTTTGGTGGAGTTTCTTATAAATCTGATGTCTATAGTTATGGAATGATGGTCCTTGAAATGGTGGGAGGAAGAAAAAATATTGATGTTGGAGTGTCTCAAACTAGTGAAGTATATTTTCCGTCTTGGATTTATAAGCATCTTGATCAGTCTATGAACTTGAATCTTAATGGAGTAATACTTGAAGAAGAAGAAGAAGAAATAACAAGGAAGTTGATCATTGTGAGCCTTTGGTGCATTCAATCTTATCCATCTGATCGACCATCGATGACTAAAGTGATAGAAATGTTACAAGCAAATCTTCAATCGTTGATAATTCCACCTAGACCCTTTGTATCTTCTCCTGTAAGATCTCCTAAAATTTTAGAACATCTGTAACACCCTAATCCCGAATACGGAGTACTCGAATACTAAGGCGTTACACAGTCACCGAAGTAACCCAACAAAATTTTCAAATAAATTTCAAACACTGAAATACATTTTAAATAAGAGAAAATACCATACAAAGTTATACTGAAAATAGTAATAAAAGTAGTTATACAAAATACGTGGAGCTCCAATATCATCGTATATCAAAATAGTCAAAATAACAAAAATGATAAATGAGTTACAAACCTACAAAAAAAATACAAGTAAGGCCCTAGGAATACAATGCCCACTAATAGATAATGTACTGTACTCTGAATACGTGATGCTAGGAGTCTCTCATCGATGATGTTCCTCGAACACGAACAAAAGTCTACAAATCTGAACATTAAGACAATTCAAAGGTTGAGCTTTACAGGCTCAGTGGTACACAACAAATCTACCATACTTCAAGCAATTCATAAATATAAGCATGCAAATAAAATGTATACATAGAAACATGACATGAGTATCGAATAATTAAATCACGAGTCATTAAATCTACATAACCAAATCACTTGCATATCAAACTTGTCAAACTTGTTAGATTGCACATACTGCTCAAATAATTAGGTATCCGGATAGTCCCGCGCCACTCATGGCCGCTAGTTAAATAATCCCAGGTGTCCGTAGGATTATCCCGAGCGCCACTCATGGTCGCTAGTTAGGTTAGAGCCCGAAGCTGAGGGCAAACAAAGCATCAAACATATAATCACAAAAATACAACTATGATATTCGAGTCTCATACTCGTTTCAACTTACTTATCATTCCAGCTAAAATATTAACTAATGAGATGTGACAGTCTGCTACCCTGACATTCTGACATTTTCTCATTCAAAAATTAATAACTCTTAATATATAACTCTAAATCGAGCATAGTTTGTTTTAAACAAAACTAGACTTCAATACGGTTATAGAAATATAAGGCTCATTTCCTATTTTATCTTGTGAAATTTTTGGTGATTTTTCAAAGTCATTGCTAAATCTGTTTTATAAGAATTCTGCTGCCAGATTTTTATGACCTTTCAACACTCAAAAATTCATATCTTTTAAAATAAAAATCGAAATCAATCTCCATTTGTTCTAAACGAAACTAGACTGACTTACGGTTACAACGACGTATAGATCACTTCTTAATTATTTTTACAGAATTTATGATGAATTTTCAAACTTATTGTTCATGTAATAATTTGTTTCTAGCAGATTTTACAACTAAGTTTTTAGCTTCATTTTAAATCATCCAAACAAGATTTCCACCCAAAGACATATAACATGTATGCATTATCACACAAGCATCATATTTATGACTTATCAAGAAGTATAGGAGAGTTAGAGGGTACCAGCTTGTGCCGAATATGAAGAATCGTCCTGGGGTTACCCAAGCCCCAGACGTTCCAGCTAATGAGCCTCAATACTTTTGGCTAGCTCGCTGAGCGAGACCTGCCGATATTTCATTTTGGTATTCATCACCATTTCCATTGTTATTTCCTTCACTATTAGCCAAAGTGAATGCGAGGCCGCTATAAGCCTTCCCCATTAAACATTGGATCATCTTCCCCCATAGCATCATCAAAACCACCACCCGAAAGCCCATTTGATGGCCCATCTTGCGCTATAACCAAATCCATTTTACTCCTCCGAATTAACCCCCGCTTCTAACCATTTGGATTCAAATTTTCCTCATCTACCTGCCTAAGATTCAGCCTTAATTGTCTATTACTAAGTCGCACCAATGTCGCCCACATATTACCCATGACAGAGGCGTTCCCCCTAAAATTCCTCCATTCTATACCTGGTGCACCACCCCCCTCCTCCCTCAACCACCTGCTGGAAGGAGCCGCGGCACGCCTAAACGGAGCTTTCAAAGAAATATCTCAGCCAAAAGAAAGTTCCTAATCATCCTGCAAAATACGTAGTGGACAAAAGCTCTCTCTGTGGCCTAATTTTCCATAAAGGAAACAAAACAGGGATAGCTTTTCGTAAGAAAATTTCATATATCTCATCGTTCCATTCGATAGAACTATTTTCTTTTTACGTTTTAGCGATTTCTCCACATCCACTCTAACCCTGATATAGCCAAGATTGATGGCTTTACAATCATAATCGATAAACTGCCCAATGAAATTCCCCATTTGTCTAGCCACCGATTTCGAACTAAATCCATGAGGAACATCTTGAATTAGAACCCAGAAATCAACGGTGTTTAGTGGAATAGTCTTAGGATTATCTTCATCATGTAGCTTTTGTAGAATTAGAAGATGTGAATTGAAATTCCATGGTCCTCTCGCTTTTATACGATCAGCATCTACCTAATAAAATAGTCTATATAGAAATCTCCCCATCAGATAAATCAGAAATCATGATCCCTCCTATAGGATGCCAAACATTCGCCAAAGTGGCTCTTATTGACAAAAAATTAATGACGCTCGATGTTAGAAATGTTCCGACAAGGCAATTCTCCAACGATTCTCCAGTCCTAGAAACAAGTGCTTTTAATTTGACAGCTTCCTTTTCTTCAACATCTTCCAACGACTGCCCTTGAAAGTTCCCTTCCACATCAGCCATCTCAGAACCCAAAACTCTCCCAAAACCCAAACCACTAATCACAAAAAAAAAAAAAAGAAAAACATGGAAAACATGCTATAGTAGCAAAGGGCTCTTGTCAATTAAATCAATAATTAATTTTCCATTGGATTAAACTTGAATACATAATTAAAATCTAACGTCAGTTTTTTAAATAATTTTTAAACAAAATAAGCATTTGATAGATGTAGACTTACATTGCAGACATATCTCTTATTTTGATGGAATATTTAATTAGACCAAATACTTGTGCTTATCTTAGTATTAGTAAAGTATATATTACATTGTTTTAAAATTAAAGTAATTTTTATATATTTTTTATTATTAATATTTTAGAATTTCAATCTAATAGCATAATTATATTTACAATACATGTATAAATTTTTAATCAATTTAATATCTCTGTTTAACATCTTTATTATCGTATTTAAGCAACATCATTTTCAAATTTAATAAAGAAAATCACGTGAGTTTGGATTATCCCAAAAGGAAGGGGGAAAGCTAATATCAAGGGAAGATAGAATTGACCGAAATTAAGAAATCTTTTGTTGATTCACCTAACAGTAAAATCTACACGCCGTAACAAATATGATATGAAAGAATCAGTAAGATGATGAGTTTGTATCTTAGTTTTTATACGTTGAAATCAGATAAGTATTAGAAGAAATGGAGTTTGGGAAAATTTTTCAAGATGCAAACTAGACACTATGGTTTTTAATAGAAAAGAGTTGAAGTGAATTGGTTAATTTGATGTATAGAAGCTACAATTATTTTAATAATACGAGTATATCATGTTATCTTTTTAGGTAAGAAATGGATAAAAGCATCACTCTAATACTCTAATCTATTTTTATTAATTTTTTTAATTAAGAGTACCATACATTTTATGCATAACTTTTATTATCTAAATAAAACAAATTCACAATATTGACTTACGGCTTTAAACAAAATATTTGTGCTCGGATTTAGTTTTATTAGTGTTGACTCAACTCAAACCACAAATAATTAAAACCTTGACTTCAAACATGAATTTAAGTTCTTCGTAAAAGAGTTTACTTTAACAATTGAGTTCAATTAAAATTTCAAAAAACTTTTGAGATTTTGAGGATTATAATCTTAATTAAGACTCACAATATTTTTTATAGTCTCTTTATCGTTAAAGTCGACATTTTTTAGGTCAAAATTTTTAAACTTTGCGATCAATTATTTTAAATTATATATATAACTATTTCATTGAAATTTTTTTATAATATATTTTTTTGAAATTTTATCTATAATAAATTTTAGAGAATAATAGCTCAGTTTTTTTCACTAAAAGTCAAAATTATAAATTTAATCACTATGTATAGTTTAAAATACATTTTTGATCACTAAATTTGAAAAAAATTACGATAGGATCACTAATGTTATCAATATGTTACATTTTGGCTATTGAGTTATTAATTACCATTAATGGTGTAACGATAACTGATATGACATGTTATATCATCATTTCAGACGAAAATTTTAGGTTAATTTATGCAATTTATTTCTATACTTTTTTATTTGAAAAAAATAAAATTAAAAATAATTAAATTTGCTCTAAAAAAAGTATAGGGATTAGTTGTTCAGTTTGGTGTAAATTTTTGTCTAAAATGACGATATAACATGCCATATTAGCTTGTTGCTACAATGTTAATGATAGTGACTGATACGAGTAACTCAGCCCAATTCAAAGGCCATAATAGAGATGAGTTTAGTTTTCCTCAAGGCCTAATTACGAGATCTAAATCCAAACAGATAAAGTCAAAACTCAACTTAGTGGTTCAAGACTTTATCACGAAAAAAATTCAAGAAGAAGAGTTGAAGTTTCAAGACAATAAATTTTGGAGTAATGATGAATTAGAAGAGACTAATTATGTTCGTGGGCCTAAACTCTCAATCTATGACGACAAACTCATGTGGAAAATGCTAACAAGCTTAAGCATTTCACTTCAAGAACCCCAATTGATCTTACAAGCTTAGACGTTTCATATTGGGTTTAAGTTTTAGGCTTAATTTTTATTATATATGAGCACAATATTTTATTTATTAGCTCTTATTATTTTATTATTATTTTATTCTGAATTTTTGATAATTATTAAGTATTTTAAGTTATTTAGGAATGTTATGTTAACAAGAAAGTTTAGTTTAAAACTACTTCTTGTTTAGATTAAATTAGAGTTCTAGTATACTTAGGAGTTTTATTTAGATTTATTTATCTAGCCTATATATAGGCCTTTGCATTGTACACAAGGAAGACAATTCATTATTATTCTATTTCTCTTTTGAGTTAATAAATTCTTTTTGAGTTTTTCTTTTCAAGAATTTCTCTTGAGTTTCTTTTAGAAGAGTTTTCACAATCTTTTTAGATTGTGGGGATCATCTTCAAACTTTTTCTTGCCAATGTTTTTATCTTGGAGGGGAAATTAGAGCCGCTTGAAGGGGGTTGTAGATTCTTCGTGTTTCCAAGGCTTCTTAGGACTTTTACACACCATGATTTATCTTTCCATTTATCTTCTTTATTCACTTCCTGAATCTTTGATTTATTATTTGTTTTAATTATTTTATCTAACTTGGATTTAATTTTGTTTCAGGTTGTGTCAAAAAAAATCCAAGTTTCTTTCCGAACGTCTAGAGCCCTAAGTCAAATCCGCGACTTTGACAAACTTTACGATCCGCTTTCGCTTTCATCCTTCTCACCATTTATCATTTGATATCAGATTTGGGCGTTTTAGGTGTTCTTTTTAAATTGATTTCTAGAAAACAGCCTCAAAACAAATTTTACCCCTACAGTTTTCAGAAAAAAATATTTTTCAGTGGGTAAACGATTTTCAAACGATCTGAAATTTTGCATACTATTTCTTGGAATTATTTTAAAGTATAAAAAAAATATTTCCCACAAAAAAAGTGATCAAAAAGTACAAAAAATAAAATATGAAAAAAATAAAAAAATAAAAAAATTCTGTGGGTTGAATTTTGTGCTAAAACTTTCCAGATCAAATCTAAATTATTTGAGGAGGCTCCAGTTTAAATTTTGTGATTTTTGAAAATCGGGAACACCTTGAACGAAGTTTGTCAAGTTGCTTCGTAGTTTTTTGGGTTTTCGGGTTTCAGCAATTTTCATTGACTCTTAGCTTTAAGTTTTCATTTGTTTTTCCTTTTTATTTGTTCCTTACGCATTCTAACACTTTCTTGTTTCTTGTGTTAGTAGGTTAAAGCACGCTGCATATTCCTTCCTCTGTGCAACAAAATTCTTTGATGTCTAACCCAATTTTGGACTCATAGTGCTATTAGGTTTGCTTTGATAGTTTGATTCTAAAATATCTTGATTGATTGATATAGACACTTTTAAAAGACTCACAAGATTAATTTTTACCTCATTGAGAATTTTTTTTTGAGTGCATATAGGTGAGGTTTGCTTAATTTTTTCTTTTGAAGTGTTATGTTTTTCTAGGCTTTCACTATGACTCGTGACACTCGTGCCCGTAAAAACCATGATGAGATACCATTTGATGACAAAGAACAAGATGTTACATTGGAGAATATTGTGGGGATGATAAAATTGCAACATCAACAATTGAACGAGGTACGTGATACATTTGAGGCCAATTTGACTACGTGTCGAACAGAACTACAAGAGAACATTAATCAGCTTTCCAATCATATTCAACTGCTCACTCAAGCTGTTGCTCATTTGAAGACTTTTTCGAATTGACGATCTCGTGCTCGTGATAGTGATCATGATAGGGATAATGAAAAACTTCGTATTTGTTCTAATCCTGGTAGACAATGTCGTCACATTGATGAAACTTTGTGTATTTCTAATCAAGGCCATCCTTCTGTCGCTAAACCAAAGTTCAACATTCCGCCATTCCAAGGAAAGTATGATCTAGATGCATATTGTGATTGGGAGGATAGAATGGAGATCATGTTCTGTTGTTATAAGTGTCCGGAGGAGGAGAAAGTTCCATTAGCTATATTGGCATTTTCTGATTATGCATTGAGTTAGTGGACTCAACTTGTGTTGAACCGCTAAAGGAATCGTGAACAAGATGTTGATTCATGGGAATAGTTGACACAAATCATGCGAAAACATTTTATCCCACCTTATTATTATAGGGATATTAAACGAAGACTTCAACGCCTTGTTCAAGGTAATCGATCTATTGATGAGTACTTTAAGGAGATGGAGATGCTTATGCATAGAGCAAATGTCCAAGAAGATGAGGAGACTACCATCGTACGGTTTGTAGATGGTTTGAACGTTTCGATAGCCAATGCTCTTGATCTTTAAACCTACATTGATCTTGAAGATACGGTACGCAAGGCAATTGAGATTGAGTGACAGTTTCAACAACGTCAATCTCGTCCAATTAGTACTTCACAATATTATAGAGGTACGAGTTCTAATTCTACTTTAAAAAATTCAAAATTTCCTTTTGCTACTAATAAGTTGCTACCAAAACATGATGAGACTAAATCTTTTGAGGGGAAAAGCGGGGCTCTTACAAAACCTTCTTCTTCATCTTCTCAGCAGCTCACTTATACTATTTTAGCAAAACAACAACGAGCTCGTGAAATTGAATGTTTTAAGTGCAAAGGGCGTGAGCACTATAACCGTGATTGTGCCAACACAAGACTTTTGTTGATCAAAGAAGATGGTGATTATACTTCTGATTCCGATAAAACAGACCCAGATATGCCCGAATTAATTGATGATGTCAACGATTACGGTAAATTTTATAGTGAAGAAGAGTTGGTGGAACCACTAACTCATCCCCGTTGTTTAGTTATAAGGTGCACACTCAACATCCAATTGAAGGATGATCATGATCTTCAACGGAGTAATATATTCCATTCGAGGTGTTTGATTAAAGGTACACTTTGCTCATTTATCATTGATAGTGGAAGTTGTGCTAACGTTATGAGCAGCTACCTTGTGGATTCTCTTGCTTTGCCATGTAGCAAACACCTTACACCATACCATCTTCAATGGCTTAATGAAGGTTCGGAGGTCCGTGTGGTAAAACAGTGCTTGATCACTTTTAAACTTGGGACTTACATTGATGATGTTTGGTGTGATGTCGTTCCCATGCATGCCGCCCACTTGTTACTTGGCAGCCCATGGCAGTACGATCGTGATGTTATTCATCATGGTAAATTAAATCGATATTCTTTTATTTTCCGTGGGAAGAAGTACACTTTCACCCCTTTGAATCCGAAAGATATTCACAATGATCAAATCGACATGATGAAGTTTTGTAAGGAGGTTATGGGAAGTAAGACACAAAATTCAAAAAAGGCTGAGAGAAAATAGGTCTCTAGTGAAAAAAGCCAAATTAATGATGACCCAATGGTGAGTGCATCCTCTTGTGAGAAAAAAAGAGTGGTTCATAATTTTTATGCGAGTGGAAAAGATGTGCGACGAGCTTACTCACTAAACAACCTTGCATCATTATCCGATTTAGGCAAAATTGTTTATCTTTGACTAACCTTCATAACTCTTTTCCTAGTGTTTTTGTGTCTCTTTTACAGGAATATGAAGATATTTTTAAAGAAGCACCTAAAGGATTGCCACCTTTGAGGGGTATTGAGCATCAAATTGACTTAATACCTGGGTCAACAATTCCAAATCGACCAGCTTATAGAAGCAATCCCGAGGAGACGAAGGAGTTACAAAAGCAAGTAGATGAACTTTTGGCGAAGGGTCACATTTGTGAAAGTTTAAGTTCTTGTGCAGTGCCAGTAATTCTGGTGCCAAAGAAAGATGGTATTGGAATTGATGCCGTGTTGATGCAAGAAAAAAAGGCCAATCGCATATTTTAGTGAAAAACTGACAGGGGCGCAATTAAACTACTCAACTTATGATAAGGAGTTGTTGGCATTAGTTCGAGCTCTACAAGTTTGGCAACATTACTTGCTGCCAAATGAGTTCGTTATCCATACAGATTATGAATCCCTAAAATGGTTAAAGGGATAAGGTAAGTTAAGCAAGAGACACGGTCGATGGGTGGAATTCATAGAGACATTTCCATATACAATTAAGTATAAAACAAGTAGAGAAAATGTAGTTGCTGATGCCTTATCTTGTAGATATTCTTTGATAAATACATTAAATGCTAAAGTCTTAGGGTTTGAACATATAAAAGATTTATACTTAAATGATATTGATTTTGCAAATGTTTTTTCTAATGCCTTTAACAAGTTTTATCTTGTAGATGGGTTTCTTTTTCGCCTAAGCAGGTTATGTGTTCCACAATGTTCTATGAGAGAGTTATTAATTCGTGAAGCACATAGTGGAGGCCTAATGGGACACTTCGGTGTCGCCAAAACACTAGATATTCTACATGAACATTTTTATTGGCCGCACATGAAAAAGGACGTTGAAAAGGTATGTTCTAATTGTATTACTTGTAAACAAGCAAAATTTAAGGTAATGCCTCATGGACTTTATACTCCTTTACCGATTCCTTCTTCGCCATGGGTAGACTTATCCATGGAATTCATTCTTGGTTTACCACGAACAAAAAAGGGTTGAGATAGTATCTTTGTTGTTGTTGATAGGTTTTCAAAGATAGCTCACTTCATTCCTTGTCACAAAACGGACGATGCTACACATGTGGCTGACTTGTTCTTTCGAGAGGTGGTGCGCCTACATGGGATACCTCGCACCATTGTATCGGACAGAGACGTAAAGTTTCTAAGCCACTTTTAGAAAGTATTATGGGAAAAAATTTCTAGTTTAGATGGTGAGAAGAAAGCTGAATTGGTGAAATCCATGCATGCAAAAGCAAGACAACGAATCGCCAAAACAAATGAAACAACTGCCACCAAAGCTAACAAGGGGCGCAAGCAAATTATCTTTGAGCCCGGTGACTGGGTTTGGGTTCACATGAGAAAAGAGTGATTTCCAACTAAACGTAAAACAAAATTAGACCCACGTGGTGATGGACCTTTTCAAGTACTCAAGCGCATTAATGACAATGCATATCAAATTGACCTTCCCGGTGAGTATAATGTTAGTGCCACTTTTAATGTCGCTGACCTTTCTCCTTTTGATATTGCAGATTCAAGGACGAATCCTTTTGTGGAAGGGGGAATGATACGAGTAACTCAGCCTAATTCAAAGGCCATAATAGAGATGGGTTTAGTTTTCCTCAAGGCCCAATTACGAGATCCAAATCCAAACAAATAAAGTCAAAACTCAACTTAGTGGTTCAAGACTTTATCACGAAAAAAATTCGAGAAAAAGAGTTGAAGTTTCAAGACAATAAATTCTGGAGTAATGATGAATTAGAAGAGACTAATTATGTTCGTGGGCCTAAACTCTCAATCTATGACGATAAGCCCATGTGGAAAATGCTAACAAGCTTAAGCATTTCATTTCAAGAACCCCAATTGATCTTACAAGCTTAGACGTTTCATATTGGGTTTAAGTTTTTGGCTTAATTTTTATTATATATGAGCACAATATTTTATTTATTAGCTCTTATTATTTTATTATTATTTTATTCTAAGTATTTTAAGTTATTTAGGAATTTTATGTTAACAAGAAAGTTTAGTTGAAAACTACTTCTTGTTTAGATTAAATTAGAGTTCTAATATACTTAGGAGTTTTATTTAGATTTATTTATCTAGCCTATATATAGGCCTTTGTATTCTACACAAGGAAGACAATTCATTATTATTCTATTTCTCTTTTGAGTTAATAAATTCTCTCTGAGTTTTTCTTTTCAAGAATTTCTCTTGAGTTTCTTTTAGAAGAGTTTTAACAATCTTTTTAGATTGTGGGGATCATCTTCAAAATTTTTCTTGCCAAGGTTTTTATCTTGGAGGGGAAATTAGAGCCGCTTGAAGGGGGTTGTGGATTCTTCGTGTTTCCAAGGCTTCTTAGGACTTTTACACGCCACGTTCTATCTTTCCATTTATCTTCTTTATTCACTTCCTGAATCTTTGATTTATTATTTGTTTTAATTATTTTATCTAACTTGGATTTAATTTCGTTTCAGGTTGTGTCAAAAAAAATCCAAGTTTCTTTCCGAACGTCTGGAGCCCTAAGTCAAATCCGCGACTTTGACAAACTTTACGATCCGCTTTCACTTTCATCCTTTTCATCCTTTATCAGTGACTCAATGACCAAAATTTATATACGTATAATTGATGCCTTTGTAAACTTAGTAAAATGTTAGGATATGATTGACATGCCAATAGGGTCTTATGCGTACTTATACGAAATATGTGGTTATATGGAATTTGTCACAAGTTATATTAAGATCCAACATTTGTTGCAGATCATCGAGTATTTTATGTCTCTATGGAGACTCTGGTGTGGTGGAAGGATGTATTAGCATATTAATACACATACACTGCTTATGGGCTTTGCATTTCAGTACCTTGGTGTGGTGTAGTTTTTGCTTGGACGAGCAACTTGGTGTGGTGTAGTTTACCCATGTATTCGAGTCCATTTATTAAGGTTCTATTGGATGAAATGATATAAATAAAATTGGGAATTTGAAATTGGATGAAATGAAGTTGGTCTTCAAATTGAAATGTTATTGAAAGAACATCGGATGAAATGATATAAATGAAATTGGGAATTTGAAATTGGATGAAATGAACTTGGTCCTCTAATTGAAATGTTATTGAAAGAATTTAATTGCAAATGATTCATCCATGTTTATTAATGATAAAAAAATATGATTGAAATGAATTGTGTAGACATGGTATAAGCTTATAAATTGTTGATTGAGTATGCTTTTGTGATAAGTCATGTAAAGTAGTATAAATTGGTATGTTTGAATTGTTATAATGTTTAAATATTATGGATAAATATGTATAGATACATGCACACTAGTTAATGTTGTTATGTGCTATGAAATGGCCAAAGTTATGCCACTTAAGGTAGTTAATATGCTTATAAAAGAGCAAGGTAACCATGATAATTCCATTTGAACTTATTAAGCATTTTATATGTTTACTCTAATTGTTTTCCTTCTCTTGTAGATCATCATCTTATGGGACATGCAGAGTTAGATAAGCATGAAGCGCACACTATTGAAAGACGGTAGAATTATGCTATTTTGAGTCCAAAATTATGGCATGTATATAGGGACGCTTAAATGTGCAAATGAAAATTTTAGATAGCTAATTTTGTGACAATTTAAACATATTTGGTTTTGAGTAATGTGAATTCTTTGTGGCTTGGTAAGTACATGGTTGAACTCATGTTTGAGTTGGTTTTGGTTGGAATTGGTTAGGTGATTTGTTTGGCATAAAATGGTATGAAATTGAATTGGTTTTGATGGTATAAGATTGTATGAATCATTTAGGTAGTATTACCCATCTTGAAATGGAACCAAAATGGTGTTTTTGTCAAAAACAAGATTCTTGTCACGACTATCAATTCCCAACGTCATAACGTGATGTTGACAATAAGGGATGTCAGGATGTCAATATGTATGAAGTTGCGGCGTGACATACTGAGTTGGGGATGTCAATATGTGGAGAGAGTGAGGTCGTGACATCGGCCTGAAATTTTCTAAACCTTACAATTTGGTCCTAATTCAAGCTCGAGTTAGCAAAAAAAACTTTTATAAGCTCGTGTGGGATCCAACAATGATTGTATAACATATTATGTATGTGAATGTTGTTTATTTACATGTTTGAATGGTTGAATGTTGCATAATGGTCTTAAACTTACTCTATTAGCAATTGTAGCATCTCGTAGCTCGGACCCGACGACCGAGTTGAGTATTGGGTGTTACAATATATTTTAAGATTACGTGTTATAATTATACGAGAATTTAGAATCAAAATTAATTTTTACAATCTTAAACAATAATAATAACAAAATTTTAAATAATTTAATTGTCGGTTTAGTTTTAACTTGATTAACATCGACATTATTATCAATACTGAAGGATATGGGTTATAAATAATTCTAAGCATCGAATATTTCACCTTCAACAAGTGTGTGGGACCATTTGATTTGATTAGATCAAATATCAGCTAGGAAAGCGATATAATGATTCTTCCTACAAAATTAAAAATTTGGAAGTTTTAGTTTTAGGTTTTAAGGGTAAATTATATTTAATGTCACTAAACTATTAACAAGTTTATATTTTGATTTTTTAATTTTAAAAAGTTATAAAATGATTATTGAATTATTTGAAAATTTTTATTTAAGTCACTGAATTGTTAAAATACTTGTTGTATGACTTTTCGTTCACGTCACTTGCACCAATCAAGAGTTCTCTTCCTCTTTTAGATCCATTTTTTTTATGAAACAATTTTAAATATTATGAATTTGTAAACTGAAACCCAAATAATTATTTTCTCCAACTATTGACACTGAACATTAGATCAACTTAGATTTAAAATATATTTTTTTATACTCGTGAATAGATACCGATGTACTATTTTGTTCCTAGATGGTTCTCAATTTAGGTGTAACGTCCTCCCTTAAGTCGTTTTTCTTTTTTATAGTTAAAAAGAAAAATTAAATTAAAACTTTTAACTCCATGCCCATTGCCATTTTTTTCCTCCTCAACCCCGATTCTTAAACGCCCAAATTTGGAACACTAGATTTTTCTCTGCAAACTTTTCTTAATCCTTATTTCGTCTTTGATTTCGAGAAGCGTAAGCGACAGCATGCAGAAGGTAAACGCCATTGACACAGCCATCGTTTCCGCCGAGTCCACAGTCCAGCTTTGAGTCTTCAATTGTTCAGGTAACATGTTTATGAATGCCTATTGTTTTAACTATTAAATATCTTAGACTTAGTTTGGATGAGCGGTGTGTTTACTTTCGGTGAGGTACTTCCGGTGAGGTTAAAAACAGCGGTGGCGGTGAGATTAGTTATTGTAGAGGTGAGATTCGATATTGTAGCGGTGAGATTAAAAACAATGATGGAGTGTATGTTTGGATTCAAACGCAGCTGTAACGGTGTGGTGAGAATAAAAAATGACTATTAAGGATATCAGATTAAAAATGATATATAATAGAAGGTTTTTAAATTATTTTATTTTTACGAAATTATTAAAAATATATGAATTTATAAATTTATTTAATAAAATATTAAAATGTATCTTATGATAAATATTTTAATTAATTATGTAATTAGTTTTTATAAAAATCCACTTAAAAATATTATTTATTATCATGAAAATACAAACAATATTTTTTATTGGATTTGAATAATAATAAGAAGGTTATAGTGAGAAAATAGCTTTCCACCACAGGTGCTTTCTTTCCCACTAGTAGCTTTAGCTCTAGTCCAAAATAAAACCAGTAGTGAGATGAAAATTTTTAACCGCACCTCACCATTAGTTATCCAAACATCAAACAATGCAATGAAAAGGAATATTCTCTCAATATTCCATCTCACCATGACTTATTTTCCATCCAAAGGGATCCTTAATTTGTTTAGAGAAAATGAAAATAAAGAAGTGAACAAGAGATCGAATAGATGACCGGATAAGGCATGTTCACTAATTATTTAGGAGCTTTAGGCTTTCTTTTAGCTTACTTGTTCCTACTTGAAGGAGAACAAGGAATTTCCTCTTGAACATTGTATTCTTCAAAACTGAACAATCCGCTAAATTTTCCCAGTTTAAATTGTTAACTTACTTGACTTCTCTCAATGTAGAATAAACTGTCATGACTTCTGGGCGGAAGGTCTTGTGATTAGGAGTGGAACACGACTCCCTTGATTTTTGTGTATAATTTGGGTTTGAATGAAAATTTTAAAAGATCTTATACTTGACGATAAAATTGCAAATTGGTTATAGGGGTAAGTTGTGTTTGTTTTGCCTTGCTAGCATCTTCCGGAAGCCTCAAATGTTGAAACAAACATTTTAGGAATTAATCCTTCGTGCTTTTTGGCAAATATGTGTAAAACTAAGAAATGAAGAGCTATTTATGTTGTTTTGCTATTTTTAAACGCTACCCTGTTTGTTTTGTGCCTCTAGTAATATCATTGTAACAACCCAAATTTACTCGGGCCTTAAAACCAAGAATAATAAATAAATAAATAAATGTTTATTTATGAAACAGTCCATTTACAAATAAACAGGCCTCAAGGCCTGATAAGCCCAAAACCGGTTACAACCCAGTAAACCTACCACTACCCTATACCCACCCAACTACCAAAAGTCTTACACCCGGTTTTAGTCTAAACCCAACAGACCCATTACACCCGAGGCCCAAGAGGCCCAAATGTTTAACAGATGAGGGAAGACCTAGGGTTTCTGGAACCCTAGATGCCGCAAACGGAAGGATCCAGAAGCCAGGCCAAGTGTCACGTCCCTTCAGTTATCGTCGTTCCAGCTACTCACCATCAAGGCCATGATTCCAGGCTCCGAGTCACGCTGTGATCAACGCCACCGGTAGATCTACGTCACCAGCACAATCATCGCTGGATTTTCCTTGATTACTTGCTAAAAGAGAAAGGAAAACGGAGCAGAAAAGGAAACTAAACAGACAAAAGATGACAAATAGCAGCAGATAAACTCGAACAAGCAAGGAAAGAAATCAAAGATTTCTTTCCTAAATATGCATAGTTTAAAGGCTATAAAGCCCTTCTTCAGACTTGTAATATGACACGGAGAGAGATTCAATAAAAAACAGAACTCATTTTTTGAACTCATTTTTTATACTAAAAATCGACAGTCAAGAAAGAATACTCAGGTGATTATTATTTTTCTCTTTAAATACATGCAAATATTGTAGAAAATAAAAGGGAAAGGAATATACCTTTAATCGGAGTTGGAAGGCGAGGTTTTTAAACCTCCAGCCACCGTATGCAGTGGAGACGATGGGGGCGCGTGAGCGAGTGCGAACCCCTGGACGGAGGTCCGGTGACACTCAGAGAGCCCCTCCCCAACTCTCTTTCAGAGAGTTTCTTTATTTTTTTAAAACAGATTTCAGAAATGATTTTTAAACTTATAATTTGGCTTATGTAGCCTAAATGAAACGATGCCGTTTTGGTTTAATTCAATAAGCACAAAACGATGTCGTTCTAAAACTTCCAGGGTCCGCGTGTTGATCCGAAAACCCGAAGGAGATCCTCGTTTTTTAAGTCTTGGGATATTTGTTTAATTGGTCCCTCTGCATTTTTAAATTTTATAAATTCATTATATTATTATTATAATTTGGCCCTAATAATTTGTTTCAATTTTAATTTAGTCCCTGCAATAGCCACTTTAAGTCCTGGATTAAAACGGTGCCATTTTAGGGGTAAGGGAATTTTTCTCCATGAGTCTCTAGGGTTTACATAGGCGTTGCAATTGGGTCCAAACCCTTTCTTTTTTAAATTAGCCTCTGGTTTTTATTTTAATTTAATTTTAGTCCTTTTTTAAAAAAAACTTTATTTATATATTATTATTTACCTATATCTATATTATATTTTATTACATAATATTTATTATACTATTTTATATTTTGTTATTATATTATTTTACACTTTAATATATGTTATTTTATATTATTATTACATCATATTTATTATGTATTTTTGTATATTATTATCTATATTATTATTTTGATAGATTTTTGTACAAAATTGGTATTATATATTCTATTAATTATTTATTCATTTTTTTTAAAAAAATTTATACTTTATACCATGTGCTATAAAATTGTTTTTCATTACATATATATTATCTATATTATTATCACGCATTATTAAATATTGTATTTTAATTATATATGTATATTTTTTTAAATAATTACTCACTTTATTTTATATTTTAATACGTATTAAATCTTTTATATATTGTTATATTTTATATCATTTATATATTAAATGCTAGTTTCATCATATTATTAAGTGTTGTTTGTTTGATATATATATGTTACTACATTATTATTTTTTTTATATATTATCACATTTGTTTGGTATATATATTTATATGTCTAATTGTATATCATGCATCGTTTTTTAAATTAATTATTACTTTGTATGTTCGTATATTTTGCTTATTCATCTTCAATATATGCTATGTATATCTTAATATGTATGTTGTTATGTAACTAAGATTTGCTATATTTATGTATGTATCTAGTATAGTACTTTTATATTATTGCTATCATATTATTTAAATGAATGTTTTAGCTACCTATTATTGTAATATGCTATCTTACATGTTATAATGTATATATATGTTTCTTCATGCGTTAATTAAAAACGAGATTCAAAAGTTTTCAAAAATAAAAAGTCAATGCTTGGTATTTGGAAACTTCGAGAAAGGTAGTGCCCTAACTTACTGGGTTGCGACTTTTCTCGTTGATTTCGAATAGTCAAGCACCCTTCTAAGTTTTTAAGGTTTTCAAAATACGAGCAACTGTCTTGGAATTTCAAAGAGTTGTGTCCTAACTTACTGGATATGGCGTTTTGTCGTTTTGAGATAGGAATTTTCAAAAAGGGCTAGCTTAGTTTCGAATGTCTTAAAAATATTGCTTCCTAACTTATTGGATGCAATATTTTGATTCATTTGATACAAGTGAACCCTAATTTTCAAACTTAAAATAGTCTAAAGAGGATTGCATCTTAAAAGTTTTAAACTTCCGACATTAAAGACACTTGATAATCAATTAGGTACCAATTTTTGGGCATTACGAGGGTGCTAACCCTTCCTCGTACGTAACTGATTCCTGATTCCGTTTTCTCGACTTTCGTAGACCAAAATTAATGTTTTAAAACAAAACATTTTATAAGGTGATCCAATCACACCTAAAAAGATTGGTGGCGACTCCCGTTTTTGTTTTTCTTAAAGTTGATTCCCATTTTCCAAAACTCGATTTAAAAATGGTCTCGACAGCTTGGAGACTACACTGGGGACTAATAAGAGAGTCAAGCCGTGTAATTGATTATCTCTTGTCTTAATGTCAGAAATTAAAAATTTTAAAATTTAATCCTCTTTGTATTACATGTGTTTGTATTATTGCATGTATTGCTATATTTTGATACGCATTGCATTTGCATGACCGTTGTGGTCACACCCTTAAGTGGGAGTGAGAAGCTATGCCTTTGTGAGGTTTTCGCCTCCGTGCAGGATAGTGGATCACTTTCGGGATACATCCGTACCTATGGTTTCGTGAGATTTTCATCTCCGTGTAACCATGGGGAAATGTATTCCCCTGAACTGAACTCGATTCAAATGAGCCTATAATGGGTGAGGATTGAAGAATCTGCTGGTTCGGGTACCTCAAACTTTAGAAACAAACCACATATAGAAAAACCGTAAGAGCTCAATATAGATAGAATTATACTTAGGTTATCTTTGTGTTTATTAATATCATATGATACTGACTGTTTTCTTTCTTTTGTGCATGTTATTTTGCATTTAAAATGTATCGATTCACGGTCAGTTTCTAAGTTAGAAAGTTTTATTATGGAGAACGGACTTCTTGATAGAATGGAGGGCAACGCTAACGTCCATAGATGGTCAGTGCAAACTTAGCTAGGAAAAGGGGATATCATAACTGTGGGATATATGTCGGAGCTGTCAGACTACACTCGTATCAGTGTCACACAGAATAATCTGCAGGAGCTTAAGGCGATTTGGGATCAGTGGGGTAATGAGACCAAGCAATCATTCTACAGTAATTATGGAGATTTGCCCTATTTGTTTGATATTCAGGTTAATGAGCATTTGTTTCGAGCTTTCGCTCAGTTTTGGAACCCAGCATACAGTTGTTTTACCTTTGGGGAGGTAGATTTAGTGCTTACTGTAGAGGAGTACACAGCCTTACTTCGGTGTCCTAAATTTCAGTGTGATAGGATTTATTCTTGAGCTGCTTGTGTCCCAACCTTTGGTAAGAAACTGATGACCATTACGGGGATGAGCGAGTAGTGGATCATGGCTAGAATTAAGGAAAATGGTGAGAGTAAGTGCATTCCGTGGGGAGTTTTGAAAGATCTGATCCAGACACATCCAGACGAGGCGAAGAGGGTAGACATTTTTGCCATAAGCTTATACGGATTGATGATTTTCCCCAGGGCCTTGGGATATGTGGACGAGACGACCACGGATCTCTTCCATTGACCTAGCAAATGGATCACTCCTGTTCCTGCGATTTTGGCAGAGACATTTAGGTCCTTGAATGCATATAGGAGGGCCAGTGCGGGCAGATTTGTTGGTTGTGCTCAGTTACTTTTAGCTTGGTTCTACACTCACTTCCGATTGATAGATAGGGTGGTTTGTCGAGTCTTCTTCGAAGATTACTCCCCGTTGAAGGACATAGCAGCTTCAACTAGGAAAGTTGATGTTCTTGAAAAAAATTGGATAGCGCTACTTCAGAATCTGCAGTCAAAGGACGTAGAGTGGAGGGCTCCATGGATGATTCCTGGTGAGATTCTTTACCGATGCGGCAGTTTTGATTGGGTCCTTCTGTTTGGAATTTGGGGTGCCATTGGTTATGCCCCTTTGCTTATGCTGAAGCAGCATGGATTGAGACAGTTCATACCGATAACTTACGGTTTGGTTCAGAGTGAGTTCATGTATAGAGGAGCTGACTACAAGAGGAAGGTCAGTGAGGTCTCTAGTGCTTGGAACAAGACTTGTCGATTAAAAGGAGTAGTTATTAGCCCTGCTACGACTCCGAAGTACGTCGAGTGGAGAGGTAGAAGGATTAATGATAACATCCCTAAGCCAAGCATGGAAGGAGCTTGACCGATAGAGGAATATTTGCAAGTGACGCCCTCGGAGTTAGAAATTATGAAGCAAGAGTTTGAGAGAAAGAACTTGGAGTTCGAGAAGAGGATAGCAAAGCTCGAAGAAGAGAAGATGTACTTGAGCCTAGATGTCGATGTTCAAAAGATGGAGGTTGAGAAAGAGAGGAAAGAAAAAAAGAAGATCGAGGAGGACCGAGACGATTTAAAGGAACACTACAAAAGGGCACAAGTAGCTTTGAAGAGAGCAGGACTAGGACGGTTTTCAGATCAGGGGCAGAAAGAGGTCCAAGAGGAAAAAGCTAAAGCCGAATATTGGGAGAAGAAGTTCTAAGAGATACAATCGCAGAATTTGACCTTAGAAAAATAAAATCAAGGTTTAAAGACTAAAGTAACTGAGCTCAGACAATCCCTTCATCTGCATCGAAGTCGTGATTCTACGGTTGAGGTAAAGAAATTAAAAGGCAAAGTTGAGGAGTTGGAATCAACATTTCAGGATAGTAAGCTCCTAATCGAGCAGCTTGGGGTACGAGAAGATTATTTGAAGGGAGAGCTTCATCAGTCTAGAGGACAGGTCAGAGAAAGGGATCACGTCATTGGAGAAGCCGTCGCCCAGATTCGAGAGGTCGCTGAACACGTGCAAGACTTGGCAATACGAGCTAATGTATTAAGTTTGATGTATGAGTCATCATCGGATATAGGACGAGAGTTAGCCCTTTTATTAGATAGAGTTAAAACTTTGGGCATTAGGGCGAAAGCGTATTTGTAATCCTCTTATATGTAAAGATATTCTTTTTCTAAATAAAGTTTTCTAAATGAGATTGAATCAGAATCGATGTCCTTTTGGTGTAATAGCCAACTTTCAATGATGTCGAGAATAGTGGTTCGAGACCACTAAATTCAAAAAATAAGCTCGTAAATTTATTTATTTAATAATTATGAGCCAAATGTGATTTTTGAGAGATTTTTAAATTAGTAATTTGTGTTTTATAAAGATTTATTAAGTCAAGAAATTGAAGAAAACAATTATCAAGATCTCAATTTTATAAATCGAGCTGTAAATATTTTTATAAATATTTATGGAGTATCAATAAGGTAGTATTAAAATTTGGTCAGAAAATTTTAACGTTTGGGTGGTTAATTAAATAAAAAGGACTAAATTGAAAAAGGTGTAAAAATTGCTAAAAGGATTAAATAGCTCAATTGTCAAATGAGGAAGGACCTAAAGTTAAAATAAGCCCAAAGGAGATATTTTGGGCGGCAATAGCTGAGAAAAATCAGGAAAAGGGTGAAATGAGGGAAAAATTAGAAAATTGCCAAAATAAGCTAAATAAAAATGGGACCAAATTGGAATATCTAGAATTCTCTTCATTTATCTTTATTTTCATCAGCTGAAAAACAGCCATGGAAGAGGGTTCAAGTTGGTTTTCATTCTCTAGATACATGCAAGTTTAATTCTTGCTTTCTCCTTGAAATTTCTATGTTTTTGGACTTTTACAATTGGGTCTAACTTACTATTTCATTAGTTTTTGATTTCATGGCTAATTTTTAAAGTTATTATGGATGAGTACTAGAAGAATATGATGAATAAACATATAATTGAAGCTTTAATTTTGATATATGATAATTTTATCAAGTAAAATTGATGGAAATTGATTTTAGGACCTAATTGTGAAAATGTTTGGAATTAAGGTCTAGTGCTGAAATTATGATTTCCAAAAGTTGTAAAGTAGCTTAAAGTGATATAATAAAGTGTTAATTGAGAAAAATCAGCTTAATTGAGAGGCTAATTGAGTAGGGACGAAATTGTTATTTATTAAAAGCTTAGGGGAAAATGGTAATAAACAGCTTGCACTAAAACAATATTGGACAGCAACAGTAGGCTAACTTTGAAAAATCATCATAAATTGTAGAAATCGAATTAGAAGATGAACAAAATATGAAATTAAAGCTTATTGAGTCTAGTTTCTTATAGAAGAAACGGTGTAAGCAATGAATTTGTAAATCATGAGATATAATGAATTTTGTGAGACAAGGTTAGAATGAATTCGGGTTCCCCTGTTCTGAATTTGGAAAATCATAAAAAATTGGAGAAAAATAATTATGAAATTAAATTTATGTACTTAGAATTTTGAATGAGTTTATATTACAGGGGATTTAGCTTGTACTGGTAATTCAGATCCAAGCTCATTAGAGTAATTGTCGTTGTAGGGGATTTAGCCTGGACTGGTAATCCCGACAATACTCTATGAGTTTATATTACAGGGGATTTAGCTTGGACTGGTAATTCTGCTGTAAGGATGAGGTTCGCGGGAGAGTGCTTTCTGAAATGAAATGTGTAAGACTATGGTTGAAAGATACCATGGCAACATGATGAAATGTGTAAGACCATGGTTGAAAGATACCATGGCAACATGATATGAAATGTATAAGACCATGGTTGAAAGATACCATCGCAACATGATGAAATATGTAAGACCATGGTTGATAGACACCATGGCAACATGATATGAAATGTGTAAGACCATGGTTGAAAGATACCATGGCAACATGATATAAAATGTGTAAGACCATGGTTGAAAGATACTATGGCAACATGATATGAAATGTGTAAGGCCATGGTTGAAAGATACCATGACAACATGATGGGAATGAATAAGACCATGGTTGAAAGATACCATGGCAATGTAACATGAAATGAACAAGACCATGGTTGAAAGATACCATGGCAACCTGATAGAAAATGAGTAAGACCATAGTTGAAAGGCACTATGGCATCATGTCGAAGATAAATAAGACCATGGATGGGAGATGCTATGATATCAGTTGAATAATTGATATTCAGGTAATATGTATCAAATGATGAATGGTTATATGAAATTGTTCTGTGAAATGTTTACAAGAATTGGTTATATGGAAATATATGTACAAAATAGTTGAATGAAATAATTAAGAAGATAGATAAATGAAACAAGTATAGGTACATGGAATTTAATTTATGTTAATTTTAATATGAACTATTACCGAAATAAATATACATAAGATATATGGAAATTTTGGTGCATGAAATAATGATATAACGAAATGAATGATATATGTGATTATCTTTGATATGTTGATATAAGGAAATTATGTAAGTAAAGACAATTATTAAACTCAAGTTTGACACGTCGATGAAATAAGTATATCAATGTTGAATTTATATGAAATATGTACTAGTATACTAACAATGTTGCTGTTTGATGCTTATACTAGTGTCAAGCTTTGATTGAATGGTAATATATTTATTTATATGATGCATTGAATCGGTAAGTATTTAATTGAATTTTTTTAGGTGATCTGCAAATTCTAGTAATGCTTTGAAACCTTGTTTCGACGACGAATACAGGTTAGGGGTGTTACATTTGACATTTATGCATTTACATCTCATAGCATTTCATCGCATCATTTGCATTCAAAGTTATAGAAAGACCCTAATTAGTTAAAATTACCACAGAAGTAGAAAAGAAAATCTGGAAACCACACATCAGTACGGAACTCATGCAAAATTTAGGAATATGGATCAAAGGTTTGAACAGCTACAAAAGGACATGCAGGACCAATTACAAGAGCAATTGGCCAAGATGCAAAACGACATGAGGGAGCAAATGCTAGAGGCTCAAAGGAATATGATGACTGAGATGGCTCAGTTACTGAGGGCTGCTAATAAAGGAAAAACCCCCAATGGCAATCACTGGTGAGGAGGAAGAGGATCATCCTCCAGGCTTTATTCCACCCCACGGGCCTACACAAACTGAGGCACTTCCTAGGAGGCTGTCTGTCACTATAAAGCCTCAACATGGATCGGTTGATGCTGGGATCCACATGAATAACCCAACTGGTTCGGGATTCAATTTGGGTAACAACTCTGCCAATCTTCTCATTCTTGACTTGGATGTGGCTGAAAAGGAAGATTTGAGAGCCGAAGCTGCAAAACAGTTGGAGGAATGTTGTAGATGGTTGGAGGAGAAATTTAAAGCTCTAGAGAGTGCTGATATGTATCATGGAGTTGATGCCAAAGACTTGCGTTTGGTTCCAGACTTGGTGCTTTCCCATAAATTCAAAATGCCAGAGTTTGAAAAGTACAACGGGACTACTTGCCCAGAGGCCCACATTACGATGTTCTGTAGGAGGATGACCAGATATGTGAACAATGATCAACTGTTGATTCATTGTTTCCAAGATAGCTTAGTGGGAGCAGCAGCCAGGTGGTATAATCAGTTGAGCCGGGCTAGAATAAATTCATGGAGGGATCTTGCACAAGCCTTCATGCAATAGTATAATTATGTGACTAACATGACGCCGGATAGGATCACGCTGCAAAACATGGAGAAAAAGCCTAATGAGAATTTTAGGCAATATGCTCAAAGATGGAGAGAGGTTGCCATGCAAGTTCAGCCACAATTTTTGGAGAAGGAGATCACCATGTTGTTCATCAACACTCTGAAGGCTCTATTCATTACTCACATGATTAGAAGCACTACCAAAAGTTTTGCAGACATAGTCATGGCGGGAGAGATGATTGAGAACGCTATAAGAGGTGGCAAAATTGAGGAGGAAGCGGCCAAAAGATCGACCCCAAGGAGAAAAGACAATGAGGTGAACAACACAAGTAGCTTCAACTCGAAGGCAGTCACAGTTGGTCAACCCAAAGTAGCTGCGGTTGGGCAACAGGGTTCTCAAAGCCAGGAATCGGGCACGAGGCATGAGAGGATGCAATTCACACCTATTCCTGTGACATATCGTGAGCTTTATCAAAGCTTATACAATGCACATGCTATTGCTCCTTTCCACTTAAAACTATTACAGCCTCTATATCCTAAATGGTATGATGCAAACGCCAGATGTGAGTACCACGCTGGAATATCGGGGCACTCAATTAAAAATTGTACGTGATTCAAGAAGGTTGTGGAGAGGTTGATCAAGATGGGGGTTGTGAAATTTGATAGTACCCCAAATACTGAAAACCCTTTGCCAAATCATGACGATCAAGGAGTGAACACCATTGGGAAAGCTAGTGAGAGAAGGATGAAGGAAAATGTTGCTGAGGTGAGGATGCCTATGAAGGTGATTTGGGAGGAGGTGATGAAGAGAGGGATGATAACCTCTAGGAGAGAAAGAGAAAAAACGGGGAACTATTGTGAGTTCCATGGAGAAGAGGGTCATGAGACCCAAAATTGTGAAGAATTCAGAGCCTTGGTGCAAGGCTTTATAGATAATAAAGAGCTATAAAATTTTGAAGGTAGCTCTTATAAAAGAGAAATAAGTGTGCTGGAAAATAAACAAAAAGGAACCAGCCGGTCAAGGATTATTATCTCCCTGCCAGGGAATAACGAAGTGGAGACACCAGCAGTGCCCAAGGTCATTATTCATAAGCCTACTCCTTTCCCTTACAAGGATAGCAAGAGAGTACCATGGAGTTATGACTATAGTGTGACAGTGCCAGAGGAAGAAAATATAGCTAGTACATCTAAAGACGTGCAGGTTGAAGGTTCCCACACGCGGAGTGGGAAGCGTTATGATACGGGGGCATTAGAGTGGAGCCCACAAAAACGAAAGGTGTCGAGGTTGAGAAGGAGAAAGAGACCGAAATACCCATCAATGTGCCAGTAAAGGAGGAGGAGGCTAAGGAATTTTTAAAGTTCCTTAAGCATAGTGAGTATAGCGTGGTCGAGCAGTTGCGTAAGCAGCCGGCTCGCATATCAATACTGGCTCTACTTTTGAGTTCTGGGGCGCATAGGGAGGCATTGATGAAGATGCTTAATGAAACATATGTCACCCATGACATATCCGTTAATAAGCTGGACCGATTGGTGAACAACATTAGCGCGGATAATTTCATCTACTTTAATGATGATGAAATCACCGGGGGGTAGAAGGTCAACTAAGGCCTTGCACATTACCACTCGATGCAAGGGGTAAACATTCCCAAGCGTGCTCGTTGATAATGGATCAACTTTGAATGTTTTACCGTTGTCTATATTAAACAGATTACCCATTGACGATTATCACATGAAGACATGTCAAAATGTGGTAAGAGCCTTCGACGGTACAGAAAGGAAGGTGATTGGAAGAATTGACATTCCCTTGAAAATTGGGCCAAACATGTATGAAGTAGACTTCTTGGTAATGGATATCAAGCCTTCCTACAATTGCTTATTAGGCAGGCCATGGATACACTCAGCGGGGGCAGTGCCCTCGTCGTTGCACCAGAAATTGAAATTAGTGACCGATGGACGGTTAATAACCATCAATGCGGAGGAGGATATTATAGCCGCAGTCACTAGTAAGGCCCCTTATGTCGAGACGAACGAAGAGTCTATTGAGTGCTCCTTCCGCTCTTTAGAATTTGTGAATGCGACTTTCGTTTCGGAGGGGAGCGAGCTACCGATGCCAAGAATAGCAAGAGCTACGAGGATGGCTCTATAAATGATGGTAGGAAAGGGAGCCTTACCAGGAAAAGGATTAAGGAAATACCTACAAGGAGGGACTCAAATCCTAGAACTCAAAGAGAAGAGAGATCGCTTTGGTCTAGGTTTTAAACCAGATTATAAGCAAAGGAGGAAGAAAATTGAGAAGCACCAAGAGGGAAGAAGGGCACGCCTTAATAGAAGAGAAGTGGAGTAGGAGCCGATGAAATTCCCTCCAATATCCCAAACCTTCATATCGAGAGGGTTACTCATAGAAGGAATTTATCAGGTTAATGCTATACAAGACGAAGGATCGAAGCAAAGAAACCTTGAAAGTATTCGCCATTACGAATCAGGAAGCTCTCTGAACAATTGGACTGCGAAGGAATTTCCTGTAGTCTTTAGGAATTCTTCAGAGTAATTCTCGAAACATTCTTATTACTCTAGAGCCTAAGAGTAATAGAATTACATTTGTGAAATAGGCTTATGATCATCTATTATCTTTTTAATAAAACATAACTTTTATCAATTCAACGAGTATTGTTTCATTTTTATCAACCAATATTCCGTTAAAATTTTGACAATTCATATTCTTTCATTCATAGCACATAAATAATCATTCTTAAATTCATTCATTCTTTGTATATTCTTTATACTTCACAGATCTCCAGACATCAATGACATGAGCACTGATATTACAAATCCTGATTTCTCTCGTGAGCAAGACATGTGTTTAGAGGAATCTCAGGATTTTGAAGATGTCCAGGACTGTGATGTGTCTTTAGATATTTTGAGGATGGTAAAACAGGAAGAGAAACAAATCATGCCCCATGAGAAAGAGGCAGTAGAGGATGTAGCCCTAGAGGAAGGGAAGGAGGTGAAAATTGGCACACATATTGCCAAAGACACAAGGCAAGGGATGATTGAGTTGCTACGTGAGTTCAAAGATATCTTTGCATAGTCCTATCAAGATATGCCAGGGTTAAATACCAATATTGTGGTACATCGTCTCCCAATAAGACAGGATTGTAAGCCAGTCCAACAGAAGTTGCGAAGAATGAGGCCAGATATAGTATTGAAAATAAAGGACGAAGTTAAGAAACAGTTTGATGCAGGTTTCTTACAAGAGGTGAAGTACTCTGAATGGGTGGCTAATATTGTACCAGTTCCTAAGAAGGATGGGAAGGTACGAATGTGTGTTGATTACAGAGATCTCAACAAAGCTAACCCAAAAGATAATTTCCCTCTACTACACATAGACACTTTGGTAGACAATACAGCGGGATATTCGTTGTTCTCCTTTATAGATGGTTTCTCAGGGTACAATCAGATAAAGATGCATCCCGAAGACATGGACAAAACCACATTCATAACATTGTGGGGTACCTTTTGTTACAAGGTAATATTTTTTGGGTTGAAGAATGCAGGGGCAATATATCAGAGGGCTATGGTGACCTTATTTCACGATATGATGCACAAGGAAATGGAAGTATATGTCGATGACATGATTGCCAAGTCTCGAACGGAGGAGGGACATATTGAAGTTTTAAGGAAACTGTTCTTGAGATTAAGGAAGATTTAGTTAAAACTTAATCTGGCAAAATGCACCTTTGGAGCTAGGTCGGGGAAATTACTAGGCGTTGTGGTCAGCGAAAAAGGAATAAAAGTTGACTCAGACAAAGTTAGAGCCATACGAGATTTGCCTCCGCCATGTACTCAGAAAGAAGTTTGAGGTTTTCTTAGAAGGTTGAATTATATTGCTCAGTTTATTTCACAATTAACTGAGAAATGTGACCCTATATTTCGCCTCCTTAGAAAACACAACCAAGGTACTTGGGATGAGGAATGGCAGAACGCCTTTAATAAAGTCAAGCAATATTTGTTAAACGCTCCAGTACTATCTCCACCTAGTCTAGATAAACCATTAATTTTGTACTTTTCGGTGTTTAGTAATTCCATGGGATGTGTGTTTGGTCAACATGACGAGTCGGAAAGAAAAGAGAAGGCGATATACTACCTCAGTAAGAAATTTACAGAGTGTGAAATGAGATATTTGCCAATTGAGAAATTGTGTTGTGCTTTAATTTGGACGACTCGAAGGTTAAGACAGTACATGCTATATCATACTACTTGGCTTATTTCAAAACTTGACCCTTTGAAGTATATAATGGAGTCAACAGTGTTGAATGTGAGAATGGCGAGATGGCAAATTCTGCTTTCAGAGTTTGACATAGTCTATGTGAGTCAGAAGGCTATAAAAGGAAGTGCGATAGCGGAATTTCTGGCTAGTAGAGCTCTAGAAGACTACAAGCCGTTGAATTTTGATTTCCCAAATAAGGAGTTGATGTGTGTAGCAGCTACAGAGGATTATCCTTGGAAGTTGAGCTTTGATGGGGCATCCAATGCAGTTGGAAATAGAATTGAGGCAGTCATGATATCCCCAAATGGTGATTATTATCCATTTACATGCAAGTTGGATTTTGATTGCACAAACAATATGGCTGAGTATGAAGCATGTATCATAGGACTTTGAGCGGCTATAGAACGAAGAATAAGAACCTTAGAAGTATATGGAGACTCTGCATTAGTGATTTACCAGCTTAGAGGAGAATGTGAGACAAGGGACCTAAATTGATTAATTATCGAAAGGTAGTTTTGGGGTTACTTGAGGAGCTCGATGACATCACTTTCAACTATATCCCATGAGATGAAAACAAAATGGCATATGCTCTAGCAACCTTGGCTTCAATGATTAAAGTGAACAAAGAGGAAGAGATGAGACCTATTCAGATGAGTATCTTTGAGGCTCCAGCTCACTGTTGTAACATTGAGGAAAAAGAAAAGGATGATAACCCTTGGTATTAGGATATATTGCGATATGTGAGAGATCGTAAATACCCAGAACAAGCAATAGAAAATGATAAACAAACTTTAAGGAGATTAGCTTTTGCGATTATGTTTTGGACGGGGACATCTTGTACAAAAGAAGAAAGGACCAAGTACTGTTGAGATGTGTTGACGCCGTGGAAGCTAAGTTAATCTTGGAAGAAGTTTACGAGGGTGTTTGTGGGACACACGCCAACGGTTTCACGATGGCTAGAAAAATCATGAGGTTTGGATATTATTGGTCTACTATGGAAGGGGATTGTATCAACTACGCCAAGAAATGGCATAAATGTCAGATTTATGGAGACAAGATTCATGTATCACCTTCACCTCTACATGTTATGACTTCTCCATGGCCTTTTTCTATGTGGGGCATGGATGTCATTCGGCCAATATCATCAAAAGCTTCAAATGGACATCGCTTTATTTTCGTGGTCATTGATTACTTCACGAAGTGGGTAGAGGTTGCTTCTTATGCAAATGTTACTAAGTCAGCTGTAAGTTGATTTTTGAAGAAAGAGATCATTTATCGGTATGGGATGCTTGAAAGGATCATATCAGACAATGCATTGAACTTGAACAACAAAACGATAGCAGAAGTTTGTAGTCAGTTCAAGATTAAGCATCATAATTCCTCTCCATATCGCCCAAAGATGAATGGGGCAGTAGAAGCTGCTAATAAAAACATTAAGAAGATAGTGGGGAAAATGACTGAAACCTACAGAGATTGGCATGAGAAGTTACCATTTGCACTCTTAGCTTATCGAAAGTCCATCAGAACTTCTACTGGGGCAACCCCTTTCTCCTTGGTATATGGAATGGAGGCAATGTTACCCATCGAAGTTGAAATACCTTCTCTTCGAATTTTATCGGAGATAAAGTTAGATGAAGCAGAGTGGATTCAATCGCGATATGACCAGTTGAACTTGATTGAGGAAAAGAGGATAAGGGCCATTCGTCATGGTCAGATGTATCAGAAGCGAATGATGCGGGCTTACGACAAGAAAGTGCGACCAAGAGAATTCCATGAGGGGGATCTTGTGTTGAAAAAGATCTTTCCCATTCAGAAGGACTTTAGAGGAAAATGGATGCCGAATTGGGAAGGGCCGTATGTCGTGAAAAAGGCCTTCTCTAGGGGTGCATTGATCTTGAAAGAAATGGATGGAAAAAGTTTACCCAACCTAGTGAATTCAGACTTAGTCAAAAAGTACTTTGTCTAAAGGAGAGGAGAATCCAAGGTGAAAACCCGCAAAGGGCGCCTCGTGACCAAAGGGGGTTTTTTGAGTTAAAAACCCAAAAGGGCAGCTTAAATTTTAAAGAGTACACGGTAATCTTGATATATCTGATTCAACAAAAAGCAAAGCGCATTGCATATCGGGGCATCGACAAAGTACTTTGGATCTTTTAAACACATGTTGAACTCAAGAAAGTCTTCATGGAGTTGGCATATAAACGCTCAAGCGGCGATATCTAGGGCATCTAACTTTTGTCCTGTTTGCTATCTTTAGGTTCTTATTCTTCTTAAAGATAGGCTTTCAGATTAATTTCCTTTGTATTTTTGACAAATTTATTCAAATCTAATTATTCTCAAGATTAAATTTATCTTCTATTATTCTAAAGTGTGTTGCATTAAATAATGATAGATGAACTAAATAATTTTCACAAATGAAGTTTTGTTCATTACACTGGAAATTTCTAGATAATACAAGAAACTAAAATAGGACAATTGTTCGAGAAATTCGCGTAAGGGAGGGTTGAAAGAACTTGAGGAATTTCTTTCTTCCAGTCCGAAATGATGATTGAAAAAAAAAGATCATCTAATATATATTCTCAGTGGGTCGTAGCATTTGAAGGATGATACAAGCCTACAGGTTGAGTAGGAATAATACTTTAAGAGAAGTAAAGATAAACGAATGAATGAGTGGTGACGTCTGGTATAGGAGTCATATTCATAACATTTTGCATCATAACATGTCTAATTAGGAGGATTTGACTCACTTCGATTATAGCATCCTAATCATCAGGCATGAGCACATATGCATTCTACAGGTTATGTAGATCAAAGATGATGCGCCTTAACCCCCTAAGCAGTAGGGTAACAGACCAAAACATGGCAGATCTGGCCTTCACGTGTTTACACTGAAGCAGATCCAAGATAACAAGATTTGGCTTCTCTATCTTCGACGAGAAGCAACTTGAAGACATAACAGATCTGACTTTCAAATGTTTTCACATTAAAGCAGATCCAAGATAACAGATCTGGCATCTCAATTTCGACGGAGAGCAGGTACATAGCAGGTCTAACCTTAAGATGTTTATACTGAAGCAGATCCAAGATGATTTGGGCATTCTTGTGTTTACAAGGAACAAATCGAAGACATAGCAAATTTGACTTTCGGATGTTCTCACACCAAAGCAGATCCAAGATAACAAATCTGGCATCTCCATTTCGACGGAGAGCAGATACATAGCAGATCTAACCTTCAGATGATTTTACTGAAGCAGATCCAAGATGATTTGGCATCCTTGTGTTCACAAGGAGCAAATCGAAGACACAGCAGATTTGGTTTTAACGTGTTTACGCTGAAGCAAATCTAAGATGATTTGGCATCTCTGTATTGTCAGGGAACAAATCGAAGAAGCAGATTTGGCGTCTCTGTATTGTCAGGGAACAAATCGAAGATATCAGCATGACAGTCATGAGTTTGCAAGGAGCAGATTGAGGAATCCTGATCTGATAAAGCCGGGCAAATTTGGCCTTTTATAGTCTTTGCTTGATTCCTATTATATAGAAATGAGCAAAGAGGGGCAGCTGTAACAACCCAAATTTACCCGGGCCTTAAAACCAAGAATAATAAATAAATAAATAAATGTTTATTTATGAAACAATCCATTTAAAAATAAACAGGCCTCAAGGCCTGATAAGCCCAAAACCGGTTACAACCCAATAAACCTACCACTGCCCTATACCCGACCCAACTACCAAAAGTCCTACACCCGGTTTTAGCCTAAACCGAGCAGACTCACTACACCAGGGGCCCAAGAGGCCCAAATGTTTAACATATGAGGGAAGACCTAGGGTTTCTGGAACCCTAGACGCCGCAAACGGAAGGATCCAGAAGCTAGGCCAAGTGCCATGTCCCTTCAATTCTCGTCATTCCAGCTGCCCACCATCAAGGCCACGATTCCAGGCTCCGAGTCACGCCGTGATCAACGCCACCGATAGATCTACGTCACCAGCACAATCATCGCTGGATTTTCCTTGATTACCTGCTAAAAGAGAAAGGAAAACGGAGCAGAAAAGGAAACTAAACAGACAAAAGATAACAAATAGCAGCAAATAAATTTCTTTCCTAAATATGCATAGTTTAAAGGCTATAAAGCCCTTCTTCAGACTTGTAATATGGTACGGAGAGAGATTCAATAAAAAACAGAACTCATTTTTTATACTAAAAATCGACAGTCAAGAAAGAATATTCAGGTGATTATTATTTTTCTCTTTAAATACATGCAAATATCGTAGAAAATAAAAGGGAAAGGAATATACCTTTAATCGGCGTTGGAAGGCGAGGTTTTTAAACCTCCGGCCACCATATGCAGTGGAGACGACGGGGGCGCGTGAGCGCATGCGAACCCTTGGACGGAGGTCCGGTGACACTCAGAGAGCCCCTCCCCAACTCTCTTTCAGAGAGTTTATTTCTTTTTTTTTTTTAAAACAGATTTCAGAAATGATTTTTAAACTTATAATTTGGCTTATATAGCCTAAACGAAACGGTGCCGTTTTGGTTTAATTCAATAAGCACAAAACGATGTCGTTCTAAAACTTCCAGGGTCTGCGTGTTGATCCGAAAACCCGAAGGAGATCCGCGTTTTTTAAGTCTTGGGATATTGTTTAATTGGCCCCTCTGCATTTTTAAATTTTATAAATCTATTATATTATTATTATAATTTGGCGCTACTATTTTGTTTCAATTTTAATTTAGTCACTACAATAGCCACTTTAAGTCCTCGATTAAAACGGTGCCGTTTTAGGGGTAAGGGAATTTTCCCCATGAGTCTCTGGGGTTTACATAGGCGTTGCAATTGGGTCCAAACCCTTTCTTTTTTAAATTAGCCTCTGGTTTTTATTTTAATTCAATTTTAGTCCTTTTTTTAAAAAATAAACTTTATTTATATATTATTATTTACCTATATCTATATTATATTTTATTACATAATATTTATTATACTATTTTATATTTTATTATTATATCATTTTACACTTTAATATATGTTATTTTATATTATTATTACATCATATTTGTTATGTATTTTTGTATATTATTATCTATATTATTATTTTGATATATTTTTGTACAAAATTGGTATTATATATTCTATTAATTATTTATTCATTTTTTTTAAAAAAAATTTATACTTTATACCATGTGCTATAAAATTGTTTTTCATTACATATATATTATCTATATTATTATCACGCATTATTAAATATTGTATTTTAATTATATATGTATATTTTTTAAATAATTACTCACTTTATTTTATATATTAATCGTATTAAATCTTTTATATATTGTTATATTTTATATCATTTATATATTAAATGCTAGTTTCATCATATTATTAAGTGTTGTTTGTTTGATATATATATGTTACTACATTATTATTATTTTTTTATATATTATCACATTTGTTTGTTATATATATTTATATGTCTAATTGTATATCATGCATCATTTTTTTAAATTAATTATTACTTTGTATGTTCGTATATTTTGCTTATTCATCTTCAATATATGCTATGTATATCTTAATATGTATGTTGTTATGTAACTAAGATTTGCTATATTTATGTATGTATCTAGTATAGGACCTTTATATTATTGCTATCATATTATTTAAATGCATGTTAGGAATAGATCCGATTACAGTGTTCGTAAACAATATTCCGGCAACCATGCACTGGAAAGGGTTATGGGCGTTATTCAGTTTTCATGGCGAGGTGAAAGATGCTTTTATTCCTATAAAGAAAAGTAAGTTTGGAACAAGATTCGGTTTTGTAAGGTATTTAAGTGTAACAAATGCTCAGAGGGCGATCGACAGACTCAATGGTTTCGTCATTCTTGGATATAGAATTAGTGTGAAAATGGTGAGATTCAGAGGAAGAAGGGTGATATGGAGGAAAAGGAATAATGAAGCCGAGGCTAAGAGCAAGGTTGATCAGTATAGTATGGAAAAGGACAGAAACGTTAGTGAGAAAGGAGTTAATTCTAATAGTTCAGCTGAAGATAGTCCAAAAAATAGGAAGTTTTTGGATTCGGAAATGAACCAAGCAAGAGTAGTACAAGGTTTTGTGGAAGAAGAACTGCTATGGAAACTCCAAAGGTGTTTGGTATGGGAATCAGCGACAGTGTACGATATTAGTAGCATGGCTGAAAGATTGACTAAGTTTGGTCTTGGGGAGATTTCTTTGAAGAGAATTCAAGGCAGATTTTTCCTATTAGAAGTCCTTGATGTAGAATATTTGGAGGTTCTGAAACAAAATGATTGGGCTTATTTGAAAGAATGTTTTATTTCTATAGAACCATGGTCGGAAAAGAGATTCATTTCGGAGAGGGTGACATAGTTCGGGGTGGCAGGGATACCGTTACATTGCTGGAATTACGAAACCTTTAAAAGAGTGGAAGAGTTATGGGGAAAGCTAATATCTATAGGAGAAAGCTGGAACAGGACTGTTAACTTTGAAAAGATGGAGATAATGATCTCAGTTAATAAACCATCATTGATTGATGAACTAGTATTTATGGAGGTTAGCAACTGCAAGTTTCCAATTAGAATTAAAGAAAGAGGGATGTCTGAATGGAAATGCGAGAAGTTTTTAGATGGTCGGGGTCAGCTGGAGGAGAAGAGAGGAGAATCACCGGAAGTTGAGTCAGGAATTAGATCGGAATCAGGAAATTTCTCAGAGGAAAGAGGAAATGACATGGGAGGAGCTTTAAATGCATTCAGCCTTGAAAAAGGTGAAATTGAAAAGGTTGGCACGGGGTCTTCTGCAGAAGGTATAATGCCAGAGGAACATTTTTTGGGGAATAATGAAAACATATCAATCGAGAGTGTGGATATTGGAGTAGAAGTGGATAGGGCCAAAGAGAACGGGTTAAACATGGGCCTTTTTTTCCCAAAAGGGCTTGAACGTGGTTAGTGGACAACTTTTGAGTGAGGGCCCTGTAGCGGGCTGTACAAGCAAAAGTGGGCAGCATCTTAGGAGCGGCAGTAATCCAAGTGAATCGGATGTAGAAGGCATTGATCTGGGGTGTAGGAGTCTGGGTGATTCAGAAGTTAGGTTTAGTATTGAAGAGGAATTTTTTCAAACTAGTCAAAACAGAAGAAAGAAAAAAGTTTTGAATAAACGAATTCGTTCGATGCGTGAAATTCAAGACAGATTTTTATCGAAAAAAGAAAAGCAAAAGAGGGATAGAAAAGAGAAAATCGCAAAGGGCAAGGAGAATACAAGGTGCGAAGATTTAACGGTAAATTTATCTTTATCTGATTCAGATATTAGCAATCGCAGAAGGATAATTTTAAGGGAGGCAAAGAAAACATGGGAAGTAAGGAAGATGTTGGGGTTAAGTGTGAAGGGAGATGAGGAAGAAATAATTGATGAAATTTTGAGATTAGAAGGGTAGTAGAGGGAGGACGCAGGTGGAATCGTATGGGTCAGAGTTAGGATTATTGGTGAGTTGTTCTTGATTTTGGTTTTTCTATCTTTGCTTTGGTTGAGTAGTTGCATCTAGTTGGGGGTATGAGAATATTATCCTGGAACATTAGAGGGCTGGGATCGGTGGTGAAGAGGGAATCGGTCAAAAGAACTTGCCGTATGTCTAGAGTGTCCATTTGTTTTATTCAGGAAACAAAACTTGAGGTGATAACTAAGGATGATGTGAGGAAATTTTGGGGGGATGATGAGTTGCAGATTTGTTGCAGCTGTAGGTTGGTCGGGTGGTTTGTTAACAATGTGGGATAAAAATGAATTCATTCTATCTAAAGAGTGGAGTGTTGACAGATTGTTAGCCATTGAAGGGAAGTGGGTTAACGAGGATGTGGATGTGGTTTTAATCAATATCTATGCTCCAAATAGTGTGTCAGAACAGAGTTCTTTTTGGGGGGTAATAACAGAGTTAAGAATTCAGTTACAAGCCTTTGGATTTTGGGAGGCGACTTTAATGTGGTACGCTGTAGAAGTGAAAAGAGCAACTGTTTGGGTTATTAGAAGGGGTCGAGGGAGTTCGTTAATTTTATTAATAACTGTAATCTTATAGGTCTGCCATGACGTGGTAAGAAACTTACGTGGTACGGCCAGGATAACAAGAATAACAGACTCGACAGGTTTCTGTGGGAAGAATTTTGGTTGATTAAGATTAAGGATCTACAGCATGTGGGTTTAAAGAGATCAGTCTCTGATCATATTCCAATTTTGTTAGCAGATGCTGAATTCGACTGGGGTCCCAGGCCTTTTAAATTTATCAATGGGTAGTTAAAGAAGGAGGGTTGTGTGGGCTTGATAGAGAAAGAATGGAATAATATGGATTGTTTGAATGGTCAAGTGGCTAGAAAGTTGAGAAAGCTTAAAGGGGCCTTGAGTAAGTGGAATGGGAACATTGTAATATGCTTGAAAATAATATTGCTGAGTGCGAAGCAAGGATTAAGGTGTTTGATGATATTAGTGAACATTGAAGATTGTATGAGTGTGAAATGGAGGAGCTAAAGAAATTGAATTCGGATGTTTGGGAAGCATTGAAGTTTAAGGAATCATTATGGCGTCAGAAATCTAGAATGATGTGGTTGAAAGAAGGTGATGCGAACACATCATACTTCCATAGAGCTGTTAAGATAAAAGCAAAGAGATGGACTATATACAGAATGTAAATTGGGAAATCTTGGTGTAATGAACCAAGAGAGTTAAAAAAGAGAGTGTTTGAATTTTTTAAAAATCATTTCCAGGGGCGTTTGAGGAATTAGAGTATGGAGTTGGTGCTTTATTTTAAGAGATTAAAGGGATCCGAAGTTGTGAAGCTAGAAGATTCTTTTTCAAGAGAAGAGATTAGGGAGGCAGTTTGGAGTTGTGAGGAATCGAAAGCTCCTGGTCCGGATGGTTTAAACATGTTGAAGGTGAGTTTAATGAAGCTTGTGAGTTTTTGGTTTTTTGTTGTTGTTTGAGTGTTTTGGTGTTGCAATGTCTAGTTGCTGTTTTCGTTCATCCAGAGAATGTCTTTTTGAGGGGTTTTTGGTTTGTATTGGTGTGTGGGTGGACTCTGTTTTGTGAGTTGGTCTTGGTTTTCGGGGCTGTTTGTTTGTTTTTTGAATGGGGGTTGGTATGTTTCTTGTATGCGTTTTTCTTTATGGTAGTGTTCTACCTTTATCGAGCAAAAAAAAAAAATTTAAATGCATGTTTTAGCTACCTATTATTGTAATATGCTATCTTACATGTATTAATGTATATATATATGGTTCTTCATGCGTTAATTAAAAACGTGATTCAAAAGTTTTCAAAAATAAAAAGGCAATGCTTGGTATTTGGAAACTTCGAGAAAGGTAGTGCCCTAACTTACTGGGTTGCGACTTTTCTCATTGAGTTTAAATAGTCAAGCACCCTTCTAAGTTTTTAAGGTTTTCAAAATACGAGTAATTGTCTTAGAATTTCAAAGCGTTGTGTCCTAACTTACTGGATATGGCGTTTTGTCGTTTTGAGATAGGGATTTTCAAAAAGGGCTAGCTTAGCTTCGAATGTCTTAAAAATATTGCTTCCTAACTTATTGGACGTAATATTTTGATTCATTTGATACAAGTGAACCCTAATTTTCAAACTTAAAATATTCTAAAGAGGATTGCATCTTAAAAGTTTTAAACTTACGACATTAAAGGCACTTGATAATCAATTAGGTACCAATTTTTGGGCATTACGAGGGTGCTAACCCTCCCTCGTACATAACTGACTCCCGAATTCGTTTTCTCGACTTTCGTAGACTAAAATTAATGTTTTAAAACAAAACATTTTATAAGGTAATCCAATCACACCTAAAAAGATTGGTGGCGACTCCCGTTTTCGTTTTTCTTAAAGTCGATTCCTATTTTCCAAAACTCAATTTAAAAATGGTCTCGACAATCATAATCTAGCTTTTGAGTTAGTGCTCCAATTTAGCATTTCAAAAAGTATTTTTGGACAAAAAAATTTTTTTTGAGAGAAAAATATTATTAAATAATATATTTTTGAGTTTTTGAAAAGTGTTTTGAGATAAAAAAATATTTTGTAAAAACTTTTTTTAGTCAAAAACAAAAGTAGAAAATTTTAGCTTTTGCCTAAAAAGTATTTTTGACAAAAGAAAAAAAGAAGTAATGCTAAATTAAGCCTAACTCAATAAAAAATTCAATTTTAAAAGTGATTCTCTGTGATAGAATTAATTTAACTGTTGTCTCCGGTCTTTTCTTATTATTCAAGCTGATAGCAAGCAAAACGACAACGTTGAAAATTTACATAGTTACAGGATTTGAGAATCAATTTGGTGATCCCTTTACCAACTCAAGTTTTCTGAATTGCAGAGTTGAATGAACAGATTCAAACTTTGGTTGGCCGAGTGAAACCAACAGTGTGCTCTTTATTCAATAGCAAATCCTAAAGAAATTAGTGGTAATGATGAGTTCAGACCCTAGGATGCTTTTGTACTAACTACATTAGGTGACTTTGAAAAGAACAAATATATCCTTGCTGGTTTATGATAATATTCTTATGCAATGACCGAGTTAACATAAAAAGAAAGATACAACAGGTGCTCTCCATGGAATTTTTTTATTTTTTTTATTTTCATTTGAAGCAAAAGATATTCAAAGAAGAGACAATCTTTTAACTCTTCCATTTACGTCTTTATTGAGCATATTATACTTGATTATGATTATTTTAGAAAATAAAATTTTTATAATTATTTTTGGATTTTTTTAAAATTAATTTTTTAAAAATTAACTCGAATAAATATATTTGATTCGATTCGATTAAAATTTCATATATTTGAAAAATTAAATTGAGTTTTGTTGATAGAATAGGATTCGTTAATTCGATTAACTCAAACTCTTTCAGGCGTTTCATCTCACCTCGGTCGAATGTTTACCTCTACGGATAAGGTTCTAGGGGAAGGTTGAGGTTTGGCTAAATAAAAGTAATTAAGACTAGAGTAAACATAAGAAAGGAAATTAATTTAGTTTACACCTATCTTCTTGATTGTTTGTAAAAACAAATGAATTCAACCTTTTTTTTAGGAATGCAATTGGAGTTCTAGTTTTTATAGTTATTTTTAAAATTTTAGTCAAGTTCCATTTCATTGCTTTGATCTTCATTTAGTCTATCAGGTCAATTAATCCAACATAAAGAAAATTCTTAATAGAAGTGGGGACTTGACACGCAATTTCCAAATTATTTTGGTTTAAGTCTCTACGGATTCTTAATTTGATTTCTGCGATTTGGAATTAGGGTGTTTTTAGTGAAGGTCTTTGGTTGCCAATTTATGTTATATCCAAAGCATTTCCTGCCAGTTTCCTTCAAATTCTGCCATCGAAGCTTTGGTCTTCTTCCTCATAATAGATGCCACCATAGACTTCTTGTTGGATAAATGGCAGTAGCAAAGAAAGCAAAAACGAATGAAAAGAAAACAAAAGAAAAGAACTCAGCAAGAAAATTTGTAACTGAGAAGTCATCATAATTTCATTCAAATTTTGAATATATGATGGTTACAAAAGTATTTGACAGTTACCTACTAATTTAACTGCTCTTACTTAATACTTACTAAAAATATAGCAACTTGTATACAAAAGAAAGCTGGCATACCAGCTATTACATCAGTCAATCTTTCCTACTAACTTAGCTAACTCATTACAAAGATTTAGGCTAAGTTCCATAGGAACAAATATTCAAAAAATAATTTTATAACTGAACCAACTCCATTTCTTTGCTACAAAACAGTATAGCAGCTAAAATTGTACAATTTGCTGCTGCTGGTCTTTTGACCAATTTGTTGCTGTTGGTTCTTTGTTGCAATACAGGCCACAGCTTCAACACTCCTCCTTGGTCTGTATGCAACAAACACCAATCCTTTCCTTCAAAGCATTAAATCGGTTGGCTCCCAATGGTTTAGTTAAAATGTCAGCTAGCTGAATTTCTGAGCTGCAATGAACTAAGCTAACCTCCCTAGATTGCTCAGCTTTTCTAACAAAATGGAATTTGATTTTGAAGTGTTTAGTCTTACCATGGAAGACTGGATTCTTGGCTATGGCCACAGCTGATTGATTATCCACTCTAATCTCAGTAGGCTGAACTTGACTTTCATTCAAATCATCCAAAATCTTCCTAAGCCAAATGGCTTGGTTCACAGCTGCTGCAGCTGAGATATATTCAGCCTCTACTATAGATTGTGCAACAGTTTGTTGCTTCTTCGAACTCCAGCTGAAAACACTCGAACCTAAGGTGAAAAAATAACCTGAAGTGCTCCTCATGTCATCAACTGACCCTGCCCAATCGCTATCAGAATAGCCTACGAGTTTCAGCTCCTTTGCCCTCCAAAACTTCACACCAGTATCGATGGTTCCTTTGACATACCTTAACACTCTTTTTGCTGCCTTCAGATGTGCCACATTACTGCAGTGCATAAACCTTGAAAGTAGACTAACAGCATAGACAATGTCTGGTCTAGTTGCTGTTAAATAAAGCAAACAACCAATTAAGCTTCTATATGCCTTCTCATCTACTCGATCATGTTCACTGGCACTTGACAATTTTTCTCCCAATGCAACTGGTGTAGTGACTGATTTGCATTTCAACATGCAAAATTTTTCAAGCACCTTGGAAGCAAATGTTTGCTGACTTATGAAAATGCCATCACTTCCTTGTTTTATCTCCATGCCAAGAAAGTAGGTCATCAGACCAAGGTCAGTCATCTCAAAGACATGTTGCATCTGTTTCTTGAAGTCTTCAATAAGTTCATCTTTGCAGCCAATAACCAATAGATCATCAACATACAAGGAAACAATTAACAAGGTTTCCTCCTGATTCTTCTTAACATAGAGTGTAGGCTCACTGATACTCTTTGTGAACCCGAGCCTTGCTAAGTAGCCATCAATCCTCTCATACCAGGCCCTTGGAGCCTGTTTTAGACCATATAAAGCCTTTTTCAGCTTGTAGACCTTCTATTCTTCACCAGTGACCTTAAAACCCTCAGGTTGCTCAATGAATATTTCTTCATTAAGAAAGCCATTTAGAAAGGCTGACTTAACATCCAGATGATGCACTTTCAAATGCTTTTGAGCTGCCAAAGCTAGCAGCAATCTGATAGTATCCAACCTTGCAACAGGTGCAAAGGTTTCAGAAAAATCAACCCCTTGCTGCTGACTATAACCTTTAACAACCAGTCTGGCCTTATGTCTATTAAGAGAGCCATCTGTATTGTTCTTAATTCTATAGACCCACTTTACACCTATAATTTTTCTATTTTCAGGTCTGTTTACAAGCTCCCATGTATCATTTTTCTGAATCATTTTAAATTCAGCTTCCATAGCATCCTGCCAGCATTTTTCTTTTGCAGCTTCTTCAAAACATGAAGGCTCTACTATAGTTACTGCACATCTCTCATAGATGTCAGTTAATGTCCTGGTGCCTCGAACAGGTTGATCATCATAGCCATTTTCAGTTACTTCTTCATTTTCAGCTTGCTGCAGATCAACATCAATCTCTTCTCCATCAGGCAAATTTGCTTCAATTCCATCCCATTTCCAGCTTCTTGCTTCACTGAATTTCACATCTCTGCTCACTACAACCTTCATGGTCAGTGGATCAAAGACTCTGTATCCTTTCTTCACATTGCTGTAGCCAACAAACACCCCAGGCATGGACCTCCTGTCCAACTTAGTTCTTCTCTCCTCAGGTACCAACACATAACATAGACAGCCAAATACCTTCAAATGAGAGACAGATGGTTTCTGTGCAAACCAGGCTTCAAAGGGAGTTTTTCCTTTGACTGCATTAGTTGGCAACCTATTCAACAGGTAAATAGCTGTATTCACAACTTCAGCCCAAAAAACATTAGGCATTTTAGCCTCAAACAACAAGCACCTAGCCATATCAAGGACTGTTCTGTTTTTCCTTTCACAAACACCATTTTGCTGTGGTGTGTACACAGTAGTCAATTGGTGTTGAATTCCAGCATCATCACACAATTTTTGAAACTTCTGAGATACATACTCAGAACCATTGTCAGACCTCAAACATTTTAGTTTGCAATTTGCTTGGTTTTCAACCAAGGGTTTAAATTTGCAGAAGGAGTCATAAACATCTGACTTATGCTTCAAAAATTTACCCAACAGAACCTTGAATAATCATCAATGAAGAGTACAAAGTACCTGCTGCCATTTAAGGAGGTAGTCTTCATTGGTCCACAGATGTCTGTATGAATAAGCTGAAGCTTCCCTTGTGCTCTCCATGCCTTGTTGACTGGAAAGGGTAATCTGGTCTGTTTGCCTAGCTGACAGACCTCACATACAGCATCCTTTGGCTCAATTTTGGACATATCACTGACCAAATCTATTTTGTGCAGCATGTTCAGTGAATTGTAGTTCACATGCCCCATCCTCCTGTACCACAAGTCTGTCTCATCAGACTGAGATGCATATGCCTTGGCTTGCAGTTGATTCACATCCACAATGAAGGTTCTGTCTTGCATAGCCACTGTAGTCAACACTTCACCAGCAGCATTTTTGATCAAACAGTTTTTGCCTTCAAAAATCAGAGAGTAACCCTTCTCCAATAGCTGGCCAACACTTAGCAAATTTTGGTCAATGTCAGATACATAGAGAACCTCTGAAATGGTTTTAATACCTGACTTGGTGCTTATCAAGGCCTTGCCTTTCCCTTTTGCCTCCAGCAGCTCACCATTGCCAATTTTAACTTTGGACTTGAAGGTGGTGTCAAGCTTCTTAAATATACTCTTCTCAGAAGCCATATGGTGGGTACATCCACTGTCAATCAACCATATTTTACTAACTTTGCTCGAGCTTGCAAAGCATGATGCTGAAAGACATGCTCTTCTGGTGATTCAACCTCTTCTGCAGCTTGAGCTTGGCTTTGAAATTGTGGTTGTGGTTTTGGCTTGCTCTTACAGACCTTTTCAATGTGGCCAAATTGCTTGCAGGCTCTACATTGAATGTCTGGTCTGTACCAGCAGTATTTCTCAAGATGAGTAGTCTTCTTGCAATGGACACAAGGTGGGAACTTCTTTTTGACAGGTTCTTTCTTCTTCTTCTCAGTCCAGGGCTTATTGCCTTTGGCATTTAAGTTTGCACTTGAGCTTTCTCTGCTTCTAGCCTGAAAAGCTCCTTCATAGTGGTCCTCCTGCCTATTTGCCCTTCTCTGCTCTTGAGCATAAAGAGCATTTATAAGCTCTGTCAAAGGGATTGTTGACAAGTCCCTTGAATCTTCCAGAGAAGAAATTTTTGCTTCATACTTCTCTGGCAAGGTTGTTATGACCTTCTCAACCACTCTTTGGTCACTGAATTCCTCCCCAAGGAGCCTTATATTGTTGACAGTAGTCATGATTCTGTCAGCATACTACTTGATGGTTTCTGAGTCCTTCATTTTGAGATTTTCAAAATCTCTTCTCATGTTGATCAGTTGCTGTTGTCTGGTTTTGTCAGACCCCTGAAACTCCTCCTTGAGTTTGTCCTAGGCCTGCTTTGGAGTGTCACAAGCCATTATTCTTGTGAAAATAACATCAGAAACTCCACTTTGAAGGCACGACATAGCCTTATACTTCTTGGCACAGTCTTCATTGTGCTGCCTAATCTGGGCTATGGTCGGGTTGGCTCTTAACGGTGGTGGCTCAGTGTCATTGAGAACAACATTCCACAGGTCGTGTGCTTGCAGGTATGTTCTCATTTTCACTGCCCAGATGTTGTAATTTTCTCCAGCAAAGACAGGTGGAGGAGGTGGTGTAAAACTCATTTTTCAGCAAGCAAAACAACCTCTTCTTCTTTTGTTTCAAACACAATTTTCTTAGTGACAGTGTACAACCAAGGCACTCAAAGACTGAAAGCTCTTGATACCATTTGTTGGATAAATGGCAGTAGCAAAGAAAGCAAAAATGAATGAAAAGAAAACAAAAGAAAAGAACTCAGCAAGAAAATTTGTAACTGAGAAGTCATCATAATTTCATTCAAATTTTGAATATATGATGGTTACAAAAGTATTTGACAGTTACCTACTAATTTAACTGCTCTTACTTAATACTTACTAAAAATATAGCAACTTGTATACAAAAGAAAGCTGGCATACCAGCTATTACATCAGTCAATCTTTCCTACTAACTTAGCTAACTCATTACAAAGATTTAGGCTAAGTTCCATAGGAACAAATATTCAAAAAATAATTTTATAACTGAACCAACTCCATTTCTTTGCTACAAAACAGTATAGCAGCTAAAATTGTACAATTTGCTGCTGCTGGTCTTTTGACCAATTTGTTTCTGTTGGTTCTTTGTTGCAATGCAGGCCACAGCTTCAACACTTCTGCAGCACTCTAGAACCAATTTTCCAACTCCTGACGTAATTTCCAGATTAGAAAAGGATTAAACGTGTATACTAATATTGTAGAATTCAACATTGACCATTCAATATTTCATAAATATATTCAACACTTCATCCTTCTGACATCAACAAGATGTTTTCGCATTCTCTTCCGATGTCTTCCCTTCTGGCCCTCTTCTTTCTCGTTGTCTTAACCAGAGTTCCAACGATTTTATCCGTCGACTATCCACGGTACTCGTCCTGCAGGGAAACGCTAACATGCGGAAGCGTATCAAATATCAGTTACCCTTTCTGGGGATTGAACCGTCTGAGTTACTGTGGCCAACCAGGATTTGAGCTGAGATACGAGAATGATGTGGCAGAAATCATGATGAATGAAAACACCTTACGAGTTCTTGACATAGACCCTGAACGGCAGATTCTTAAGGTAGCTAGGGAGGATTACTGGAATAGTTATTGTCCCACGAAATTTATCAATACCTCAATCAACTACGACCAATTCAATTACGGCTCAAACCTTAGGAACCTCACCCTATTCTACGGATACTACCTGCCGACAACCCCGACATTTAGTGTTTTTACTAACTGCAGCATAAATAGTACACTTACGGATATGTCATATGCTACTAGAAACATGTTGGGTGATCCTCGCTATAGCACATGCCGTGGAATTGTCGTAGTTCCGGTTTATGAAGCTGCAGCAAAGGATCTGGAGGTGAACCCTATGACTATGCAGGCTGCTTTAAGAGGAGGTTTCGAATTGCAATGGAAAGCGGATAATGATGAGTGCAGAAGATACAGAGATTCAGATGGGGTTTGCGGATATAATCAAACTTCAAATAGTTTCACTTGCTTTTGCAGCGATAAACCTAGTGAAACCACATGTTTACCACCAACTGAAGGTACTTTCTAGCTCTTCTTCCGTATAACTTTGCTCAGCTGTTTGTTGTTGCAGAACTTACTGTTTCATTGAATATCTCAACTCTTAAGTACCCTTCACAGTTTGACTCATTCTGGTGTTCAATCTTCATTAGCAGTAGCAGCAAATTGGCCTTTGTTACTTCAGATCGAATCCTATTCTCCCCAAGAAGCCAATGACTTCATTAACTCTAACCATTTTGATTGGTTAATACCAGTTCATCTTCAAATTCCATGGTCACTTGTTCTCTTTCCCATCACAACTGCATCAGCTAGCAGATAAAACATAGGGTCTTACCAGTTGCTTATAGATTCCACCTAGTAATACTTTCAGCCAAAGTAGTACTATTATTGATTTATTCAATCATTAAAATCAGATGATATTTTCCAGTTACATCTTTCTTCAAGTTTTCAACAAACTCGAACTGGGTTTAAACCTTCATGAGTTCCGAGTCCTGAGAGCACTATTATAATGAACTGGGTTATTCACACTTAATAGTGTAATATTGCCATGGTAGGCTACCTAAATTTCCTTTTGATTGGAACTTAATGGTGGCATATAACTGAAGTTGAGAAATTTCAACTTTGAATTAGCCAAATACCGACTATTTTTTTTTGGTAAATAAAGTCTCAAAAAGATTACATTATAGTTTCAGTGTGTCATCATCCACAAACCTACTATCAAAACATAAATGATCAATTATCGCTTCTACGGTTCTTGGAAAACTATTGGGACATAAGAGAACGCTTTCATCTTTCCAGTCAATATATGTGCAGTCGCATTAACTTCTCTTGGGATCTTCCTAATGGTCACCCTCCATTGCCTTCTACAAAGCTCTTGAATTCTTGAAATTAGGTCCCTGTACAATTGCCCACAATACCTACCTAAAATGACTTCCACAGCTTGTGCACAGTCTGTTTCAACTATAATATTGGTCCAATTATTATCCATGCCAAATGGAGTCCGTCATAGATTGCCCAAAGTTCTGCTTGCATAACACTGCATTTCCCAATGTTTCTTCCAACTCCACACCATAAACCAATATCATCTCTAGCCACATCCGCTGCTGAAGCATCCCCCGAAGCAGGATCCCTTGCTCCATTTGTATTTAACTGAATGAACCCCACTGGAGGAGGATTCCAAGCTTGATCGCTTCGTTGCTTCATAATACCACCCACGGATATTGCAGGATGATACTTAATGGAATTCGCCAACACCACGTTAAATGAAGAATGTGGGAGCTATTTGAACTTACCCCTTGAAACACTCACAAATTCCTTTGCTTCCAAAGATTCCAGCAAATAATTCTAAAGAAAGACTGCCATTCAACTTCCGTAAAAGCCAAGCCAAAGTCATTTTTTAAATTCAACAAGATCCACTCTACCAATGGAGCAAAAAGAAAATCACCCCAAATCCTTGAAGGGATTACCTGCCTCCACACTTCTCGTGCAAAGACACAATCTTGCAGGACATGAATAATAGACTATTCAACCTTTCCTTAAGAACCAACCAAAGAAGGACCAGTGAAGGACCAGGCAAGCTTCCATATGTTGTTTTCTAGAGTGATAGACTCAAGCGTAAGAAAGTGATAAGCAGATCTGATAATAAGTTGACCATGGTAAGACGATCTAGATATCAGTTCATCATTGCCTACTAAAGGATTAGGAGGTGGAATGACCGCAATATAGTACAATATGCTATTTCCACAAAAAAAACTTTGAAAATTCCAATCCTAACTACAGTCAGTTAATGGAATCTCTTTTAAGGTTGTATTCAAATCAATATTCTCCATATCATGACGAAATTTTATTAATGGCCCATCTCTGGGACACAATTGTCAGTGCAAACCCTTATAAGACTTCCATCCCCAACTGACCAAGCCAGGTTTTGACGAAGGATTGACCATACTTTGGACAAATATCTCCAAACAAAAGAGCATGATCTTCTCGAAATATCTTCAGGGAAAACCTTCATAACCTTTTATTTAGCTCTAAGGATCTTAACACACAATGCTTGCTTACTAGTGAGAAGATTAAATCCCAGCTTAAGCAAAAAGGATTCATTTTGCTTCTTAAGATTCTGAATGCCAAGACCACCATTGATGAGAGGTTGACAGTAGTCTGACCATTTAACAAAAGATATCCCATGCCTTCTTGTGTCTTTTCCCTAAATAAAATCATGTGCAATTCTTTCAATCTTGGCACAAATACTAATAGGAATTTTGACAGTTTGCATGAAGTAATTGGGTACCGCCATAAGAACCGAAAGTGCCAAAGTAACTCTCCCTGCCATGGACAACATTTTAGCATTCCAACTGTCCAATTTCCTCTTGATGTTTTCCACTATAAACTTGAACGTGCTAGTGTCACGGGGCTAGACCTTTCGTCTCACAATCCGTGCAGCCTTAGGCGATTCACTCGTCCAAACTCGCCTAAATTAACCTTTACTCAAATGAGGATTTCTTAAGAACTCCTCCAAGGCACCAAATCGTACAGCGGAAGCAAACTTATGGAAAAAGAAGCTTATAAAGAACAATAGAAAGGGACACTCGCAAAGTGTTTGAGTAAATACTCTCTATTCTCTTATTCACAAAGAATAATGAAACAATGAATGGAGTGAGTACAAATGAGGGGGAGGCTCTCTATTTATACTTGAGCTCCCCCAAAATAGACGGTTAAGATACATTTACATCGACAGATGAGATTAACCATATCCCCTAATTTAAGGGATTTATAAGATATTGCCATATCAAATCCTATCTAATCTTACAAGATATGATTCCCCTTATCTTTAAGATTAGTTACCATAGTTGCCTAAGTTGCCATATCTTCGCTATCAGGCCAACCAGGTTCAATCCGACAGGATTCTCCAACAGTTTCTTGAATCGGGCCAGCTCTCATGGGCCAAATGATCCCCATCTAAGTAATAGACCTCCATCGGATGCATTTGGTTCGATGGTCACGGGCTTTGAACTCTAGCCCGTGACATTCTCCCCCACCCATTCTCGCAACGTCCTCGTTGCGACTCCCGAATGGCACTGACTTGATTCACTTCGGATCCCACTTGTTGCCTTGGCTCCTCCCTTTATTCGGGACTTCTGCCTCGGCTTCCGTCGCTTCCTTACTCGAGCCACCCTACTAATTTGTACTTCTCGACGACAAGGAGTTACGTCACTTCCTTGCCCACATTCTAACTTCCCTCGAACAGAATCCTCGTGATTCACAATACTTGGCTTCGCTTTGCCCACAGTCTCTCGGCCTTCTTGCTCAAGAACTTCAAAAGGGCCCCTACGTTCTCGCCAAGTCAATAAGTTAGAATGCAACACATTATTAAAGTGTTCCGAATGTACCTTTGCATTTACTCAGGTCAACTGTCCCACATGCATTACTTCTTTTTCCTTGAAGTTCGATGCACCACCCACCTCTCCTATAGGTGGAAGCCTTGTTGATGACTCGGCCAACTCCGACACTTCATTCGACTTGAGCCTCATTGGTCCTAGCTTCACTATTTTCATCGCAACTTCTTTCTCTAAGTTCGATGACAAACTCACCTCTTCCTTAGGTGGAAGCCCCTCCAATGACTCACCATGCTCGGACGTTGCCTTTCCTTTGACTACAGCTTACTTTGGACAGTTCCGCAACTTATACGGACCACGACACAAGAAGCACTTACTCGCTTCTTTTTGCTCCTCTTAGCGTTCTTAGCTTCAGCTTTACCTTTGCTCAAACTAAACTTCTTGGGCTCCTTGACTGCTCCATCGTTCCCTTTGATGACAGACTTGCTCCTCTTTGCCTTCTTGGCTTCGGCTTTTCCCTTGCTCAAACCAAGCTTCTTGGGCTCCATGTCTACTCCATCATTCCCATCGATAACAGACTTCTTCGGACACTTCCGCAATTGATACGGACTATGACACAAAAAGCACTCCACTGGCTTCTTCTCGCTTTTAGCCTCCTTGGCTTCGATACCCTTTTCGCTCGAACCAAGTCCCAAGGCCTTATCCACCGGCTTCTTCTTAAGCGCAAATTTTATCGGACATTTCTTCAATATGTGTGGACCATCGCAGAGAAAGTATTTCAGCTTGTCCCTTTTCCTCTTGGGTTTCTTCTTCCTAACTCGTGGTTTCCCATTACCACTATTGTCGCCGTTGCTATTGCCATACTCATCCGTATCTTCCTTGTGATTCCCTTCACATACACCCCTTTCCTCGGACTTGGAAGATCCAAGCTTCTCTTTCCCTAGACCAAGCTTAACAACAGATACCGCTACCGTCATGGCTTCCGACAGCTTTTGGACACCTCTTTATTCCACCTCCTGTCTGACCCACGGCTTCAATCCCTCTTGAAAAGTAAGCATTGCTTCTCTCTCGTTCACATCTGAAACTTGGAGCATAAGTTCCTTGAAATCACGAACATACTCCCCCACTGTCCCCTGTTGCGTTATCCTTTGCAACTTTGATCGAGTTTCTTCCTCGGTAAACTCTGGGTAAAATTGTCCATTCAACTCACATTGAAACTCTTGCCACGTTCCAATCTTACCTTGCCTTTTATCTATGGTCCTACCTCGCCACCATAAAAGCGCAATATCAGTAAGAAATAATGAAGCAGTGTTTACCTTATCTGCATCATCCACGATGCCTTTGGCACGGAAGTAGCTTTCCATCCTCCACAAGAAATTATCCACATCACATGCAGACCTCGTCCACACAAACTCTTTCAGCTTCGGGACATACTCGTTACTGAGTGCTACACTCGACACTCCTTCCCCCACCGCTGTTCGACACAAGGTCAGCTCTCCCTTGAGCTCCTCTATTCTTGTGCTTAAAGCCAGCGTTGTGGCCATTGTTTCCTTCTTCAAAGCCATCAACATGGCCTCACGAGCAGTGTTCCTGCCTGACAGTTTATCTTTATGTGAATCAAACAACTCGTTTACCTTATCCATGGTCGAATTAAAAGACATCTTTACATAGTCTCTGGACTGTTCCTTCCAGTTGTTTATGTGACCCTCGAACCTATCGAGTGCCTCCTTTACGTCCTCCATGGATCCATCAAGTTTACCCACACGTTCCTCTACTACCGATAGCATCTCCCTCAAACCTTTTCTTGCCCACCTTTGTTCGAACCTTTCTTTCGACATCCCAACAGTGTCTTCGAACCAACGGCTCGGATACCACTTGTCACGGGGCTAAAAATTTCGTCTCGCAATCCGTGCAGCCTTAGGCGATTCGCTCGTCCAAACTCACCTAAGTCAGCCTTTACTCGAATGAGGATTTCTTAAGAACTCCTCCAAGGCACCAACTCGTACAGCGAAAGCAAACTTATGGAAAAAGAAGCTTATAAAGAACAACAGAAAGGGACGCTTGCAAAGTGTTTGAGTAAATGCTCTCTATTCTCTTATTCACAAAGAATAATGAAACAATGAATGGAGTAAGTAAAAATGAGGGGGAGGCTCTCTATTTATACTTGAGCTCTCCCAAAATTGACGGTCAAGATACATTTACATCTACGGACGAGATTAACCATATCCCCTAATTTAAGGGATTTACAAGATATTGCCATATCAAATCCTATCTAATATTACAGGATATGATTCCCTTTATCTTTTAAGATTAGTTACCACAGTTGCCTAAGTTGCCATATCTTCACTATCGGGCCAATCAGGCTTCAATCTAACAGGCTTCTCCAACAGTTCATCAAATCGGAACAGCTCTCGTGCGCCAAATGATCCCCATTTAAGTAGTAGACCTCCATCGGATGCATTTAGTTCGATGGTCATGAGCTTTGAACTCTGACACGTGACACTAGTTGTAACCTTTGATGCAACAATAGCATACCCAAAAAAGAGCCCAAATTATTCGTCTCAATAAATCTCAAGATACTACAAATACCATCTTTTTCAAGTGGCCAAACATTTTTAGAGAATAAAACCTCTATCTTGTTAGCATTCACTTTGTGACCCGAAACTGCTTCGAAAATATCAAGAACTTTCCTCACCATCTGTGTTTGATTCACATCCACTTCCACAAACAAGAAAAGGTCATTAGCAAAGAACAAATGCGATAAGGATGAGCCATTTTTTGTAATCGATATGGGCCCTCCAAGAATTATCCTCGACTTCTTTGTAAACAAGCTAACCCAATCTCTCCATACATAAAACAAAAACATAAGGGGGGAGAGGGCACCCTTGACGGATTCCTCTCCTCGGCTTAAACCCCTCCGTGAGGCTTTCATTCCAAACAATCTACTTAGACACAGTAGAAATACATTCCATGATGATTTTACCAAAAGAGAAAGGGATATCTGAATCAACCAATGTGTCTTCGATGAAGTCTTATCTCAGTCTATCATAAGCCTTTTCTAAATCCACTTTGATTGCCATCCACCCTTTCCTGCCCCTCTTGGTTCTCATTGAATGATTGACCTCTTGGGCAATAAAAATATTGTTAGTAATTTGCCTCCCTATAACAAAACTAACTTGGTTCTGAGCAATGAGTCTAGAACACACAGGCTTAAAACAGTTTGCGATGATCTTTGTAATAATATTATACAAAATATTGCAAAGGCTTATGGGTCGAAATTGGGATAAGGACTTTGGACTTTTGACTTTAGGGATGAAGACCAGCAAGGTTTTGTTGACATTACAATCAATCGAACCACCTGTAACTATTCCCTGAATCCAAGAGTACACATCCTAGCCAACCGTCTTCCACTGGTTCTGGTAGAGTAAGGCATGAAAACCATCTGATCTCGGGGCCTTTAGCGGACCCATGTTAAAAAGAGGAATACAAATCTCATCAACAGTTACAACCCTAGCCATATCTTTCAACCCCTCCACATCTATCCTTGGAAAAATCCCACGCAAAGGAAACAACACATGCATTTGACAAATGAAATTGCTTCGTGTTGAAGAACTTCGTCATCAAAACACCAATCACCATCAACCTTTAAAGCATAAATTTTATTAAAGTTCCCCCTTCTCAAAGTCTTGGTGTGAAAATATTTCACATTACGATCCCCTTATTGGATCCATTCTATTCTAGATTTCTGTCATCATAAAGATTCTTCTTCATCAAGGACCTTTTCATACTCAATTCTCAGCTTCAATTCTAGATCCAAAAAAAATCTAGAACACTTTCTATCAAGCGCGGCGTGGATTTTCCCAATACAATGGGCTAGGTTTGCTTCCTTCTGCCAATGTGCCCATATACTTCCTTATTCCATTTTTGAAGCTCCACGGAAAGATTGCCGACACAGGTAGAGATCTCCTGTCCACAATTCCAATTCTTACAAACAAAATTTCTGAATGATGGATGTTGAATCCAATAGGCCAAAAAGCAGAAGGGTCGACTTGGTCTATTGACCATAGAGGAATCCTTTGAAAGCAAAACCGGCCTGTGATCTGATTTCAAACGAGGACGGTGAAAGACTAAAACATCTGGAAAAATTCGAAGCCAATCAAAGTTTCAAATAGCCCTATCCAATCTCTCAAATGTAGTCCCCCTTCTCCAAGTAAATTGAGGCCCCTTAAATCCAATATCTTTAAGACCATCCACCTGGATAAAACTTTAGAGCATTGTACGTCCTGAAGACACTGATCGACCCCCTATTTTCTCACCCGAAGATAAGTAGGCATTAAAGTCTTCCACAAATAACCAAGGCCCATTAACAGGACGAGCAATTAAAATTAAACAATTCCACAAATCCCAACGCTTTCGCTTATCCGGACTACTATATATGAAAGTCACAAAAGCACCCTGAACCTCCATTTCCTTCTTAATGTAACTATGAATATATTGGGGGTTATTATTCAGCACTTGAATCTGAATTCCACTCTTCCAACAGAACCAAACTCCCCTAGAAAATCCCTGAGCTTCGACTCTGTGAGAAAAGTCAAAACCAAGCTTGGCAATAATTTTTTCTGCCTTAGGACCACTAACCCAAGTTTCAAGGAAAACTGCTATCACAACTTCATATTTCACAAAATAGTCATTAACTACCTTGATGAATTTGGGACCTGCACAACCTTGGCAGTTCCAAACAAAAATCTTAGGCAATAACATACACAAAAATGGTAAGAAAAGAAACCCCACCTCACAGAGTGGTTATATACCATCCATTACCAGCTTGCTCCCCCTTGCCTCCGAAATGGAATTGGTAGCCACTCTTTCAATATCATCAACAATACGGCTCATTGCCTCCGAAATAGGTAGTCGCCTAGACCCTCGGCTCTTAAATTTGTTGCTCTTGCCCCTTAAGGAGATTGGAAATTTTTTTACCACGTTTGGGTATCCCCTCCGTATTAAGAGTTATCCCAGACTCGCTCCCCGACGCCACCTCCAGCTTATTATTATTCCTCCATGCATCTTCTAGTTAGTTAGGGTCCTGATTTTCAACAAAAATCACAGCCGAATGATTATCCATGTTGAGCTTGGTTTTCAAAGCTTTTTCCACCAGCAAATTAGAACCCCCACTTAATGTCGATGGATTGCGCTGGTCGGTAGACTTTTCCCATAGAAGTTCAATAGCAGCAGGTTGTGTGAACGACTGCAAGTTAATAATGGGAATCGAGTCATTCCTGTTAGAACCCATTTCACCCGCTAAACCTGAGGCTCTTATGGGCCTGCCAGAGTTAGTTGAAGAAATACCCATGACCGAGCCTCCCAAATTGACAGACCCTGACCCTTTAACTATTCCACGCGGCCCAGCATTTTTCTCAGTCCCATGGTCCAAAATTAAATTATCAACACCTAAAGGGTTATCGTAAATGGCTAGTCCTTTTCCCTTTGATTTAGCATTAAAACCAGACATAATATTTTGCGTAGCATCTATCCCATTGTTCCTTAAATTATGCAGAGCATTAAAATGAGATCGCTTAAGGTTAGCACTTTCCTTAACATCCTTGCCAGAACCTTTACTCCTATCAGCCCTCCTTAACCGTCGGTCAACAAACATCCGAGGGCCAAATTCCTTAGCTTATTTGTGATTACCCTTAGAACCACTGGAGTGTGTACCCAAATTCAAGTCAACATCATCTCCTATTTTTTCCTGAACATGCCATGTCGGGCATGACTCTTTCATATGTCCATAATGGCCCCACGCAAAGCAAACATTTGGAAAGGATTCATACTCTATCCTCTACACCCAAGCATCCACTTTAATTTTAGAGACTAAAGGTTTATACAGGTCAACCATAATAGCCAGGGGAACAAACTTACCCTGCAGTGTATTTCCTGTGTTATCATCTAACTTGATGACTCTACCCACCATCTCCTCAATTGTTTTGATAACACTTTTCCTATACATAAACCCCGGCACACTTGAGAATCAAATCCAAACGAAAACACTCGACGAGAAAGATTGGCTTGTGGATAAGTATTTAGACCAAGGTTACACAATAAGATAATACCCAAACATTATGCATAGATTTTATTAAATTTTTAATTAAGAGTAGCATAAATTTTATGCATAATTTTATTATCTAATTAATATAAAAAAATAAATTCAGAATATTGATTTAGGGCTTAAACAAAATATTTGTACTTGAATTTGGTTTTATTTGTACTTGAATTTGGTTTTATTATTGTTGACTCAACTCAAACTTAAATACAAATAATTCAAAACTTAATTTCAAACATGAATTTAAGTTATTCTTTACTTGGTAAACGAGTTTAAAAAGTAAATTTTAGCAGTTCAATTTTATCTTAATGCTTAAACTTTTTTTTTTTGGAAAATAGAATGGTTGGATTTTATTCAAAATAAAACAGAGCCCAAAAATCTGTATAGGTCCAAAACAAACAACAATAAACTTTAGATATTAAATTTTAATCAGATTATAATCTTAGTTTGAGTTTTTCGATTTGGAATTAAGGTGTTTTTAGTGTTGTCAATTTATGTTATATCCAAAGCATTTCCTGCCAGTTTCCTTCAAATTCTGCCATTGAAGCTTTGGTCTTCTTCCCCATAATAGATGCCTCCATGGACTTCTGCAGCAGTCTAGAACCAATTTTCCAACTCCTGACGTAATTTCCAGATTAGAAAAGGATTAAACTTGTATACTAATATTGTAGAATTCAACATTGACCATTCAATATTTCATAAATATATTCAACCCTTCATCCTTGCAACATCAACAAGATGTCTTCGCATTCTCTTCCGAATATCTTCCCTTCTGGCCCTCTTCTTTCTCGTTGTCTTAACTAGAGTTCCGACGATTTTATCCGTCGACGATCTGCAGTAATCGGCATGCAGGAACCTCACCCTATGCCACGGAATAAGTAAATGTTTATTTATTTTTATTTGTTTTAGGGTAACATAGATAGTCAATGTATATATTCTTCTTCTAAACCTCATAATCTTGGTTTCAGTTGAATATTTTAACTTCAAAAAACAGATTTAATGATGGAATTATTAAATGATTAAAATTGAAGAGTATCCTCTTTATTGATTTTTGCTGTATATTGTATTCATAGGGTCGAATTCCAAGTTGCAGCTGAATCTAATCATAGGTATGAAACAATTTAATGGGTCATAATTAACAAAAGTTTTATTATTCCTTGCAAAATTCTGTTTATTAATTAATATTTGATGTCTATTGAAAACATGATAATTTTTTTAAGGGAATTTTCAAAAAATTGCAAGTAATGGGGTTATCATATAATTTACTAACAACGGACAAATTTTATTCACTAACAACATATGAAATATAAATATAAATATAAATTATATTAATTGATTTTGTTTTTGTGAAACTAATTGATGTGGAGACTGTATTAATCTTCATTCATATATATATATATATAACAGGATTGACAGTTGGTGTAACCGTTGTTACTATTGTATTAGTAAGCTTCATTGTCTTGAGGTTGAAAAGAAAATCATTGTCAAATCATCCCCGCCAAGGAGACAAAGCAACAATGGAGGCATTTATAAAAAATTTTGGTTCATTTGCACCAAAGCGATATTCTTATAAAGAAATCCAGAAAATGACAAATAAATTTCATGATAATTTAGGTCAAGGAGGATATGGCAAAGTATACAGAGGAAAAATGTCTGACAGTCGTTTTGTGGCGGTTAAAGTCCTAAATGAATCTAAGGGAAATGGAGAAGATTTCATGAACGAGGTAGCTAGTATTAGTAGAACTTCTCACATTAATATAGTGACATTACTTGGTTTTTGTTTCGAGAGATCGAAGAGAGCTTTGATTTTTGAATTCATGCTTCATGGATCTTTGGACAAGTTTATTTATAGTCAAGGATCAAATAACCAAAGTCGTCAATTGGAGTGGAAAACTTTGTACGACATTGCACTCGGCATTGCCAGAGGACTCGAATATTTGCATCAAGGTTGCAACACAAGGATCTTGCACTTCGACATAAAACCTCACAATATCCTTTTAGACAAGAACTTTTGTCCCAAAATATCTGATTTTGGTATATCTAAATTTTGTGAAAGAAAGGAGAGTATAATTTCCATGGCTTGTGCAAGGGGAACAGTCGGATATATTGCTCCAGAAGTGTTTTGTCGAAACTTCGGCAGAGTTTCTTATAAATCTGATGTCTATAGCTATGGAATGATGGTCCTTGAAATGGTGGGAGGAAGAAAAAATATTGATGTTGGAGTGTCTCAAACCAGTGAAGTGTATTTGCCATCATGGATTTATGAGCATATTGATCAATCTATGAACTTGAATCTCAAAATAGTAATAGCTGAAGAGGAAGAAGAAATAACAAGGAAGTTGATTATAGTGAGCCTTTGGTGCATTCAGTGTGACCCATGTGATCGGCCTTCAATGACTAAGGTGCTAGAAATGTTGCAAGGAAGCCTTCAATCATTGGTAATTCCACCTAAACCTTTTGTATCTTCTCTTTTACGATCCCCTAAAATCCAGGAATAAAAAAAGACTTGGACTAGATTGGTTGAATCAAAATATAATGATTAGTATGATAGGTATAGAAAAGTGACTAAACATTGAATAGATCAAAAAGCAATTCAACTGCTAAGACCTATATTGGACCAATAATTTTTTCTATATTTTCTTTTCATAGTTGTGACCAACTTGATATTTGAATCTGTTCAACATAGTTCAATCTATTAAGTTCATCTCTTAACATTTATTATATATATATATTGTATTCTCCACGTTTGTTTTATGAACTATGTTTAGGGTTCATAATTATCATTTCCAACAATGTCGTCTTCAAGGTTTGAACGTGTTTCTCTGTTGGTGCGTAGGGATAAATATAAATATATGAGAAGTTAATGAAAGTTTCAAGGTGTGTATCAATGTCACTTTCTTTAAAGTTCTATAACCCCACCTATATTATGATATGCAAAAGACTTACTGACAAATAAACATCAAGGATACAATGAAGCCCAATGACTATCTATGTTTTGCATTGACGAAAACCGTCCACTGAGCGGAGCATAATGAGAATATTAATGTTTGTAAAAATTTCTATAGTAATTCTTTATAGAATAATCTAAAAATAAAAACATAGTTGGAGAATAGAAAGAAACTTTGTTTTCTATGTTTTGGGTGTTTCATGCAAAAGAAATTTTACTCCCATTTATGGGAGGTCTCACGTCTCTTCATAGGGATATAATCACCCAAATGGATAGTCAATCTTTAGCAATAAACATAACTATTTAATAGAATATCTACTTGAATAATTATAACTATTTATTAAAAACCAAGTGACATAACTTTTAGTTACTAATGAGTTTTCCTTTGCAACTACTGGAACACTATATATATTTAGAAACTATTCCAATAATCTTCTCTTAAAATGCAACGTGTTTTACCATTACACCCATCACTTATTGATAACATTTATTATTGTAAAAAATAGAATGTCAGTAATGACAATATATCACAAAGAAAACAGAAATAAAAATAAAGAACACACAAATTTTACGTGGAAACCCTTTCGGGGAAAAAAAACAATCGGCAGTGGAGAAGAAAATTTACTATGTCAAATTCGAATTAAATACAAGAGGAATAGACTATTTCTATTTATAGGCTTGTAGAGCCATATTCTAATAGGAGTGTAGTAAGATTGAAACACCTTATTCTAATCAATATAAAATAAATGGAGTTCAATAAGGTTTAAAAAACCTTATTCAAAATAAAATAAAAGAAGTGTAGTTCTATATAAATTTTACTTTTATTTTATTTTACCATTGTATTTTATTTAAATAAGGATTCGGGTCACTTAATTCTAACAATCTCCACCTTGACACAAATTCTCAATGAACAAGTTCTTCATCGTGAACTTTCAAAAAACAAGTTCTCCGTATCTTCTATAAAACCCCTTAAGGGTTACTTCAACAATGAACACCAACCAAGTCTAAGCAATGTTCAAACTTGGTTATAGGAAGTGACTTAGTCATCATATCTGCAAGATTTTCATGAGTACTACTTTTGCACACAACAATATCACTACGAGCAATAATATCACGAACAAAATGATACCAACATCAATGTGTTTTGTTCTCTCATGAAATATTTGATCTTTTGTAAGGAAGACTGGACTCTGACTGTCACAAAATACTGTATTGATTTGAAGGTTTTCATTAAGTTCACTAAAGAGTCCCTTCAACTAAATAGCTTCTTTACAAGCCTCAGCAATCGCCATGTACTCAGCTTCATTGGTAGACAAAGCGACTGTAGTTTGTAAAATGGCTTTCCAACTGATTGTACAACCTCCGATTGTAAAGACATAACCTATGAGAGATCTTCTTCTATCAAGGTCTCCAGCAAAATCAGTATCAACATACCCAATGACTCCATCACTAGTTTTTCCAAATTGTAAGCAAACATCAGTAATACCTCGTAAGTATATTAAAATCCACTGAACTGCTTTCCAATGTTTTTTACCAGGTTTCACCATGTATTTGCTAATTGCACTGACTGCATATGATAAATCTGGACGTGAACAAACCATAGCATACATGAGAGATTCCACTGCACTAAAGAATGGAACATGTGACATGTACTTAATCTCATTATCTGATTGTGGAGACAAAGCCGATGAAAGCCTAAAATGGGCAACTAAAGGAGTACTAACAGGCTTAGCACTCTGCATATTGAACTTGCAAAGAACTTTCTCAATGTACCCCTTTTGACTTAGGTACAATTTATTTGCTTTTCTATTTGAAAATATCTATACCAAGTATCTTCTTTACTGGTCCCAAAGCTTTCATCTCAAATTCTTCACTTAGTTGGGCTTTGACCTTTCTTATCTCTCATTTATCTTTTGTTGCTATCAACATGTCATCAATATAAAGAAGTAGATACACAAAAGAACCATCACTGTTTTTCTTAAAGTAAACACAACTATCAAAACTACTTCTTCTGAAATCATGAGAAGTCATAAAGGAATCAAACCTCTTGTACAATCTTGGTGACTGTTTCAAACTGTAAAGGGACTTTTTCAGCAAGCAAACACAGTCCTCTTTTTCTGAGACTGTAAAACCGCCTGGTTGTTGCATATAAATATCCTCCTCAAGTTCTCCATGCAAAAATGCAGTTTTTATATCTAACTGCTCAAGATCCAAATCATGCATGGCCACAATACCAAGCAAAGCTTGAATTGAACTATGCTTCACAACTGGGGAGAACATATTTGTGAAGTCCACTCCTGGAATTTGACTGTAACCCTTTGCAACAAGTCTTGCTTTATATATGGGTTCAACTCCTGGAGCCCCTTATTTCTTTTTAAACACCCATTTACAATGAACAACCTTTTTACCTTTAGGAAGTTTCACAAGATCTCATGTTCTGTTTTTGTGGAGTGATTCAATCTCCTCTTGCATAGAAAACATCCACTTTTCTAAGTCTTTACAACTAACCGCCTCAGAATAATTAGATGGCTCTTGGTTCGCATCTATATCTTCAGCCACATTTAAAGCATAAGCAACTAGATCTGCCACAGCATACTTCTTTGGAGGTTTAATTTCTCTTCTAGTTCTATTTTTGGTGATAGGAGTATTGTAATATCCCGAAAATTTTTACAGTAAAATATTATCCATGATATAGTAAAATAAGGAAATAAAGAAAGAAAAAAAGAATAGAAATGAAGAAAAAGCAAACGAAACAAATAGCAGGGGAAGGAAAGAAAGAAAAAAAGAAAAGAAAGAAGAAAAGGGAAAATTGAAGGTGTGAAGCTTGAAAGTTTAATAGGTAAGTCAATTAAGTCCTTTTCTTTTAATTTTGATGTTTTAGAAGTATTGGAATAAGGTTTTGATGAAGTTAAGTTGATATTTTGAAAGTTATTAGATTTATAGATATTGTTCATGTTGAATGAAATGATTAAATTAGGGATTAAATTGATATAATTTTCAAGTTAGAAGTGAAATAAGGATTGAATTGTATGAACTGTGAAATTTGGGGTAAAATGAAAATTAACATTTTACATAAAACAGTTTTGGACAGCAGCAATAGTCTAACTTGAAAAAATCACAAAAAATTGTATAAATAGAATTATAGGATGAATAAAATATTAAATTAAAGCTTATTGAGTCTAGTTTCTTATAGAAGAAATTATGTAAGTAATGGAATTGTAAATCATGAGATATAACAAATTTTGTGAGACAAGGTCAGAATGATTTTGGGTTCCCCTGTTCTGAATTTGAAAAATCATAAAAAATTTAATAAAAATAATTATGGGCTTAAATTTATATGTTTAGAATCTTGAATGAGTCTATTTTCAAGGGAAATAAACAGAAACATCATTAGAATTCTGTATAAGGAGATAATTAATTTTTAGTGAAGAAGGGTCACAACTGTCAGATAGCAGAACAAGGGTAACTTTAAAGAATAAACTGTACTTATTGACTGAACCAAAAATTATGAAAATTTTATGGTAACAATATATATGAGTAGAGTTTCATAAAAAATTAGATGATATTAATTTGGAGTTCTATAGCTCCAGATATAAATAATTTAGTGACTATGACACAGATGGACAGCTTGAATATTCATAAAAGTAAATAATAAAAATTATAGATAATGTTAATTACAAGTGTGTTATATACATTAAGGATGTGGAATGGAGAGGAGGAGGAGGAAAATATATATGAATATTTAGGTAGCATGGCTAATTTGCATGTTTTAGGCTTAAGGACTAAATTGAATAAAAGTAAAACTTCAGGGGGGCAATTTTGCAAAAATGTCAAAAATGACCAACTTGAAGGGAATGAATAGTTTTATTATCTAAATTAATAAATTGAGTGAAATTGTCAATTTATGATCGGGTGAAAATTGGGAAAATGGTAAATTACCAAAATGTCCCTGGATCTTGATATTTCTGTAATTTCGCTATGTAAGTTCGTATAACTTGAATTATATTCTTAAATGCTTGAAATGTATGTTTTTGATATGAATATGATTTGAATGTTCATTGTATGAAAATTGAAGAAACATTAACATATTTGATAAAAGGGGAAGAAATTTCGGTTGAATGAAAGGAAAATTCGATGGATCTCTGAAAAGGAATTGACGTTAAAAAGGATCTAGCCCGGACGGGTGATCCTATCCTGATATAGCCCTCTCGAAGAATACGTGTAAATGGATTTAGCCCAGACGGGTAATCCGAATTAGGGTCTGAATTTAGTCTGGACTAGTAATTCAGATCCAAGCTCATTAGAGTAATTTTCGTTGCAGGGGATTTAGCTTGGACTGGTAATCCCGACAATACTCTATGAGTTTATATTACAGGGGATTTAGCCTGGACTGGTAATCCCGCTGTAAGGATGAGGTTCGTAGGAGTGTGCTCTTTGAAATGAAATGTGTAAGACCATGGTTGAAAGATACCATGGCAACATAATATGAAATGTGTAAGACCATGGTTGAAAGATACCATGGCAACGTGACATGAAATGAATAAGACCATGGTTGAAAGATACCATGGAAACATGATATGAAATGTGTAAGACCATGGTTGAAAGATACCATGGCAACATGATATGAAATGTGTAAGACCATGGTTGAAAGAACCATGGCAACATAACAGGAAATGAATAAGACCATGGTTGAAAGATACCATGGCAACATGACAGAAAATGAGTAAAACCATAATTGAAAGACACTATGGCATCATGTCAAAGATAAATAAGACCGTGGATGGGAGACGCTATGACATCTATTAAACAATTGATATTCAGGTAATATGTATCAGATGAAGAATGGTTATATGAAATGGTTGTGTAAAATGTTTACAAGAACTGGTCATATGGAAATATATGTACAAAATAGTTGTATGAAATAATTATAAAGATAGATAAACAAAATAAGAATAAGTACATGGAGTATAATTTATGTTAAGTTTGATATAAACTTTACCGGAATAAATATACATAAATTATATGGAAATGATGGAGCATGAAATATTGATATAATGAAATGATTGATATATACTTATGAAGAAACGGTAAGAGAATGATATGTTTCATGACATGTATATATATGATTATCTTTGATATGTTGATACAAGGAAATTATGTACGTAAAGACAATTATTAAACTCAAGTGTGACATGTCGAGAAAATAAGTATATCAATGTTGAATTTATATGAAATATGTACAAGTATACTAACAATGATGTTGTTTGACGCTTAGACAAGTGCCAAGCTATTGATTGAATGGTAACATGTTTAATTATAAGGAGCATTGAAATGGTAAGTACTTAGATGAAAATAAAATTTAAGATTTTGCGAAAATTTTTTTTCTATGATCCCGATTTAATTCCGGTTGGTTTTTAATGTATGTTTGGGGCTTCGAGGGCCCAATAGAGAGACGTTATGATTATTTTCAAAATATGAATAATAAATGACTCAGAATTATCTAAAAATGTTTAGTAAACTCCAGTAATGCCTCGTACCATATTCCGGCAATGGATACGGGTAGGGGTGTTACAAGTATTGTGGTGAAGAAGTAACTCTATTCTTAATTTTTGTACTGGCTTGAGGAGTCAACTCTGTTGTCGATTCTGTTTAAACTGATGCTCCACCTGCTTTTGATTTTCTTTATTGGAAGAGTTTTTAAGAGATAAGTTAGGTAGCATAGCAGTTTCATCAAAAACATCTCTGCTAATAACAACTTTTCTATTTTCAGGACACCATAACTTATACCCTTTTACACCAGCTTTATAACCAAGAAAAACACATTTAATGGATCTCTGTTCCAATTTTTCATTATCAGCATGAGCATACGTAGGACATCCAAAGATCTTTAAATCAGAATAATTAGCAGGATTACCAAACTATACCTCTAGTGGAGTCTTTTTCTAAATGACAATGGATGGAGATCGGTTGATCAAAAAACATGCAGTAGAGGCTACTTCGGCCTAAAACGCCTTTGGTAAGTTAGCATTTGACAACATACATCAAACGTTCTCCATAATCGTTCTGTTCATTTGTTTTGCAATGCCGTTTTGCTGTGGAATATGACGAACTGTCAAGTGTCTCACGATCCCTTCTAACGTGTACAGTTTATTAAACTCATCGGAACAAAACTCTAAACCATTGTCTATACGGAGGTATTTTATTTGTTTTCCCGTCTATTTTTCAATCATAGTTTTCCAAGACTTAAATGAGGAAAACACATCATTTTTTTGCTTCAGGAAGAACGCCCAAACTTTTCTAGAAAAATCATCAATAAAAGTTAGCATATAATTAGCTCCACCTCTTAAAGGCATTCTGGATGGCCCCCACAGATCAGAATAAATATACTCCAATATGCCCTTCATGTTATGGATTCCTTTGGTGAATCGAACTCTCTTTCGCTTCCAAAAAATGCAGTGCTTACAGAAATTTAGTTTTCAAATTCCTTCCTCATTAAGAAGTCCTTTTTTGCTCAATGCTACCATGCCATTGTCACTCAAACGCCCTAGGCGCTGTAAACTGAAAAATATATAGGATTTTTCCTATATAATTTATCATATTTTTAATTAAATTTGTTGTTAAACTAAGTAATTGTTTAATAAATTAATGAAATATGTGAAAACATGAAAACAGGACATAGAAATTGTTAAAATGTGATTTTATGTTTTATTATATAGTTTTCATGCATAAAATGGCTTATTTTATATTAAATTGAGCATATTATATTTTTATGACATAAAGTGGGCCATGCATGATTAAATTAAATAATAAAATATAAAGTTATATTTAATAATTTATTTTAATATATTTCATTAATATATTGGGTTTTAATTAATTAAGTAAATTGATTAATTAAAGTGGTTAAATTATTTTATGTGGTCCTCTAGATTATCTACTATTTTTGGACAGGTCTAAGAGCTTTATTTTTATTACAAAACCATCCAAATTGGGGACCAAGTCAACACAAAATTCAGCTACACATGGCTGTTCATAAACCATCTTTTGGTTTAATTACACAAGGACCTTAAAGAGTTGAAGAAATCAGAAATTTACCCGAAGATTTACTGGTGACCGAGTCTTAGTCCTGAGTTGTTGTGGCACTCAAATTGACCAAGAATCAAGCAACATCAGCCACATTCCCTCAATTCATGGTCGGCCACCCTTGGAAGGAGTTTTGAAAGATGGACACTCCTATTTTTAGCAAACTAGCTCCCATACCTCACCTATAAATAAGAGCCCCTTTCTCACTTTTTCAATCATCCCTCATCCTTCACTCATTCATCACTCTGTCCCCTCTCAATTCTCTCAACTTTCCTAGCCCTCACGCTTATCATCATCTTTGCATAAAGATTTTGAGCAAAATTAGCCTCTTAAAGAACCCTTGGTCGGCCATCTCGGAGAGCCATCAGCAAAGGAGCAAAGTGAAGGAACAAAGAAGTCCTCATCAGTCAGAGTCTTGGGTGACAGCCACTCTGAATTGGGTTTAATCTTTCTTACTTTAATTTAATTCAAGAACGTTTGCTATGTGTTCTTTGTTCTTGTTTACAACAATGATAGCTTAATTTTATTTAAGCTAGGATGATTGCTTTGATTTAATAATAATTATTTGATTCATGCTTATAATATTTATGCCTCAATCGATCATGTTTTCAATTAAAATCAAGTCTTTATTTCATTCATATGTGATTGAAATGCATCTGAATTAGCTGAGCGATCCTAACCAGACGTCGGCTAATGGACGCATAATTGAAATGTGCATGCTCAATTTAGATCCTAACCCGATTAAATTGCAGGTTGCATAACAACCCTAACCAGGCTCTGTTATCTGCATAGTTTTTAGATTTGTGTTATTAAATTATTTCAAACCTAACACGTCCCTGTTACCTCACACGAATACTAAGAAACCCTTAGTAAATAAAGATCAATAAAATGCGTATTTACTAAGTAAAGGATTCCAAAAGGAACTAACGTGGTTTCCAAACTCATGAAAGATCGAGTTGCTAATGTTTTTCCGAATATTGATAAGCATGTTGATAATAAATTGAGTTTAATTAAAGTAATTGTCCTAGCTTATTTATGTTATAATTGTTGCTTATTGTGTTAATTCTGCTAAAATATATCTCATTCATATAGTTTGCATACTTAGGATAAATTGCATTAGGGATCATTACATTTAGTTTCATATACTTTTTCATCACCTCTCAATTATATTATTTTTATTTATCAAATTGTTAATACATTTTTACAAATTAAGTGACTTAGCACAAATAAAATCCCTGTGGAGACGATAACTCGATATTTACTATTACTTCATAACGACTGTGTACACTTGCACAAACCCGAGCGTTACAAGTTTTTGGTGCCATTGCCGGGGATTGTCAATTGTTGCCATAGTCATTTTTTGTGAAATTATTTATTTTCAATTTGGTTACTTCTAACATTACTAACTTATTCTTTTTAATTTTGTAATTTTCTTTTTTAGGGGTTTATGAGCATAGATCAGATTATCGACTTACTCCTAGTAGACCCTGAAATTGAGTGAACTTTTAGACAAAGAAGACGTGAATGGATAGTTCAAAGACAAAACAAGATGGACCTTGGAAATCAAAATCAAGACCAAGGTAATGAAGCCGAACATGTATAAAATCCTATCCTCATTGGCTATGATAGGGATCAATGCATCAGACAATATGTTGTGCCACTTTTCAATGAGTTAAATCCAGGAATTGGAAGGCCGGATATTGAGGCAACCCAATTCGAATTGAAACCAGTGATGTTTCAAATGCTACAAATGGTGGGCCAATTTAGTGGTATGCCCATGGAAGATCCACATCTCCACCTTCGATTGTTTATAAAGGTGAGTGACTCATTCAAGATAGTGGGTGTGACTGAAGACGCACTGAGGTTGAAGTTGTTTCCGTACTCATTGCAAGATTGAGCACGAGCATGGCTCAATTCATTGCCACCAAGTTCTATATCTACATGGCAAGAATTAACAGAGAGATTTTTGGTTAAGTATTTCCCTAGCAAAAATGCTAAGTTAAGGAATGAGATCACAACTTTCTAACAATTGGATGACGAGCCTTTGTATGAGGCTTGGGAGTGATTCAAATAGTTACTTCGTAAGTGTCCTTATCATGGGATTCCTCATTGCATTCAGTTGGAGACATTCTATAATGGTCTCAATGCACATACAAGATTGATAGTAGATGCTTCTGCGAATGGTGCAATTTTGTCTAAGTCTTATAATGAGGCTTATGAGATCATCGAGAGGATTGCGAGCAACAACTATCAATGGCCAACAAATCGAACAGCTTCAGGAAGACGTATAGCCGCAGTTCATGAAGTTAATGCTCTCACTTCGTTATCAGCTCAAGTATCGTCTATTTCCTCTATGTTAAAGTAGTTTACCGCTAATGGTACTAATAATTTTACAGCTTAGCTACCAAGTCCGTTTGAAATAGTTTCCTGTTTGTACTGTGGGGAAGGTCACTCTTTTGAGAATTGCCCATTGAATCCCGAGTCAGCATACTTTGTGGGGAACCATCATCAAAATAGGAGTGGACAAGGACCCCAGTCTAACTTCTATCATCCTTCATGGCGTAATCATCCCAACTTTTCTTAAAGCAACCAAGGAAATGGACCAAACAACAACTTTATGCAGCATAGACCTAACTAATCTCAAGGGTTTAATCAGCAAGCTCCAAAACCACCTCAAGTTGAATCATCAAATAGTTTGGAGAACTTGTTGAAAGCATACATGGCAAAGAATGACGCTTTGATCCAGAGTCAAGCAGCAACACTGAAAAATTTGGAAAACCAGATGGGTCAGTTAGCTACGGAGCTTCGTAATAGACCACAAAGAACCTTGCCAAGTGATACTGAGAATCCAAGAAATTTGGGTAAAGAACATATCAAGGTAGTGGCATTGCGAAGTGGTAAAATTCTAGAACCCCGATTGATTAATGTTGAGGACGAGCCTGTTGAAAAGAGGGAAAGTCAACCAGCTGTTGAAGTCCTTACACCAAAGAAGTTAGAATCTGCAAAGACTGACAAGGTAAATCCTAACTTAATAAATTTAGATACTTTAACATCTTCTTTAGATGCAGATTTACCTACTCAGAAGAGTTGTCTGGTTCAACCGAAAGTTCTATCACCTCCATATCCCTAAAGATTGCAGCAACACAAGTAGAAACAGGAGGTACAATTCAAGAAGTTTTTAGATGTTCTGAAGTAATTACACATCAATATTCCATTGGTGGAGGCTTTAGAACAAATGCTGAATTATGTGAAGTTTATAAAGTAAGTACTATCTAAGAAGAAACGATTAAGTGGGTATGAGACTATCGCTCTGACAAAAGAGTGCAGTTCCAGCAGAACAAGCTGCCACCAAAATTGAAGGATCCAGGAAGCTTTACGATACCCTGTAACATTGGTGAATCTTATTGCGGTAAAGCTTTGTGTGACTTAGGAGCAAGTATCAACTTGATGCCTAAGTCCATTTTTAAGATGCTAGGGATAAGAGAAGTAAGACCTACAACTGTGACACTCCAGCTAGCGGATCGATCTTTAGCATACCTCAAAGGAAAGATCGAGGATGTTTTAGTAAGAGTCGATAAATTTATTTTCCCTGCTAATTTCATTATTCTAGATTTTGAAGCAGACAAGGAAGTGCTAATTATCCTTGGGAGACCTTTCCTAGCCACGTGAATAACGTTAATTGATGTGCAAAAAGGTGAACTCACCATGTGAGTTCAAGACAATCAGGCAACTTTTAACATACTAAAAGCGATAAAATTTCCCGATCCAACAGAAAAGTGGTCAGTTGCGGAAGAAATAGAAACCTTGATTTCTATAGAAAGCTATCTTGATGAAGATCCATTGGGGAAAGCCTTAGGGTTTGACCCTTTGGAGGATGAAGAAGGTAAAGAAAACATGGCTGTGATGAAAGCCGACTCGAGGAATTTTATTCAATCCACATAGTTTGAACCATTGAAGTTAGAAGTCAGAGAATTTGTGCAACCCAAATTGTCAATCGAAGAACCACCTACACTCGAACTAAAGGTACTTCTTTCCCATTTGAAATATGTTTATTTAGGTAATTGTTCTACTTTGCCTATGATTATTTCAGCCGAACTTACAAAGGATCAAGAAGAGCAATTAATTTCTGTTCTAAAGAAATTTAAGAAAGCAATTGGTTAGACTATAGGTGATATTTGAGGTATAAGCCCTTCATTTTGCATGCACAAAATGATTCTAGAGGAAGGTGAAAAAGCTCGAATTGATGGGCAAAAAATGTTTAATCCTATTATGAAGGAAGTTGTGAGAAATGAAGTGATCAAATGGCTAGATGCAGGAATCATCTATCCTATTTTAGATAGTCCGTGGGTAAGTCCAGTACAGTGTGTGCCGAAGAAAGGTGGAATTACGATTGTTGAGAATGAGCGTAACGAATTGATTCCAACAAGAACTGTTACTGGTTTGAGAACTTGTGTTGACTACAGAAAGTTGAATAAAGCCACTCGGAAGAACCATTTTCTGTTGCCTTTTATGGATCAGATGTTAGATCGAATGGCAGGTAATGAATTCTATTATTTTTTAGATGGTTATTCAGGATATAACCAAATAGTTGTCGCTCCGGAAGACCAACATAAAACAACCTTTACTTGCCCGTAAGGTACATTTGCTTTTAGGCGAATGCCTTTTGGTTTATCCAATGCACCTGCAACATTTCAACGATGCATGATGGCAATATTCACTGATATGGTTGAAAATATTGTTGAGGTTTTCATAGACGATTTTTCTATTTTTGGTAACACTTATGATATTTGTTTGAGTACTAAAGTACTGAAGAGATGCAAAGAGACGAATCTAGTCCTTAATTGGGAGAAATGCCATTTTATGGTTAAGGAAGGGATTGTCTTAGGGCATAGAATTTCAAAGAAAGAAATTGAAGTCGACAAAGTAAAGGTGGACGTAATTGAAAGATTACCGGCCCCAATGAATATAAAAGGAGTCAGAAGTTTCTTAGGCCATGTCAGTTTTTATCGAAGGTTTATCAAAGATTTTTCAAAAATTTCTAAACCACTATTTTCATTGTTAGAGAAAGATACAGTGTTCGGTTTCAACAAAGCATGTTTAAAAGCTTTTGAAGAGCTAAAAAACAATTAATCTCAGCCCTAATAATCATTACACCTTATTGGAGCACACATTTTGAGATGATGTGCAATACAAGTGGTTATGCTGTTGGAGCTGTGATGGGTCAAAAAAAGAATAAAGTGTTCCACCCCATTTACTATGCAAGTAGAACTTTGACGGGAGCCCAACTCAATTATATGGTAACTGAAAAGGAACTATTTTCTATAGTTTTTACTTTTGACAAATTCTGCTCATATCTTATAGGTACCATAGTTACAGTATTTATTGGCCATACGGCCATTAAGTAGTTGCTCATGAAGAAAGTTGCGAAACCGAGGCTAATTCGTTGGATACTTTTATTACAAGAATTTGACCTTGAGATCCAAGACAGAAAAGGTATTGAAAATCAAGTAGCTGATCATCTGTCGAGATTGGAGTAAGATGAGGTAACTCGATCACATGTGCCTATCAACGAGAATATCCTAGATGATTACTTATTTGAGGTAAGTCAAATTCATGAAACACCTTGGTTTGCTGATTTTGCTAATTATCTTGCATATAGAATAATTCCTTGAGAATTGACATACTAACAAAGGAAGAAATTCTTTCATGATAGTCAGTATTATTTCTGGGAGGACCTATGTTTAAACAGTGTGCAGATACTATAATCCTAAAGTGTGTAGCTGAAAGTGAGATTGCTGAGATCTTACATCATTGCCAATCATCTCCAAGTAGGGGACACTTTGGCGTGCACGTACCGCAACAAAGATTTTGCAAGCAGGTTTCTTTTGGCCTACACTATTTAAAGATGCTTATACTTATGTGAAGAACTGTGATAGATGCCAAAAGAGCGGAAACATATCACGGAGGAATGAGATGCCCTTAACAAACATTTTGGAGATTGAATTATTCCACGTATACGGCATTGACTTCTTAGGATCGTTTCCTTCTTCATATGGGAACAAATACATCTTAGTTGCTGTGGATCATGTGTGCAAGTGGATTGAAGCTGAAGCATACCTTAAAAATGACACTAAGGAAGTCATACGATTCCTACATAAGCATGTGTTTACACGATTTGGGACACCAAGAGCTATTATCAGTGATGAAGGTTCTCGCTTTGTGAACAAACATCTTAGGTGGTTGCTTGACAAATATGATGTGAAACACAAGATTGCTACTGCTTATCACCCCCAGTCCAATGGGCAAGTTGAAAGAGTGAATCGTGAAATCAAAGGTATCCTTGAAAAGGTAGTACACCCCAGTAGCAAAGATTGGTCTCGAAGGCTCGATGATGTATTATGGGCCTATCAAACAGCATTTAAGACACCGTTAGGACTGACTCCTTATCGGTTGGTTTTTGGAAAGGCATGTCATTTGCCATCAGAGTTGGAGAATAGAGCTCATTGGGCTTTGAAGAAATTGAATATTGATCTTAAGCAAGCCAGTAAGAGAAGGATGTTACAACTGGATAAGTTAGAAGAGTTGAGGTTGTTTTCCTATGAGAATGCCAAAATGTGTAAAGAAAGATGAAAAAAGATCTCGTGAGTTTAAAGAAAGTCAGAAGGTTTTATTGTTCAATTTGATCGCGTTATTTCATGATAGGTTTTAAATATTTATAATTACTCGTTCTTAAACTAACTATTATCGCGATGTAGGCAAGTGTACCTATCAAACAGTAGTATAGTTTTAGTAAGACCGGATTGTCGAACCCAAAGGAACTAAAAGTACTAGTAATGACTGTCTTTTTATTATCTAGCCTAAGAATAATGGGGTTTTTTTTAATTAACTAATTATATAAACTAAGAACGCATAGAGAAAAGAATTGGGGAATTGCTTTTGAGAAAAATCGATTGACTTAAGACAATACCTAAGGAAAAATCCACCTAGACTTTACTTGTTATTCTGGCTCCGAATTGGACGATTTATTCATTCAACTTGTTCTGTAGAAATCCCTAAGTTATGTTATTATCCCTATTCAAGACTAATAACGTCTAATCCCTAGATTGAATAGCCGAGACTTTTCTCTAATTAACACTCTAGGGTTGCATTAACTCAATCTATGGATCCCCTTATTAGGTTTCACCCTAATCCGGCAAAATCTTGTCACCCTATTTCTAGGCGCGCAATCAACTCCGCTTAATTATGATAAATGTACTCTTAGCCAGGGTCTATTCCTCCTCTGAATAAGAGTGTATCTTGAATCAGTATCCTGGGATATCAAAACAAGAATTAAGAACACATAACTAAGAACAAGTTAAATATTTATCATACAATTCAGAAAATAATAACAAGATTAGTCTTAGGTATAACAAGATTAGTCTTAGGTTTCATTCCCCTTAGGTATTTAGGGGATTTAGTTCATAACTAAATAAGAAAACATCTCAGAATAATAAAGAATACAAAACATAAAGAAAAATCCAAAACTCCTGAAGGGAAATTGAGGAGAGATCTTCAGTCTTGATGATGAATCCGGCTTCTAAGATGAATCAATTGGCTTCCTTGAAGTAATTCCTTACTCCCTATTCTCTGCCTCCCTTTTCTTCCTCCTCTAGGGTGTATTTATAGGCTTTGGAATGCCTTTTAGCCCTCAAAATTAGCCTTTTCTGAATTGGACTCAACTTGGGCTCGGTAGGGACACACCCGTGTGGCATGCCAGTGTGCGATTACTTCAGGCCGTGTTCAAGCCTGTTAAATGGCACGGGCGTGTGCAATACCCATGTGAGTCGTGCTTCGATTCTGCCAGATTGACACAGCCATGTGGTCTGCCCGTGTGAGGAGGTCTAGGCCGTGTTAATTTTGTACTTTGGCCTATTTTCTTCGTTTCTGGCCTGTTTCTCGTTCCTTTCGCTCTCCTATGCTCTCCTAAGTATAAAACATGAAATTAAAGCATTAGGTGCATCGAATTCACCAATTCTTATGGAAAATCATCCATAAAATGCGTTAAACATGGGGTAAAAATATGTATAAATTACGGTTTATCACAATTCAAGACTGAAGTTATTTCCTAGGAAGCTGAAATCCCGATGGAAAGGACCTTATACCATCTATCGAGTTTATCCTTATGGAGTTGTTGAATTATACGACAGTCACGGAGGTACATTTAAAGTTAATGGTCAACGTCTCAAACATTATTGGGATGGTGAAGTTGAGCAAGTTGAATCATCGTTCAAATTAACAGACCCTTGCTTTTTCACAACCTTGTTTTGTAAATAAATAAATAATTTGGATTTATTTTCTTAATTTAATACATTTAATTAATTCTGTCTAAGGAGATTAGAACTTAAGCGGGACCGCTGTGACCCCTCCAACCTTTCCTGGGAATTAATTTAATGTAATTTTTTGAGAATAAATTTTCTAATTAAGATTTAAAATTTCTTTTAGTTTCATTTGTTTTAATTTTAAATTTTTATGTTAATAAAATAGGTTAAATTTGGCCCAAGTACTAATCAGTTTTTTTAGTAAAGATACAGTTTGAATTTGAGGCCTAAGGTAGCAAAACAAGGGAAAATTCCACACCTATTCCGCCACTTCCATTGTTTGCCGCCCAAGTAACCCTAATGTAGCTAAATCTTTGCTACATGTTGCCCTAAATTTTCCTATATAAACCCCTCTTCATTCTACTATTTTTCATATCCCTCAAAGTAATTTACTTAAACCCCAAAAACTCCATAAACTTTTCTCTTGTGTCGTCAACCTCAAATCCAAAAATAAACCCTAGTTCTTTTCTCCTTTGTCGAAATCTCCTATTGCCGCCGCAAAGAAATCGTCGGGGAATCAATGTTACTGTCGCACGTAGCCGTTATCATCGTCACACGCCACTATTACCGCCACACGTTGCCTTTGCCCCCGCAACTTCTTTGTTGTCGCAAGGTTTGTCGAGAAAATCCTTCCCACTTGCCGAATTCTCTTCTTCCCCTGTAAGCAGAAATTTTCCGAATTTTTAGAAAAATACCATGCCTCGCAAAAGAACTAGATCGTCAAAAACTACTCCTGAAAACTCGATTGTGATTAATGAAGAAGTGAAAGAGAGATTTGATACAATTTTCAAGCATCAACCTATGATGCCTGAAAAAGGTTTTAACTTGAAGAGTAATGATTTGATGGTTGTCCCTATGCGAATTAAAAAGACAATCAATGCTCTCAAGTGGGAACGATTCTGTGACGCTTGTTCACTTCTCGATGATAAACTAGTTTGAGAGTTCTATGCAAGTTTGACCACACAAGATGCCACTGAGGTCATCGTTCGGAAGAAAAAGGTACCTTTTACCTCTAAGTCCATCAATGATTTCTTTAACTTACCTGATATTAAAGAATATGAGTACTACCCTTTGATAAACAACATCGATTGGGATTTTCTCCAACAAGTACTTGATGTTGTAACAAATCCGGGATCCAAATGGATTATAAGAAAGTATGGGAGCCATTCTTGCCGAAGGGAATACCTAAAACCAGTAGCAAAGGTATGGTTTTATTTTGTTCGCTGCAGTTTTATGCCTATCTCACACAGTTCCACCATCTCGATGGAACGAATGCTCTTGTTATATGCAGTCTTGATAAAAAAGTCCGTTAATGTTGGGAGGAGATTTATGACTGTGCTAAAAAGAAGACAAGAAGTGCTTATTTCCCATTATTAATCACTTCACTTTGCTTAAGGGCTTGTGTAATTTGAAAGGGCAGTATGCTCAAGGGTACATTACAAGTCATGATCTAGAAAGGTTAGTAGAGAATGTGCATGAGCTGAATCAAGGTGAGCAAGAAGAACCAACTGAGCCAGGTACTGAGGAGTCAACGAAAAAAACTAAAACTGAATCAGTTTCAAACACTGAAGAGGAAGAATCTGATAAGGAGCCAGTTGAAGACCCTGAACCAAGGGTTGAGCCAGAAGAAGAACTAGTCAAGCTAAGTGTTGAACCTGAATATACAACTGCCTTGCAGACTTCTACAAGTACTTCAAGGAAATCAGAGTTGTCAATGTTGATGGATATATGCAAATTCATGCACAATCAAAAACAAACTTACTGGAAATATGCAAAAATTAAAGATGATTCGATTCGAAATACTTTTAAGAATATCTCTAACACTTTTTTCCTGAGTTCCCAAATGCTATCTTTAAGACATGGATGGACGATACTGATTATACAAGCGGAGAAGGAGCTAAAGAAGACAAGGGGAATGAGTCAAAAGAATAAAAAGGGGGATCCTTGTTTATTTATTTATTTATTTTAGGTCTTTAGGAATTTATTGCTTTAGTAACTAGGATTTAATTTCTACAAAATAAAACATAGCAAGCATGAATAAATGCTTCTTTTAGAATGAAAATGACTAAGTGATGTGGTAATGGGAATAAACGTGTCTAGGATTGGATTATGAGCAAAGACTTGGTATTTAAGCAGTCTTAATGACTCACCTCTCTTTCTTTTTAACCCTACCTGGTGTTCAGTTTTCATTCATTATTTTGTTCTTGCAATAAGGATATTGCTTCTTTTTAAAGGGAGTAAGGCAAATAATTGCTGCACAAATTTTCAAGTATGTTTCAATTATTTTTTTCATGAATATATTTTAATAAATGAATGTTTAGAGAAATTCTTTGTTAATAAGATAGCTTGTATGCAAGCATGAATGATGATTTTATCTAAGTGATTGAATGCTATCATGAAGAACAGAACGATTGTATGATCTTAGTGTTCGGTAATGTTTGCCATAAAAACTTAGTTTCTTTTGAGATTAGACATGCATGAAGGTTTATATCTTTAGAATTGACTTAGTAACTTTTTTGAGGCGAAATCTTAGAAGACATAAAAATCAAAAAAGATATAGGCACCATTTTCTTTGGATCGTTTGAGCCTTTTCAAGCCCACCTTATGATATTAAACCCTTGAAACTATAATTTTGAGCTTAAAGGCCTGTTTATTGCAATGAACCTACATTACAAGCCAAATTACCATCTTTTTAATTATCCTAATTTTGTGTACCTATCTTAACTTAAGTTGTTTTGGTAATCAACATTTGAGGAATTTTTCATAAAGATGTATGTGCTCATGTTTAAAAAATAAAAAAGGGCGAAGAAAAGTTTGCTCAATTTTCAAAAAGGAAAAAAATGTATGAGCTTAAGTTCAAAATAAGTTTGGGGGTGTTCCAAAGGTTCGCGTAAAGAGAAAGGTTGTATTACAAGAAAACTGAGACAAAGTTAAAGGTTAAGATTTTGAAACCGAAATATCCCATCTCTTAAAATCCCTACCTTTGACCAAGCCCCATTACAACCTTATAGAAGATCTATTGATTTGATGATTATGTCACCTACATTAGTGGAGAGGAAGTTCTAAGTTCAACATATGAAGATTATAAATAAGCCTTATGATTGTTTTGCTTGATTGATGAGAAAGTACGTTGAATGAAATAATATTATCTATGGCTGTGACGTATATTCATATTATGATTCATATTGGCATATCTTGAAACTTAGTATAAAATTTTCAAAATGTTTGCATATGAATTACTTGTTAATGAAGAAGATCGGTGAGAATGAATTTATTAATACATGATTATGGGGCAATTTTGCTTTAGCGAGACCTTGTGCTGTGCATGAACATTACTCAGGATGAACAATGATTTAAGTTTGGGGGTGTGTAAACTGAATAATATATAGGATTTTTCCTATATAATTTATCACCTTTTTACTTAAATTTTTTGTTAAAACAAAGTAATTGTTTAATAAATTAATGAAATATGTGAAAATATGAAAACAGGACATAGAAATTATTAAAATGTGATTTTATATTTTATTATATAGTTTTCATGCATAAAATGGCTTATTTTATATTAAATTGAGCATATTATATTTTTATGACTAAAGTGGGCCATGCATTGATTAAATTAAAAAATAAAATATAAAGTTATATTTAATAATTTATTTTAATATATTTCATTAATAAATTGGGTTTTAATTAATTAAGTAAATTGATTAATTAAAGTGGTTAAATTATTTTCTGTGGTCCTCTAAATTATCTATTATTTTTGGACAGGTTTGAGAGCTTTATTTTTTATTACAAAACCATCCAAATTGGGGACCAAGTCAACCCAAAATTCGGCTGCACATGGCTGTTCATAACCATCTTTTGGTTTAATTACACAAGGACTTTGAAGAGTTGAAGAAATTAGAGATTTACCCGAAGATTTGCTGGTGACCAAGTCTTAGTCCTGAGTTGTTATGGCACTCAAATTGACCAAGAGTCAAGCAAAATCAGCCACATTCCCTCAATTCATGGCCAACCACCCTTGGAAGGAGTATTGAAAGATGGACACTCCTATTTTTAGCAAACTAGCTCCCATGCCTCACCTATAAATAAGAGCCCATTTCTCACGTTTTCAATTATCCCTCATCCCTCACACATTCATCACTCTCTCCCCTCTCAATTCTCTCAACTTTCCTAGCCCTCACGCTTATCATCATCTTTGCATAAAGATTTTGAGCAAAATTATCCTCTTAAAGAACCCTTGGTCAGCCATCTCGGAGAGCCATCAGCAAAGGAGCAAACCGAAGGAATGAAGAAGCCCTCATCAGTCAGAGTCTTGGGTGACAGCCACTCCGAATTGGGTTTAATCTTTCTTACTTTACTTTAATTTAAAAATGTTTGCTATGTGTTCTTTGTTCTTGTTTACAACAATGATAGCTTAATTTTATTTAAGCTAGGATGATTACTTTGATTTAATAATAATTATTTGATTCATGCTTATAATATTTGTGCCTCAATCGATCATGTTTTCAATTAAAATCAAGTCTGTATTTCATTCATATGTGATTGACGTGCACCTGAATTAGCTGAGCGATCCTAATCAGACGATGGCTAATGGACTCATAATTGAAATGTGCATGCTCAATTTAGATCCTAACCCGATTAAATTGCAAGTTGCGTAACAACCCTAACCAGGCTCTATTATCTGCATAGTTTTTAGATTTTTGTGATTAAATTGTTTCAAACCTAACACGTGTGACAGCCCTATTTTGACCCTAGTCGGGAAGTGGTTTCGGGACCACAAAACCGAGACACAGAAAAATAATTAAATGTCATATTCCATGTTTATTGTGTGTGCACATGCATATATGAAGGTTTTATGCTTTAACTTTGACAATTGAATATGAAATTGTAAATAGGACTTATGTGTGAAAAATGTGAAAAATGATGGGTAATTTTTAAAAGTGGTTTATAATAAAGGTACTAAAAGGAATGGTTTTGCATGTCAAATTGCCCATTTTATTGTTGGTGGCCGGCCATGTTGCTAGTTAATAAATAATATATATTTTCTATTATCAATATGTTAATTAAATGGCTTTTATTTATTGAATAATAATAAAAGAATAAAGAGAACATGGGTGATAAAAACAAAGTGTTCATCTTTGTTTCTTGAAGAACCGAATGTGAAAGAAGTTTAGGGGAGGAACATCATTCGGTCATCCTAGTCTTAATTAAGGTAAGAAGTTTTGGTTAATTCTTGAAATTTTAGTTAAATTCTAGTAAATTACTAAGTTCCTTATTAGACCCATGCTAAATTTTTTATATTTGGTGAATGAATATGGTTTTCGGTCATGGTAAATAATAAAGAATGTGGTTGTTGTTCTTGTTAACTTGGATGAATTTTGGTGGATAGGTGTTTGAATCAAACAAATGATCATGTGTGTACACTAGATGCTAAGTGAGAAGAATCGGTCATTATATTAGAGGCCATTGCCGAATATGAACTTAGTTATTGTGAGTATGAGTGTGTTTTGAGTTGATGAAAAAAAATGCTTAAAAATGTGTTATAAGCAAATTATATGCTAAGCTAAGGTTGTTAAATTATCAATTTTTCTTCCTTGCCGAATATGTGTTTATAAAGATGAGTGGTGTTGAACGTTTTAAATAATTTAGATGATTACTAATCTAGGTATAAGCTAGGTAATATTAATTGATTGTGACTTAATTGTTTTATAGCAAGTGCCCATTATGGAAATTTCAAAATTTGGTCTTAGATCTTAATGTATATTTTTTTTATTTCATTAAGTTGAATTGGAAAGTTGTTACATGCAAAGAAGATGATTAGGACTTATATAGACAATCGGCATTAGCTAAGGAGTGATAATGTTGATTGGTAATGTATATGTAAATGAGTAGTGTTATACACATATGATCTATTTGGTAATAATCGCATTGGCTACACTAGTGTATAAGAAAACGAAGTCAACTATGTGAGTTTTGCTTATGTATGCGAAACTAGTATAAGATGAATGATCAGTTACTAGGGTTATAAAATCATTTTGAGTTGAGTTATAAGTGACTATCGTGGCTTGATGAGTTCTTACCATTTTCAGTTACAAATAAGTATGAAGTTTGAACCACGGCATAATTATAAATATTAATACATATTGAAATTGTTATGTGATTGCCGAATGTGAATTATGAGTAAACAATATGGGTTAAGATATTAAACAAATCTATTTGTATTTATTAAGCTAAAGAGCAAGGAGGATCGAAGTCGGATAGGGGAAAAGAGAAGGCAATAAAGTAGCCAATCTACTACCGTTTCAATATACCGAGGTAAGTTTTTAAGTAGGCTCTTCTAGTATACATAATTAAAGATGCCTATAAGAATATGGTAAATGAATCGAAATTTTTGGTTGGCACTTGAATAAAATTGTTCATTAATTAATGTGGGTATGCGATTCATAGTGAGGATCATTTGGAGTTAAGCTGTAATGGTGTTATGAACATGTGAATTTGAGTATAACTTTGGAGTTGAAATGTGAATGATGATATGTATATTGATAGAATCTATCCGGACTAAAGGTCCGCAGGCTATGAGCTGGGAAAAATATATATATATAATCGGGTTAAGTCCCGAAGGCATTCGTGCGGGTTATTATAACCGGGTTAAGTCCCGAAGGCATTCGTGCAGGTTATTATAACCGGGTTAAGTCCCGAAGGCATTTGTGCTAGTTGTTACATCCGAGCCAAATTTCGAAGGTATTTATGTTTGGAAAGGTGCGACTCTGTCGTAATAATTCCGATTAATGTGCTCATAATCCCTAATATGACCATGTATGGATCGTATATACATTGGAAAAAAAATTTGGTACAGTGTCAGTTGTGATTACGTAATCGAATAATGCTCTCCCGGCCATTTCTTAGGATTATATAAAGTCTATAGCTCACTCGAGCTACATGAAATTGAATCAAATGGAATTTAGTTAAGTTTGACTTCAAATGTATAAACCTACTGCTAAAAGTGTAAATTAAAACGAATACGTGATCTTGTGCATAGGCATTTATTTATCCTTATGAATGCTATTTCTTTTGTGTTTTTGTTTCAAATGAGTTCCTTACTTATAAACTTACTAAGCATCGAAACGCTTACTCTGTTGCTTAAATTCTCTGTATTATAGATTTTGTTCGTCAGCTATCGGACTCGGAGGTGCCAAAGTCGAAGTCATCCACACTATCTAAGCCACTTTTTGGTACTCTTCAGTTGAACTTGATAATGGCATGTATAGGGCTGACCCTTGTTGTTAATTAAGTATCCTTTGGTAATGTATATTCGTATAGCCATGCGAAAATGGCTTGTATATTTTGAGTATAACATTATGATCATTTTGTATATATGGTCTTATGATATGGTTATTAAGTGGTGTGGAAATGTTTGGTAATGATTAGCCATTGGAATGGCCAATCATGGTCCTACTGGTGCTACGTATATCATGGCTAATCGTGATTATACTTGGAAATAATGTATGTCAAATTACTAGTTGATTCATGGAAAACTATGAAATAGGTAAAATTTACCTTAAAATAGATGCTAACAGCAGCAGTGATGTGAATTTGAAAAATCACTAAAAATAGTAGAAATAGATTTAAATAATGAATAAATTATGTAATCGAATCTTGATGAGTCTATTTTCATATGAAAGAAACAAAATGACCATATGAGCCGTATTTTATGAGATGTTTAAGTTTTCGTGAAACAGGGCCAGAGCGATTTCTGGATCCCCTATTCTGAATTTGGAAATTCACCATAAATTAACCAGAGATAATTAGAAGTCATGCTTTATATTTACAGATTCCTTTTTTAGTCTAGTTTCATTAGAAACAAACGGCATAAGTATTGAAGCCCTGTACAGGGAGATATCTAAGTCGTAATGCATGAAGGTCAGAGTAGTCGAACCCTGAAACAGGGGAGACTTTAACTAATAAACTGTACTAATTGGCCTGACCAAAAATTCTAGAAAAAAATTATTAAATATATGTATGAGTCTAGTTTCAGGAAAAATTTACGGAATTGGATTTCGAGTTTTGGAACTTGAGATATGATTTTTAGAGTGACTGTGATGCAGTTAGCCAGCTCGTCTGGAAATTTTAAAAACGAATTGTATGAGCTGTTTAAGTAAGGAGTTAAGTCCGTTAGCACCTCATGTTCGACTCCGGAAACGGTCTCGGGTACGGGGTGTTACATTTAATTGGTATTAGAGCTACGGTTTAATCGATTCTAGGACTACCGTAATACGTAGGGGAATAGCTATACATGCCATTATGTGTTTATCTGATAGTGTGGTGATTTCTGACAGTTAAAAATGTGTTTATTTATAGTAATGGATCCTGATCCCAACCGAGCGGTAGCTGATGATGTTGAGAGTGTAGCGCCTGCTCTCGCACATGGGACGGCGCCGGTGGACTCTCAACCTATTGCTAGTAATCAGAATGATGAAGCTAGGCAGGCTTTTTATAGCGTGATGAATAATTGGTTCAATCAGTATATTCGAACTAATACGGCTGTCCCACAACCCCCACCCCCGACTAATACAAACCCTGCACCTGTAATATCTCCTGGAGTTGACCCGTCGAGGTTGAACAAGCCCCCGGTTGATAGGATTCGGAAGCATGGGGCTACTGTGTTCAAGGCTACTGACAGTGATGATGCTGAGCAGGCTGAGTTTTGGCTTGATAATACCGTTCGTGTGTTCGATGAATTCTCGTGCACACCTGATGAATATTTAAAATGTGTTATATCTCTGTTACGTGATTCTGCCTACTATTGGTGGAATACTTTGGTTTCCGTCGTGCCGAGAGAACGGGTTACCTGGGAATTCTTTCAAACCGAGTTCTGCAAGAAATATATCAGTCAAAGATTCAACGATCAGAAACGGAAAGAATTTCTTGAGTTTAAGCAAGGTTCTATGTCAGTTACTGATTATGAGTGAAAGTTTGTCAGACTTAGTAGATACGCTCGGGAATGTGTTTCGTCTGAGGCTATCATGTGTAAACGCTTCGAGGACGGGTTGAACGAAGATATAAAATTGTATGTTGGCATTCTTGAAATTTGAGAATTTGTAGTACTTGTCGAACGAGCTTGCAAAGCCGAAGAGCTCAATAAGGAGAAAAGAAAAGCTGAAGTGGAAGTAAGAGAATTTCGTAAGAGGTCTTCGGGAAAGCCCTTTCAACAATCATCGAGGAAATTTAAAAGTGATCCAGGCCGATCTAAAGACACTTTGGGCTTTTCTAGACGAGATCGTGATCGACCCCCTGTGAGTACGCGAGTCACTTCGGTTGCCAGTGTTGGAAATGATCGTCGGGATAGGACGGAGTGTCAGTATTGCGGTAAATGGCATTCGGGGAGTTGTAGATTCCATGACCGCTCCTGTTATAAGTGCGGATCAGCTGACCACTTTATCAAGGATTGCCCGAGACTGTCTAAACAGAATGTAAATCAGAGTGGGAAACCGGGTGCTACTACTGCTCGAGGTAGACCATCTAAAAAAGCGGGGAATGCTAGTGGCGGTCAGAGAGGATCTAGAGATGTTACCACCAGATCTGAGGCTCGTGCTCCTGCTAGAGCTTTGCTATACGTGCACGCGAGGATGCTTCTTCGCCTGATGTTATTACCGGTACTTTCACTCTCTTTGATACTAATGTGATTGCATTGATTGACCCTGGTTCTACTCATTCATATGTATGTGAGACTTTAGCATCCAGTAAGACTTTACCTGTTGAGTCTACTGAGTTCGTAGTTCGGGTGTCAAATCCCTTGGGTCATTATGTACTGGTTGACAAGGTGTGTAAGAAATGTCCCCTAGTAATCAGAGGTTCCTGCTTTTCGGCCGATTTGATGCTTTTACAGTTTGATGAATTTGATGTTATCCTCGGTATGGATTGGTTAACCGATCACGATGCAGTTGTGAATTGCAAAAGAAAAACTATCGATTTGAGGTGTGCAAATAATGAGATAATTCGAGTTGAGTCTACTGACTTGAACGGATTGCCAGCAATAATATCCTCGATGTTGGCTCAGAAACATGTAAGAAACGGGTGTGAAGCATATCTTGTGTACGTACTTGATAGCAAAGAGTCAGAAAAGAGACTTGAATCAGTACCAGTGGTTTGTGAGTATTCAGATGTTTTTCCTGAGGAGTTACCAGGATTACCACCCGTTCGAGAGGTTGAATTTGGCATCGAACTAGTACCTGGTGCCACTCCAATTTCGATAGCTCCGTATCGTATGGCACCAACGGAATTGAAAGAATTGAAAGCACAGTTGCAAAAGTTGACGGATAGAGGTTTTGCTCGACCGAGTTTTTCACCTTGGGGTGCACCAGTATTGTTTGTGAAAAAGAAGGACGGAACCATGAGACTGTGCATCGACTATCGTCAGTTGAATAAAGTGACGATAAAGAATAAATATCCGTTACCGCGTATTGATGATTTGTTCGATCAACTGAAGGGAGCCTCTGTATTTTCGAAGATAGATTTGAGATCGGGTTATTATCAGTTGCGAGTTCGAGATTCAGATATACCCAAAACTGCTTTCAGAACGAGATACGGTCATTACGAGTTCTTAGTAATGCCGTTTGGGCTCACTAATGCCCTTGTGGTATTTATGGATTTGATGAATCGGATCTTCAGACCGTATTTGGATCGGTTTGTAGTTGTGTTTATTGATGATATCTTGGTCTATTCAAGAAATGAAACCGATCATGTTGAGCACCTGAGATTGGTGTTGCAGATTTTGCGGGATAAGCGGTTATATGCTAAGTTCAGTAAATGTGAGTTCTGGTTGAGAGAAGTTAGCTTTTTGGGTCATGTGGTATCTGCATCGGGTATTAGAGTTGATTCGGGTAAAATATCAGCCATACTTGATTGGAAGCCCCCAAGGAATATTACGGAAGTTTGGAGCTTTTTGGGACTTGCTGGTTACTATAGACGATTTGTAAAGGGTTTTTCGATGATAGCCACTCCAACGACGAAACTACTTCAGAAAGATGTTAAGTTTGAATGGTCAGAAGAATGTCAAAAAAGTTTTGATCAATTGAAAACTTATTTGACTGAAGCTCCGGTGCTGGTACAGCCCGAATCCGGTAAAGAGTTTGTCATTTACAGTGATGCATCCTTACTTGGGTTGGATTGTGTGTTGATGCAAGAAGGTCGAGTTGTAGCCTACGCGTCGAGGCAATTGAAGCCACATGAGAAAAACTATCCGACCCATGATCTCGAATTAGCTGCCATTGTATTCGCTTTGAAAATATGGCGACATTATTTGTTTGGTGAGAGGGGCCATGTATTTTCGGATCACAAAAGTCTCAAATATTTAATGACTCAAAGATATTTGAATCTGCGACAGAGACGTTGGCTTGAGTTGTTAAAAGATTATGAGCTTGTCATTGATTATCACCCGGGAAAGGCTAATGTGGTTGCGGATGCTTTAAGTCGTAAATCACTGTTTGCTTTACGAACGATAAATTTATACCTGTCTGTTTTATCTGATAATGTGTTAGTAGCAGAATTGAAGGCTAAAGCCTTGTTGATTCCTCAAATACGTGAGTCCCAGAAAGTCGACGATGAATTGATTGCTAAACGAATTGAATGTGCTTCTAATGTGGAATCAGAGTTTCAAATAGACGACAATGATTGTTTAAGGTTCAGAAGTCGATTGTGTGTTCCAAGAAATTCAGAACTTATTTCGATGATCTTGAGCGAGGCTCATAGTAGCCGAATGTCTATCCATCCGGGTAGTACAAAAATGTACAATGATTTGAAACGTCAGTTTTGGTGGCCTGGTATGAAACGAGACATTTCTGACTTTGTTTCGAAGTGTTTGATATGTCAACAAGTGAAAGCGGAACACCAAGTGCCTTCGGGATTACTTCAGCCGATCATGATACCCAAATGGAAGTGGGATCGAGTCACGATGGATTTTGTATCTGGATTGCCATTGTCATCAAGCAAGAAAGATGCGATCTGGGTTGTTGTTGATAGACTGACAAAGTCGGCTCATTTTATCCCTGTACGTACGGATTATTCTCTTGACAAGCTAGCTGAAATGTATGTATCCCAGATTGTAAGGTTACATGGAGTACCCATTTCTATTGTGTCAGATAGAGATCCGAGATTCACATCGCGATTTTGGAAGAAATTTCAAGAAGCTTTGGGTACCAAGTTACATTTTAGCACCGCATTTCATCCCCAGACTGATGGTCAATCCGAACGAATAATTCAGATACTCGAGGATATGTTGAGATGTTGCATCCTTGAGTTTAGTGGTTCGCGGGAACGGTATTTACCTTTGATTGAATTCGCTTACAACAATAGTTTTCAATCAAGTATTAAGATGGCACCTTACGAGGCTTTGTACAGTCGTAAATGTCGTACACCATTATTTTGGACCGAGCTCAGTGAAAGTATAATTTTTGGAGTTGATTTGATTAAAGATGCTGAGCAGAAAGTAAAAATAATTCGTGAAAGTCTGAAGGCAGCATCAGATCGTCAGAAGTCGTACGCGGATTTAAAACGAAGAGATATTGAGTATCAGGTGGGAGACAAAGTGTTTCTTAAAGTTTCACCTTGGAAAAAGATACTCAGATTTGGCCGTAAGGGAAAATTGAGTCCGAGGTTCATAGGGCCGTATGAAATATCCGAACGAGTTGGTCCAGTGGCATACAGATTGATTTTACCCCCTGATCTCGAAAAGATTCACAATGTTTTTCATGTTTCGATGCTTCGATGTTACAGATCTGATCCTTCACACATAATTAATCCCTCAGAGGTTGAAATTCAATCCGATATGAGTTATAAAGAATAACCAATTCGCATCCTAGCTCGTGAGGTGAAAGAGTTACGAAACAAAAAAGTTCCTTTAGTAAAAGTGTTATGGCTCAAGCACGGGATGGAAGAAGCTACTTGGGAACCCGAGAACTCTATGATAGAACGATATCCTAACTTGTTCACTGGTAAGATTTTCGAGGACGAAAATTTCTTATGTGGGGGAGAGTTGTGACAACCCTATTTTGACCCTAGTCGGGAAGTGGTTTCGGGACCACAAAGCCGAGATACATAAAAATAATTAAATGTCATATTCCATGTTTATTGTGTGTGCACATGCATATATGAAGGTTTTATGCTTTAATTTTGACAATTGAATATGAAATTGTAAATAGGACTTATGTGTGAAAACTGTGAAAGATGATGGGTAATTTTTAAAAGTGGTTTATAATAAAGGTACTAAAAGGAATGGTTTTGCATGTAAATTGCCCATTTTATTGTTGGTGGCCGGCCATGTTGCTAGTTAATAAATAATAAATATATTTTCTATTATCAATATGTTAATTAAATGGCTTTTATTTATTGAATAATAATAAAAGAATAAAGAGAACATGGGTGGTAAAAACAAAGTGTTCATCTTTGTTTCTTGAAGAACCGAATGTGAAAGAAGTTTAGGGGAGGAACATCATTCGGTCATCCTAGTCTTAATTAAGGTAAGAAGTTTTGGTTAATTCTTGAAATTTTAGTTAAATTCTAGTAAATTACTAAGTTCCTTATTAGACCCATGCTAAATTTTTGATATTTGGTGAATGAATATGGTTTTCGATCATGGTAAATAATAAACAATGTGGTTGTTGTTCTTGTTAACTTGGATGAATTTTGGTGGATAGGTGTTTGAATCAAACAAATGATCATGTGTGTACACTAGATGCTAAGTGAGAAGAATCGGTCATTATATTAGAGGCCATTGCCGAATATGAACTTAGTTATTGTGAGTGATGAGTGTGTTTTGAGTTGATGAAAAAAAATGCTTAAAAATGTGTTATAAGCAAATTATATGCTAAGCTAAGGTTGTTAAATTATCAATTTTTCTTCCTTGCCGAATATGTGTTTATAAAGATGAGTGGTGTTGAACATTTTAAATAATTTAGATGATTATTAATCTAGGTATAAGCTAGGTAATATTAATTGATTGTGACTTAATTGTTTTATAGCAAGTGCCGATTATGGAAATTTCAAAATTTGGTCTTAGATCTTAATGTATATTTTTTTATTTCATTAAGTTGAATTGGAAAGTTGTTACATGCAAAGAAGATGATTAGGACTTATATAGACAATTGGCATTAGCTAAGGAGTGAGAATGTTGATTGGTAATGTATATGTAAATGAGTAGTGTTATACACATATGATCTATTTGGTAATAATCGCATTGGCTACACTAGTGTATAAGAAAACAAAGTCAACTATGTGAGTTTTGCTTATGTATGCGAAACTAGTATAAGATGAATGATCGGTTACTAGGGTTATAAAATCATTTTGAGTTGAGTTATAAGTGACTATCGTGGCTTGATGAGTTCTTACCATTTTCAGTTACAAATAAGTATGAAGTTTGAACCATGGCATAATTATAAATATTAATACATATTCAAATTGTTATGTGATTGCCGAATGTGAATTATGAGTAAACAATATGGGTTAAGATATTAAACAAATCTATTTGTATTTATTAAGCTAAAGAGCAAGGAGGATCAAAGTCGAATAGGGGAAAAGAGAAGGCAATAGAGTAGCCAATCTACTACCGTTTCAATATACCGAGGTAAGTTTTTAAGTAGGCTCTTCTAGTATACATAATTAAAGATGCCTATAAGAATATGGTAAATGAATCGAAATTTTTGGTTGGCACTTGAATAAAATTGTTCATTAATTAATGTGGGTATGCGATTCATAGTGAGGATCATTTGGAGTTAAGCTGTAATGGTGTTATGAACATGTGAATTTGAGTATAACTTTGGAGTTGAAATGTGAATGATGATATGTATATTGATAGAATCTATCCCGACTAAAGGTCCGCAGGCTATGAGCTGGAAAAAAAAATATATATATATAACCGGGTTAAGTCCCGAAGGCATTCGTGCGGGTTATTATAACCGGGTTAAGTCCCGAAGGCATTCGTGCGGGTTATTATAACCGGGTTAAGTCCCGAAGGCATTTGTGCTAGTTGTTACATCCGAGCCAAATTCCGAAGGTATTTATGTTTGGAAAGGTGCAACTCTGTCGTAATAATTCCGATTAATGTGCTCATAATCCCTAATATGACCATGTATGGATCGTATATACATTGGAAAAAAAATTTGGTACAGTGTCAGTTGTGATTACGTAATCGAATAATGCTCTCCCGGCCATTTCTTAGGATTATATGAAGTCTATAGCTCACTCGAGCTACATGAAATTGAATCAAATGAAATTTAGTTAAGTTTGACTTCGAATGTATAAACCTATTGATAAAAGTGTAAATTAAAACGAATACGTGATCTTGTGCATAGGCATTTATTTATCCTTATGAACGCTATTTCTTTTGTGTTTTTGTTTCAAATGAGTTCCTTACTTATAAACTTACTAAGCATCGAAATGCTTACTCTGTTGCTTAAATTCTCTGTATTATAAATTTTGTTCGTTAGCTATCAGACTCGGAGGTGTCAAAGTCGAAGTCATCCACACTATCTAAGCCACTTTTTGGTACTCTTCAGTTGAACTTGATAATGGCATGTATAGGGCTGACCCTTGTTGTTAATTAAGTATCCTTTGGTAATGTATATTCGTATAGCCATGCGAAAATGGCTTGTATATTTTGAGTATAACATTATGATCATTTTGTATATATGGTCTTATGATATGGTTATTAAGTGGTGTGGAAATGTTTGGTAATGATTAGCCATTGGAATGGCCAATCATGGTCCTATTGGTGCTACGTATGTCATGGCTAATCGTGATTATACTTGGAAATAATGTATGTCAAATTACTAGTTGATTCATGGAAAACTATGAAATAGGTAAAATTTACCTTAAAATAGATGCTGACAGCAGCAGTAAGGTGAATTTGAAAAATCACTAAAAATAGTAGAAATGGAATTAAATAATGAATAAATTATGTAATCGAATCTTGATGAGTCTATTTTCATATGAAAGAAACGAAACAACCATATGAGCCGTATTTTATGAGATGTTTAAGTTTTCGTGAAACAGGGCCAGAGCAATTTCTGGATCCCCTGTTCTGAATTTGGAAATTCACCATAAATTAACCAGAGATAATTAGAAGTCATTCTTTATATGTACAGATTCCTTTTTGAGTCTAGTTTCATTAGAAACAAACGGCATAAGTATTGAAGCCCTTTACAGGGAGATATCTAAGTCATAATGCATGAAGGTCAGAGTAGTCGAACCCTGAAATAGGGGAGACTTTAAATAATAAACTGTACTAATTGGCCTGACCAAAAGTTCTAGAAAAAAATTATTAAATATATGTATGAGTCTAGTTTCAGGAAAAATTTACGGAATTGGATTTAGAGTTTTGGAACTCGAGATATGATTTTTATAGTGACTGTGATGCAGTTAGCCAGCTCGTCTGGAAATTTTAAAAACGAATTGTATGAGCTGTTTAAGTAAGAAGTTAAGTCCGTTAGCACCTCGTGTTCGACTCCGGCAACGGTCTCGGGTACGGGTTGTTACAACATGTCCCTGTTACCTCGTACGAATACTAAGAAACTCTTAGTAAATAAAGATCAATAAAATGCGTATTTACCAAGTAAAGGATTCCGAAAGGAACTAACGTGATTTCCAAACTCATGAAAGATCGAGTTGCCATGGAATGTTTTTCTAAATATTGATAAGCATGTTGATAATAATTTGAGTTTAATTAAAGTAATTGTCCTAGCTTATTTATGTTATAATTGTTGCTTATTGTGTTAATTCTTCTAAAATCTATCTCATTCATATAGTTTGCATACTTAGGATAAATTGCATTAAGGATCATTACATTTAGTTTCACATACTTACTTTTTCATCACTTCTCAATTATATTATTTTTATTTATCAAATTGTTAATACATTTTTACAAATTAAGTGACTTAGCACAAATACAATCCCTGTGGATACGATAACTCGATACTTACTATTACTTGATAACGACTGTGTACACTTGCACAAACCCGAGCGTTACAAGCGCATATGCCAAAGTTTAGTAATATCATCATCTGACAAGGAAGAGGAAGCAACAGCTACCTCATCAGTAACAGTAGAACCCTGCAAAACATATCACTTACCAGTCTTTCTCTTCCCTTTCATCACAGTAAGGGAACCTTTGAAAATTTTCAAAACCCCACTTTCAGCTGTGTATCTGTACCCTTTTGAATCAAGAGTACTAAACGAAACTAAATTTCTCTTCAACTCTGGAATATGTCGCACGTCACTAAGTGTTCTGGCAACTCCGTCAAACATCTTAACTTTAATTGTTCCAACACCTGTAATTTTACACGAAACATTATTTCCCATCAAAACAACACCTTTAGGCACTATTTCGTAAGTTGTAAACCAATCCCGATTGGGACTCATGTGAAAGGTGCAACTCGAATAAGGATCCACTCATCGCTTACTTTAGAATTATTGACAGAAGTGACTAGAAGTTCACCATCGCCGTAGTCTTCTACAACATCAACTTCACCGAAATTTTCTAGTTGTTTTCCCTCTTGATTAGCAGTCTCCCTTTTGATCTTATTATGTACCTTATAACACTCAAATCTAATGTGCTCTTTCTTCTTGCAGAAGTTACAAGTTTTACCTTTGTGTTAAGACCTCTATCTTCCATTAAATTTACCGCAAGGATTCTGTTCCTGTGTCATTCCACGATCATCATCAGTATTCTAATCTTGTCTCCCACGAACAATGAGACCCTCACCCTGAGAGTCGGTTTTAACCATAAGATGCTTCATCTTATCATAAGAGATCAAAGAATCATAAACCTCATCAACTGTGAGAGACTCGCAGCTATATAAAATCGTGTTTCTAAAGGTTGAATAAGACAAGGGCAACGGACAAAGTAAAATCAACCCTAGATCTTCCTTATCATACTGAACCTCTATGGCCTCCAAGTTTGAGAGAATTTCTTTAAACGCTGTTAAGTGTTCGTGCACAGATGCACCTTCCTCCAAACGATGAGCATAAAGACACTGCTTCATATACAGCTTGCTGGTTAGAGTTTTCGACATACATATTTGTTTCAGCCTCTTCCATAATCCAACGGCGGTCTTCTCCTTCATCACATTCTGTAAAATTTCGTTAGACAAATGCAGATGCAACTGTGTTAACGCCTTTCGATCCTTGCGCTTCTTCTCTTCCTCCGTCAATGTCGAAGGCATCTTATCGACCCCTAGTAGGGCTTCCTTTAAGTCCATCTGTGCAAAAACTGCCTACATCTTTATCTGCCACAACACAAATCTGGTGTTGCGATCCAACAGCGGAATTTCATACTTCAAAGATGCCATTACCGTGATCGATATGAACAACCCGGAAGCTCGGATACCAATTTGTAAAAAATAGAATGTTGGTAATGACAATATATAGCAAAGAAAAGAGAAATAAAAATAAAGAACACACAAATTTTACGTGGAAACCCTTTCGGGGGAAAAAAATCATGGGCAGAGGAGAAAAAAATTCACTATGTCGAATTCGAATTAAATACAAGAGGAATAGATTATGTCTATTTATAGGCTTGTAAAGCCATATTCTAATAGAGTGTAGTAAGATTGAAACACCTTATTCTAATCAATATAAAATAGATGGAGTTCAATAAGGTTTAAAAAACCTTATTCTAAAATAAAATAAAAGAAGTGTAGTTCTATATGGATTTTACTTTTATTTTATTTTATCACTGTATTTTATTTAAATAAAGATTCGGATCACTTAATTCTAACAGTTATATACTTTATTGTCTTTTATCATTTTTGTATGTTTAAATAAAATTGACTTAATTTGGTTGATTTCCATTAGTTTATTCGGAACTTTTACATAATGTATTGTCATGAGTTATAATTCGGATTTGATGCATGGTTTCTAACATAATGTTGAATTCAGTGGATTTTTTATTCAGTGGATTTTTTTGCATTACTTTTAGAAAATATTAAAGGATAAATTGGAGGGAAATATGAAAAAAGCATTTTTAAAGGAAAGAGTGGAAATTATAATTGTTTGAATAAGATCAATTAATTAGATAAATCGTATTAGGAACTGGTTGAAATATTTATTTAGAGAGATATCAAATCGATTGACTTACTAGTTAGCATCGATTAATTGAATCAATTTTTAATTTTTAATAATTTATTTAATCGAATTGATCCAATAAATGATTCAACCAGTTTTAAAAATATAAAACTATTTATCTCAGTTGAAAAGATTGGGTTAACACAGTTTATCCTAATCACCTTAATTCACTTCGATCATAAGATAATTTCATTCACAATACAAGATAATCTAAAACAAATTATTATTTTAGTAAATAAATAATATTTTGTTTAAATTTAATTAAAAAATATGTTTATAGATAAATATTTTTAATATCTTTTTTTTTTTAAATGCTAAATTTGAGCTCACTTGAGCCAACACATATGAATTTAAATGGAATTTTCAAAAATAGAGTTACAACCCAATGGTAGAGAACTTGACTAAAGGTGGTGGACCTTAGAACACCAGAGGAAATTTCCTAATTAAAGAGCTTTGCAGAAAAATTGCAACTAAAACTTGACTAAAATGATAATCAAAATTTAGTCATATTCCAAGAGCCGGCAATGAAGAAAATGGCAAAGTTTTGGGTTGCAAGACTTTTGGGTCCTCCGCATGTGCATTGACCAAACTTGATAATCTTAATTACCACTCAAATATAATTAAAATATGATATGACAGTGTTATCAAAATAATATATATAATGTGATACGTTAACAACATAATTATAATACGTTAAAAAGTTTTGCAAAAGAATATCAAATATATTAACTATTAATTGTTAAAACTATATTACATAGATGTTCTTTTTTGTCAACAATAATAACATAGTCAAGTGTTCATTTACACACTCCAAATTTAAATCCAAATCCAAATCCAAATTCAAATAGAAGTAAAATCTAGTATTCATTAGTATAAAACAATTTACTGAATATATATGTCATTTGATTTTCTCTCTCATTTAACAAGAAATTACAAAAATTAAATGAAAAAATATTACTAGTTCCATGATTAATATTAGTAAAATTTCTAATTTTAATGTCGTGAATCTATTTAGTTTTTGCTTTAAAAAATCAAAGAATGCTCTAAAAAATAAAAGAAAATTTTGGTTTATGAATTCTTGTCCTATGAATCATTAGATAAGTTGATTTATGACAGATGACTACACCATCAAAATTCTCAAGGTCTTGATATTGACTAATAAACTGCCTGTCAAAATCTAGTCATATTCCAAGGGCTTGTAATAAGGAAAACAACAAAGCAGATAATGAGTGCTTGTGGGTCAAATTAATTAAATATTGGCCCCATTTTGGGTTCAAGGACTTGTCTTTGCTCACAAAGCATAAAAATAATTAAAATATAACATAATTGTTAAGGAAATTGGATTATATCTTACATAATTCTAGTTTCAATATTGAACACCCAAATTAACTAGAAAACATTAACACTAAATTAAAACAACTCATAAATTTAGCAAATAACACTATTAAAAATTAAAAAGAGAGAGAAAATATATTAAGTGCAAATAAAACCAAGGCGGATAGTGTTTTTAAGTCAATCCTATAGTATTCGAAATTGTCCTTGCTTCCTTAATTTCCTTGAAATTCATTTGAACTAAGTTGAGTATGTTTAATGGAGGATGCTAAATCAAGCTAGAAGATCATCATGTCTGGAGATTAGCTCTGAAAAATCACCATTTTCTAATTCATTCTCCTTTACTTATCCTTAGATTTGATTCGACTTTGTTGTTGCTTATATTAAGGATCCTTTGTGCAACAGTGTTGAACTAATTTGTTGGATTATTGACTTGTGTTGAATTCTATTATGGTTTCTTGTTCATTCATTAATTTTATTTTATTTTAATATATTTTTGTTTAATGTTTTATTAATTGATTGGCAACCAATTAATATAGCTAATTGATTTGAGTTTCAGTGCTCAGATTTATTAGTAGAAGGATTCTAATCCATCATCTCTTCAATTTTAAATCAATTAATCTAGCTTTACATCTTTGATGGATTGTTGGGATAGAGTATCTAATTATTTAGAATCATTCTTTATATTTTGCTGTTAGTATTGGGGATCGATATGTATAAACAATAAACAAGAAAATAGAGAAAATTGAATATAAAAATATTTACATGGAAAACCCTCCGAAGAGAGGATTTAGCTTTTCTCTAAATGAGTAAATAAACGAGAGTACAATATAGAAAAAATAAACTTAAATTTACTAAACGTATAAAGTCAAACCCCGAAAACAAAGTCTTAACTCTCAAAAGGGCAAACCCGAAAAAGGGTACATAATTCTCTCCATAATTACCATGAAAATTCTCACAAAAACCTATCTGCGACTACGTCTTGCCGCCCCAGAAGAAAAATCTTGTAGTACTACATCTTTAATTGTCTTCTTAATTGGCCTATCAAAATAGGAATAAAATGACCCCTTAAAATAGCAGAGTTTAATTAAAAGAAGAAGTCCATTTTTTGTTGGAAATACATCACCACATCACGTCCCTGTTCGTATCGTCACGACGTCGTTCGTCATTGCAACATCAGGAAGCTTCTTATTGTGACATCACCGGCTGAGTTTGTTAAGTGCTTGCAAACTATCTGATAAATGCTAGGCACATCCCACACTTAGAATTTAATATTGGAACTATTTCTAGCTCGAATTTACCTTTATTGTAATTATTATTACTTAATATATATGCACTTGTGGTATTAAATATTTGTAGTACACATTCCACCCATGTCATTGAGACAATCAATCCTTTCTATTTGTTATCATTACTAATACTACTATGATTGAAATTGAAGTAGAATCCTCAAATTCTCATAATTACGAGAGAGTGACTTGTTTTTATCCATCTTTGTTAGAGTTATGTGACTCAAATCCCGTATGATCAAACCTGAAAAGTCCAATGTGCAACTCACTTGTTAAAATATAAAATAAAGAGGCAAAATTGGGAATTTGTGGGGGCTAAGGTCTGAGTTAAATCCATATAGAACTATATTTTTTCTATTAGACGTTGATTATAAAAATGACGCATAACCGTATACCTCTTGTACACTTGTTTTCAGCATTAGTGAAATTCTCCTCCTCTGTCGATAGTTTTTTCTGATAAAGGGTTTCCACGTAAATTCTGTGTGTTTTTGTTTTTCTTTCTTATTGATTTGTGATCATTCCTACCGTCATTATCGACGTATAGTATAACAAATTGGTATCCAAACATTCAAGTTGCTTGTTTCTGTCAAGGTAATGGCGAAATTAAAATATAATAGCCCGTTGTTAGATCGCAACACCAAATTTAAAATTATTTATTTATAAATATCCAAACAAATTTTGCAATATATCACACTTCATTTTCATCAATAACCGAAATATTTGTGTAGAAATTGACTGGATTTTACTATCTCAAATAAAAGATTCAGATTTTTCGATGGTTGCTATCTTCTCTGAACAAACTCATATATCTTTATATATATACTTCATAATTATGTATTTATGTAATATTGTATGATAATTAGAGTCTATTCATATATAAATTTCAGATAAGTAAATCTGAAATCGGATATGAAACAAAAAATATGATATAATCATCATAAATGTAACAAATATGAAAATCACGTAACAATGTACACTATTTTATGAATATAATATGCTTAAGATTTTAATACATTGTTCGCGCAACTAGCAATGAAAATAATACAAAATCCAGTATCTTATAAATTAGAAAATATACATGCCTAATCATTAAAAGTAATATATAATATCTGAGTTTTTGAGTCAAAAGTGTAATGGAAAATTATTTTTCTTAAAAGTTAAATTTTAAATTTTTTTGGCTTTTACTTTTCAAAATAAAAATTATCAAAATATTTTTATTTATATTAATTATTTAAAAGATATATAATAAATTAGATTAATTTATATTTTATGTATCATTATATTAAATTATGTAAATATAATTTTTTATTATATTTGAATTTTTAGAATATTTTATATATCATTAATTTTATAAATACTTTATATTAATTACTTAAAATTTATATTCATGTACTGTTATATTAAATTCTTTACAAATAATTTGTATTAATTTATATTAATTTTTAACTTTTCACTATAATATCTAAAAATAATAATTTAACCTTCAATCATAATTTTGACAACATTAAACGACCTTCAAAATTAATAAAAAATTAAAGCATTTAAAAAAAAACACTTTTAAACCCTAATACAAACAAGGCCTATGAGTGGTGTACCGACACAGCAATTTCCAAGTGATGAGAAAGTTGAGGGCAAGTTGTTAAGGAGCCAAAGCGTGTTAAAGTGTCTCCATCTCTTGTTTCTATTTTGAAATTTTGCATGTCCATTTAATCACTGCTACACCCACACCACACCACACGACTTATGGAAAGGAAGCTCAAAGCCTTTGCAAGTCAACTCAACTACTCTATATTCCAAGCTTTTCTTTGAGCTTGGTTTTAATTTTATTTCATTAGAGCTGAGGCAGGCAATCAACCCTTTCTTCCTCTATCTCTCTGCCCTCAAAATGATTTCTCCTTCTTTCTCATCGTCTCTGCCTCTTCCTCTGTTTTGTTTATTATTTATCATGCTTGGTGTTAAGGATATTAGTGTTAGCTAAATTGTTAGTCAAGCTGTTATGAGTAGTGTACAGGCCAATTTTGGGCCCTAAACCAAACAACCCACTAAACCAAACAACCCAATAACCCGTCAGCCCAACTAACCTGAACCCATTTCAAATTAAACCCAGATACATTACATTTATAGCCCAAAACCCACAAACCCAACATGACCCATTTACACTAAAGCCCGTCAAACCCAAAATACCACCAGCCCAATAACTAAAGTAACCCAACATCAAAAGAAACAAAAAATAAAAAAACCCTAGCCCCATACTCTGCTATGCACGCCTCTGACAACTTAGCCATTGCCCATGCCGTCTGAAGTCACCTCCACCGTTTGCCCATCTCCTGCAATCGGACAAGACAGAAATCATATAAAAATAAAATGTAAAGGGTTATAAAACCCGAATGAAAGGTTGTAAAAAGGGGGGATTTTTTTTCAAAGTAAAAAACAAGACATTCAACGATATTGAGCAATAGATCTCAGTTATCAAAAACACCAAAAGTATTGACTATCATAAAAAATAAAAAAAAAATAAAAAAAAAAATATTTTTTACCTTTTCGCGGTGGCCGGCGCCGGCGCCGGCGAGCCTCCGGTGGCCGTCCGGTGACCGGCCCCCATGGCCGGTGCTCTTCCCTCTTCTTTCTTCCCTCTCCCCTTCTCTCCTTTTTTTTCTCTCCACGGTACAAAATGAAATTTTTTTAAAAAAAATTGACTTATATAGGGGTCCAAAACGCACCGTTTTGGACCCCCTCCATTTAGACTAAAAACGACGCCGTTTTGGACGTGGGTCGGGTCGACCCGACCCGCACCAGGTCAGATCCGCGTATTTTTAACTCAATGGTATATTTGCGCATTAGATCCTTCCGCATTTTCAGTGTTTTAAATCAAGTTTATTTTTGTTTATAATCTGGCCCTCAAATTTAATCTGACTTGCAATCTACTCCCTGTTGATGCGCTGCGTTTTGATAGAACGGGAATATTACTGATTCAGTCCCTCATGTTTCGCACGTGTTGCAATACGACCCCGTGGCTTATTTTTATTTTAGATTTGGCCCCAAAACTTCGGTTTTAGTCCAATTTTGGTCCTTTTTCGTTTATCTTTAATTCTTATTTAGATTTTCTTGTATTTTCATATTATTATTATTATTATTATTATTATTATTATTATTATATGTATATACATATATGTATTTATGTTTAGTATTTTAGCTACCTTATTTTAATATTTAAATGTTATGCTTGCTTCTATATATTTTAATAACATATTATTATTATCTTTATTACAATAGTGTATATCTTTTATTTATGTGTATAGATTTATATATATAGTATTTTTGTGTTACATTGTTGTTCTTCGTATTTTAATGCCACTATTATTATGGTTGTTAATGTAGTGAATGTGTTGTTGTATGTATACATCTTTATATCGTCATTGTTATTATCATTAACCATAGTATATATTTTGTTATATATGTATATATCTATTTGTGCATAGCATTACTTTTTAATTACTTTATTCTAATATTTCTATATCGATTATATGTATATATTTAATATGCCTATGTACATATCCATGTATTATTAGCTGTTTGTTCCCTATATGTATGCATTATGTAAATATTTTAATATTATTTAACATATGTATTTTCGTTTTATATGCTTTACATACGTTTTTAATATATTGTACTTTATATATCGTTATGTATATTTTTAGTATATATATATTTGAGAAATATTATCAACAGTTTTATTATTTTTTTTAAATAAGTATATATATCGAGCACATATTTTAATACTACATTCTACAAATTTTTATATTATGTATTTAGTCCAGCATTATATACTTAGTATTTCTAATATCCTTATTATTTATATCTATGAATGTATATGTCTACGTAGTATGTTAGTAGGTCCATTTTTATATTGTTGTTATTTCTAATGTATATGCATATATCATCTATGTGTTATATATATTATATATTTTCAATATTTTTGCATTATTGCCCTATATGTTATTTACTTCAGCATATTTTTAATTTTTCCATTTATTTATTTTTATTTCATCTCAATTTTGTTTTGCATTACTTCAAGAATCTTATCCATGTCCTTCTAATTAATTTCAACAATCTAGGCAATATACTGACTTAACATTAAGTCATCGAGTTCATCGCTATGTTGGGTGAACGTCAATTGACTCGTGTTAAAGCGATATACCCTTCTCAAAAAACCGGAATAAACTAAAATCTCTCGTCTTCTTTTAATTGGATCACGACTAAATTTTAATATTGAACTCGTATTTTTAAAAATCAAGACAACACGTGTTTATGAGATACCAATTTTGGGCGTCGCGAGGGTGCTAATACCTTCCTCGCGCGTAACTGACTCCCGAACCCTATTTTTTCTCTGGATTTTAACGTGGACTTAAATTTATTTCTTTTCATTTCAAAAATAAATTTATAAGGTGTCTGATCACACCTATAAAAAGGATCGGTGGCGACTCCCCTTTTATTTCAAAATCGAACTTCAGTTTCCAAACTTTTTCATTAGATCGCCATAATTAGCGACCCCGAAACCAATTTTTGTGTCGCTACAGCTGGCGACTCCACTGGGGACAGCCTTGTTGAGAGTCGTGTCTGGAATTAAACACGTTTTGTCAAAATTTTCAAATTTCCTTGTTCAAAGTAAATATTTGGTCGTGATCCGAAAATCTCGTTTTCAAAATTCATGCATTTGTATCGTGCTGTAAATATTTCTTCTAACTTGCTTATTTGGTTGTTTTTCAGTTTTCAATTTTTATGGTTTTAATTTTGGTTTAGTTTCTTTAAGTGAAACGTAAAGGTTTATGAGTTGTTCCCCACACACCGTGTACTTGTATTTTCGCATAACATGAGCTCTCTACCCGGGCTCCGTCCGTTTAAGTGAAAGTAAACGCTACGCCTTCGTGAGTTAACTCGTCCCTCCGCACAAGCTAGTGAATACTTTCGGGTTACATATGACTTATGCTTTCGTGAGTTAACTTGTCCCTCTGCATAGGCATAAGTAAATGTAATCCCTCGAATTGAACTCGTGAGCCTGTGATAGGTTATGACCGAGGCTTCGTGCTGATCTTAGCAGATGATAGTACGAGCAATTCGAGTACCTATCTAGAACCGAGACTGCATATAACGAACCATACGAGCTATCCAATTAGAGCCATGCCGAACCTCTGTCCGCTTATAGTCACCAAAATAAGTACACGGGGAAAATGCCTTTTGCCTTTCATTTACACTGTTTATGCAAAATAATTGGATTGGGTAGTTTAATTTGTTTTTCAAATTATATTTGTTGTGTTTACTAACCAAGTTTGTTTGTTTTTATTTTTATTTTCATCATGCATCATAGGCATCATATTAGGAAGGTGTTGATTAAAAGTTGGTTGCTAAAAAATGGGTTTCTGATGGAGGAGTCAATTACACAAATAACCGAGAAGAATGCCGTGGTTCGGGACTGGTCTCTAAAAATTCAGAGAGAAAAGGGGATAGTCTAGTGGAAGGGTGTGTCGCCAATTTGCCCGAACATATAACTGTAAATGTTTGCCAAAATAACTTTGAGGATTTGGTTCGAATTTGGAATCAGTGGGATTCAGACACTAGAGACATTTTCACTGAGAGGTATGGAGATATAGCTCACCTGATCACCATCCGTGTAGACGAACAGTTGATTCAAGCCATGGTTCGGTTCTGGGACCCAGCTTATCAGTGTTTCACCTTCAATCAAGAAGACATGACTCCAACCATAGAAGAGTATGCTGCTTTACTCCGCATCGACAATGTACAATTCGGCAAAATATATGTGAAGGAGCCTAAGCCGATGACCTTCAAGAAAAAGTTAGTGAGACTGACAGACATGACTGATCCATGGGTCGAAAAATAGATAAAGAAGAAGAATGAAACCATTTGCATTCCATGGTCCTCCCTACGAGATTTGGCTCTGAACCATCCCGACATGCTGAAAAGGGTAAATCTATTCGCTTTGGCCATTTATGGTTTGGTCATTTTCCTAAAAGTTCTCGGACATCTCAAAGTTGCAGTAGTTGATTTCTTCGAAAGGTTAAAACAAGGAATCAACCCTGTCCCGACCATCCTAGCGGAGACCTTCAGGTCCCTGAGTAGTTATCGAAGAAAAAGGGAGGGACGATTTATCGGATGCGCGCAGTTGCTCAATGTTTGGATTTTGAGTCACTTCTGGAAGGTAGAGCGCACTCCGTTCCATATGTTTTCTAAAACATTCTCCCCGCTAGAAGCTTACCTCAAGGAAGAATGGCCGAAGGAAGTCACCGAGCAACATTAGGTATCAGTTTTTCAGAAAAACGTCTAAGGGCAATTTGTCATGGGCAAATGTACCAAAAGAGAATGATCGCAACCCATGACAAGAAGGTACGACCAAGAGAATTCCATGAAGGAGAACTCATTCTGAGAAAGATTCTCCCAATACAAAAAGACCTGCGAGGAAAATGGGCACCAAATTGGGAAGGACCATACGTTGTACAAAAGGCATTCTCAGGCAGAGCTTTGATCCTTACCGAGATGGATGGGAAGGAGCTACCGAATCCAGTGAACTCAGATGCAGTGAAGAAATATTATGCTTAAGATGAAAACCCGAAAAGGGCATCTTAATAATAAAATAAAATAAAAAGGGATCAGGGCGAAAACCCGAAAAGGGCGTCTTGATTAGTACAAAAAGATTAGGATGAAAACCCGAGAGGGCGTCCTAATGAAACAAACCTGGCGGTCGAACGATAGGTCAAGTAGTGAGGCTACAGTAATTGAAGTATTTCTGAAAGCTCGAAATCTTCTACGCAAGGAGCCAGACTCTAAAAGATTCTTGATTGAGGAACGTGAAGAGTTCATGTGTTGAATATCTAGAGCATTTGTATCCGTTGAATACGATCCTTTCTTTCTTTTTGACATTTTTTACTCTCATTATTCAACTTGCTTTGTTTGCCACATTTGAAATAAAGGAATATAAGATACCAGTTTTGTCCCTACATAACCATTGTTCGTGCATATCATTAGGTGTTTGTTTACATGATAAATGGTGAAATGACATACTCTAAACAAAAGAAATGTTAAGCATTACCTGGATGAAAATTTGATAAGCACAAGAGTCTCAAAGTAAGAACAAAGTTCAATCGGGGGCAGAAGAGTGATATCTGAGAAACGTCGATTACTCGTGAAGCTTGAAGACATGCATAAGGCCTAAAGAGAAAGTCGAGAGTCAAAGCAATGAACACGGATCCTCAACAATAGTGGCTAAATAGACATACGACAAACATGCTTAAGGAGCACCGCATAATCATGTAGGCATAAAAGCATTTAAGACAAACATGTGCATATCATGATACATGGCATATGCAGGTACTCCAACAGAGCAAGAAATCTTGAATGGGAGTCGCACTAAGTCAAAGGAAAAGACACATGAGTTCTACCAAAGGATAGTTTTTGGTATTTTGGGATGTTTTTAATTCATGTTTTTCAAGGAAAATCAACTCATATTGCGAGAAATGAGTTGAGCCTCAAGACACTTTGAGGTATTTTTAATTTTTGTTTTCAAAATCAACTCATATTGCGAGAAGTGAGTTGAGCCTCGGGGCATGCTGAGGTATTTCTAGTTTTAAATTGACTCATATTGCGAGAGGTAAGTTAAGCCTTTTCATTTTTGTTTTTCAAAATCAACTCATATTGCTAGAGGTGAGTTGAGCCTCAGGATACGATGAGGTAATTTCAATTTCTGTCTGTCAAGAATCAACTCATATTGCGAGAGGTGGGTTGAACCTTTTAATTCCTACTTTTTCAAAATCAACTCATATTGCTAGAGGTGAGTTGAGCCTCAGGATACGATGAGGTAATTTCAATTTCTGTTTGTCAAGAATCAACTCATATTGCGAGAGGTGGGTTGAACCTTTTAATTCCTACTTTTTCAAAATCAACTCATATTGCTAGAAGTGAGTTGAGCCTCAGGATACGATGAGGTAATTTCAATTTCTGTCTGTCAAGAATCAACTCATATTGCGAGAGGTGGGTTGAACCTTTTAATTCCTACTTTTTCAAAATCAACTCATATTGCTAGAGGTGAGTTGAGCCTCAGGATACGATGAGGTAATTTCAATTTCTGTTTTCAAAATTCAACTCATATTGCGAGAAATGAGTTGAGCCTCAAGACTCATTGAGGTATTTTCAAAATCTGCTTTTCAAATTAAGTTTCAAAAAAAAACTCAACTCATATTGCGAGAGGTAAGTTGAGTCTCAGGTCACATGCTGAGGTATTTTCAATTTTTGTTTTCAATTTATGTTGCGTTGAGCCTTTTAATATCTATTTTTAAAGAGTCAATTCATATTGCGAGAAATGATTTGAGCTCAAGATCACATACCGAGCAAGAATAAAGATTGAAGTTGATGAAAGACACCATTTGGCCTCCTTGAAGTTGTAGTAAAATAGGTCAAAGTTGCAAGTCTCGTCCCCCTAAAGTTGCAGTGGAGCTGATCGAAGATATCAAAGCTTGCCTTTTTAGAGTTACAGAAGAGAAGACCACAAACCTTATCCCACTGAAGCGATAGAAGAGCAGATTAAAGCTGTAGACCTCATCTTTCTGAAGCTGCATAGAAGCAGATCAAAGCTACATATCTCATATCTTTGAAGTTACATTGAAATAGGTTGAAGCTACAAGGCATATATCAGAAGATGCAATGGACCAAGCTACAAGATACGATGGACTGGAAGAAGACTATTTGCATAAGAAGAGCACCAATGAAGTCAAGACTCAACAAGACGGGACAAAATTGGCCTTTCATTTTGTCTTTGCTCTATTTTCGTTACACGAAAATGAGCAAAGAGGGGCAGCTGTACAGGCCAATTTTGGGCCCTAAACCAAACAACCCACTAAACCAAACAACCCAATAACCCGTCAGCCCAACTAACCTGAACCCATTTCAAATTAAACCCAGATACATTACATTCATAGCCCAAAACCCACAAACCCAACATGACCCATTTACACTAAAGCCCGTCAAACCCAAAATACCACCAGCCCAATAACTAAAGTAACCCAACATCAAAAGAAACAAAAAATAAAAAAACCCTAGCCCCATACTCTGCTACGCACGCCTCTGACAACTTAGCCATTGCCCATGCCGTCTGAAGTCACCTCCACCGTTTGCCCATCTCCTGCAATCGGACAAGACAGAAATCATATAAAAATAAAATGTAAAGGGTTATAAAACCCGAATGAAAGGTTGTAAAAAGGGGGGATTTTTTTTTCCAAAGTAAAAAACAAGACATTCAACGATATTGAGCAATAGATCTCAGTTATCAAAAACACCAAAAGTATTGACTATCATAAAAAATAAAAAAAATATTTTTTACCTTTTCGCAGTGGCCGGCGCCGGCGCCGGTGAGCCTCCGGTGGCCGTCCAGTGACCGGCCTCCATGGCCGGTGCTCTTCCCTCTTCTTTCTTCCCTCTCCCTTTCTCTCCTTTTTTTTCTCTCCACGATACAAACTGAATTTTTTTAAAAAAAAATTGACTTATATAGGGGTCCAAAACGCACCGTTTTGGACCCCCTCCATTTAGACTAAAAACGACGCCGTTTTGGACGTAGGTCGGGTCGACCCGACCCGCACCAGGTCAGATCCGCGTGTTTTTAACTCAATGGTATATTTGCGCATTAGATCCTTCCGCATTTTCAGTGTTTTAAATCAGGTTTATTTTTGTTTATAATCTGGCCCTCAAATTTAATCTGACTTGCAATCTACTCCCTGTTGATGCGCTGCATTTTGATAGAACGGGAATATTACTGATTCAGTCCCCCATGTTTCGCGCGTGTTGCAATACGACCCCGTGGCTTATTTTTATTTTAGATTTGGCCCCAAAACTTCGGTTTTAGTCCAATTTTGGTCCTTTTTTCGTTTATCTTTAATTCTTATTTAGATTTTCTTATATTTTCATATTATTATTATTATTATTATTATTATTATTATTATTATTATTATCATTATTATTATATGTATATACATATATGTATTTATGTTTAGTATTTTAGCTACCTTATTTTAATATTTAAATGTTATGCTTGCTTCTATATATTTTAATAACATATTATTATTATCTTTATTACAATAGTGTATATCTTCTATTTATGTGTATAGATTTATATATATAGTATTTTTGTGTTACATTGTTGTTCTTCGTATTTTAATGCCACTATTATTATGGTTGTTAATGCAGTGAATGTGTTGTTGTATGTATACATCTTTATATCGTCATTGTTATTATCATTAACCATAGTATATATTTTGTTATATATGTATATATCTATTTGTGCATAGCATTACTTTTTAATTACTTTATTCTAATATTTCTATATCGATTATATGTATATATTTAATATGCCTATGTACATATCCATGTATTATTAGCTGTTTGTTCCCTATATGTATGCATTATGTAAATATTTTAATATTATTTAACATATGTATTTTCGTTTTATATGCTTTACATACGTTTTTAATATATTGTACTTTATATATCGTTATGTATATTTTTAGTATATATATATTTGAGAAATATTATCAACAGCTTTATTATTTTTTTAAATAAGTATATATATCAGGCACATATTTTAATACTACATTCTACAAATTTTTATATTATGTATTTAGTCCAGCATTATATACTTAGTATTTCTAATATCCTTATTATTTATATCTATGAATGTATATGTCTACGTAGTATGTTAGTAGGTCCATTTTTATATTGTTGTTATTTCTAATGTATATGCATATATCATCTATGTGTTATATATATTATATATTTTCAATATTTTTGCATTATTGCCCTATATGTTATTTACTTCAGCATATTTTTAATTTTTCCATTTATTTATTTTTATTTCATCTCAATTTTGTTTTGCATTACTTCAAGAATCTTATCCATGTCCTTCTAATTAATTTCAACAATCTAGGCAATATACCGACTTAACATTAAGTCATCGAGTTCATCGCTATGTTGGGTGAACGTCAATTGACTCGTGTTAAAGCGATATACCCTTCTCAAAAAACCGGAATAAACTAAAATCTCTCGTCTTCTTTTAATTGGATCATGACTAAATTTTAATATTGAACTCGTATTTTTAAAAATCAAGACAACACGTGTTTATGAGATACCAATTTTGGGCGTCGCGAGGGTGCTAATACCTTCCTCGCGCGTAACTGACTCCCGAACCCTATTTTTTCTCTGGATTTTAATGTGGACTTAAATTCATTTTTTTTCATTTCAAAAATAAATTTATAAGGTGTCCAATCACACCTATAAAAAGGATCGGTGGCGACTCCCCTTTTATTTCAAAATCGAACTTCAGTTTCTGAACTTTTTCATTAGATCGCCACAATTAGCGACCCCGAAACCAATTTTTACGTCGCTACAAGTAGCTAAGTCTGTTAGCAAGTTTGTTATCTAAGTCTATTAGCTAAGTCTATAAATACTATTTTCTAAATATACAGCAACTCTACCTAGGAGCTTGTTCCGCTACCACGAATCGCAAGGTTATCGGGTGTAAATGGCTTTTCAAGGTCAAGAAAAACCCTAATGGCACTATTGATTGACATAACGCTTGGCTAGTCACCAAAGACTGTTCTCAAGTTCCTGGGTGCAACTTCAAGGAAACATTCAGTCCGATGGTGAAACCTGCCACTATCCAGGTTATTTTATCCATTGATGTCTCTAAAAGATGGCCCTTTTGTCAGGTCGATGTGAATAATGCTTTCTTAAATGGTGATCTAGATAGTGAGGTGTTGATGCAGCAACCTCTGGGTTATGTTCAGTATGGTTCCAATGGAAAACCTCTTTCGTGTCATCTTAAGAAAGCGTTGTATGGTCTTCGTCAGGCTCCTCGCGCTTGGTTTGAGAAGCTGAAGCAGTTTCTTATCTCGGTTGGCTTTGTTGGTTCGAAGTCTGATGCGTCTTTGTTTATTCGGGTTAGGGCTGGTTCCACACTCTATGTGCTTGTGTACGTCGATGATATTTTTATAACTGGGAACATGTCTTCTTCCATAGATTGGTTTGTTAAGTTGTTAAATGATGAGTTCTAGCTTAAGGATATGGGTGATCTCCATTATTTCCTTGGGATTGAAGTTACTCGCTCATCCTCCGGATGTCTTAATCTGTGTCAGAAAAAATATATATGGGATCTTCTTGGCTGAACCTCGATAACCAATGCGAAGTGTACTCATATACCAATGGTTGGCTCGGCTGTTATGTCTAAAGATGATGGCGATCGTCTAATGGATCCAACTGAGTATAGGAGTCTTGCTGGTGCATTACAGTATGTTGTTCTTACTCAGCCTGACATTGCGTATGCGGTAAACAGGATCTGTCAGTTCATGCATAGTCCTACAACTATTCATATGAATGCTTTAAAGAGGATTTTACGTTACTTATATGGTACACTTGATTTTGGAATTATTTTTGGCCTATCTGATCGGTTATCTTTAGTTAGGTATGCTGATGCCAATTGGGGGTTGGATTTTGATGATCGGCGCTCTACCTCCGGATACTACATCAATTTTGGTCACACTCCCCGTGTCTTGGTGTTCCAAGAAACAGCAAGTGGTTTCTCGGTCCACAACTGAAGCTGAATATAGGAGTCTTGCTGCAGCCACTAGTGATGTTACTTGGTTACTATCGTTACTTACAGAGCTCCGGGTTATGCCTGATGATACTCTTCATATTTGGTGTGATAGCTCCAGTGCAGTTGCAGTTGCGGCCAATCCTATTGTAACAGGCCTATTTTGCCCGGCCTGAGCCCAAACCAATGAAAACACAAATATAAAATAAAGTCCAAAATTATTAAAGTCCATTTACAACATCAAAAGCCCAAATAGCCTAAATTTCACCAAACCCATTACATCAACCCAAACCACAATTAAACAGACACAAACCCATATCAAACCCAAACCCCTAACCCAATTCTTACAAGCCTAAAAGTCCCAATAGCCTAAAACAATTCAGAAACCCTAGGGTTTCTGAATCACCTTCGCACCATACCCCCTCCATGTGCGCCCTCAGCACGCACACCGCCCAAGACGGCTCTGACTGCGACCTTGCACCAAAATGGCAAAACATGCCTTCGTTGACTCCTCCTGTAACCTGCAAACAAACCAAAGAGAAGGCAAAGCAGAAACAAAGCAAGAAATAGTAAAAAGTAGATAGCAAAAATCAAATCACTTGTATTTTTGGCTATAAAAGGCCCGAGACTCGATTGTAATTTTTACGAATTTTTCGAATACAAACATCCAAAATCAAAAAGGCAGAATAGAAATTTGGAAAGGTTGTTGTTTTGATCTTTTTAATTTCTTTTAGTTTATTGTTTTTTATTACTTTATTTTTATAAATCTATTTTTAATATAACATGCATAATAAAAATAAAAAAAAAATCTCACTGGAGTAACCCCGCAGTCACGTTGTCTGAGATCTATTCTCTGTCATCAGAATTGAGCCTAAAGGGGAGGGAGAGGGGCCTTTTCTTTCGTATTTTTTGAGTTGGAAAAGCCTTACTTTCAGGCTCTCTTAAAAAGAGCCAAGAATTCGGTCTTCGCATGGCTCCAGCCGTCCGTGGTGGAACCACAACGGTTATGATGACGGCGGCGATGATGGGTTAAGAAACCCTAGCAAAAAAGAGAAACGGGGGGTAGAGGGAGAGAGTTCCCATTTTTTTCTTTGAAAAAGAGCAGAATAAGCCTTTTTTGGAAAAATTCCAGCTTTTATATACAATCAAAACGGTGTTGTTTTGCACCTAAAGTCTTAGTGCCAAAACGGCGTTGCGTGTGACCCGATCCGCTCCAGGAGGATCCGCGTGTTTTTCCTTTTGGGATATTTATCCCCTTGGCCCCTCCACTTTATGGGCTATTCTGATTAAGTCTTTTTTTTCATTTTCTTTTTGTTTTAAAATTTGACCATGAAATTTATCGCGTGCTTCAAATTAGTCCCTCACCCACTGACTCGCTGAGAATGGGACCTGTGTCCAGAGTTTGGGTTATTTGCCGAATCGGGCCTCGATAGTTTAAGCGCGCTTAATTTTGGTCCCTAGTGACCTTTTCTGTTATTTATAATTTGTACCATAAATTTCTATTTGGTTTCAACCTAGCCCTTGTCTGTTAATTTATTTATTTATTTATTCAGTTTTTTTAGGAACTATTTTTGTTTTATTTATTTTAATTTTGTTTTCATATATTATTTATTTTAAATCACTTTATCATTATGCATTTTAAGTTTATTTTGCACATTTTAAACTATTATTCTTTTAATTTTTTATATGTATTATTTATTTTAAACTATCATACATATTATTATTTTGGAGTTTTATATATATACCTTTTATTTTACACTATTTTATATATAATACTTATTTTAAGTTTCCTAGATGTCATTTAGTCACATTATTTCACATGCTAATTATTTTAAATTTTTTATTATATATTGTAAACCCCTTTATTATTATTTATTCTATATTTCATATATTACATTGTTTATACATATATATGTATCTTTTATATATATTATTTATTTTAAATTTACTTTTCCTCTGTTATTTATGTTAAATTCCTTCATGTTATTTTAAAATGTTTTATAAATTATTTTAAGTTGCCCTATATATTATTTTGTTATCTTGAATATTAATGATTTTTAATTGTTTTACACAATTTACTATAAATCGTTTTCTATAGTATCTATTTCAAACTTGTTCTCCCTACATATTATCCGTTTAGAATTGTCTTATTGTTTATTTTAAATCGTTCTATCATTCATTTCATTTCTCTTTGATTATTAATGTTGATGTCAAAATAACTTGCGTTGTATGATTATTGCTATTGTGTTTTACAATTCTTTATTCATATTTTCATGTCTTTGTGATTCATTATTATAATATTTATTCGTAAATTATTATACCATGCTCGATATTGTCATTCATTCTCGTTTCATTAAAGTCATTTCAAAGATTATGTATTCATCCAACATGGACCGTTTTATTCTACTCTAAACAAAATAGTGCATGTCGTTAAGTGTCATGCTTGTTGTTATTAAAAAACGTTTAAAAAATAATAAGGCAATATTTCGCGTTTTAGAATTTCGAAAAAATCATACCCTAATTTATGGAGTTTTGATTTTCTCGTTAAACCTAAATAGCCAAATATCATTTTTGATTCCAAAATACACGAAGTTTCGATAAAAATTAAAGGCAAACTTATTCCCGAAGATTAGAACGTCGTATCCTAACTTACGAGATGTGGCATTTTGTTATCTCGGGACAGGTGGGCCTTTGATGCTCGTTTCAATATAATTCAAACGTTTTAAAATTAACATTCATAAAAAGGGATCGTATTTTAAAATTTCTCTTAAAATCTTTTCAACTTTCGACATTAAGACGATAATTAATCAATTAGGTGCCAATTTTGGGCGTGACGAGGGTGCTAATCCTTCCTCACACATAACTGACTCCCGAACTCGTTTTTCTCAAATGTCGTAGAACAAAAAAATCGTTGTTTTAGCAAATCGAGATATTTTATTGAAACGACCAAATTTCTAGGTGATCCGATCACACCTAAATAAAAAGGATTGGTGGCGACTCCTATTTTTTTCGTTTTCAAAATCAAGTCGACACTTATTTCAAAAAAATAGTTTCGACACCTATGTTACATTCAAAATTCAAACATGTTGAGCTCGATCTATTTTTTGTTCGTGAAAAGGTTTCTGAGGGCTCAATTGTGGTTGGTGAGGTTCTTGCGTGTGATCAGATTGCAGATGTTCTTACCAAACCACTTTCGGTGATGTTGTCAATGTCGGAAATTTCTTTGGGTCATACCTCTGGAGAAGTTGGATGAATGTTAAGGATATTAGTGTTAGCTAAACTGTTAGTCAAGCTGTTATGAGTAGCTAAGTCTGTTAGCAAGTTTGTTAGCTAAGTTTGTTAGCTAAGTCTGTTAGCTAAGTCTATAAATACTATTTTCTAAATGTACAGAAACAAGATTGAAGTCTAAATACGTGAATGGAATTTCTTCATTAAAATTGTTTTGCAGTTTCTCTGTTTTGAAGATTGTAGAACTAGGTTTTGATCAAGATTACCAATATTTCTTCACTTGGGATCCCTGTTTCACTAACCACTCCCGAGTATCAGCGTAAGATTGAGCGTGAGTTCGAGAACTGCCGCAATGGAATATCACTGCTGGGTTTCCTTGCCATGGAGGTGATCGAAAAAAAGAATGCGGAGATCCAGATTTAGAGCGTCAGTGTTGTTGGGAAGAAACCGAACAACCGAAACAAAGCGAAAGCACAACTGGTGTTCTTTCTCTCCTTATAACTCCTGTCAAAAATTATGGCAAGCACAATAGCACAAGATATGTTCTCTAGCAACCTTAATCAACCACAAATCAACTAATGCAACCACAACAAAAATAAATAGAGACACTGGTATTTTTACGTGGAAAACCCCTTTAAATCAAGGGTAAAAACCACAGGACTTTAGAGTCCGATCAAGAGTTCCACTATCATCAAATGTTCAACTACAAGATCACAATATCAAGCCTACAACAAGCATTCAACTCCAACAAGGCTAACAATATATAATCTTTAGCAAAAGAGAGAAAAATGAGAGAATATCACCAAAAATGCAGCTGCTGAAAAATGGGTATTTTCGATGCTACAAGACTCGAATGAAAAATCCGACCGTACAAAGTCAAGAACACCTTATCGCCTAGCTGCTGTCCAAAAATCAGCTCAATCGAACCACGGATGAACCTTCGATCGAAGAGTTGATCACTACTGCACCAAACTTGAAAAACTGAAATTTTCTTCTCTCTTTCTCTCTGTTTTAATTTGAGATTTTTATTTTTTTTTGTTTTAGCTCTGCAAAAAATTCTACCCACATCACCCGTTAAAAGCCCCTCAAAAATGGCTTTTGACAAAACCAAAAAGAGACAATAAAATGTGGCAGAAATTATGGGTTTCCCACATAGTGGGACCCACACCTAACAAATCTCCCCCTCCAACTATGTGGGGAATGCCTCCATGCCGGAGGTCAAACAACATGCTTCAAACTTTCCTCTTGGTAAGGCCTTCGTCAACATATCAGCACCATTATCATTAGTGTGTATCTTCTCAAGCTCTAACAGCTTAGCTTCAAGAACATCTCGTATCCAATGGTACCTCACATCAATATGCTTAGATCTAGCATGAAAAGTTGAGTTCTTACCAAGATGAATAGCACTCTGGCTATCACAGTACAGGACATACTTCTCCTGAGTAAAACCAAGCTCATGCACAAACTTCTTCATCCAAAGCATCTCCTTACACGCTTCGGTTGCTGCAATGAACTCTGATTCGGTGGTGGACAATGCAACACACTTTTGCAGTCTCGATTGCCATGCCACAGCTCCCCCTGCATAAGTGATTAAGTAACCTGAAGTAGATCTCCTCGAGTCAATGTCTCCGGCCATGTCTGAATCTGTATACCCAACAAGAACAGGTTTCTCATTGCCGAAACAAAGTTTCATGTTGGAAGTGCCACGAAGATATCTCATAATCCACTTCACTGCATTCCAATGCTCTCTGCCTGGATTAGAAAGAAACCGACTAACTGTACCAACGGCATAAGCCAAGTCTGGTCTCGTGCAAACCATTGCGTACATCAAACTACCCACGGCTGAAGAGTAAGGAATTTTCTGCATCTCTTCCTTCTCCTTTTCTGTGGAAGGACTATGCTTAACACTCAATCTAAAGTGCATAGCAAAGGGAGTATTCATGGCTTTAGCTTTGTCCATACTAAACCTTTGAAGTACTTTCTCAATGTACCTCTCTTGTGATAACCATAATTTCTTGGCCTTTCTATCACGTGTCAGTCTTATGCCAAGAATTTGCTTTACTGGCCCCAAATCCTTCATTGCAAAGGATTTACTCAACTCTTGTTTCAACTTCTCAATTCTAGAAGCATTCTGACCAACAATAAGCATATCATCAACATAGAGCAAAAGAATAATAAAATCATCACCAGAGAATCTCTTAACAAACACACAATGATCAGAAGTAGTCTTCTGTAACCTTGCTCCCCTATAACAGACTCAAACTTCTTGTACCATTGCCTTGGAGCTTGCTTCAAACCATACAAGCTCTTCTTCAATCTGCACACATAGTCCTCTTTCCCTTGTGCAACAAAACCCTCTGGCTGCTCCATGTAAAGCTCTTCTTCCAAGTCACCATGAAGAAAAGCAGTTTTCACATCCATTTGTTCAACCTCTAGGTCATAACAAGCTGCCAAACTCAGTATAGTTCTGATAGAGGACATCTTCACAACCGGAGAAAATATTTCTTCAAAATCAACCCCATTTTTCTGAGTATAACCCTTGACAACCAATCTAGCTTTGTATCGTGGAGATGAAGACTTCTCTTCTTGCTTCAACCTGTAAACCCACCGATTATTCAAAGCTCTTTTGCCCTTAGGCAGTTTCACCAATTCAAAAGTATGGTTCTCATGCAAAGATTGAAGTTCGTCTTTCATCGCTTCAACCCACTGATCTTTGCATTCACTCTCCATAGCCTCTTCATAACATTCAGGTTCTCCCCCGTCAGTCAAAAGAACATATTCATCAGGAGAATACCTGACAGAAGATCGTCGATCTCTGGAAGACCTTCTAAGTGGAATTGCTGGTGGAGCTATAGGTGCTTGTTGTTGATCATTCACAACATCATCCATGGGAGTATCAAAGTCACCTATAGTCTGATGGTCACCACTAACATCACCATGCACATCATCCTGGATAGGATCTGGTGAAGAGTCTAGGGGAACCGGATTCACATCGATCAAGTCACCACTACCTTGTGAATCCACTTTCTCCGTCTTATCAATGTCATCAATGGTCTGATCCTCAATGAAGACAACATCTCTGCTTCTCACGAGTTTCTTCTGAACTGGATCATAGAGTCTATAACCAAACTCACCATCTAGACCATAACCAATAAAAATGCATTTTCGAGCCTTGGCATCCAACTTGGATCTTTCATCCTTTGGAACATGAACAAATGCTTTACAACCGAACACACGTAGGTGATCATATGACACGTCTTTACCAAACCAAACTCTATCTGACACATCACCTTTCAAAGGAACACTAGGAGACAGATTTATCACATGTGTCACTGTATTCAAAGCTTCAGCCCAAAACAATTTTGGTAACTTTGCATCTGACAACAAACATCTGACTCTCTCAATCAATGTTCGGTTCATTCTTTTAGCTAACCCATTTAACTGTGGAGTCTTTGGTGGTGTTCTCTGATATCTAATTCCCTGTCGCAGACAATACTCATGAAACGACCCTGTGTACTCGCCACCATTATCAGTATGAATGCACTTCAAATTCTTCCCAGTTTCCCTTTCAACTGATGCTTGAAACTGTTTAAACACCTCAAAGACTTGATTTTTAGACTTCAAAGTGTAAACCCATAGCTTTCTTGAACAATCATCAATGAAAGTCACAAAGTAAAGTGCACCACCATGTGATCTTACTTTTATCGGACCACAAACATCTGAATGGACCAACTCTAGCAACTCTGATTTCCTATGAGGAGGATGGCTTCTAAATGAAACTCTTCTCTGCTTTCCTGCTAGACAATGAGCACAATTCTTCAGTGTAGCATTCTTTAAACCCGAAAGTTGATTCTTCTTCGCTAAACAGCTAAGCCCCTTCTCACTCATGTGACTGAGTCGTTTATGCCACAACTCAGTTGAGCTGTCATTCAGTGTCACATTCACCATCTCTCGAGAAGTCAAAGCTTGCATCAAGTACAAATTTGAGCTCTTCTTTCCTCGAGCCACAACCAAGGAGCCTTTAGTCAGCTTCCACTGCCCTTCACTGAAGGTGTTACAGAATCCCTCATCATCAAGCTTTCCTGCAGAAATCAAATTCAAACGGGCATCCGGTGCATGTCTGACATCCTTGAGAGTTAACTTTGTTCCATTGTTACTCACCAAGCTAACATCTCCCGTACCAATAACCGAAACCAAACCATCATTACCCATCTTCAATACCCCAAAATCACCAGGAGTATAAGATGTGAAGAATTCCTTCCTCGACGTGACATGAAGTGATGCACCAGTATCAATCACCCAACTAGTCTCGTCTCATGCTAGGTTGACCAAATTCTCATCACAAATAACTAACAGATCTTCACGAGTAACAGTAGCAACACGCTCGGATTTTTCATTGTCATTCCGATCGTGTTTATCACCACCACCTTTGTTCTCTTTCTTCCACTTGAAGCAATATTTCTTGATATGACCTTTCTTACCACAATGATGACACTCAAGATTCTTGTATCTCGATCTTGACTTGCTTCGGCTTTTATCTCTACCCTTTCCATCTTTGTCTCTGTTTCTCCCCCTGTTCTCGATAACCAACACCTCGGACTGTGATGTAGAACCCTGAGATCTTCTTCTAACCTCTTCATTCAACACACCACTCTTAGCCAAATCCAAAGTAATAATACCCTGTGGGGCAGAATTAATGAGTGAGGCTCGAAAGGTCTCCCAAGAGTCTGGTAGAGTAGCAAGCAACCAAAGTCCTAAAATCTCGTCATCAAATTTGACACCCATACCAAGCAACTGATTCATCACACTCTGAAATTCACTAACATGGTCAGCTATAGACATTCCTTCTTTATATTTCAGCGCTATCATTTTCTTCAGCAAAAACAACTTGTTGTTGCCCGACCTCGAAGCATACAAGCTTTCAAGCTTCTCCAACAATGTTCGAGCGTGTCTCCTGATCAATGTGGTTGTAAACGTTTTCTTCAACAAATTGCCGAATAAAGCCACACACTTGTTGATGCTCAAATTCCCATTCTTCATCACTTTTAGAATCGGGTTTTTGAGTAGTAAAGACCGGAAAATGCAAAGCCTTCACAAACAACAAGTCCTTCATTTTATTCCGCCAAAGTTGATAATTTGTGCCATTTAACATAATCATCTTGCTCGTATTAATTTCCATAATTATCTGACACAATAACCAAGCTCTGGTACCAGTTTGTTGGGAAGAAACCGAACAACCGAAACAAAGCGAAAGCACAACCGGTGTTCTTTCTCTCCTTATAACTCCTGTCAAAAATTATGGCAAGCACAATAGCACAAGATATGTTCTCTAGCAACCTTAATCAACCACAAATCAACTAATGCAACCACAACAAAAATAAATAGAGACACCGGTATTTTTACGTGGAAAACCCCTTTAAATCAAGGGTAAAAACCACGGGACTTTAGAGTCCGATCAAGAGTTCCACTATCATCAAATGTTCAACTACAAGATCACAATATCAAGCCTACAACAAGCATTCAACTCCAACAAGGCTAACAATATATAATCTTTAGTAAAAGAGAGAAAAATGAGAGAATATCACCAAAAACGCAGCTGCTGAAAAATGGGTATTTTCGATGCTACAAGACTCGGATGAAAAATCTGACCGTACAAAGTCAAGAACACCTTATCGCCTAGCTGCTGTCCAAAAATCAGCTCAATCGAACCACGGATGAACCTTCGATCGAAGAGTTGATCACTGCTGCACCAAACTTAAAAAACTGAAATTTTCTTCTCTCTTTCTCTCCGTTTTAATTTGAGATTTTTTTTTTGTTTTAGCTCTACAAAAATTTGTGCCCACATCACCCGTTAAAAGCCCCCCAAAAATGGCTTTTGACAAAACCAAAAAGAGACAATAAAATGTGGCAGAAATTATGGGTTTCCCATATAGTGGGACCCACACCTAACAAGTGTGACGCTGATATTACCTCGATGGAAATTCATGGTTTATGGTATCGCGTGCTTGAGATCCTATCTGATCGTCGAATCCTAGGAATTTCCAATAAGGAGGTGATCAACAAAGGCATTTGTCCGCCTCCATTTCCAGATGATGATTGGATCCGAGATTCTCGGGTGTTTACTCCTGGTCCCGGCTTTGCCGGTGTTACTCTGTTTTATGACTGCCCCTCTCCCATCTCAACGGATCTTCTATTCTTTCCTTGCAATAAAAATGATGATTATAGTAATGTTTCGGTAGCAATAGCAAATAATAACAATATCCATCCGCAGAGATGCTCAGATAGTGTCAGTGTTACGATTCTTGAAACCTCCTTGGAAAGCCTCCGCAATCATTCCTGGGATTTGAAAGGAGCCTTGAAAACAGGATTCGAGCTGCAATGGAGGAAGAACTATTCAGAAGAATGCTGGAACTGCACTTCTTCCGGTGGAGCCTGCGGTTTCCACATCTTCGAATATCAAACATTCTTCTGCTACAATACGTCCGGTATGTACTATCCCTTTTTACAGCTGAACAAAAACTATTATTATTTATCATTAGTTTATTACTAGCATTATTTCTCATTGGATTAAACTTGAATACGCAATTAAAATCTAACATCAGTTTTTTAAAATATATTTTAATAAAAATAAAACTGAAATTCAGCATTTGATAGATATAGACTTGCATTGCAGAGACAAGACTTTTCTGGTAACATGATGGAAGATTTAATATATATATTACACGAAATAATTGTGGTAATTGGTAGCCTTACTTATCTTAGTTAGTCAAGTATATATTACATTGTTTTAAAATTAAAGTATTTTTTTTATATATTTTCATAATTCTTTTTATTATTAATATTTTAGAATTCCAATTGTTAAATCTAATAGTAAAACCATAATTACAATGATATCTCTTTATTATATGTATCAAGCACATCATATTTATCAATATATATTTAAGAAATTAATTAAAAGTTATTTAGACATCCCACAACATCATCTTCAAATTGAGTTTGGATTATCCCAAAAGGAAGGGAAAGATGGAAGTGACTAAAATTAAGAAATCTTTTGTTGGTTCACCTAACAGTAAAACCCACGCACCAAAATTTTCTATTACTACTATTAATAATAAATCATTGGATTCCAATATATTAATCATTAATTATAAAAAATGTCCTCTATTCATCAACCAATAATAACACCTTCAAGTGTGTTGTATATTACTATTGCATTTACAGACTCCAAATCCAAGCCCAAGTGGAAGCAAAATCTACTATTCATAGGTATGAAACAATTTGTTGGATATGTATGTGATTTGATTTTTACTTTCTCTCTTACATACACAAAACATGTAACTACAAAAATCAAATGAAAAAGTATTACTAATTACATATAGCAAATTCCGAATCATTCCATAAATTTTAATCGATGCATTCTCAATAAAGAGGGTGAGTACATGCAACAGGTTGGAACAATTGTAATAAATACGTGCTCTATTCCACTGCCTAAATGTTAAATTTATTATTTTACCCTTTATTATATTTTTATATACATATTTTAATATTTTTATCATTTATACTCATGACTTATATACATTTGAATATGTTATATATGTATTAAAGTATATATATTAGAGAATTTTATAAACAAAAATCATGTTCATGAATAAATTTTAGGATATTAAATGGAAAAATCAAAATAAAAGAAGTGGGTGAAGCAATCTGGAGTAGATCAACATTCATGGATGCATACCATCATAGGGCGGAGGTCAATGAGACAATCTCCACCTTTATCAGCTTCATTATGGTCAATAGTTATTTGATATGTTAACAATTAATAAAACTATAGGAATATTGTTTATTTGACTTATTTTTTCAAATTTCCAAAGTAATCTTTTTCAAACTACAGCTAGAAGGTTTCAAGGTTAGATTTGATATTCTACATTTATAATTATTTGAGTATTACTCACCTGTTGTGATATGTGATTGACAAGAATTTTGTTAAGAATCTTGTTGATAGGAACTCGATTTATTAATCTTGTTATTTGAATTATTATGTTTAATTCGATAAGCTTTATCGTTTAAATGACGAACTTACTAAGGTTTATAAAAGCTTACCCGTGATTTGTTGTGCTTTCTTGTAGATAACATATTGTGGGTAATCGGGTGATCGGATCAATTCGAAGAAATCACACAATCTGAGGTTCTTTAGTAAATTATGAATTCGATTTGGCTTATATGGCATTTAATATGACCATTGATCATATTCCGTAATGTTTCATAAGTACATGTAATTTGTTTGGGTTGTGCATTTTGATGTTGTGGTATGAATAGTTAATGTGGTGTGTATGTTTAATTTCATGTTTAAGCATAAGTAAACAAGTATGAAATGGTAAGTGTGGTACAAAGGAATTGAAGGTAAGTTATATTTGAGTGTGTTGTGGCTTGTGTAAAATAACTAAAGTAGTGAAATGTTGGGTAATTAGGGATGTGGTGTCATTGATGGCACATTGGTTAGGCGCCTAGGTTGGTTGTTTAACTTGATTTAAGTAATTGAAAATGTATGCCAAAGTCTTGTGAACATGTGTGTAAGTTTAGAGTTAGGTACTTAAGCATTTGTTTGTGAAATGAGCATGTTTTGAGACATTTATAAGCACACACGGCTTGGGAAACAGGTTGTCACACGGCCGTGTACCTCTAGCATGTTATGGTACAGGCTGATTTACATGGGTATAAAGAGTTACACGGCCTGGCGACACGGCCATGTGACCTTATATTACACAGGCACAGTGAGTTACACGGTCTGTGCACACGGGAGTGTGGTTTGTCACATAGCCATGTCTAGAACCACACGCTCTGGGTTCTGTCACACGGCCGTGTGACCCTTGTTTTGAAATTTTTTAGTTTTTTCCTAAACTTTATGATTTGCTTCGAATTGGTCCCTAATTATTCCTAAACTATTTTTAAGGCCACGTAAACTTGATTTAAGGTCCGTAAATGTATGTATTACTCCAATATGAATTATTTATGAAATTCTATTAATTAATTTGGTAAACTTGAAGCTATTTGTTATTGATTGTTCTAGTTTGTACAGTAATATGTCATAACCCTAATCTGGCGACGGGTACGGGTTATAGGTGTTACATTTAGTGGTTTTAAAGTTACATTTTATTCGATTCTTGGACTGAACGTAACGTGTTTGAAGTTTAGAGAATTACATGCCATATAAACTTATGATAGTGTGATATGATTGATCTGATCTAACCTCTATTTTTGTTACAGATTTATAAATGTTAATAGAATTTGATTTTGATCATACTGACCTTGATGAGGTAAATGGCCCCACAACTGATTTTGCAAATGTTTGATAGGAAAATCAAAATGTCCTTTTGATTTAATGAGTCAGTGGTTCACAAAAGTAGTGCGAGCCAATTTACTAGCCCTACAACCTCTACCCCTTGTTATGTTTCCTATGACATCCTTGGGTCCTCTAGAGACTGAAATAGTTCGACTATTTTGATTAAACAATCAGAAGGTATTGAAGAATTTAGTGGCAAAATAGGCGATAACTCAACTATGGCTAGGTACTGGCTTGAAAATGTCTAGGAATCTTTTTTGATGATATGGCTTGTTTATTTGATGATTATATTAGATGTGACATGTCCTTGATAACAGGTAAGATTTATAACTGGTATTCAACATTAACGGCGGTTGTATCAAAAGACTAGATTAACTAGAATTTCTTCAGATTTGAGTTCAGAAAGAAAAAATGTCATCAAATGTAATATGGACAGGAATTTGTACAACTCAGTAAATATAATCGAGAAATTGTACCTGTGGATTGTGTTAAACAGTTGTTTACGCCTTAGAAAGGCAAACGCATAGGTTAGAGAAATAACACTGGAACTAAATGTAGTGGGACCAAAAAAATAATTGTTGGATCTGAAGCTACTATATCTGATATTATTTCTAATACGTTCTATCTCTTTGATATTATTTATTGTATTTGCACTAGGTGATACTAGATTAACTTACTTATATATTTGCACTGCATTAGTAATGAATAAGGATATATTTCTTGAGTCAATTGAGTTTGATGTTATAGTCATAATCCACTGGGTAGAGTGTAATAGTTAACTTGGTATATCAAAATTATCAGTTGAGAATCTATGGCTGTGATTTTCCTATTGATCTGATATTATTACCATTTCATGAATTTGATATTAATCTGAGAATAGAATGGCTAAGGTTATACAATGCTGTAGTGAACTATAGACAAAAAAAATTGATCTGTACTATTGGAATGGTGAAAGGATTATGGCTGAGTTTGATTAATTCAGATAATACTATTAGAGTTATTTCAATTATCTCTGTACATAAATTGACTTGTAAATGTTATATATATATGTATGTATGTATGTATGTATGTTTACTTGATAATCAAGAAATGGGATCAAAGATTTATCATTTATCTATTATCAGCGAATTTCTTGATCTGTTTCCTGAAGAATTTCTGGGATTTCTGCTTAAATGTGAAAGTTGAACAAATTCAGGATAAAGAATAAATATATTTTATCTAGTATAGACGACTTGTTTGATCAGTTAAAAGACGTAATAGTGTTCTCGAATATAAATACATATTTGGATGCTATTAGCTACTAGTAAAGATTGTGGCATATTGGAAATTGTTATTGAGCTCAATGTGGCCAATATGAATTTTGGTAATGTTGGAAAAGGGCCGAGTCACAATGGATTTTTCATTTGGATTTCTTTTATCACCAGGGAAGAAATTTTTGATTTGGGTTATGGTTGATAGATTGACAAGGACAACTTTTTTATTCCAGTCAGAACTTATTACTTGCTTGAGAAGTAGCTGAGTCATGTAACACCCTCTTAACCATGTTCAATATCGAAATACGGTTACGGAGCATTACCAGACTTATAACACAATTAAATATACATTTCACATACATTTTTTTAATTCCATGTAATCATCATCCAACATCAACTACATTGTCCCTAATACGAGCCTACGATGCCCAAAACATGCTTTAAGAGTAGTTTGGGACTAAAACGATAACTCAGGAAATTTTTACATAACTTAAAAAACAATTCAAACTACAGGGGACACACGCCTGTGTGGCTCGGCCGTGTGAGAAAGACACACTTGTGTCACAGGCCGTGTGGACATTTGAAATGGGATCCCATGGTCGTGTCCCATCCCGTGTCTGACACTGTGTAACTCCCTAACTTGGGTCACACGGCCAACCACACGCTCATGTGACCAGCCCGTGTGCCCTTTCGAAATGGCCTCACACGCCCATGTGCCATGTTGTGTGCTAGGCTGTGCCAAACCTGTAGGGTATACTGACTTATGCCACATGGCCAAATCACACACCCATGTGCTGGGCCGTATGGAGCATACTGACTTGATTTTTAATTCAACACTAGGGGACATACGGCCGTGTAACTTGACCATGTGTCACACACGGCTGAGACACACGCCTGTGTCTCTGCCCATGTGGAAAAAAATAGTCTATTTACCAAGCCATCTTGCCACCCAATTTGCATACACCTACACCAAACCAAATGACACAATTCATGGCATAAAAATAGGCATTCAATTAACTAAATCAAGCCTAATTCATGCTAATTCTATACCATCATCCATAATACACTCAAGTTACAAAATGGGCCATTCCATTTATATCAAATTCACATTCACAATTCAACCAAATAAACACTTTCAAACATGCATCATTTTGCCCAAACTCACAAACATATAACTTTTCAAATATCAGCCATTCACTACAAGCATTAATATAGCAATTATCAACACAAGACAAAGGCCATTTGTATATATATTTACACAACTAAATCAATCAAAATAAGCCAACTCTCATGGCTATACACAAAACCAAATTGGATAATGTGATGAAGTCTCCGACAATTCCCGAATCCGAGCTAGCTTTGATTTCAATATAAAAACGAGAAAATAAACAAAGTAAGCTATAAAGCTTAGTAAGCTTGTATGAAATAAACTCAATTAGTCATAAATACACAATTCAATCAATTGAATATATCAACACATAATTCATATTAGCTAACAAACCTTCCACATATTCAAACATAAGATTAGGTTTGAAATTCACAAGTTTCTTCGATTCAAAACTTATACGATTCATGTACATACCTGTATGACCTCTTATTAGTCTCATACTCATCCATGTCTTTGATATACCTGTTGAACCATTCGAAATACTACCAGATGCTCAGGAATCTCACACCTAAGTGCTACATACACGGTCGAATCTAGCTCAATCTCATATCACATATAATGCTCACTCTCGAGCTATCAATGGGTCTGCTCACACAAGCTGGCGGTCATAACGAAGCTACACGGTACTGTTCACACAAGCTGATGAGTATCCGCAACACATGCTGATAACTCAGCCACCGGTAGGACATACGGACCATCACCCAAATCACATAACCCCTAATGACATGTCATTTGTATCCTAATCTATTCCTAAGGTTCAACTGGGATTTCTCATTTGTCGAATCATCGTCAAATATGTCTGCAAGGTCGATTTTACAATTTATGCAATATTAAAGCATTTAAAACACAAATATAATAATACTTATTACATACGAACTTACCTCGAATGTAAAAAACGACGAAACGAGTCGATTAGTCCAAAATGTTGTTCTTTCCCCAATCTAAATCCATATTTCACTTTTCTTGATCTAAATGTAATCAAAATTAACTTACTTAATTATCACTCTATTCAATTTATCCAAAATACACATTAAGGTAACTTTACACTTTGCCCTAATATTTCCATATTTTTACAATTTAGTCCTTATTTCATAAAATTACAAATTCATGCAATTAAATCTAAACCCATGCTAGATGAATTTCAATTAGGTCCCTAGCAGCCCATATTTTTCATTTATTTCACAATTTAACCATGAATTTTACACATTTCATAATTTAATTCCTATTTGGACATTTTACTAAAAATCACTTAACAAATGTTTTTTTATCTAACAACAAGCATGCATTTTCTATCATTAAACATCAAACTGCACCTATATTCATCAATGGAAAAACCCTAAACCTTTAATAGTTTTGTAAAATAGTCCCTAGGCTAGCTAGACTAAGCTATAACGATATCAAAAACATAGAAATCATTAAAAACGGGACAAAAATGTACCTAAATGAGCATGAGAAGCTTGGCCAAACCCTAGCTTCAAAAATGGCTATTTTTTCTTTGTGACAATCGGCTAAGGAAGATGACAACATAAAAATTTGGTTTTTGTTTTATCTATTTTACTTTAAATAACCAAATTACCTATTTAACCTTAATTATAAACTATTAAAAATACTTAATGCCATAAATGTCCATTAACATTAAAAATGGGCTAATTACTACATAAGTACCTTCATTATTTAATTTCATAGCCATTTAATACCTTTAGCTAATAGAACACAAGCTTTACACTTTACGCGATTTAGTCCTTTTTATCATATTAAGCATTCAAACGATAAAATTTCTTATCACAAAATTATTTTATCATACTTTAGACCTCAAAATAATAATAAAATAAATATTTTGACCTCAGATTTGTGGTCCCAAAACCACTATTCTGATTTGACTAAAAATGGACTGTTACAAGTCATATGTGTCAGAAATTGTTAGATCGCATGGAGTGCCATTGTTTATTATTTCTGATGTTGATTCAAGATTTACTTCTAGATTTCAAGGTAAAATTTTTGAGGATAAAATTTCCTAAGGGGAGAGTTGTAACAGCTTATTTTTCAGAGGTGTGGGAAACAGTGGTTTCGAGACCACAAATTCGATGAGTAAGTTCGTATAATTAGTATTTTAATTATACAAGTCAATAATAATTTTATATTGAATTTTGATTTGATGAATTTTAACTAATTGAATTAATGGTTAGTATGAGTGGTTGTTCCGGAAGTCAAGTGGTTTTAGAAGATAAGATATTAGGACCCCGTTTCTATAAACCTAGCTCGTGAATATTTTTATTAAATATTTACAAAGTCACATTATAGGTTATTTGAAGTTTGGCCCGGTAATTTTAACAATTGGTTGCTTAATTAAGGTAAAAGGATTAAATTGTAAAAGAGGTAAAAGTTAATCACTATAGATTTAAAATAGTAAAGGGATCAAAATGGTGATTAAACCATGGTAAAAAACTCCATGTGGTGATGGATATGATTAATCTACTAGCTTTTGGGTTATTTTCTCATTTAGTCCTACTTAGTTTAAGGTTAAATTGAAATAAAGTTTCATTAACTAATAATTTAAATAATTGAAAGACCAAATGTGCAATTAAACCCTCTTTAGATGGTAATTAAACCATATACTTATATTATGGACATATATGGACACGATTTAGTAATTTTATAAGTTGTAATAAAATGGTACTTTAGTAAATAGTTAAAATATAAGTTAAAATTAAAGAAATTAAATGATAATATGAACATTTTCTTTTCTTCTTTGTGGAAGAAAACCCAAATAGCCATTTTTAGGGTTGGGAAAGCTTCGTTCAAGCTTTAATATCTTATTGGTAAGTGAAATTTCACCCGCTTTTAGTATTTTTTATATTTTTGAGCTTGTATTAGCTTGATTTAGCTAACACGTGGACTAATTTATAAAACTGTTAAAGGTTGTGGATTATTCCATTAATGATTTTAGTGTGTTCTTGAATTTTAATGGTAGATTATTAAACTTGATTGCCAAATATGACTATTTTATAAAGTAGTTTTTGGTAAATTTGATGTTTAAGGACTAAAATGTGAAATAGCAAAATTACATATATCTGTTGTGTAATAACAATAAATATGGACTGTATTAGGGTCCTTGTAACATCCCATTTTTTAGTCAAATTAGAACAGTGGTTTTGAAACCACAAATCTAATGTCAAAAAATTATTTTAATATTATTTTCAGTATTTACAGCATGTTATTTGATATGTGCAAAAATTTCGTGAGCTAATTTTATCAATTGGTTGGTTAATTTGATAAAAAGGACTAAATTGCGTAAAGCGTAAAACTTGTGTTCTATTAGCTAAAACTATCTAATAGCTAAATAACCTTAAAGTTAAGGTCCTTCTATTGCAATTAGACCGTTAATAGCATGATTGGACATATATGGACATATATTAATGTGTTTTAAATGATTTTTATAAGGTTAATATGGTAATTCATTAAATAAAGGTTAAATAATTAAAACAAAAGACAAAACATTTCATTCATCTTTCTTCCTAACTGAAATTAAGAAAGAAAGAAGCCATGGATAAGCTTTGAAAGTTTAGCTAATGCATGCTTCAATTGTAAGTGATCTTTGACACGGTTTTTAATGATTTCTATGTTTTTGAAATCATTGCAGCTCAGTCTAGCTAGCCCGTACCTTTAATTTCGAAAATATTAAAGATTCTGAGAGTTGCCATTGTTGAATCTATGTGTTCTTTGATTTTTAATGTTGAAATATGAAAGGTTAATGATAGATTTTTCATGTTTTGTAAAGTGATTTTTGATGAAAATGCACAATAGGGATTAAAGTGTGAAATGTGCAAATTATATGATTGAAATGTGAAATAAATGAAAGTTTTGGGCTGCTAGGGACCTATAAATAATTCGGCCAAGCTTGGTTTTATTAAAATTATGTGAATTTTGTGTTTTGTGAAATAAGGAATAAATTGTTAAAAGTGTGAAAGTTTAGGGGCTAATGTGCAAATAGGCCTAAATGTATGTTTTGGACTAAATTGAATGAATGGTTGATTAAATAAGTTAATTTTGAATTCATATAGATCAAGAAAGAAAGAATTCAGATTTAGATCGGGGAAAAACAAGGTTATTGAGTAATCGACCCGATCCATCAATTTCGAATACGAGGTAAGTTCGTATGTATTAAGCATTGTAATAATTATGCTTTTAGTGCTTTAATATTGCATATATTGTATATACGGGACTATAGTTATGTTCGATGACAAATCAGCTATTGGTGGCACTTAGTGTGCGAATCAACATAGCTTCGGCTATATATGGCACTTAGTGTGCGAGATATCGAGTATGGCACTTAGTGTGCGAGACATTGAGTATTCAACGGTATTTCGTGTATGTATGAACTTGTTAAGGATTGGTACAGGTATGTACATGTATATTATGAGTTTAAAATCAAAGAAGTTACAAAGTTTGTATATGAGCTTATGAATAAGTAGGTGAAAGGTTTGTTAATAATCATAATGTACATGATAATATATTTGGATTGATGAATGTTGTATTTGTAAATAGTTAAGTTCATATCATACGAGCTTACTAAGCTATGAAGCTTACTTCGTGTTATTTTTTTATGTTTTATAGTGAATCAAGGCAAGCTTGAATCTGGGAGTCGTCGGGAACATCATCACACTATCAAACATCTAACTTGGTACTTTTGAGTTATACATTTATGGTATATGGCATGTATAGGCTAGATGTGGTATTTTGGTTGTGATTATAGCCATGACATTTGGCTTGTAAATTGTATATGTTTTGGTTTGTATATATAGCCATGAGTGATGGCTTATTTTGGTATGTTTGGAATGAATGTGGTTATGGTTTTATAGTTGCTCAAATGGTTAATTGATTTGTGGAGTATAAATGCTTGAGAAATGCCTTGATGAGGTATGAATTTTAGATGTTGTGTTGGTTATTTATAAGGGAGTTATGTGTATGTGAATTATGGTAAATGAACTATATAGATTGATATTGTTTTGGCTTGTATTTGGCTAAGTAAATGGTAGTGATTTGAGATTTGGAATAGATGAAATTATAATGGTATGAATTGTGCATTTGGTTGATGATTTTGGCTGCCCAATTGTATGATGAAATGGTACCATTTTGGTTGTTTAGGTAAGCATGAATAACGGTGACAAATTGGCCTTGCAAATGGCCTATTTTTGTCAACACGGGCATGTGTCTCGGTCGTGTGTGACACACGGTTATGTTACACGGCTGTATGTCCCCTAGTGTTGAAATTGAATTGAAGTCAGTATGCTCCACACGGTTTCACACATGGGCGTGTGACTGGCCGTGTGGTACAAGTCAATATACCCCCTAATTGGCACACGGCCTAGCATACAGGTGTGTGATTGGCCGTGTGGTACAAGTCAGTATACCCCCTAATTGGCACACGGCCTAGCAAACGGGCATGTGGCTTGGCCGTATTGCATAAATCAGTATACCCTCCAGTTTTCACACTATCTGGCACACGGGCGTGTACTCAACCGTGTGATACAAGTCAATATGCATGCCCTGTTTCCACACGGCCTGTTCACACGGGCGTGTGACACTTGTATGGTTGAAATTTTTCTAAGTTTTCAAAATTTTCATATGTTATCGGTTTAGTCCCGAATCACTTCTAAAGTATGTTTAAGGCCTCATAGGCCCTTATAAGGGACCAATTGATTGAGAATGAATGATAATTGTATGAATTGATTGAATGTATGAGAAAAGTACAGTAATGGTAAGTGATATGGTTGATTATTGAGTTGTTAATTACCGTTGATGTTGTAATGGTAATTGATATGGCATATTATATCATCATTTCAAACAAAAATTTTAAGTCAAATTACACAATTAACCTCTATACTTTTTTATTTGGAAAAATAAAAATAAAAATAATTAAATTCACTCTAAAAGAAAAAGTATAAGGACTAACTGTTAATACAAAACAAAGATTTTTTAGTTGTGTGTGTAGGTTGATAACTTGATATACAGAAGTCAAGTTTCATTTCATTCCTTACTTCTAATTATAAAAAGGTTATTTTTACAATTTTAAATGTAAAAATTTCTTTTTATATTATAAAAATAAGTAACTTATTGGGTTTCAATAATTACTATTTTTTTAAAAAAAATTTGCATGCACCTATAATTATTGATTCATATTTTAATTAACATTTGATGATATTTTTACTATTTTAGAGAAAATGAAAATAATGGGAGAGGGTCTCATACTTGGACTAGGTATTATTTGGTACCCATTATTAAAGTATGTTTAAATTTTAGTGCAATCCAATTAATTTAGTTTGTTGGTTTTAATTTAGATTGTACTAACTCTTAAATAGTTTTACTTGAAATTATTTGATTCTAACATTAATTTAATAAAAATAATAATGCATAAAAAACCAAATAACATATCTTTATGAGAATATTTTTGGTGTTTTAATTTTTTAAATAAAATTTTATCTAATTATTTATTTATTAACATTTTTCTAGATATTTAACAAACTGTGCATGTCGTTATTATTTCAGTTCTTTCCACTGCTCTGTTTTCTTTTCTCCATCTTAATTGTTTCACTTACTTTCTCCATATATTATATAGCTAATTCATTGTTTTCATACTCCATGAGCAGGACTGGTGGTAGCTATAACCATTCTCATATGCTTTCTTGTCTTGTGGTTCAAAGGAAAATCATTACTAAATCAAGGAAAGAAGAAAGAGGATGCTAGGATTGAGGCATTCATCAAAAAGTTTGGTTCTCTTGCACCAAGGCGATATTCTTATGCAGAAATCAAAAAAAATGACAAATAAATTTAATCATAAATTAGGTCAAGAAGGATTTGGCAATGTATACAAAGGGAAATTGCCTGACTGTCGTCTCGTGGCGGTCAAAGTCTTAAGTGAATCAAAAGAAAATGGAGAGGATTTCATGAATGAAGTGGCTAGCATTAGTAGAACTTCTCATGTTAATATCATAAGCCTACTTGGTTTTTGTTTTGAGAAATCAAAGAGAGCTTTAATTTATGAATTCATGCCCCACGGATCCTTGGGTGGATTCATTTATGATAGAGGATTGCATCATCGAAGTTGTCGATTGGAGTGGAGAACTTTGTATGACATTGCACTTGGCATTGCTAGAGGACTCGAATACTTGCATCGAGGTTGCAACACAAGGATCTTACATTTTGATATAAAACCTCACAACATCCTTTTAGATGAGAACTTCTGTCCCAAAATCTCTAATTTCGGTTTGTTTAAATTATGTGAAAGAAAGAAGAGTATTATTTCCATGGCTTGTGCTAGAGGAACAATAGGATATACTGCTCCAGAATTGGTTTGTCGAAACTTTGGTGGAGTTTCTTATAAATCTGATGCCAATAGTTATGGAATGATGGTCCTTGAAATGGTGGGAGGAAGAAAAAATATTGATGTTGGAGTGTCTCAAACTAGTGAAGTATATTTTCCGTCCTGGATTTATAAGCATCTTGGTAAATCTATGAACTTGAATCTTAATGGAGTAATAGTTGAAGAAGAAGAAGAAATAACAACGAAGTTGATTATTTTGAGCCTTTGGTGCATTTAATCTAATTCATCTGATCGACCATCGATGACTAAAGTGATAGAAATGTTACAAGCAAATCTTCAATCATTGATAATTCCACCTAGACCTTTTGTATCTTCCCTATACAATCTCCTAAAACTTTAGAACATCATCAATCATTTAAGCTTTGATTTGTTTGATGTTGCAAGTTTAACTCAAACTTCTAATAAAAATTATGATTGAATATTACAATTATTATGAAAAACAATTATTTTTAAAGTAAAAAAAAATCACAACAATTCAGAATATGCTAAAGCATGTGATCGCATGATAAAATTTGGACAATTTCATATGATGAAATAGTTTTCTCTCTCTCTCTCCTCACCATATGAATTAGATTGATTTCATTTAATAATATACATTTTGTTCGATATAAAATTACGTAAGGCATTATGATGGGTTATCAATTGGAACAATGATTATTAGTAAAGAAATAACAACAATGAATCTGAAGAATTCCTTTGTGTTAATTTGACAGGGATTAAGCAATCAACAACATACTTGGTAGAGTGAAAAAAGCGAAAGTATAAGTTGAGAATAATAAAAAATTAAAAGGTATAAATTGATTTGATAGTAGGATAGGACAGAAAGAAATAAAAGGAAGAGAGAAAACTAATCACTTCAAATTAGAATAAAAAAGGAGAGAAAATGACAAGGTAAAAGTTAAGTGTATATTTTACAAAATTATGCAATTTTTTAAAATTTATTATTTCTCTTATTTTTCAACTAAAAAATTATATATATATATATATTTAATTTGTTTTTCGTAGGGAGTTAATATAGGAAAGAAAAAGTTGAAATGCAAAGAAAATTTCCAAATTTAAGAGCTTTGGAGAAAAATTGCAACTTAGACCTTACTAATAAAATGTGTGTCAAAGTTCAGTCGTAAGTGCTGGCAATGAAGAAAACGGCAAAGCAGATAATGAAGTTTGTGGGTCCAATTAATTAATGATTTGCCCCGTCTTGGTTTCAAACATTTCCCTTTCTTCACTGGGAAATCAAGTATGTCCCATGTGTATAATTTTGTATATCATATTATCATATATATAAATAATTAAAATAAAATACCATACCAAAACAAAACAAAACAAAAAAAAATGAATATATATAAATCTATCAAAATCGAGTTAATATGAATTATTTAAAATTTAGAAAGTATATAAAAATATAATACTTTGAGCTTGATTATTATATATTAGATATTTTTTATTAATTAAAAATATTTTTTAATACTTCACACTCTTAATTATTTCAATTAAAAATACCTATTCCAAATTTATCACACTATTTTGTTTGTTAGAAAGGTGTACTTATCATATCAAAATAGATTTTCTTTTTCTATTTTATAAGATATGATTTTTAAAATCAACTACTAAATACATATCGCCAACAGGGTGAACCCACCCTATGACACGATGATAAGTGCATTATTTATTTATTTATTTATTTATTTGTGATATTTCTTTTCTTAAATTATGTTATTTATGTTCTTAATTATATTATTTATATTTATTTTTTATTTAGGGGATAATTGAAGAAAAGTGAGCTTAAAGTTTATTGTTGACAATTTTTTGCATATTAGAATTTCAACACAGCTCACTTTTAGTATTTCGACCATAATTTAAACTATATGACTCCATTTTGAGCTCATAATATACCAATTTGAAGTGAATTGAAAGATTTAACTAAAGTTATTTCATGATTCAAGTTCAAAAAGCATCAAGAAAGAACCTAAAAATGGCTTGAAAGTTTGACACAAAATTGCCAAAATGTTGTAAAAAATTTTGCTTTATTTAATTAATGACACTTTTGTATTTTCTCCAATATATTATTTTTGTCATATGAATAGACATTATTAGGTTAGGGCTTGACGGATTGAGACTTAGTTATTTTTAGTTTTATTTTGCTCTTTATTTTATGGATTTTTAAACCTTTTTTTCTATAGTTAGAAGTTTTGTCGAAGTTTGATTTAATAAATTTGTGAGATTTATTTGCACTTTAAATTTTCTTTGTTCTTTGGTATTCATGTATCTTCTATTTTAATTACATCTGCTTAGGTTGAATACTCGGTCGGTGTTTGATAGTTTAGTACGGTTGCCTTATCAATTAAAATAATTAAATCTATAATTGTTTAATCCATTCTAATACTAGCGACAAACTGCATAAGTTGTTTATGTCGTAATTTACATTTATGTGGTTTGGATGTGCAATCTAGCTTAAATAAACATCGTTGAGGTGAGTTTGTTGGTTAAAATTAGGTCTCTCTCGTTCTTAATATTGCCAGTAAGTTAAATCTTGGGTATTGAGTTACAAGGTTATTTATCTGTTAGAGAAGTAATTTTAAACAAGCAACCTATTGGTTATCGAACAGGTAATGCGAGATTGGTTGTTCGATGCTAAGTCAGCTACTAGAACTAATTTATTATTGCATCGATAATCGAATCTCTAAATCAAACGGAGATTTTACCTTTGACTAGAGTTTTCTCTTGTTGATTTTATTTTACTTAAAAAAAACTATTTCATTGAAAAAAATTTATAATATATATTTTGAAAATTTATCTATAATAAATTTTAGAGAATAATAGTTCAATTTTTTCACTAAAAGTCACAATTATAAATTCAGTCACTATATATAGTTTAAATTACGTTTTAGTCACTAAATTTTAAAAAGTTACAATATGGTCACTAATGTTATCAATATGTTACATTTTGACTACTAAATTGTTAATTACTGTTGATCGTGTAATGGTAACAGACATGGCATTTTTTTTTTTTACATTCAAATTGCACTGTCAAAAGAGAAACAGAGCAGCAGCCAAAGCAGAAAACTTACGGCAAAACGCAGAGAAGAAAAAAACACAGTCCAAAAACAAACATAAAAACCTGCTAATTCTTTAAAACTAAACCTCACCACCAAGCTTTAAACAATTGCATCCGATTTACACCAGCCTTCGCCAAAGAAAATGCCATACCATTACCATTTCTATCCGCCAATGAAAAGACAACGTTTCCCACCGTCAACATAGCAGTCTCAATTTCTGCAAAAACTGAATGAAGCGACCAAGGCCTCAACATCTTGTTAAAACATCACGAAAAAGCCACCAAAGAACCAACTTCAATAAACAAAGACTCTTTTGGCTTCTAATTCATAGCTATAAAGACATCTAAAGCAATCTTCACAGCACCAATCTCAGCCTCCTCAGCAATATTTGCAATGACAACACCAGAGAATATTGCTCTAGCCACCCCCTCCATATCTCTCAAAACTCCTCCACACCCTGCTTTATCTTCTAGTTCAATCCCACATATGTTGAATTTTAACCATCCAGCAGGAGGGGACCTCCAACAAAACGCGGCAGAATTGGATTTAACAGATTCCATCCGATACCTGAGTGGAGAAATCCACCAAAGATTCTCCTGCAACAAAATTTCATCATGGATAGATCTAATCCAAAATAAAGCTCTCACTTTTGATAGAAACACCAAGTTTTCCATGGAAACTCTCTTTTTATCAAAGATCAAACCATTTCTTGCTATCCAAATTGTCCAGCAAGCTGCAGTAATAGCAATCAACCATAATCGTTTCCTAAAAAAAGCCATTCGCATATTGTTACATAAGGCAAAGAAATCCAAAAAGCCTTCCACCTGATTCCATACCGCTTCCCACCACTTGAAGATTCTCCCGCAAAAACCATCAATAACATGGCATGTTAATTTCTATACTTTTTTATTTGAAAAAAGAAAATTAAAAATAATTAAATTCTCCTCTAAAAGAAAAAGTGTAGAGACTAGTTGTTCAATTTGATGCAAAATTTCCTCTAAAATAACAATATAATGCGCCATATTAACTTATGGTTATAATGTTAATTATAGTTAATAATTCAATGAGAAATATAGTAAATCAATAACATTAGCTTTGTGTGGTATATTGTTTGTTATAGGTAGATACAAATCCAAGTTGAAGCTTACATTAATAGGTATAAACCAATTTTTTGGATAATAAGGTGGTTTGAATTAACTATATATCTTCTAATCACACACAATATACATAATTAATATAATTAAATTGATTTTAAATAAATATATACACTCTTTGTATAACTTGTAATGCTTTTCTTTTAAATTAACAATCATACTTTTAACCAAACTTTTATGACGTATTTTCAAGTTTTTCTTTAATTTTATTCGCTGCTTTCTAATGTTTTTATTTTAATTGAATCCTATCTATCGAGTTAGCAAAATTTGATTAATAATTCATAAACAATATGTGTTGCTGGATTTGTATTGGTTTCTATTATATGCTTTATTGTCCTAGGGTTTAACGAAAAATCATTATCTTCGTAAAAAAAATGAATGACGATGCTAGGATTGAGTCATCAAACAAAAGTTTCGTCCTTTTGCTTCAAAATGACAAATTAAATTCAATGATAAATTAAGTTAAGGAGATTTCAGAAGTGTATATAAAGAAAAATTGCCCGATGGTATTTTTGTGGCAGTTAAATTTTTAAGTGAAATGAAGGGAAATGGAGAGTTATGATTTATGAATTCATGCCGAAAGGATCATTGGACAGGTTTATTTATAGTCAAGAATAGGATAATCAAAATCGTCAATTGGAATGGATAACTTTGTATGACATTGCACTCGGCATCGTTAGAGGACTCCAATACTTGAATCAAGGTTGTAATATTAAGATCTTGCACTTTGACATAAAACCTCACAATATCCTTTTAGATTAGATTTTTTGTCCAAAGATCTTTGATTTTGGCTTGTCTAAATTATGCAAAAGAAATACGAGTATTGTATCAATGATAGGTGCTAGAGGAACTGCTAGATATATTGCTCCAAAAGTGTTTTTTTTTTTGGAAACTTAAGAGGAGTTTCTTATAAATTCGATATCTATAGCAACGGAATGATGGTGCTTGAAATGGCCAGAGCTAAAAAAAATATTAATATTGAAGCATCCCGAACCAATGAAATATATTTCCCCTCATGAATTTATAATCATCTTGGTCAATCTACGAACTTGAATATTAACGAAGAAATAACAGACGAAGAAAAACAAGTAACAAAAAGAATTGATTGGAGTGAACCTTTGGTGCATTCAAACCAATCCATTAAATAGGCCATCAATGACTAAAGTATTAGAAATATTGTAAGGGAGCCTTCAATCATTAGAACATCCTCCATGACCCACTTAAGATGTTACAAACATTTTTTAACTTGAATAATTTACTCATGTTGAATCAGTCATAAGTAAATTTAACAAATTATATATTGTGATCACATAACTTTTTTTAATATTTTTTAAATATATCTTAAATGTTAATTGTGTAAACATAAATATAACATAAATGATTAAATGCATCAAAATTTTAAATATATATGTGTTTATTAATAGTTTGTATATTTAATAGAGGGTAAAAGTATTATGGAGGTTCCTATATTAAGAGTCGGATTGCATCTATTTGTTAAAAATTTCATCTATTTGTACTATTAGTATGATTCACGGAATAATTAGACAATGACATGTGACATGTCACGTGTACCTTATGTTACAATTAATCTCGAATTCTATGTATCTAATAATTATGCTACTATTAATTGCAATTAAGCAATTAAGTTGGTTGTGACTTGGTTATTATATTATCATATTTTGATTTAATTAGGAGAAATTTAGCTAAGGAATGATAATCTGAAGTTATCTAATATGACTTTGTTTTCTTATTCAGACATGAAATCAAGAAGTTCAAAAAAAAAAACTCTACTTTTATCTTATTATTATTTAATAAGAAAATTAATTTCGATGAAATTGTAGAAGTCTACTTCCATCCTGTTAACTTGATTTAAGAACTGCTTGATTATGTTGAATTAAGCTCTTTTAGTCAATAAAGAATGAATTTGGTTCCCATGATAGTGGGATACTCGAATGAGACTCCACTAATGCCCAACATGAATTCAAATATTTTGCATAAATGTCTGGCTTACACCTGATCCATGTTTTGGTTGTCCAGTTATAGCATACTCCTATCATCTCCCTGCAGTTTCCATCTAATTATCCATTTCAACTTTTGTCTTCTTCCAATAGCTTATATACATAGACTTTGGCAACACTGTAAAGCCAAGTTTCCATGATGTTAATCTAGAAATTCCATGTATCCGCTTCCAATTTCCTGTATATTTCCAGACTTGAAATATCACTATCATTTACTTTAATAAAATGGTTTCAACATAGACCAATGAAAGTTCCAAAATTCTATCTATCTGATTGCAATTCACTGCAATACCGTTAGTTCTGGTTTGTCTAATCCTCTTTGAACATCCTTTCATAAACTTACTCCACGCTGCATTTCTGTAACATCAACAACATGCCTCTCTTCTTCTTTCTTTTTGCAATACCTTTAGTTTCATACTTGTGGTCATTTAAACATATATTTATATTGTACTTGCAACACTTTTCAAAAAAAATAAATTAAAAAATAAATTATCTTATATAAATTTAGTATTATTTATCAAAAAACATTATTTCAACAAAAAAAATAATACATAAAAACCAAATAAAACAAATAACAAATTTTTATGATACTATTTTGGTGTTTTAATTTTTAAATAAAAATTTATCTAATTATTTATTAACTCTTTTTCTAGATTTCTAACAAATTATGCATGTAGTTATTATTTCAGTGTTTTCCACTGCTCTAATATTTTACTTTCTCTATATATTATATCTCCAATTAATTGTTTATTTGACCCGATTCATACTCCATTAGCAGAATTGACGGTAGCTATAACCATTGCCATATTCTTCGCTGTCTTGTGGTTCAAAAGAAAATCGTTACCAAATCAAGGAAACAAGAATGAGGATGGTAGGATTGAGGCATTCATCAAAAAGTTCTGGGTTCCTATATATTGTGTTATTACTTAACTTATATGTACCCTTAAATGGGTTAAGCTAGCCCAATTACTAAAGTTGTAAAGATTTGTTATTTAAATGGGATAAACATAAATTTTTATTCAATGTGTAATTCGATACTTGAACTTTGATTTGATGCAATTATATACATGAAATTTTAATTACAATTCAAGTGTATAAATAAAACTTTAATTTTAATTCAACTGTACATATTTGAATAAATGAATACATCAATTAATTTTTATTTCGAATAAATATAATTATTTATGTATGTAATATGCTAACGTAAAATGATGTTATATTGATAATTATATTAGTAATTTTTGAATTACTATTTAATATATTTATATTTAAATTTAAATAAAACATATAAATATTACATGAAAAAATTATTTTTTACTTCTTTTAATAATAAAATTAGATTATGGTATATATTCACACAATTTGGGTGAATTTTCTATTATTATATATACTAGAAATTCTGTACCTATACATGTGGAAATAACATATTTAAAACATAGATATATGTTTAAATTATAAATAAAATGAAATTAAAACACATGAATACAATTATTTATCATAGTATTACCATCGAATATCCTAAGTAGATGTTGAGTTAATTTGTAACACCATATCAAATTCCAATCAACAACATTATTAATATGCACAATTGATAGATGTAATAAAGTATGCATAATAAATTTAAAATGTATAAATAATTAAAATAAAGTATTATTATTGAGTGGTAGTTTTAAAGTTTTTTTCCAATATAATTGGCATGGGTCTAAATTACACCATATGTACATCTTTATTGTTTTTAAATTAAAACAATTAAAATATTCTTGAATAATATTATTTATTTTAAATATAAAAACGCATTTTTATAATTTCTCTAATCGAGTTGGTGCTCGCCTGCGTGATTAACCCATGACACCAATTCAATCCAGAGTTTAAATAATAGTAAGTGTATATATATACAATTGATGGAGGCAATAAAATATACATAATAAAATTAGAATTAATATAAAAAAATAAAAATAAATAAAGTTTTAGTTGAGTTGAGTTGTAAATTAAAATTTTACTAATAAAATTGGCATGTGTTCAAATCCTACCAAATACATAATTTTTTTGTTTTTTTAAAGTAAAAATATTAAAATACCCTCAAATAATAAAACTTAATTTAATAATGGTAGGGCATTTCTATAATTTTCCTAATCAAGTTGGTGTCCAGTTGACTCGTGATACTAACTCAGTCAAGAGTTTTAATTTTTAACGAAAACACTAAATAAAATATTAATTTTTAATGTTTTTGACATGACAACTCGCATGACAATCCATGTACACATCATGCTAACATAGCGCCATTTATCTTATATGTCACACTAACAAATAATTCAAAAATTATAAAAATTCAAAAAAATGTAAATATTCATAAAAATTCAAAAAAATTAGCATGGAGTATATGAGGACTGTCATACAAGCTGTTGCACTTAAAAACTTAACATTTTAGTTAGTAATTCCATTAAAAAAACATATTTCAACTTTTTCTTTAAAAGGTTAATGGTCAAATTTAATTTTTTTAAAAAATTTAGGATCAAATTTAACTAAAAAAATAAAAATCAAATTGATAAAAGATATAAATATTAAAGATTAAATTTGATATTATGCATAATTTAAAAGTGACTTGGAAAGAGGATGAGTTATAAGTTGGAATGATTATTGGTAAACAAATAACGTTGAATCTGGAGAATTTGCTTGTATAACTTTGAGAAAGATTAAAGTACGATTTGGAAACCGGATTTATGATACTAACAAATATAATAACTTTATGTCTCACTTTGTGGCTTCATTATCAACACTGTTTAAAATATCATACGAAAAATATATGCAAACAATTGATAAAATTGAAAAAAAAAGTTTAAAAGTATCAGTGGAAATTTTCTATAGCTTTGTGTTACTCAAGCCTATATTCTTGCTTCCACTTCCCCTTAAGGTGGAATGCTCCTCTATCGATGTATTTTTACATCCCACAGCTTCAGCATATCGTTTAGTCTCATTCATCTTCGGTACAAGAACACTCGATCAGTGAACAATTACACACTCTTTCTAGGGTGGCTATTTTTGATAAACCTCTTAGCTATCTCTACACATCTACTTCTTTTATTCCTAAACGGTCATTTAAAGGCCTTAAGTGGTGATCTAATGTGACAGCCCTAAATTGACCCTAGTCGGAAAGTGGTTTCGGGACCACTAAATCGAGTCACCGAAGTATTTGAATATGATATTTATTGTCTAAAATATGTGAATATGAATGTGTGAAAGTTTTAAGCTTCGATTTAGTCGATTGCATGTGAATTTAGTTAATAGGACTTATGTGTGACACTTTTGAAATGTGATAGGTTAATCTATAAGGAATTATTAATGCATGTTATAAAAATGATGGGTTTGCATGTCAAATTAACCAAAAAATCAAGATGGTGGCCGGCCATGCTATGGGTTAAAGCATATTATAAACATTTTGTGTTAATGTTTTATGTTAGAAATAATAAAATAAAAGGTTAGTAATAAAGTAATGAAAAGGGAGGGGTGATGAAAACAAAGTTGTCTCATCCATGCTCCCCCATTGCCGTGACTTGAGGAAGGAAGAAGAAAAGGATTCTTTTGCTTCATGTTTGGTTGGTTGATGTTTAGGAAGAGGTATGTTTGATGTTATTCCATGAAATTCATGCATATTTTCAGATGTTGGTTTAAATTCTTTTGCTATTTGATGGAGATGATACTCAGCCATGGGTGTTGTCTTCTTGGTTGGTGTTTGATGTTGTGGTGATGAGGCATGAAGATGATTGAGTTTGAGTGCTTAATAAAAAGGATGGGTCTTAACAACTTCATGAAGTATTCGGCCATGGTGCTAAAATGTTGTATTGTGTTTAAACTTAGAATTTTTAGTTATATGGATGTGTTAAGTTGCTTGAAATGTTAGATTAATTTGAACTCATCACCAAGTTCTTTAGGCAACCCATGTTAAAAATTTCGTGAAACAGGGCCAGAGCGATTACTGGATCCCCTATTCTGACTTTGAAAATTTACCATAAATTAACCAGAGACAATTATAAGTCATTCTTTATATGTATAGATTCCTTTTTGAGTCCAGTTTTATTAGAAACAAACAGCATAAGTATTGAAGCTCTGTACAGGGAGATATCTAAGTCGTAATGCATGAAGGTCAGAGTAGTCGAACCCTGAAACAGGGGAGACTTTAACTAATAAACTGTACTAATTGGCCTAACTAAAAATTCTAGAAAAAAATATATAGATGGATATATGAGTCTAGTTTCAGGGAAAATTTACGGAATCAGTTTTCGAGTTCTGGAACTCGAGATATGATTTTTAAGGTGACAGTGACGCAGTTAGCCAGCTTGTCTGGAAATTTTAAAATGAACTGTGTAAATAAATGAATTAAGTTCGTTAACACCTCGTGTTCGACTCCGGAAACGGCCTCGGGTGCGGGGTGTTACAATTTTATTGGTATCAGAGCTACGGTTTAGTCGATTCTAGGACTACCGTAATACGTTCAGGTCTAGCTATACATGCCATTGTGTGTTGATTTGATAGTGTGGCGATTTCTAACAGTCAAAAATGTGTTTATTTATAGTAAAGGATCCCGATCCCAACCGGGCGGTAGCTGATGATCTTGAGAGTGTAGCGCCTGCTCCCGCACAAGGGACAGCGCTGGTGGACTCTCAACCTATTGCTAGTAATCAGAATGATGAAGCTAGACAGGCTTTTTATAGCGTGATGAATGATTGGTTCAACCAATACATTCGAACTAATACGGCTATTCCACAACCCCAATTCCCGACTAATACAACCCCTGCACCTGCGATACCTCCGATAACTGACCAGATAAGGTTAAATAAGCCCCCAGTTGATAGAATCTGAAAACACGGGGCTACTGAATTTAAAGCTACAGATAGCGACGATGCCGAGCAAGCTGAATTTTGGTTGGACAATACTATTCGGGTACTTGAAGAACCATCTTGCACACCCGATGAATGCCTAAAGTGTACTATCTCTTTGCTACGTGATTCTACCTACTATTGGTGGAATACGTTGATTTCTGTCGTGCCTAGAGAGCAAGTAACTTGGGAGTTTTTCCAAACCGAGTTTCGAAAAAAGTATATCAGCCAGAGATTCATTGATCAAAAACAGAAAGAATTTCTTGAACTTAAACAAGGTTCCATGTCGGTTACTGATTATGAACGAAAGTTTGTAAGGTTTAGCCGGTACGCTCGAGAATGCATTTCTTCAGAAGCTGTGATGTGTAAACGTTTCGAAGATGGACTGAACGATGATATAAAGTTGTACGTTGGCATTTTAGAAATCAGAGAGTTTGTGGTACTTGTCGAGCGAGCTTACAAAGCCGAAGAGCTCAGTAAGGAGAAAAGAAAAGCTGATATGAGAGCAAAGGAGTTTCGTAAAAGATCTTCGGGGAAGCCCTTTCAACAGTCATCGAAGAAATTTAGAGATGATTTAGGCCGATCTAAAGACACTTCGGGCTTTTCTAGACGAGACCGTGATCGACCCCCTGTGAGTACACGAGTTACTTCGGTCGCCAGTGTTGAAAATGATCGTCGAGGCAGAACAGAGTGCCAGTATTGTGGTAAATGGCATTCGGGGAGTTGTAGATTCCATGACCGCTCCTGTTACAAGTGCGGATCAGTTGACCACTTTATCAAGGATTTCCTGAGACTGTCCGAACAAAATGTAAACCAGAGTGGGAAACCGGGTGCTACTACTGCTCGAGGTAGACCATCTAAAAATACGGGGAATGCTAGCGGCGGTCCGAGAGGATCTAGAGATGTTACCACCAGATCTGAGGCTCGTGCTCCTGCTAGAGCCTATGCTATACGTGCACACGAGGATGCTTCTTCACCTGATGTTATTACCGGTACTTTCACTCTCTTTGATACTAATGTGATTGCTTTGATTGACCCTGGGTCTACTCATTCTTATGTATGTGAGACTTTAGCATCCAGTAAGACTTTACCTATTGAGTCTACTGAGTTCGTTATTAGAGTGTCGAATCCCTTGGGTCGTTATGTACTTGTTGACAAAGTGTGTAAGAAATGTCCCTTAGTAATCAGAGGTTCCTGCTTTTCGGCCGATTTGATGCTTTTACCGTTTGATGAATTTGATGTTATTCTCAGTTTGGATTGGTTGACCGTACATGATGCAGTTGTGAATTGCAAAAGTAAGACTATTGATTTGAGGAGTGCAAATAATGAGATAATCCAAGTTGAGTCTACTGTTTTGAATGCATTGCCAACAATAATATCCTCGATGTTAGCTCAAAAATATGTGAGAAAGGGGTGTGAAACGTACCTTGCATACGTGCTTGATAATAAAGAGTCAGAAAAGAAACTTGAATCGGTACCAGTGGTTTGTGAATACCCGGATGTTTTTCCCGAAGAATTACCGGGTTTACCACCTGTTCGGGAGGTAGAGTTTGGTATTGAGCTCGTACCTGGGACTACACCGATTTCGATAGCTCCGTATCGCATGGCACCAACAGAATTAAAGGAATTGAAAGCTCAGTTGCAAGAGTTGACGGATAGAGCTTTCGCTCGACCGAGTTTCTCACCTTGGGGTGCACCAGTATTGTTTGTGAAAAAGAAGGACGGAACCATGAGGTTGTCAATCGACTATCGTCAGCTGAATAAAGTGACAATAAAGAATAAATATCCGTTACCGCGTATTGATGATTTGTTTGATCAACTAAAGGGAGCCTCAGTGTTTTCAAAGATAGATTTGAGATCGGGCTATTATCAGTTGCGAATTCGAGATTCGGATATACCCAAAACTGCTTTCAGAACGAGATACGGTCACTACGAGTTCTTAATGATGCCGTTTGGGTTCACTAATGCCCCAGCGGTATTTATGGATTTGATGAATCGGATCTTCAGACCGTTTTTGGATCGGTTTGTAGTTGTGTTTATCGATGATATTTTGGTCTATTCGAGAAATGAAACCGATCATGCTGAACACCTGGGATTAGTGCTGCAGATTTTACGGGATAAGCAGTTATATGCTAAGTTCAGTAAGTATGAGTTCTGGTTAAGAGAGGTGAGCTTCTTGGGTCATGTGGTATTTGCATTGGGTATTCGAGTTGATCCGAACAAAATTTTAGCCATACTTAACTGGAAGCCCCTGAGAAATATTACTGAGGTTCGGAGCTTTTTGGGACTTGCCGGTTACTACAGACGCTTTGTAAAGGGTTTCTCGATGATAGCCACACCAATAACGAAGCTACTTCAGAAAGATGTTAAGTTTGAATGGATAGAAAAATGTCAGAAAAGTTTCGATCAATTGAAAACTTATTTGACTGAAGCTCCAGTACTAGTGCAGCCCGAATCAGGCAAGGAGTTTGTTATCTACAGTGATGCATCCTTACTTGGGCTGGGTTGTGTATTGATGCAAGAAGGTCGAGTTGTAGCTTATGCGTCGGGACAATTGAAGTCACATGAGAAAAATTATCCAACCCATGATCTCGAATTAGCTGCCATCGTATTCGCTTTGAAAATATGACGACATTACTTATTTGGTGAGAAGTGCCATGTATATTCGGATCACAAAAGTCTCAAATATTTGATGACTCAAAGAGACTTGAATCTGCGACAAAGGCGTTGGCTTGAGTTGTTGAAAGATTATGTGCTTGTCATTGATTATCACCCGGGAAAGGCTAATGTGGTTGCGGATGCCTTAAGTCGTAAATCACTGTTTGCTTTACGAGCGATGAATGTACACTTGTCTGTTCCATCCGACAATGTGTTAGTAGCAGACTTAAAGGCCAAACCATTGTTGATTCATCAAATTCGTGAAGCTCAGAAAGTCGATGATGAATTAGTTGCAAAACGGGCTGAATGTGTTTCGAACAGGGAATCAGAGTTTCAAATTGATGATGACGATTGTTTGAGGTTCAGAAGTCGTTTGTGTGTTCCAAGAAATTCAGAACTTATTTCGATGATTCTGAACGAAGCTCGTTGTAGCCGAATGTCAATTCACCCGGGGAGTACGAAAATGTACAACGATCTGAGACGTCAGTTTTGGGTGGCATTGTATGAAACGAGACATTTCCAATTTTGTTTCGAAGTGTTTAATATGTCAACAAGTGAAAGCGGAACATCAAGTGCCTACAGGTTTACTTCAGCCGATCATGATACCTGAATGGAAATAGGATCGAGTCACGATGGATTTTGTATCTGGGTTGCCATTGTCGGCAACTAAGAAAGATGCGATTTGGGTTATTGTTGATAGACTGACTAAGTCGGCTCATTTTATTCCCGTACGTACGGATTACTCATTGGATAAACTAGCTGAATTGTATGTTTCTCAGATTGTAAAATTACACGGGGTACCTATTTCTATTGTGTCAGATAGAGATCCGAGATTCACATCGCGATTTTGGAAGAAATTGTAAGAAGCTTTGGGTACCAAGTTGCATTTTAGCACCGCTTTTCATCCCCAGACCGATGGTCAATCCGAGCGGATAATTCAGATACTCGAGGATATGTTGAGATGTTGCATCCTTGAGTTTAGTGGTTCATGGGAGCGGTATTTACCTTTGATTGAATTCGCTTACAACAATAGTTTTCAATCAAGTATTAAGATGGCACCTTACGAGGCTTTGTACGGTCGCAAATGCCGTACACCATTGTTTTGGACATAACTCAGTGAAAGTTATACTTTAGTCGTAACTAATTTCATTACTCAAAACTTACTAAGCATTAAATGCTTATTCTGTTTCTTTGGTTCTCTGTTTTATAGATTTTGTTCGTCAGCTATCAGACTCGGGATTGTCAAATTCGAAGTCATCCACACTATCTAAGCCCTTTTGGTACTCTTTTAGTTAAACTTTGATAACGGCATGTATAGGATTGACCTTCGTTGTTAATTAAGTACCTTTTTGGTATTGTATATATTCGGTTGGCCATGCGAAAATGGCTTATATATTTTGAGCATAGCATTATAATCATTTTATATATATATATGGTTATTGAGAAGTGTGGAAATGCTTGGCAATGATTAGCCATTGGAATGGTTAATCACGATCATATTTGGTGCTATGTATGTTAAATGGCTAGTTAAATCATGGAAACTATGAAATAGGTAAAATCTGCCTTAAAATAGATGCTGACAGCAGCAGTGATGTGAATTTGAAAAATCACTAAAAATAGTAGAAATGTAATTAAATAATGAATAAATTATGTAATTGAATCTTGATGAGTCTATTTTCATATGGAAGAAGCAAAACGACCATATGAGCCGTATTTTATGAGATGTTTAAGTTTTCGTGAAACAGGGCCAGAGCGATTACTGGATCCCCTGTTCTGACTTTGAAAATTTACCATAAATTAACCAGAGACAATTATAAGTCATGATTTATATGTATAGATTCCTTTTTGAGTCCAGTTTCATTAGAAACAAACGGCATAAGTATTGAAGCTCTGTACAGGGAGATATCTAAGTCGTAATGCATGAAGGTCAGAGTAGTCGAACCCTGAAACAGGGGAGACTTTAACTAATAAACTGTACTAATTGGCCCAACCAAAAATTCTAGAAAAAAATATGTAGATGGATATATGAGTCTAGTTTCAGGGAAAATTTACGGAATCAGTTTTCGAGTTCTGGAACTCGAGATATGATTTTTAAGGTGACAGTGACGCAGTTAGCCAGCTTGTCTGGAAATTTTAAAATGAACTGTGTAAATAAATGAATTAAGTTCGTTAACACCTCGTATTCGACTCCTAAAACGGTCTCGGGTGCAAGGTGTTACGTCTAAGCTATTTCTCTCTCGACGATAAAATTTATCTCCTATCGTCTCACTGCCGACCTCAACCCCTGTTATGACCTCTCATAAAAATGTCTTATCAAAATGGAGTCATATTCCAAGAGCAGGCATTGAATCAGATAATGAAGTATGTCGGTCCAATTGATTAAATATTTGCCTGGTCTTGGGTTCAGACTTTTCTTTGTTCAGTAGGCAGTCAAGTACATCCTACATGCATACTATATAGAAATACAATATAGAAAATAAATAATTAAAATATGATACAATATGACAAAAATAAAAAGAAATGATACCATCATTGACATAACATATATAATACAAATTATTTACGTTTCAAATTTATTATTATTAAATTTAATTTTTTATTATTAAAAAATATCACATGTGAACTCTTAATATTGAAGATAATGGTAGAGGTTCATAATCTTTATCGAATTATAGTTTAAATATTTGGTTCGGTAAAAAATGGTTTAGATACTTAATTCAAAAAAGCGGCATAATTTGAGGGTGGCTTATTAAATCAAACTTAATTATTATTTTTAGATAAATATTATTACTATAGATGAATTTTAATTTAATATATAATATCATACATAAATTTTGATTTTAAAAAATTTTATATATAAAATTTTAATTTAATTTAATTTTCATATATCACTAATAATATATCAAATTAACGTGATATTATTAAATCTGATTGTCAAATATGGATCGGGCCAAGTTGGGCCAAAATAAAAAAAATTACCCGAAACTCAGCCCATTTTCTAAACAGCCTTTATTTTTTTTATTCAAACCCCTTTTTTTGAGCTTATATTTTTATTTAAATCTTTTTATTTTTCGAATGAACCTTCAAATTTAAACGAATACCTCAACCCAAAATCAAGTCTAACCATGTTGCTATTGATTACCCTTTTTGGGATGAAATCTACTGGAAAGTTGTAGCTTTCCAAGGGTGAAGCTAAGAATGGTGATAAAATTAAGTTTTTAGGGTGGACCCACTTATATATTCAAGAACCTTCTTTTCCTTTTTTAATCTGACGTTCTCATCCACCTAGTTTTGTGATATTCTCATCACTGGCTTTTTCTATCAAGTTCAGTCCATCAAATTTATCCTACATGTTAGAGTGCTCGACATGAAATCTAAGAGTCAAGATCAGTTACTCTCACATTACTTATTAACGAATCATTACCGTCTCTTCAAAAGAGATAATTGTGATGTCATGATTATGATATACATGTAATTTTTGATAAATTAATGATTTGTTGGTACTAACATTCAAGTTAAGTGGTGAATTATTGATTCATGGGTCCGTGAATTGCTAAGCAAATCACAAACAATATTCATTTTAACCAATTATTTAATCAATTACTTCATAAAATTTAATGGTTGATGTAAATAGGCTAATTTGTCCGGCCCCAAAAAGAAACCAAAACACAAAAAAATACAATAAATGAAACAGTCTATTAATTAAAAATCCTTTTTACAGTCCAAATCTAAATTTAATACATGACCTTAAACCCAAAATTAAAACTCAAGACCCAAGTCACAAGCCCAATGACTAAACCTAGACCTGATCCAAAAATAGGCCCAATAAGCCCAAATGCCTAAACAAAGAAACCCTAGGGTTTTCTCCTCACATTTGCGCCGCAACTGCAGACGAGCCCCAGCCCTCGCGCCATACGACCGCCTTCAACGCCTCCGTACGCCCTACGTCGAGTGCCACATATCCCCACAGCTGGCTCCATACCTCCGTACCTGCAAACAAACGAGGCAGAACAGCAGCGAATGCAAACAAAAGAGAAATATTGTATTTTTTCTTTTTTCTTTTTTTTCTTCGGCTATAAAGCCGAAATTTTAATCCTTGTAATCGGTTACACAAAAAAACAGACATTTACGCAATCCGCAATAGAGAGAAATCAGAATAGAACTAGAAGGTGATTTTTTTTTCGAACGCCTTGTGCTTCTTCTTTTTTTTCCGCATCTATTTCATCTTCCTTTCATGTTTCATATGTTTTCTGCATAATATAATAAAAAAGGAAGCATACCTTCAAACGAGCCATCGGGGACCATCTCTTCTTCGTCGAAATCGAAGCTTGAGATGGGTTTTCGGGCTAAAAATCTTACCTTTCGAGGTGAGGCTTAGAGTAGGAGAATGAAACGACTCCATGGGGAGCCACCGTCCATCAATTTCAATGGTAGAATGGGGCAGTCGAATGGTCAAATGGGGGGATGGGAAAACCCAAAAATTTGCTGTGTTGAAACTCTAAGAATTGGGTCTGCTGCTTATGGCGAAAAAAAAGGGGAATAGTAAGCTGCCATTCAACGGCTTTAAGTTTCAAATATTAAGCAAAACGGTACCGTGTAAGAAGGGTGGGGGGAGCCTTTTGCGCCAAAAATGGTCTATTTAGGAAACAAGTCCTTCCCCTTGCGCACAGCCTTCAATTTGCGTCCAATTTGCCTACCTTGTGTTTTAAAATTAGCCCTGTAATTTGCGCATGTTTGCGCTTTGGTCCGTATCTCTGCTCTGCGTTTTAGAACTTAGGTTATTTCTAGTTCTAGTCCTTTTACATTGACGCGCATCACACGTTGGCCCTCTTTTGATTATTTTATTTATAAATTAGCCCATTCATTTTAATTGTATTTTAATTGAGTCCATTTGATTTACATGGTCTATCATTTTTTTTATCAACTTAATACTTTCTATACATGTATATACATACTTTTTTTGAATTAACAAGATAATATTAGCTCCTGATTTTATAAAGTCTTTATTTTAAAGTTTTCTTTTATCATATTGTTTTAAAAAAAATTATATATTACTTTGTTTTATTCATATAATATTGTGCATATATAGTTCATGGCAAGACTAGTTTTTTTTTTATATTCTATATATTATTAATTCTACGTTACTTTTACATACATAATTCCTTTTAAACCTACTTGTATATTTGTGGTCGTATTTTTTTAGCCCATCATGTATATAATTTATTCTCAAGAACACATCTTATTATATATATATTTAGAACCTTTCACGTTTTACATAATATTTAAATTGTCTTTCACCATATGTACATGTTTAAGTTCTAGCCATTTTTCCATATTAATTTAAAATTTGTCGTATTCTTCATTTTTAAATTATTTTATTATTAATCTAAGGTTTTCATATATTATTTATTTTAGATATGTACTATTTGTTTTGTGTTGTTACATATTTTTTATTTTAAAACTTGATGTATCCTTAAAATCGTTTTATCATTCTTTTAAAAAAAAAGTTTTCATATATTTTTATATACATATTTATATTTTATCCTCATATTCGATCCTTTTATATATATATATATATGGTGTATATGTCATTTAAATTATTTTTCTTTTTTATATGTATATGGTCATTTTTAACTAGATACTCCTAAAAAAAACATACTTTGTACATATGAGCATATTTTTTTTATATATATTAAAGTTAACTTATTTCTTATATATATTATTAACCCTATATTATTTTATACATATGATTTCTCAAATTTTTTCTTGTATTTCATTATATAGTCCTACGTAATATATCTTCTAAGTAATCATTATTTATATATGTATATTTATTGATACCTACATTTGATCTATATATTATTAAATCCATGTGTTTCATACATATAGTCTTCTTTATATATATATATATATAAGCATGTTCTTAAGTCCATTATACGACTTGTTATAAAATTAATTTAAGCTTGTAGGTATTTCTATGTTTTTACAAATAATTATTTTTAAAAGTCATTTATGTATATATGTTTTATAAATCTATTTAGTGTATTATAACTTGTCATATATCTTTATTATTCTTTCATATTATATACATTATTATCATGTACGTTGTCGATTTTTAAATGCATTTGTGTCTAAAACATTTTACATGCAATTTGATTCAAATTTCCACTCTATAATATCTATTTCTATAATTATATATCCTTACTTTTTATGCAAATTGGTCAACCTATATATTATGTGTTCATTTATTCGTCACTATTTTAAAATTATTTTATACCACATTGGCTTCTAATTGTTATGTTGTTCCTCTTTTTACATCTTGCGTTAATTATTTTATATCATGTTATGCACGTCATTTTGGCACATTTTTATGTATTGTTTTGTGGTGTTGTATTGTTGTAGTATTATTTTCTTTATTGTATTGTATATAAATTATTTCCCATGCATGTTATCATTGCATTATTTATTTGTTTATTATTTTATATTGCCATGTTAATTATTCTCCATGCATGTTGAGATTGAGCTATATTTCCAAGCTAATTGTGCTTAGTTGTAAGTGTTTGTTAGTTGGTCAAATAAATCGTATTGCCTCCACTCTTCTATTTTCGTATTTTATATGTACATATTACCCCATTCATCGTTTTCCTTTTGATTTTCGAAATGTGGTTTTATAAAATCCAAATTTTATGATTAATTTCGTTTCATTTCAAAAAATGCATTAATACGTTTTAAGCTAGTTTATAAGTATTCACTTAAAAATTCTTTAAAACGAAGTCGAGATTCGACATTTGGCAATTCGCGGAATAGTGCCCTAACGTGTTGGGTTACAATTTCGCATTTGCTTAAAATAATCGAATATCCCTTCAAAATTTCACTCATGCCTTTTAAAAATTCTTTAAAATGGAGGCGATGTGCGATATTTGGCAATTCATGGAATCGTGCCCTAACGGGCTGGGTTGCAATTTCTCGTTTGCTTAAAATAATCAAATATCCCTCCAAAATTTCACGCATGTCTTCTAAAAATCATTTAAAACGAAGGCAATATTCGGTGATTGACAATTCGGGAATCATGCCCTATAGTGCTGGGTTGTGATTTCTCGTTTGCTCAAAACAATCGAATATTCCTTTAGGTTTTCACTCATGTTTATTAAAAACCTTTCAAAACAAATGATGTTCGATGTTTGGCGATTTGAGAATTGTGCCATATCGTGCTGGGTTGCGCTTTTTCATTCGCCCTATACAATCGAAGATCCCTTCGAAGTTTCATTCACGTTTTCTAAAAACCCTTTTAAACGAAAGAAGTGTTCGATGTTTGGTAGTTCGGGGAATAGTGCCATATCGTGCTGGGTTACAATCTCCCGTCTGTCCAAAATAACCGAATATCTCTCCGGAATTTCACTCGTATTTTCCCAAAGTGAGGTAATGATCGATGTTTGGGAATTCGAATAATCGTGCCCTACTGTGCTGGGTTTCGATTTTTCGTTGGACTAAATAGTTGAGCATCCCTTCGTGATTTTCAAATTATAAATTTTCGAACGTCGAACAAGAAGATTTTTGACAATCAACTCGGGTTATTCAACTGTTATAAAAAAACCACATTTCAAAAACATTTTTAATTTTAGACATAAGAACAGTATTTAATCGATTTGGTACCAATTTTGGGCGTAGTAAGGGTGCTAATCCTTCCTCATGCGTAACCGACTCCCGAGCCCGTTTTCTAAATTTTTCGTAGACCAGAGTTGTTGTTTTAGTAGATCACAAATGTTTTATTAAAATAACCAAATTCTTAGGTGACCCGATCACACCAAAACAAAAGGATCGGTGGCGACTCCACATTTCTGTTTTTCAAAAGTCGATATTTTCATTAAATTTAAAAATTTTAAATAAAAAGGATGGTTTCGACAGCTTGGCGACTCTACTGGGGACTAGAGAGTCGAGCCATAAAATCGATTTATTTGTTGTGTTTCTGTCAAAAATCGAAAACTTGTTTTGAAAATCATAATTGCATTCATTTGTATGATTGTTATGGTTCAAATCTCGTAGAATAGTACTGCATTTCATTGCATGACCGCTGTAGTCACACCTTCTAAGTGGGGTAAGAAACTACACTTTCGTGAGGTTTTCACCTCCGCATGGGCTAGTGGATTGCTTCCGGGGTACATCCGTACATATGATTTCGTGAGATTTTCATCTCCGCATAGTCATTGGGAAATGTATCCCCCGAACCGAACTCGATCTATATGAGCCTATAATGGGAGAGGATTGAGGAATCTGCTGGTTCAAGTACCTTATCTCTAGAACCGAACCACATATAGTGAACGTTAGGAGTTATCCTTGGGTGGAGCCGCGTCAAGCCTTAGTACTTACCTGTATATGCGTTGTGATTACCGTTTATGTGCTTGCATTTTATCGATATTACCTGATACTAACCTGTGTTTTGTTTTGATTGTCTTTTTGCATGACATTGCATATTAAATGAGGTGTTAATCCGTGTTCAATTACTAAGTTAGAAAGTTTGACATAGAGAATGAATTTCTTAGTAAAGTCGAGGATAATGCGGTCGTTCATGCATGGTCGGAGAAGCTACAATCAGAGAGAGGGGATAGCTTGGCAGAAGGGTATGTATCGAAGCTGCAGGATTTCACTCATGTCAATGTAGTACAGAATGAGTTGCAAGAGTTGAGAGATATTTGGGCTAGTTGGGATGCCTTGATTAAGCAGTTGTTTTACCAAAGCTATGGTGACATACCCTACCTGCTAGACATTAGAGTGGATAAGCATTTGTTCTGAGCCTTGGTGCAGTTTTGGAATTCTGCGTACAAGTGTTTCACTTTTGGAAAAGTGGATTTGGTACCTACCATGGAGGAATACACTACTTTGCTCAAGTGTCCAAAAATTCAAGTCCGAAAGACTTATGCCCGGGTTTTTAGTAGTCAAACTTTTGTGAAGAAACTGATGAACATTTTTGGTATGAGCGAGCCTTGGGTCACTGCTCGGATTTAGCAAAAAGAAGATAGCAAATGTATCCCTTGGGAGAATTTGTGAGATTTGATCTTGACGCATCCAGACGAAAGAAAGAGTATCGACATCTTCGCCTTAAGCATCTACAGATTGGTAATTTTTCCCAAGGCTTTGAGGCACGTGGACGAAGTAGTCATTGATTTATTCGATCGCCTTGAGAAGGGAATCACACTGGTATCGACGATATTGGCAGAAACGTTCAGATCTTTGAGCTCATGTCAGAAGACGGGTGAGGGACGATTCATTGGATGTGCACAATTATTGATGGCATGGTTTCACGGGCACTTTTGGAAGGTAGACAAGGTTTCCTATCGGGTCTTTTCCGAAGGTTATTCCCCGTTAAAAGAAGAGGCAGTTATACAAAGGAGAGAGGATATCTCGGAGGAGAAATGGATGGACATTCTTCAGAACCTCAAGGAGGGAGATATCAAGTGGAGAGCTTATTGGATGGTTCCTGATGAGATCATGTACCGATGTGGTAACTTTGATTGGGTGTCGTTGTTAGGAATTTGGGGAGCTATCGGGTATACTCCACTGCTAGCCTTGAGACAATATAAATCGAGGTAGTTTGTACCCATGACCTATGGACTTGCTCAGAGTGAATTCTCGTTTAAAGATGCTCACTATAAGAAGAGATTTCGGGAGTTATCGGATGCTTGGAAGCAAACTTGTTGGATGAAGAGGTTAGCCGTCGGTTCCATGGTAACGCCCGAGTATAGCGAGTGGTTTAAGAAGAGGATTAATAATAATATTCCTAGGCCAAGCTTAGAGAATGCTCGACCTATCGGGGAACAATTACAAGTTGCCTCATCAGAATTGGAAATTATAAAACAAGACTTCGAGAAGAAGAGTTCAGAGCTTGGGAAGAAGATGCAACTAAGGTTAGACGCTGATGTCTAGAGGTCTGAGGCTGAGAAGTGGAGAAAAAGAAAACTAAGGCCGAAGAGACTCTAGACAGCTTAAAGACTGACTATAAGAAGCTGCGCCTATCCATGAGAACCGCGGGGTTAGGAAAGTCTTCCAAACAATGGCGCCATGAAATTCGAGAAGAAAAGGCCAATACCGACCGGTGGGAAAGGAAATTCTGAGAAGCTCAGGAACGAAACGAAGATTTGGAGAAGAGTCTATCGGAGAGTAGAAATGAGGAGGTGAATTAAGGGCTAGAGTGGCAGAACTCGAGAAGTCTCTGCATCAGTACCGAAACCGTAACACCGCAATAGAGTTGAGGGCAAGCTTGAGCAAGATAAAAGAAATGAAAGGAAGAATAGAAGAGTTAGAGGCATCACTGCAAAACTGTAAGATGCGGACCCAGTTTTTCGAGGCAAACGAGGATCGTTGGAAAGAGCAGCTTCACCATGCGCAAGACCAAGTCAGAAACAGAGATTACCTTATGGGGGAAGCCATAACCTAGATTCGGGAGGTAGCGGACTACTTGCAAACTTTAGCGGTTCAGGCGGACACACTGAGCGTGAAGTATGAGTTGGAGTCGGATCGCGGACAAGAGCTGGCCTTGTTGCTTAGAAAAATTGATGCCTCCTTTGCATTCATGCATTTGCATTACATCATATCATTGTGCATTAAAGGCCATAAGAGTTTTCTATTTAATTAATTAAAAATTATTTCAGTAACCTAGAAACCAACAAAAACCAACCAACCACACACCCCTACGGTACAAGAAAAAAATCACTGGATAAGAGACTCAAGAAATTGAAGCAGATGCAAAAAGATATGCAAGAACAAATGCAGTCCCAGATGCAAGAGCAGCTAGCCAAGATTCAGCGAGAGATGAAAGAGCAAATGATGGAGTCCCAGAGGGAAATGATGAGTCAGTTATCCCAATTGCTGTTGGGAGGAACGGATAAGGGAAAGGGCCCCATGGACAAAATTGAAGAAACTAATGAAGATCCTCAATACCCCCTAGCTTCACTCCGACACATGTACCGATGAAGCCCGAGATTAATCTACTGAAACCATCTATCACGATCATGCCCCAATAAGTTCAGGCTGGAGCTTCAATACCGATGAATTTTCAAACCGGCCGAAGTTTGTCAACAACCCGAACTATCCGCCCGTTCCCGATTTGGACGAAGTTGCCTACGAAGAAAATGCGAGGATAGATTCGCAAAAACAATTGGAAGAATGGTGTAGATGGCTCGAGGAGAAATTCAAAGCCATGGAAAGCGCGAATCATCATCAAGGGATTGATGCCAAAGACCTGAGTCTAGTCCCAGATTTAGTCCTTCCCCCTAAATTCAAAATGCCCGAATTCGAGAAATACAATGGAACAAGTTGCCCTGAAGCCCACATCACTATATTCTGCAGGCGAATGACGAGGTACATTAACAATGACCAACTATTAATCCACTACTTTCAAGATAGTCTGGTCGGGGCGGCGTCTAAATGGTACAACCAATTAAGCCGCTCTAAAATTAATTCGTGGAATGACCTGGATCAGGCCTTTATGAAGCAATACAATCATGTGACAGACATGACCTCTGACAGAATCACTCTCCAGAATATAGAGAAGAAATCGAATGAAAGCTTCAGACAGTACGCACAAAGATGGAGAAAGGTGGCCATACAAGTTCAGCCGCCACTTCTAGAAAAGGAGACGACGATGCTCTTTATAAACATCTTGAAGGCCCGTTTTATCACTCATATGTTGGGAAGCGCCACCAAGAGCTTCTCCGACATAGTGATTACGGGGGAAATGATTGAAAATGCTGTGAGAAGCGATAAGATAGAGTCGGGGGAGAGTGCCAGGAAGTCGGCCCCGAGGAAAAGAGATAATGAAGTGAACAACATGAGCACATTCAACAAGGGGCAATCTAAGTCATTTACCGTAAATCAACCCAAGACGGTGACCACCAATCAACAAAGCTCTGTAAGATAAGAATCTAATGCAAGGGAGAACACAGAAGGGCCACAATTCACCCCTATACCCATGACATATAGGGAGTTGTACCAGAACCTGTTCAACGCTCATGTGGTGTCCTATTTCTACCTGGAGCCACTGTAGCCCCCGTATCCCAAATAGTATGACACAAACGCCCAATGTGAATACCATGCGGGAATTACCGGGCACTCGATCAAAAATTGCATGGCATTCAAGAAAGTAGTCGAGAGACTCATTAAGGTGGGGATCGTGAGATTTGATGACCCAACCACACCCAATGTAGTAGGAAACCCACTCCCCAATCATGCCGACCAAGGAGTGAATGGGATAAGTGAAGGTAGGAACAAGAAGACCAAGTATGAGATGGCAGAAGTCAGGACCCCGTTGAGGCGGGTATGGAAGGAGATGGCCAAGAGAGGACTGATCGTGTTGGATTCGAGGGAAGAAATTGAACAAGAGAGAAACTACTGTGAGTTTCACGACGAGGTGGGGTATAAAATCCAAGATTGCATAGAGTTCAAAGCCTTAGTGCAAAACATGATGAACAATAAGGAAATTAAATTTTATGAAGAAGCCAAAACCCTCATAGAATGAGATATATGCGCATCGGAGGGAGAATCGACGGCACAGAATCGAACATCTAACTATCCAGTGGTAATCATTTCGAGACCCAAAAATAATGAGGCTGGAGTCCAAGTGCCACCGAGGGTCATAATCCAAAGACCTGCAGTCTTCCCCTACAAAGACAGTAAAAAGGTCCCATGGAATTATGAGTGCAGTGTGACGATACCGGGAAAGGAGAGTCCGGTTGACGCTTCAAGAGGGGACCAAGATGGAGGCTCCTATACACGTAGCGAGAGACGTTACGATACAGCAAATGAGGAGGCACAGCCCATAAAAGGAAAAGCCCAGGTGGTCGAGGAAATGAAGGGAAAAGCAACCAAACCTGTTAACGAGCCAGTTAACGAAGAGGAGGCCAAGGAGTTTTTAAAATTCCTAAAGCATAGCGAATACAGTATGGTGGAACAGCTACGTAAACAACCAGCCCGTATCTCGATGCTGGCCTTACTTCTAAGCTCGGAAGTTCATCGCAGTGCGCTAATGAAGGTCTTGAATGAAACGTACGTTGCCAATGATATCTCCGTTAACAAGTTGGACCGCTTGGTTAGCAGCATCAGTTCCGACAACTATATCTTTTTCAATGACGATGAGATACCACCTGGGGGCATGGGGTCGACTCAAGCTTTGCATATCACCACGCGCTGTAAAGGGTATACGCTGCCAGGTGTGCTGATTGACAATGGGTCAGCTTTGAACGTCCTGTCATTGACCACGTTGAATAGGTTACCTATAGACAGCTCTCTCATGAAGGAGTGCCAGAACATCGTGAAAGCATTTGATGGCACAGAGAGGAAGGTGATGGGCAGAATCGATGTACCTCTTCAGATTGGGCCAAACACGTATGAGGTGGATTTCCTCGTAATGAATATCAAGCCCTCATACAATTGCTTGTTGGGGAGGCCCTGGATACATTCAGCTGGGGAAGTGCCTTCCTCATTGCATCAAAAATTGAAGCTAGTATCGAAGGAGAGGTTGATAACGATCAAGGCTGAGGAGGATATCATTGCAACTGTGAGCAATAATGCGCCCTATTTGGAGACAGATGACGAAGCAATCGAATGTTCATTTCGATCTTTGGAATTTGTTAACGTGACCTTCATCACCGAGGGAAGTAAGATTCTGATGCCAAAATTGTCCAAAACCACAAGGATGAGCCTCTAGTTGACGATTGGAAAAGGGGCCCTACCCGGAAGAGGACTTGGGAGACATCTGCAAGGAAGGGTTGAAATGCCAATGCTGAAAGACAAGAGAGACCGCTTCGGCTTAGGATTTAAGCCGGATGTGAAACAAAAGAGGAGGGAGTTAGAAAAGAAGCAAGAAAAAAGGAGAGCACGGTTAACGGGAGAGGAAATCAAGTGGGAACCAATGATATTTCCCCATATATTGAAAATATTTGTGTCCGAGGGAATCATTCATCCCGAGAGAGACATGTCAATGACGGGAGCTATAGAAGAAAGGTTGGAAAGGTTGGACATCAACGTCATGTATGAAGAGGAGACTAGAAGAGAAAATTTATCGGGCATTTGCCGTTACACACCTGGAAGTGTTTTGGACAACTGGACTGCGGAAGAGATTCCTGTAGTTTTTAGAACGGATTCAAAGTAATATCCAAAACACACTTATTGCTCTAGGCCTAGGAGTAATAAGAATCTTTTGTGAAATAGGCCGATGTTTAAAAATGTTATTTCAATAAAATACACGGTTATTATCATTTTTGAGCAAATGTTCTCCCATCCTTTCAATTTCATCTATAACCATACAAATGATTACTTTTGGATTCTTTTATTCTTGAAATATTCTTTCATTCGTCATTCATAATCATACCACGCAAATAAATGTTTCGAATTCTTTTGATTCTTTGTATCTGTCCTCATCCTCATAACATGTCCCCAGATATCAATGATACGAGTGACACTGCTAGTGACTCAGAATTTTCTTTTGAGCGAGATGTGTGTATGGATGATTCCTAGGATTTCGAAGATGACCAAGGCTGTAACCTATCTCCTGATTTGTTGAGAATGGTAGAACAAGACGATAAACAAATCCTACCTCACAAAGAATCAGTTGAAATTGTGAGCTTGAGAGAAGGACAAGAGGTGAAGATTGGAACATGTGTCACTACGGAGATGAAGCGAGCCCTCATTGAATTACTTCAAGAATTCAAATATGTCTTCGCATGGTCATACCAAGATATCCCTAGGTTGTACACTGACATCGTGGTGCACCGACTCCCTATAAAAGAAGAATGTAAGCCAATTCAGCAAAAACTCCGAAGAATGAGGCCTAACGTCTTACTAAAAATAAAAGAAAAGGACCGATAGCAGTTCGACGCTGGATTCTTAAAGGTGGTAAAATACTCAAATTGGGTAGCCAACATCGTCCCTGTCCCTAAGAAAGATAGAAAAGTGCGAATGTGTGTGGACTACAGAGATTTGAACAAGGCCAGTCCGAAGGACAATTTCCCACTACCTCATATCGACACCCTAGTGGACAACACGGCGGGACACTCACTGTTTTCATTCATGGACGGTTTCTCCGGATATAACCAAATCAAGATGCATCCTGAAGACATGGAGAAGACCATATTTGTAACCATGTGAGGCACGTTCTGCTACAAAGTGATGCCGTTTGGACTGAAGAATGCGGGGGCAACTTATCAAAGAGCCATGGTAACCCTGTTCCATGACATGATGCATAAAGAGATTGAGGTTTATGTCGATGATATGATCGCTAAGTCTCGAACAGAGAAGGAGCACATACAAGTCCTGAGAAAATTATTCTTGAGACTGAGGAAATTTCAGCTAAAACTCAACCCGGTAAAATGTACCTTCAGAGCCAAGTCTGGAAAGCTTCTCGAATTCGTGGTCAGTGAAAAAGGGATCAAGATCGATCTAGACAAAGTCAAAGCCATACAAGAGTTATTTCCGCCGCGTACTCAGAAAGAGGTTCGAGGCTTTTTAGGAAAATTAAATTACATCGCTCGGTTTATTTCGCAATTAACCGAGAAATGTGACCCTGTCTTTCGCCTCATCAAGAAACACAACCAAGGTGAATGGGATAAAGAATGCCAAAGGGCTTTTGACAAGGTCAAACAGTACTTATCCAACGCTCCAGTGCTAATGCCACCTAACCCCGATAAGCCATTGATACTGTATCTGGCAGTATTTGAGAATTCTATGAGATGCATACTAGGTCAGCACGATGAGTCGGAAAAGAAGGAAAAAGCTATTTACTATCTTAGTAAAAAGTTCACGGAATGCAAAATAAGGTACTCGCCGATAGAGAAGTTGTGTTGTGCCCTAATTTGGACAACCCGAAGGTTGAGGCAGTATATGTTGTATCACACCACTTGGCTCATCTCAAAATTGGACCCTTTAAAGTATATGATGGAGTCAACAGCTTTGAATAGAAGGATGGCCCGATGGCATATTCTACTTTCCGAATTTGACATAGTCTATGTGAACTAGAAAGCAGTAAAAGGAAGTGCAATAGCAGATTTTTTGGCCAGTAGAGCTTTGGAAGACTTCGAGCCTCTGAACTTCAACTTTCCGAATGAAGACCTAACGTTGTTGCGACCGCTGGAAAAGGTGATCCAGAAAAACTTCATTGGAAACTGAACTTCGATGGGGCGTCAAATGCTGTGGGTAATGGAATTGGGGCAGTCTTGGTGTCCCCAAATAGAGATCGTTATACATTCATCAGTAAATTGGATTTCAATTGCAACATGGCAGAATACGAAGCGTGCATCATGGGAATCTGTGCAGCCATAGAACGCAAGATTAAAATGCTAGAGGTGTGTGGGGATTCTGCGCTAGTGATTTATCAACTCAAGAGAGAATGGGAGACCGGAGACCCCAAGTTGATCGATTATCGAAAACTAGTCTTGGAATTGGTTAAAAAGTTTGAGGACATTACCTTCCACTACCTTCCACGAGACGAAAGTCAGATGACTGATGCTTTGGCTACCTTAGCTTCCATGATCAAGGTGAACAAACAAGAAGATGTCAAACCCATCCGGATGAGCATTTATGAAACTCCAGCCCACTGTTATAATATTGGAGAAGGCGAAGAAAAAGAAGATCACCCTTGGTATCACGATATATTGCAATACGTGAAGAATCGTAAATACCCGGACCAAGCAAGCAAGAATGACAAAAGAACGCTGAGAAGATTGGCCATCGACTACATCTTAGATGGGGAGATCCTATACAAAAGGAGAAAGGATCAAGTGCTATTAAGATGTGTAGACGTTGTAGAAGCTAAGAAAATCTTGAAAGAAGTCCATGAAGACGTCTGTGGGACACACGCTAATGGTTTTACAATGGCCAAGTAAATTATGATATTCGGGTACTATTGGTCCACCATGGAAGGAGACTGTGTCAATTACGCCAAGAGATGCCATAAGTGCCAAATCTACGGAGACAAAATTCATGTGCCTCCTTCACCGCTGCATGTCATAGTTTCCCCATGGCCATTCTCTATGTGGGGCATGGATGTGATTGGACCAATATCCCCGAAAGCTTCCAATGGGCATCAGTTCATCTTTGTGGTTATCGACTACTTCACCAAATGGGTAGAGGCTGCTTCGTATGCTAGTGTTACAAAGTCGGCAGTGAGTAAATTTCTAAAGAAGGAGATCATATATCGGTACGGAATGCCAGAGAGGATCAAATCTGACAATGCATTAAACCTGAACAATAGTACGATAGCAGAAGTCTGCAGTCAATTCAAGATCAGACACCACAACTCGTCGCCATATCGCCCGAAGATGAATGGGGCAGTGGAAGCAGCCAATAAAAACATTAAGAAGATTGTGGGGAAGATGACCAAGACTTACAGAGATTGGCATGAGAAGTTACCGTTTGCCCTATTTGCTTATCGAACATCAGTCATAACCTCAACTGGGGCAACGACTTTCTCTTTAGTCTACGGAATAGAGGCAGTGTTGCCAATCAAAGTCGAGATCTCGTCTCTTCGAGTGTTGTCGGAGTTAAATTTGGATGAAGCAGAATGGATCCAGTCTCGATACGATCAATTGAACTTGATTGAGGAAAAGAGACTAAGAGCTATCCGTCATGGTCAGATGTACCAAAAACGAATTATGCGGGCTTATGACAAAAAGGTTCACCCTAGAGAATTCCATGATGGAGACTTGGTTTTGAAAAAGATCCTTCCCATACAGAAAAATTTTCGAGGAAAATGGATGCCTAATTGGGAGGGGCCTTACGTGGTGAAGAAAGCTTTTTCCGGAGGAGCATTGATTCTAGCCGAGATGGATGGTAGAAACTTGCCAAATCCTGTAAATTCAGATTCAGTCAAGAAGTATTTTACCTAAAGAAGAGGGGGCCAAAGTGAAAACCCACAAAGGGCATTCAAAAAAAAAGAAGAGGCCAAGGTGAAAACCCGCAAAGGGCACTTTGAGACCAAAGGGGTTTTTGAGTTGAAAACGCGAAAACGGGCGGTTCAAATTTTAAATATAGGGCATGTGGTAGTCTTGTCCTCCCGAAATCAGCAAGACAGGAGAACATTACACCTTGGAGCATCAAAAAAATACGAGGGATCTCCTGAACACACATTTGGTTCGAAAGAGCCTTTGAGGAATTAGAATAGTGAAGCTCGTGCTGCGATATCTGGGGGCACCTTTTTCTCATTCTATTTTTCACCTTATCAAGATTCATTATCCTATGTATTCACATCAAATTTTGCTTAATAAAATTCCATTTGTCCATTATGATAATCTCTTTCGAGCATCTTTGTTGAAATCATGATTTTTGGACTTATAATATTCACATAAAAAAAGTTATGCATATTACTCTGGAAAGTTTCTAAATAGTACAAAGACCTGAAACAGGGCCACTAGTCAGGACTAACCAGGTTCAAAGTTGGAAAACATTGAGAAAAGAGTAGTCCAAATTATGACTATTTCTTCAAATTTTCTGTCAGAGATAACGGCTAAGCAAGAAGACGCGATAGAACATCAATGATGGAACCCAGATGAATTATGAGCAATGATACCTTAAGCGTTTAAAAAGGAATCACTCTCATAACATTTCTACATTCATAATCATTCATTTAGTTAGGAGCACTTGATTCATTTCGATCATAGCATTTTAATTACTTGACATAAACACCACGTATAGTCAGGGGCATTGGATTCATTTTGATCATGGCACCCTAATTATTTGGCATACACAGATATAGGAAACCAATTCTACAAATCATGTCTTTAGAAGACGGTGTAACAATATTGGTGAATCCTACAGATCTTGTTTCCCTGAAGTTGCAGTGAAGCAAATCGAAGACGGTGAATCTTAACTTCCTGAAGTTGCAGTAAAGCAGATGGGAGCCACCAACCTAGCTCCCTAAAGTTGTAGTGGAGTAGGTGGAAATTTTAGATCTCGTTTCCCTGAAGTTACAGTGGAGCAGATCGAAGACGGTGAATCTAGGCTTCCTGAGTTTGCAGTGAAGCAGATTTGAGCCATCACCCTAGCTCCCTAAAATTGTAGTGGAGTAGGTTGAAATTTTAGATCTCGTTTCCCTGAAGTTGCAGTGGAGCAGATCGAAGACGGTGAATCTAGGCTTTCTGAGATTGCAGTGAAGCAGATTTGAGCCACCAACCTAGCTCCCTAAAGTTGTAGTGGAGTAGGTTGAAATTTTAGATCTTGATTCCCTGAAGTTGCAGTGGAGCAGATCGAAGACGGTGAATCTAGGCTTCCTGAGTTTGCAGTGAAGCAGATTTGAGCCATCACCCTAGCTCCCTAAAGTGGTAGTGGAGTAAGTTGAAATTTTAGATCTCATTTCCCTAAAGTTACAGTGGAGCAGATCGAAGACGGTGAATCTAGGCTTCCTGAGATTGCAGTGAGGCAGATTTAAGCCACCAACCTAGCTCCCTAAAGTTGTAGTGGAGTAGGTTGAAGATTGTAGATCTTGTTTCCCTGAGATTGCAGTGGAACAGATCAAAGACGGTAAATCTAGGCTTCCTGATGTTGCAGTGAAGCAGGTTTACGCCACCGACCTGGCTCCCTAAAAATTGTAGTGGAGTAGGCTGAAGATTGCAGATCTCGTATCCAGTAGAGCAAATCGAAGAGAACGAGCCTTAACCCCCTAAGTAGTAGGGCAACAGGCCAGAGATTGCAAGATCTTGTCTCTCTGAAGTTGTAGTGGAGCAGATCGAAGTCACAATCCTTATCTCTCTGAAGTTGCAGTAGAGCAGGATAAAAACACATGAACCGGGTCTCCCTAAAGCTGCAGTGGAGCATATCGAAGTTACCTGAAGAAAAGAAGCACCAAAGAAATCATGGTTTCGCAAAACCGGACAAAATTGGCCTTCTTTGAAGTCTTTGCTCTATTCTCATTACACAACAATGAGCAAAGAGGGGCAGTTGTAAATAGGCCGATTTGCTCGGGCCCGAAGAAGAAACCAAAACACAAAAAAATACAATAAATGAAACAGACCATTAATTAAAAGTCCCTTTTACAGTCCAAAACCTAAAATTAATACATGACCCTAAACCCAAAATTAAAACCCAAGACCCAAGTCACAAGCCCAATGACTAAACCTAGACCTGACCCAAAAATAGGCCCAATAAGCCTAAATGCCTAAACAAAGAAACCCTAGGGTTTCCTCCTCACATTTGCGCCTCAACCGCAGACGAGCCTTAGCCCTCGCGCCGTACGACCGCCTTCAACGCCTCCGTACACCCCACGTTGAGTGCCACATATCCCCACAGCTGGCTCCATACCTCCGTACCTGCAAACAAACGAGGCAGAACAGCAGCGAATGCAAACAAAAGAGAAATATTGTATTTTTTATTTTGATTTTCTTTTTTTCTCTGGCTATAAAGCCAAAATTTTAATCCTTATAATCGGTTACACAAAAAAACAGACATTTACGCAATCCGCAATAGAGAGAAATCAGAATAGAACTAGAAGGTGATTTTTTTTTCGAGCGCCTTGTGTTTCTTCTTTTTTTTGCATCTGTTTCATCTTCCTTTCGTGTTTCATATGTTTTCTGCATAAAATAATAAAAAAGGAAGCATACCTTCAAACGAGCCATCGGGGACCATCTCTTCTTCGTCGAAATCAAAGCTTGAGATGGGTTTTCGGGCTAAAAATCTTACCTTTCGAGGTGAGGCTTAGAGTAGGAGAATGAAACGACTCCATGGGGAGCCACCATCCATCAATTTCAATGGTGGAATGGGGCAGTCGAATGATCAAATAGGGGGATGGGAAAACCCCAAAATTTGTTGTGTTGAAACCCTAAGAATTGGGTCTGCTGCTTATGGCGAAAAAAAAGGGGAATAGTAAGCTGCCATTCAATGGCTTTTAGTTTCAAATATTAAGCAAAACAGTACCGTGTAAGAAGGGTGGGGGGAGCCTTTTGCGCCTAAAATGGTCTATTTATGCAACAAGTCCTTCCCCTTGCGCACAGCCTTCAATTTGCGTCCAATTTGCCTACCTTGTGTTTTAAAATTAGCCCTGTAATTTGTGTGTGTATGCGCTTTGGTCCGTGTCTCTGCTCTGCGTTTTAGAACTTGGGTTATTTCCAGTTCTAATCCTTTTACATTGACGCGCATCACACGTTGGCCCTCTTTTGATTATTTTATTTATAAATTAGCCCATTCATTTTAATTGTATTTTAATTGAGTCCATTTGATTTACATGGTCTATAATTTTTTTTATCAACTTAATACTTTCTATACATGTACATACATACTTTTTTTGAATTAACATGATAATATTACCCCCTTTTTTTTATAAAGTCTTTATTTTAAAGTTTTCTTTTATCATATTGTTTTAAAAAAAAATTATATATTACTTCATTTTATTCATATACAAGTAGGTTTAAAAGGAATTATGTATGTAAAGTAACGTAGAATTAATAATATATAGAATATAAAAAAAAACTAGTCTTGCCATGAACTATATATGCACAATATATTTTTATATACATATTTATATTTTATCCTCATATTCAATCCTTTTATATATATATATGGTGTATATGTCATTTAAATTATTTTTCTTTTTTATATGTATATGGTCATTTTTAACTAGATACTCCTAAAAAAAACATACTTTGTACATATGAGCATATTTTTTTTATATATATTAAAATTAACTTATTTCGTATATATATTATTAACCCTATATTATTTTATACATATGATTTCTCAAATTTTTTCTTGTATTTCATTATATAGTCCTACGTAATATATCTTCTAAGTAATCATTATTTATATATGTATATTTATTGATACCTACATTTGATCTATATATTATTAAATCCATGTGTTTCATACATGTAGTCTTCTTTATATATATATATATATATAAGCATGTTCTTAAGTCCATTATACGACTTGTTATAAAATTAATTTAAGCTTGTAGGTATTTCTATGTTTTTACAAATAATTATTTTTAAAAAGTCATTTATGTATATATGTTTTATAAATCTATTTAGTGTATTATAACTTGTCATATATCTTTATTATTCTTTCATATTATATACATTATTATCATGTACGTTGTCGATTTTTAAATGAATTTGTGTCTAAAACATTTTACATGCAATTTGATTCAAATTTCCACTATAATATCTATTTCAATAATTATATATCCTTACTTTTTATGCAAATTGGTCAACCTATATTTTATGTGTTCATTTATTCGTCACTATTTTAAAATCATTTTATACCACATTGGCTTCTAATTGTTATGTTGTTCCTCTTTTTCCATCTTGCGTTAATTATTTTATATCATGCTATGCACGTCATTTTGGCACATTTTTATGTATTGTTTTGTGGTGTTGTATTGTTGTAGTATTATTTTCTTTATTTTATTGTATGTAAATTATTTCCCATGCATGTTATCATTGCATTATTTATTTGTTCATTATTTTATATTGCCATGTTAATTATTCTCCATGCATGATTGAGATTGAGCTATATTTCCAAGTTAATTGTGCTTAGTTGTAAGTGTTTGTTAGTTGGTCAAATAAATCGTATTGCCTCCACTCTTCTATTGTCGTATTTTATATGTACATATTACCCCATTCATCGTTTTCCTTTTGATTTTCGAAATGTGGTTTTATAAAATCCAAATTTTATGATTAATTTCGTTTCATTTCAAAAATTGCATTAATACGTTTTAAGTTAGTTTATAAGTATTCACTTAAAAATTCTTTAAAACGAAGACTAGATTTGATATTTGGCAATTCGCGGAATAGTGCCTTAACGTATTGGGTTGCAATTTCGCGTTTGCTGAAAATAATCGAATATCCCTTCAAAATTTCACTCATGCCTTTTAAAAATTCTTTAAAATGGAGGCGATGTGCGATATTTGGCAATTCGTGGAATCGTGCCCTAACGTGTTGGGTTGCAATTTCTCGTTTGCTTAAAATAATCAAATATCCCTCCAAAATTTCACGCATGTCTTCTAAAAATCATTTAAAACGAAGGCAATATTCGGTGATTGACAATTCGGGAATCATGCCCTATCGTGCTGGGTTGTGATTTCTCGTTTACTCAAAACAATCGAATATTCCTTTAGGTTTTCACTCATGTTTATTAAAAACCTTTCAAAACAAAGGATGTTCGATGTTTGGCGATTTGAGAATTGTGCCATATCGTGCTGGGTTGCGTTTTTTCATTCGCCCTAAACAATCGAAGATCCCTTCGAAGTTTCATTCACATTTTCTAAAAACCCTTTAAAACGAAAGAAGTGTTCGATGTTTGGCAGTTCGGGGAATAGTGCCCTATCGTGCTGGGTTGCAATCTCCCGTCTGTCCAAAATAATTGAATATCTCTCTGGAATTTCACTCGTATTTTCCCAAAGTGAGGCAATGATCGATGTTTGAGAATTTGAATAATCGTGCCCTACTGTGCTGGGTTTTGATTTTTCGTTGGACTAAATAGTTGAGCATCCTTTCGTGATTTTCAAATTATAAATTTTCGGACGTCGAACAAGAAGATTTTGACAATCAACTCGGGTTATTCAACTGTTATAAAAAAAAACCACATTTCAAAAACATTTTTAATTTTAGACATAAGGACAGTATTTAATCGATTTGGTACCAATTTTGGGCGTAGTGAGGGTGCTAATCCTTCCTCATGCGTAACCGACTCCCGAGCCCGTTTTCTAAATTTTTCGTAGACCAGAATCGTTGTTTTAGTAGATCACAAATGTTTATTAAAATAACCAAGTTCTTAGGTTACCCGATCACACCAAAACAAAAGGATCGGTGGCGACTCCACATTTCTGTTTTTCAAAAGTCGATCCACCCGTATTTTCATTAAATTTAAAAATTTTAAATAAAAAGGAAAGTTTCGACAGTTGAAATTTGTCAGTGAATCTCTCTCATATTGTTCTTCTAAACCTGTTTCAGTTGAATTGGAATTATTAAATGATTAAAATTGAAGAGTATCCACTGTATTGATTTTTGCTGTAAATTGTATTTACAGGGTCCAGTTCCAAGTTGCAGCTCAAACTAATCATAGGTATGAACCAATTTAATGGGTCATAATTAATGAACAAAAGTTTTATTATTTCTAACAAAATTCTCTTTATTAATTAATATTTGATGTCACTGCAAAACAAGATAAACAATTTTCCAAGAAATGCAAGTAATGGGGTTATCATATAATTTATTAACTATACGTACAGAATTTATTCAAAATATCATTTTAAATTATATTGTGAAATTAATAGATGTGGAGAACTTAATTTACCCTATTAATCTTCATTCATGTATATAACAGGATTGACAGTTGGTGCAACCGTTGTTGCTATTGTATCAGTAAGCTTCATTGTCTTGAGGTTCAAAACAAAATTATTGTCAATTCATTCCCAAGGAGACAAAGCAACAATTGAGGCATTTATGAAAAAATTTGGTACATTTGCACCAAAGCGATATTAATGACAAATAAATTTCATGATAATTTAGGTCAAGGAGGATATGATAAAGTATATAAACGAAAAATGTCTGAAGACCGTTTTGTCGCAATTAAAGTCCTAAATGAATCTAAGGGAAATGGAGAATATTTTATGAATGAAATAGCTAGTATTAGTAGAACTTCTCACGTTAATATAGTGACTTTACTTGGTTTTTTTTTCGAGAAATCGAAGAGAGCTTTGATTTATGAATTCATGCCTCATGCTTTGGACAAGTTCATTTATAGTCAAGGATCAAATAATCAAAGTCGTCAATTGGAGTGGAAAACTTTGTACGACATTGCACTTGGCATTGCTAGAGGGCTCGAATACTTGCATCAAGGTTGCAACAAAAGGATCTTGCACTTCGACAAGGACTTTTGTCTCAGAATATCTGATTTCGGTTTGTCTAAGTTATGTGAAAGAAAAGAGAGTATAATTTCCATGGCTTGTGCAAGAGGAACAATCAGATATATTGCTCCAAAAGTGTTTTGTCGAAACTTTGGCGGAGTTTCTTATAAATCAGATGCCTATAGCTATGGAATGATGGTCCTTGAAATGGTGGGAGGAAGAAAAAACATTGATGTTGGAGTGTCTCAAACCAGTGAAGTGTATTTTCCATCATGGATTTATGAGCATCTTGATCAATCTATGGACTTGAATCTCAAAGGAGTAATAGTTGAAGAGGAACAAGAAATAACAAACAAGTTGATTATGGTGAGCCTTTGGTGCATTCAATGTGACCCCTCTGATCGACCTTCAATGACTAAAGTGCTAGAAATGTTGCGAGGAAGCCTTCAATCATTGGTAATTCTACCTAAACCTTTTGTATCTTCTCCTTTACGATCCCCTAAAATCAAGGAATAAAAAAAGATTGAATTTATAATATGATAGATGTAGAAAAGTGAATAAATATTGAATCAGTCAAAAAGCGATTAAAAACCTTTTTTTTTTGTATTTTTTTCAAAGGTGCGACCAATTCGATCTTTGATTTTGTTCAACATAGTTCAATCTAGGGGTGTTCAAATTTCGATTAATACTAAATTAGCCGACCGAACTGATCTAATTCGGTTAATCAGTCGGTTAACCAATCTAATTCAGTCGGAGGACGATTAGTGATTTTTTAGAAGTTTGGTTGTTGGTTAATTCGGTTCGAAATCGAATAATTTACCGAATTAATAATTAATAATTGAAATTATATGTAGTTTTAATTCGGATAATTTGTTCAAATGAACATTATTAATTTATTTTTTTGATATGTTTTATACTTGTTTTAATAAAAAAACAAAAACATATAAATTTCGATTAATTTGGTTAATCGATCGAATTAACCAAAATTTGATTCGGTTAATTTTTTTGAAAAATTTTGGTTTGATTAACAATTAAAGGATTAAAAAATCTGGTTAATTCGATTAATACTAATTCGGTTTGGTTAATCGTTTGAACACCCCTAATTCAATCCATTAAATTTAGCTTTAAACATTTATTATGTACTTTTTTATATTCTTCATGTCCGTTTTATGAACTATGTTCAGGATTTATAACTATTCCTCTCAACAATGTTGTTTCCAAAGTGTACCATAACAACCATGATAACATTTATTATATACTTTGTTGCCTTATCATCTTCCTATGATTAAAAAAATTGACTTAATTTTGGTTAATTGCCAACTTTTACATAATGCAGTGTCATGAGTTATAACTTGTATTTGATGGTTTATAACATAATGTTGAATTCAGAGGATTTTTTTGCATTTCTTTCAAAAAGATTGAAGGATTAATTGGAGGGAAATATGAAAAACATTTTTAATGAAATGAAATTATAATTGTTTGAATCAAATTAATTAATTAGACAGATCGAATCAAGAATTAGTCGAAATATTTATCTAGAGAGAGGTATCAAATTGATTAACTCACAAGTTAACATGAAACAATTGAACCAATTTTTTAAATTTTTTTATAAATTTTTAATAATTTATTTAATTTAATTGATCAAACCAATAACCCCACCAATTCAATTATCAATTCAATTTTAAGAACTTTAAACATAATAAATTTTTAAATGATATTTGGGTTAACAGTTTAGCCTAATGAGCCTAATTCACAACTTGTATCATAAGAAAATTTCATTCACAATACAAGTTAATCTAAAGCAAATTATTATTTTAATAAATAAATAATGTTTTTATTTATATTTAATTATAAAAATATATTCATAGGCATTTTTAATGTCCTATTATTTTTTAAAATATTAAATTTGAGCTGACTCGAGCCAACCCAAATGAAATTAACTAGAATTTTCAAAAATCGAGTTACAACCCAGTGGTGGACCTTATAACTCAAGAGGAAATTTCCTAATTTAAGAGCTGAGCAGAAAATTTGCAACTTGACTAAAAAGATAATCAAAATTTAGTCATAATCCAAGAGCCGGCAATGAAGAAAATGGCAAAGTTTTGGGTCCTCCGCATGTGTATTGACCAAACTTGATAATTTGAGTTACCACTCAAATATAATATCAAAAAATAATTAAAATGTGATATGATACTTTAAGAGCATGATTATAATATGTGAAAATATACATACAATATGAGTGTGTGTGTGCGACTTCCCAAATCTAGCCTCCAACTAAAACTAGAGACTGAAATTTCGACTAACTGCTACGGCTTGGAGTATTATTCCCAGTTATGGTTAGAAATATACAGAGCAAGAATGTGCAACAAAGACTAATGATAAATCATAAATATGGGAATTTTCTTCATATCAACAACTGGTTCTGTATGAATTCATACACCCATTTCTAGTAGGACCATAGCCGAAATGTTCGAGGTCTGTACCTGCAATTGTTTGTCAAACTCGGTGTTTTGTTGTTTTCCTAGCTCACTATTTGATGCCACTGAATGCTGACGTTGTACTCTTGCACTAAAGCCATCCCAAATTAGACATGTTTCAAAACTTTTAAAATAGTTTGCTGCAAATGATACCGTCATGACGACTTAGTGGCTTCCATCAAGGGGGCTTATGTGCTAGAGAACCTGAAAATCAGAAAAGGCCGAATACAGTCCTCTCAAGCATGGCATTATAACACAAACTATGCAATTCAAAACCTGCAAATCTACACATGCTCGTCCATAATAGTTATAGCTGCACCAAGGGATAACTTGATGACATCAACCCAGTAAGAAAAACCTATTGGTTGGGTGACCTTCATACATGACTGATATTCAGGGCTCAAGAACTCCCGCCATGGATTCAGGATAATGTTGTAGGTCATCATCACAGTAGCATTCAGCACGGTTTTTCATGTGTAGCAACTAGCATCCCAAGCTTAAACTGTCTGAATCATACTTGCAGAAGTAATAAGCTATCTTGTTTAAGTTTCCCCACATCGCAGTCAAAAGCTTGGATAACTCGCCATACATTTCTGACATCAATGCACAAAGGGACGCTCATTCTTTTGGCTCATGCAACTGCCTCATCTAGAATTCACTCCTTATTTTTGCCTGTATACATGATAAACTTGAATCAAAACCCTAGCAATAGAAAGTTCCATGATTTCAAGATTTTCAGTTTGCAAGATACCATGAGCCACAGTCATATAATATGATGATTGACTAAAGAGGAAACTTTCAGGAGATCTCATGATCCATAGAACATAAGTCAGTGGCTTATCACCCTTGTGGACTAGCAACTCCTTGTTCCTCCAACTTGGCCTAAAGTTTCAATAAATCAGTTAAACAATCTAATAGGAAAACATATATAAGCTTTGCTTTAATGAAGAATAGAGAGCATCACAAACTATTTTAAGAAAACAAAGGCATATGACTGGTGAGAATAAAATTTGTTTGGAAGCCAGAGTTTAGCTAGGTTGGTTCATGCAGGTATCATTTAGAGGTGCATCAAGCAGGTTTGGATTCAAATCCTGACATTTCTATCCCTTCCCTTACCCCCACTCTACGGCCTCCTTTATAGTTTATACCAAAAGAAGAGAACAAATATTATTTTCTTACCAGTTTGAGTTTCAAATCTAAGATTGCCTGTCGTCGCTGATATGCAAAAAACTTCAATGACTGATAACCAAGAACAACGAAAAGAAATCATGGTTAAGCCTAGAAATATACAACAGAATAAAGTGGAAATTTTCAACAAAAGGGTAAGAACAGAAAAGTTGTGATTAGCGAGCAAAAACAAAGAGCTTACTCCGATTCTCTGTAATTCAATAGACCTTTGTAATGCTTCCCTCTTAGTTAGGAGATGATCAGTCATTAGCTTCGAAGGGCGTCGATAGTTTTTCCCACGGTAGATGATTATGGCATGACCTTCTTTTAGCTTCTCCACTGAAACCAAAATCCCACCACTCTCCGCTACAAGCATTTTTGCAGTATAGATAACTCGTAGGAATGCTCTCTGCATTGTGATTACCTTGACAACTTCTCTGTGCTTCCAGTGTTGATGTACTCCTTCTATGACGCCATTAAAGACTCCACGCCTACCTGAACCATATTAAAACAAAAACAAAACAGAGATATTTAGGTCCAGCCAAGGATGCTGAAGGAAAACCAGCAGAAAAGCTATCTAAAATTTGAAAAACCAAGGATTTGAAAGATAAAGAATTGATTGGCAACTAGGAGAGCTTCACAGTCTTTCCCTCACCAAGCACTAAGCAACTACTTAGCTTCAGTCCAATCTTCCGCAAGCATTCTCTCTCCTCTTCAGTAATGGTTTCGAGATCCAAATCTGGCTCAGCAGTTTGCCATGAAGAATTCAACTTTGCTAGCTTTTTAGCTGACTTCTCTATCTTTCCATTGAGCTACAAAGAGAGAATTAAGATTGTGTCAACAAACGGCAGTCCAAAGGATATAATATGATCATACGCAGGAAAATGATGCGTTTGAAACGATATGATGTTGGCCAACACCAATGCTAAACAAATGGTTTTGCGAAGGGATATTTGAAGGGAAATCCCCTCCAAATACATGGAAATCTAACAAAAATTTGAACATACCTTTGTCAGACTCACACCCGACTCTAACATGGTTTTAAAAACAGAAATATAATTGGAAAGGGATCTTACAATTGCAAGTTTGCGTTCTTGGTTTCTCAATTCCCTCTCTAAGTTTTCCTTTTGAGCTTCTATTTGAATTTCGAGTTCATTATTTTCTTTTTCCAGGACTCCATATTTGGTCTGAATATCCTGAAATTCTGCTAAAGTTCCTACAGTGCTAGTCTTCGCCAAAGATTCATTAGCAACCTGAAAGGTTTCGGCTACTTTGACTCGAGCACCTTCTTCAATAAGTTGGCATCTCCTGAGTGCCATTTCTCTCTCCATTACAGAATTAGCAACACCTTGAGGAAGGAAGTCCTTCCCCCGGTAGAATATTATAAGGAACTTATTCCTTAGTAACAAAACTCCCCCCGTGAGATCCTGCAGAGTCAAGACTTATTAGTCATAGTAAATATACAGTTGTTGATAATCATAAACGTGCATGCATGTCATGTGGAAAAACGTATACAGAATTCCAGGCTTGGTAGGCTACGCAGTGATCCTTCTGAACTAATTTACTTGGACTAGAGTATGAGCAAGGTTGAAGCCGGAAATAGTGATTTGGGGAGCTGGACCAACTTCGAACAAGGTCTTTCAAATTCCGAATAGTTTGACCCAACCCAAATTAATATTTAGAAAACAGAAAAATAAATTAAATACTCAATTTGGATTAGATACCATAATTATTTAACTTCTTTATTTTTTTACATTTTTAACTATAGAATAAAAAATGTTTAACACAATTATTAGTAAAAATGTATTCATTTAATTGATTGAAAAGATTAATAGAGAGAATCAAGCTAATAATAATGAATGGATTTAACATAAAAGTGTTACCAAATTTGTTATATCAAACAAATTCTACAAATGAAATCAATTATTTTTTCAAAAAAAAAAAAGAAGATAATTTTACTTTATTTTAAAATGATAATGTAAAATATTTCAAATTACTTAAATTTAAGGGGGCAAATATAATTTTTCCTTTTTTTACTTGATAGTATTTAAAATACTTAGGAAATTTGAAGGGGGGAAAGGTACCTCCGTACCTGCCTGCCCCAGGTACGAGTGACAGATGAGTATATTCTAACACAGGTATGGTCTGATTATTTTAGTTTTTCCATGTATTTGGAGGGCCTTGAAGGTCATATCCTTATATCTATGTGTTGGACACAAGTGTAGAACATGGATACTTCAAGATAATTTTTTCCTTAAATCGAGTTATGTGTCATGCTAACAACAAGGTGTCTGATGCTGTTCTCTTAGTTTAGACATTTATACAAGCCTGATACAACTTAGATATGTCATATACGATGATTCTTGACAAAATAAAAACAGAACTACCCTATGTTTCTCCGACTCTTCATTTGTTTTGAAGTACCCATGTTTAACACCCATGCCCAGTACATATTCAAACATGAGGATAAAGATATGATTCTCCAAGAACCCTCCAAATAAATAGAAAAACTTGGAAATTTTTTAACATGCCCATGTCAGACACACATGTATCAGACACTCACATCCAAGTCCGAGAAACCTAGGATCTGCCCATGGTTATAAACAGAGCAAATTTCAGCGCGATGTGTTCATAACAACACAAAAGAATTACAGGCTTACCTTGAGCTCATTAGCCATTTGCTCATTGTCAGTATTTTGTACCCCCCACTTTATAGCAATCTTTGCTATGAGACTCTTTTCCCATAATTTCAAGATAGAATTGGCCAAGCCTTGAAGGTTCCTATTCCTCCCTGCAGCAAGAAGAATAAACCGGTATCAAGAATTCTGAAAATTGCAAACACGAGTGGAACACAAATTGACTAAGCATACCTCAGTAAATGTTTTGTTATGCAAGATATAGAACATCAAATTCTTCATGTTAATACTAATGTTGAATGCAGATTTACCCTTGAAATAATTTCTCAATAATTAACAAGCACATTTTTCAGTTAGACTAGAATAGATTACTTCCCTGTCCCTTAGTTACTTAAAATGGTAAGGATACTACATGCATATGTCATAAGCCTAAAGTACTGCATGTATGCCATGCAAATGTGTGTGTAAGTTCTAGTCAATAAGTTTATAATAGGTAAGGTGATACCGAGAACAAAGTGAAAAGGTAAAGGATGAGCGAGCTTCCTCAAATTCGTCAACTCCTCATCTGTCAATTTTGGTCTAGTTTTAGGAGGAGAAAGTCTTGTTGGAGGCTTAAAGCCAGGAACCACTTCTGGAAGCAAGTCAGCATCAACTGGTAATGGCTTTCGCATCCACCAGTCAATAAAGCGAGGTCCTAAACCATCCAATAATCTATCAGTTTCCCTCTCATACAGTGATCCAACTACTGGTTGATTATTCTCATCTCTGTCTTCTCCATTCAAACTTCTCCCCCAAGTACTTGCATTAGATTTTTCTGGAGACATAGTAGTATTATTGTCTGAGGCCAAGTTATTGAATACTCTTTGACCATTTGAAGTCAGCCAGTGGTTCTGTCCTCTATAAACAACAAGAATATCTTTCTTGCACCATACAACCAAGCCCCCAGTCTTCATCTGTCATGTAACGAGATATAACAGTCAGAAACTTCGACAAAGTTAAATCCTGAATGTGTTGATGTTCTAGACCTAAAAAACAATAATGATAAATGAATATTTATAATCTTTAACAACAACATCAAAAACAATATAATTTGTATACGAACAGAATAGCATTGAACCTTTCATCACACGTTCCAAATATTATGAAATTGAATACTATAGTTTAATAATTAGAAGGCCAAATATGAGAGTTCTTAAACGAATTCTACCCTGAAATCATTTGTTTGCATAAATTTATTCATAAAAATACAAAAACATGATTAACAATAAACATCTTTGAAACTTCTTACATAAAATGCAAAAGGAAATTAGCAGAAAAACAAACCTCAACAATTTCACTTGCTCTATCCATATTTCTACACAAAGGAACACCAAATTTAAGCATAACAAGCTCATTGTTCCCCCAAGCCAACCTTATCTCATCAACAACATCCTGAGTTACACCAGCTTTCATCACCTTAACCCATTTCCTCATCCTCGTAGCCTTTTTTCTCAGTCTCTCAAGCAAATCGTTATCAAGAATAATCTCAGCCTGTGTCAAAACTTTCTCCTTTTTCATCCTCCTAAACACAACTTTCTCTTCTTCTCTGACCCACGGCATTTTCCTATCAAATTTTTTCACTTCCCCATCACTTCCAATCTCCTCCAACCAATTCCCGATCTCAAATTCTTCAAATTTCCCAATCTGGGTATCGTCTAAAGCTCCATTCCCTTGTAGCTTTTCCACGTCTCTGATGATCTTTTTCATCACTTTCTTCCCTCTCACCCCGCTTTCCTTTCCAAACAATGCCTTTTCAGGTGCCTTTGAATTGTTGTTTGAGCTCCTTTTAGTAGTGGGTTTTGAAGCATTTAACACTTCATCGGGTTGGAGTAGGAGAGGACCCTTCATCCATGGAGGTGTTGGCATCTTAATGGGGCCATTCCTGTGGGTTTTTGAGACTGAGAATTTGGAATTTTTATTGAAAGAGTGATTTCCTTTCTGGGTTTTGGAAGGGTTTTGGGTTGAGTTGAAGGAAGAAAAGAAAGGAATGGGAGATTTTAAGAGAGTGGTGAACATGAGTGGTAGATGGTGATTCAATAACAAGTTAGCAAAACTTGGACAGCTCTTTATTTTGGTTCGTTGGTTCTGTTTTCTATATCTTTAGAATTTAAATATAAAAAAAAGGTTAAACTCAGTTAATGTCACTAAGTTATTAGTATATTTATATTTTAGTCACTAACCTTCAAAATGTTATAAAATGATTACTAAACTATTTAAATATTTTTATTTAAGTGATTGGGCTATTAAGATCGCTATTGTATGGCTTATACTTTAAAGTTAAATGACCAAAACGTAAATTTACTAATAGTTTAGTAATATTAGGTGTAGTTTACCTAATAAAAAATAAGCTACAAGTTGAGGCTACTATATTTGTTAAAAGGTTATATACATATTTATCTAAATTTGTTAATTTATGCAACGGCCCCAAATTCTCGAGTCAACATTTGAGTGTTTACATGGATTGGCAATGGATAAATTTATTTTGGGATTGGGTTTTTTGTTGGAATTAATTTGTGTGAATTTTAAACCTTTTTTATAAGAAATTAAGGATGTTAGGAAGCTTGTGTGAAGTAGGAGAAGATGGATGGCTAATATGGTGATTTTACCATTTTTGAATAAAAATCTTTTGAGTTATAGGATAAATTGGATTTGTCCTATTTTCCCTTATATTATAATCAGGCTATTGTTTTTTTTTTCCTTTTACATCTTCATTTTTATTTTTCTTTTTCTTATTTCCTTTATCTATTTTTTTCCCTTAGAAAGTTTTTTTAGAAGGAGAGAGATTTGAGTGAGTTCCTATCATTTTTTTTGCATCCTTCAAACCTTCACCTTTAAATCTATTATTTGGTAGATTTCTTTAAAATATTTTATAAAAGTTATTTTTAATTAAACATACATACATTTGAGATTTTTTTATTTTTCCATTGTTTAATTGAATTTATTTTTATCTATAATTTTATATTTTACATTGTTTTTGCATATATTAAAAATATTAGGTTAAATTCAGATCCATTACAATGTCATTTTTTAATTACATGACTATTAAGTGGGTATTTTTTATTTAAAAATATGACACCAACAAAATTGTAAAAAAAAATTTAACGATGTTAACAATTGGACTTGATTTTCAAATTTGAAAAGTAAAAAGACTAAATTCTTGAAAATAAAAATATAAAGACTAAATTACAAATCTGTGAAGAGTACATCGACTTATGACATATTTTAACATTTATACTACAAAACATTTATTATTAATATATTTATAATTGTAATAAATATTTATTATTAAAATATTAATATTGAATATTTTCAATAATATGTGAATAATATTATTAAAAATTATTTTTTAAAAATTTATTATTAAAATAAAATTGAAATATTAAATAATTTATTTAAATAATAAATTATATTTATTATATTAATAATTTATTATATGACTAAATATAAATAATTAAATATCTATGTTTAATAATATTTAAAAATATAATATTTTAAATATTTTTAAAAATAAAAATAAAATTTATTATCAATATAATAATATTAAACTTGATTTAAGTTAATTTTTATATAAAAATAAAATTATCTATAGATGAGCTGAAAGGGTAAGTCATTTTACAGAAAAAATATATTATTTTACTTGACCTGTAAGTCATTTTCCGTAAAACCTTTTACATGTAAACCTTTTACATGTTTGTTTAATTGGAAACAACTTTTATAAAATATTTTTAAGAAATCTACCAAACAACTGAAAATATTTTACACAGATTCATCCAAACACTAAAAAATATTAGTTTTTCCAGAAAAAAGTAAATCATTTTGCAGAAATCATTTTCCGAAAGTCATTTTCAATAAAACAAACGGAGCCTTAGTTGTGAAATCTGCTGGAAACAGATTATTACATGAACAATAAGTTCGAAAATTCACCATAAATTCTGTAAAAATAATTAAGAAGTAATCTATACATCGCTGTAACTGTGAGTCAGTCTAGTTTCGTTTAGAACAAATGGAGATCAATTTCGATTTGTATTTTAAAATATATGAACTTTTGAGTGTTGAAAGGTTATAAAAATCTGGCAGCAGAATTCTTATAAAACAAATTTAGTAGTGACTTTGAAAATTCACCAAAAATTTCATAAGATAAAATAGGAAGAGAGCCTTATATCTCTATAACCGTACAGAAGTTTAGTTTTGTTTAAAACAAACGATGCTCAATTTAGAGTTACATATTAAGAGTTATTAATTTTTGAATGAAGAAAGGTTAGAATGTCAAGGTAACATACTGTTACATCTCTTTAGTTAATATTTTAGCTGGAATGATAACCAAGTTGAAACGAGTATGAGACTCGAATGTCATGGTTATATTTTTGTGATTATATGTTTGATGCTTTGTTTGCGCTTAGCCTTCAGGCTCTAACCTAACTAACGACCATGAGTGACGCTCGATATAACCTTATGGACACCCGGGATTATTTGACTAGCGGCCTTGAGAGGCGTAGGACTATCCAGATACCCGATTATTTGAGCAGTATGTGTAATCTAACAAGTTTGACAAGTTTGATATGCAAGTGATTTGGTTATGTAGATTTAATGACTCATGTTTTAAATTATTCGATACTCATGTCATATTTCTATGTATACATTTGATTTGCATATTTATATTTATGAATTGCTTGAAGTATGGTAGATTTGTTGCGTACCACTGAGCTCATAAAGCTCAACGTTTGAATTTTTTTAATGTTCAGATTTGTAGACTTTTGTTCGTGTCCGAGGAACATCATCGACGAGAGACACCTAGCATCACGTATTCAGAGTACAGTACCTTATCTATTAGTGGTCATTGTATTCTTAAGGCCTTACTTGTATTTTTTTTGTATGTCTGTAACTCATTTATTATTTTTTTGTTGTTTTGACTATTTTGATATACGATGATACTTGAGCTCCACATATTTTGTGTAACTACTTTTATTACTATTTTCAGTATAACTATGTATGATATTTTCTCTTATATAAAATGTATTTAAAATTATTTAAAAATTTTGTTGAGTTACTCCAGTGACTTGATGTAGCATCTTAGTATTCGAGTACTCCATATTTGGGATTAGGGTGTTATAATTTATACTTATTTGATAACTTTTTTGTTGGTACCTAACTAACACCGTTAAAATATACTGACATGGCATTGACGATCAATAACAAAGTGATTATGGTAACACCACATTTTGAACAATTTCTATAAAATTTAGCTGATAAATTTTTATTTTTAGTTTTAATTTTTTAGGTGAAAAAATCACAACTAAAAACAAAAGTATAAAAAAATGCAAATTATACAAGGTGCAAATATTGAAGGTTAGAATTTTAAAATCAAGATTGAATTAACATAATATATATTTAAAAGGGTAAACTGCAAAAAAAGTCACTTTTGTTTGCCTCAGGTTATATTTTAGTCACTTATGTTTGAAATGTTACATTTTAGTCACTTATATTATTATTTTGTTACGAAGTGATCACTCTTTCGTTAAGTTCCGTTATCTCCCTAACGGTAATCCTACGTGGCAGTCCAACTAGATTTTATAGTTAATGAAAGTTGGTAATATTGTAAAGTTATTTTTAATACTCGGTTTTATAACAAGCAAACACCCGGAACAAGAAAGTCCAAAATTCGCCCTCAATGTTTGCACATTTTTGAATGTAAGTCCTTATACAATTTACATACGTAACTCGGAGGACGTATGAGTATATCTGTTAATACATATTTCATCCGGCTAAACTATCTATTAATTGTAAATCAAATGCATAATTTAGTCGGATGAAGTATGTATTAACAGATGAACTGAAAATCTAGTTGGACTGCCACGTAGGATTACCGTTAGGGAGATAACGGAACTTAACAGAAGAGTGATCACTTCGTAACAAAATAATAACATAAATAACTAAAACATAATATTTCAAACGTAAGTGACTAAACTGTAAACTGAGGCAAACAAAAGTGACTATTTTTATAGTTTATCCTATTTAAAATTACTATTATGTTTTTTTTAAAATTTTCACACGATTAAATTATTAAAGTGATAATTTTATAATTTTTGATAGATAATTTTTCATAATTTGTGAGAAAAACATGTTTAGTGGTACATCAGCCTGAATTGAAGATTATTTATTTTGTCCAAAAACCGGCCTGGACAAACCGAGTTTATCAAACAGGAGGATAACCTTAGTTTCAACCCAAACGCCTTGCGGTTCTAATAATTGGGCATAGCGGAAAGGCAGGAGAGAAGACATGGGAAATCAAAAGCAGGAAGAAGATGAAGACAACAGAAGAGAAACAGCGATCGCTTCTACCCGTTCTTTGCAACCCAACTTCAAGCCTGTTGGTGTTACTACTCAACAGCTTTCTAAATTCCAAGTAATTTCTTAATATTGATTTTCACATGATTTTGCAGCAACCATTTATCTTTTAGCAGATTGTTTTTTTAATGGAATCGAGATTAAGGGTAGTGAAATCTTGGGTTTTGTTTATGATTGAAGGAACTGAACCCTAGACACTTCTCGTGGATTTAAATTGCAGTGGCACGTTTTCAATCTGTCGAACTTATCTTAATTTGTTGCGGGTGTGATGAATTGTATTTCAGTAAATATTGGTAATGAAATATCAGTGGCGGAAAGAAGCAAAACCTTGACCATTGTGCCTAATATTACATTACGATTGCTATACGAGTCCCCAACCCTTTTACCATCTTTGGCAGATACGTCATGCGTTTTTAGTTCATATTGATTTCGGGTGAAATAAATGTAAATTTTTGTAGATAGCAATGATAATCCATAAAAAGCAACCATAGAATTGCAATACGATTACGTTTCAAGTCCCTCTAACTTTTTATGGAATTTAGATGATGGGCAGTGAAATCTTTGGCTTACTTGAGATGATGGCTATATTGCTAACTCTTCGTTTTTCTTGTAGATGATGACAGAACTTTGACATTGATAGGCTTTAAAACCTGTTAATTTGGTATGTTTGTTTAGGAGTTGAATGGGCAATGTTGTTTAAATTTAATATGCTTCCTTTTCATGTCCGATACATATCCGAGACATAACCCTTTAAGAATTTCCTAAATACTTGGAAAAGCTTTTAAAAAGTTAAACATTTGTATCGAACACTTATCCATACTCGACACTCACACTCAAATCCGAGTAATCTAGGATAGAAGGAAGTGTTCTGTTTTTTGAATGTTCCATTTATTAGTTATCTCTGATTTTCTCTTAATCTTTCTTTTCCATTGCATAAATTACTTCTAACCCCCTGAACATTGCGTGTAATAGGAGCTTCACAGGAGGCGTTTACAAATAAAAGCGAAATCAAAGATTCACAAGAAACCAAAAGGTACCCGTTGTTATTTATATCATCCATGTTGCTTGACTCCATTTTTCTTGAAGTATTTGTATTCTACACCCATGTTCAGTGGATATCTGAATATAGTCTCTAAGAACCTTGTAAATGCATGGAAAAACTTGAAATTTTTTTGAATCTATCTGTTTCAGATCCATACTTGTGTTCGAGTGTTCGGTAATCACAAAAGTAGTATACTATAATCAATAACTTTCTATTGTTGGATTTTTGGTTCATCACCCATAATCTCTTGTTCTATTCGTAGATCAAACCAAAAAATTTTCATGCTGAATACCTGAATAACTCATCATCTGCAATTGTTTCTTCTAATTATAGATCAAGCCAAAAGATTTTGTGCCAAATACATGAATTCTGCATGTTCTCAAGAATCAGATTCAAACACCAAAGTTGAAGATGAAAGTGTTCCAAACTCAAAGAGCCACAGTGAAGATGATAATCCCTTTACACTGCAAGATAATGATGCTGTGCAACTTGCAACAAAAAAGCGGCAGAAATTGCATTGGGGGTATGTTTCAAACTTTCACCTTAGACTGATCCTTAGCATCAACTCATTCATTAATCGAAAAGCTATGTTACCGGCACATTCTTTTTAACTTTCTACTTTCCAAACATTAGTATAGGGGTATGATCCTCCAATTATATGAAAAAACTCAAAGTTGAGCATAGCGTGTTGGATGCATATCATATCTGATATTTAGGCCCCGAATCTAGACAACATTGCGGAGAAATATATTAATAAGCAAGAATTGCTGCTCCACCTGATGTGCTTATATCCTATTTATGTTACCTGAATTTTTTTTTTTTCAAAAATACTCGTTTTTGACGCTGAATCCAATATATATTCAGATATGGATATGAATATAGAGATATGATCTAATCAGATATATAAAAAAATGTAAATTAAGTACACTCGTGTCAGACATATGTCCATATCTAAAATTCATTCTTGAGTACGGATAACATAACTCTTACGTAGCATCATGAATTGCTACTCTATTTGACATATTGTCTAGTATATTAATAATTTCCTATGTTATGGTTTGTTCACAGGCTTGATACAAAGGAAAGATGGGAAAGGAAAGCCAACATGTAGATTTATTTCTGAATAAAGTACAGCTTTGAGTAATTATTGTTTCGACTCTTATTTCCTTTTCGGATTACGGCACCTCTGAGGCATATGCTAGTTGTGCATCCAAAAATTCTTAATTTGGTGAATGTAAATAGCGCTAGGACTATGAAACAAAGGATAACGTAACACAAGTAAATCCTTTCGTTCTAACTCAAGTAAAAGGTTAAAATCAAACTTGAAATATATCAAGTCTAATTTCAGAATGAATCAACCATCTCAAGATTTGAACATGTTTTCTTGATTATTGAAAAGTTACTACAATGTGTATTATATTGCTTAAAATTGTAATGAGCAGCAACCTTCAAAATATAGAGATATAACCTTTCAAGAATTTTCCAACTACATTAAAAAAATACTTAAAAATGGAACATTTACATACTCATATCCAACATTTCTGAAATCGAGTACCGAAATGAGATTAAAAGGGATGAAAATTTTACAAAGCAGGAAAATTAATCTCGACAACTTCTTGGAAATGACGATTTCTTGGAGGAAAATAACATATGCTTGCATCTGAATTCAATTTATTTATATAATCAACCTTACGAGGTAAGGTCCAACAGGTTTCCCATTCTCTTATTCCCAAGTCAATGCCACTTCTTGTAAAACAAAACCATAAGCTTGCATATTCTTATTACTGAGAGACCAAACAAAGAAAAATCCTGTTCCTAAATCTCAGACAGCTTCTACCAAGTGCTAGAAGCCTAGAACACCAATGCAGGTTACTATCAGAGCTTACCCAAAGATTTGTGGAAAAAAGTCTTACCAAGATAACAGAAACAATCCATGTGACTGCGCTTCATGGGATGAACATTAACAAGTCACGGAGATTATTCTCTGAATCAAGTTGTCGGATTAAGAGCAAGCTCAATTTCTTCCAATGATCGCCCCTTAGTTTCTACAACATTACCAGCCATAAACAAGACAGCAAGAAGACAGACAGCGGCGAATACCAAATAAACTACACTGATTCCAAACTTGTCCACAACACTCAGGAAATACAGGCCGATGACAAAGTTTGATATCTGTTACAACAGAAAATAAAAAAAAAAAGGGTTCTGACATGAAAGCGAGAAATAACCAATTGAAAGATGAATACTGGATAAAATCAGCAAACAATTTCATATCATTTTCTTTTAAAGGAAATCTATGCAATGGAGAAAGTCATATTAAGAAAGAACCATTGTCACATTATGATTATAGTGTCATATCAAAGTATCTATATGTGAATTTGCTAGCAGGGATATACATGCCAATGTACATATGTATCAAAATGTTTGGGGCAATTTTTTATTGCTACTTACCCAATGCATGCAAAGCGATAAAGCCACTGCTTTTGCTCTAATTCTGGAAGCAAATATTTCCGGAAGAAGAAGAGCAGGCACAGGACCAGCACCAAGTGAAAACGATAAGACATAACTGTGTAAAAGAAAAGGAAGCCAGCTTTAATTCTCACTGGTCATTTGGAGGCGACAATGATTGGAGGCATCAAAACAATTAGAAGCTTTGAGGAGATTCATTAATTGCAAGAAAAGGTGTTAACTCACAGAACAGTCCCAACAACGGCTAGAATGCCAGAGTAGGGGGCAAGAACCTTCCAAGTGAATGACAATGAAAGCAGCAACATTGAAGCACCCTTCACAAGCCAAATGGAAACCGAAGAACATGATAAGGAAAAAAGAAAAGATTTATTAGTTATAAGAGAATCTGATGAGAAAACCATGCATCATTTCATTTTGTAATTGTGAGCTTCACATTTCGTCTCAACCAAATTAATATCCCCATCGTGTTTTAAAATTTAATGCCATCAATATTGGCAGAAACAACATCAATAATAACAACACTGTATGCTAGGATCTCTAGCCCAAAACTTGATTACATCAAGGTAAAATTACTTGCAGTTTAAGAAACTTGGTTATAATGTAGCAATTTAAGAGTTTAACAATAGAACCCATACTCTCTGATTTGAAAGAATGAACCTTTACAAAAAAATAAAAAGCCTACCATTCCAGAAAAACTTGTGATTAGAAGACTTTTCCTTCCTTGTCTGTCCATCAGAGAGGATGCAATAACTGTGCCTGCAAGAATTTCACATGTCCAGATATGTTTTAAAGAGAGGTGTCAAACATGGGTACTTCAAGAGAATAAAGAGTCGGAGTGACATACATTAAATGTCCTACATGAATGTCGGTCCCCCCTCCCCCAAAGAACATATGCTTTTTAAAAAGATAAAAGACTTACCAAAGACATTTGATGCACCAACAAGAGCACTTGCGGCAACATCAGATGCAATTCCAGCACTACGAAAGACAGCTGTAGAATAATAAACTACAGCATTTATCCCAGCAAACTGTTGGAAGAAGAAAAGTGCAGAGCCAACACTCACAACTGCAGCAGGAAATAAAGTTGAGAATGAAAATTATCATGATACAATAGAAAGTATATGAGCTGTGATTCAATAACCAGAAGAAATCCATACTATTTCGATTTAAGAAGACATGAAGTTCAAATAAAGGAATTATATTACCTCCTCAGCCCTTAAGTTCATCATTATAAATCATCACGGCATTAAGACAACACTACCGTAGGACAAGGAAGGTGGTGATGATGATTAAACAGAACCTAAGCCCATTAAGGCATTAAGACAAAACTATGGTAAGGCAAGGAAAGTGGCGATGGTGATTGAACAAAATCTATTATTTTTCAATAAAATTTTAAACCAAACCCAAGCCTTGACATTAATTACTCATCATCATTGGGTAACCAAAAAACACTAGATTGACTAGTGCTGTAACAACTCTTCAGAAACAAAGAGTATACTAATTGACAGTATGTTTTGAGAACATAGACCCTTCAAGTTCATTTTTTATGTGCTACAATATTTTTAAAATGAAATACTATAATTTTCTAAGATTACCATCTGATCCTACTGGTAGTGTCCATTAGCAATACTATTAGGGGCATACTTATCTATGGGCCTTATAGCACTATAAATATTCGATATTCAGTTACAGTTACAGTTACAGTTAGCTTTCAATATTCACGCATACCTTTCCAGTATCGCTTACTAAATAGATCAATCCATCCTGCTTCTGGTTCTGTAGAACCCTGTCCTGCAGTCCTTAACTCATACATAACCTCAGGAACTCTTTCTTTCCCATATAGTGTTCCTATGGATTTTTCTGCTTCGGAAATTTTCCCTTGCTGCAAAGTTGATGTATTTAATCAATAATAGTCGATATTATAAAAATATATATAGATATCAATGTGAGATGAACAAAATTGTAAAATAGACTGAATAGCCCAATAAGATACCTGGAACAGCCACCGAGGACTTTCTGGGGAATATGTCATTCCTAGAGCCAATAAAATAGAAGGGATAACAGCAAGACCAAACATTCCCCTCCACCTATAGAAAAATAACTAAAAAAGATCAAAACAGTTACGGTAAATGCTTAAGCAGACACAAATTTTAGTTGCAAAAGAAATCCAATGCACATAATACATAAAATTAATACGTATAGTGATGAAGGCATTACCTTGACCTATTAACTCAATCTAATGAAATAAAGATTGATCGGAAAGAATATGAAAAAACTAGACATTCCAACTAGTAGGATGGAGCTTTCTTTTATTACAACTTTTGTGGGGAAGGGGATTTGGGCCAAGCAGTTTTGAGGTATGCACGCACCTATCATGGATGCAAATGCTCAGGGTCGCACAACTATTATGGTATAATGACAGTAAATGATGGAAGACGAAGAAGCCTAATCCCACACCATAGACCACATGAATCATATTACACCATTGTGGTTTTTTTTTTTCCTTTTACCAGATTACCAAAAGAAATATTACTTTTTATCCTTTCCACCCATGACTTATTGGTCAGGCATCATGCCTTTGCACCAACAAAACATACGAAGGAAACAAATTTAATATATATATACATATATATATATATAAATGCAGCAAAGCAAGTAAATCCTCCATAATTTTCCATCAACAGGTGCAAATGATAGGGAGAAAGGTCTTCAAGACTAGAAAGGGAGAATTTACAACCAGATATGGTTATGTAAAAGAAAGAACTTTTAAGCGTCTCTGCATTTGTACCAAATTGAAGCACGGATTTTAGACAGTTTACTAAAATTCTTAATAAAAGTTAGAAGAGGCAATCTCTCAGGATGCACATGATATTGCATGCTCAGCAGTTTTTAGACACATAGTGAAAGAAACAATTTAACATAGCAAATGCCAAATGACATGATATGTTCATAGCAAACATGTTATAGAAGTGCTAGGATAATATACCATACTGGGCTCCGTGATAAAGGTAATCCAGCCACCAATGCTGCAAGAATCCCAATACATATAAAAAGTTGGTTTACAGATCCAAGTGCACCACGGATATCAGTTGGTGAGATCTGACAAATAGAAAGAATGTAAGCAGCTGTTTCCAGAAAGCTAGAAAATCAAAGCAATTAAGCAAACAATAAAGATCAGAAAATGTTACCTCAGATATGTAAAGTGGCACAATAGCAGATGTTATACCAATACCAATACCAGCCAGCAAGCGGCCAATTATCATAGTCTGGACATTCTGTGCTATAGCACTGAACATTCACGTCATTTTGAAATATTAGTTTGCAGCAAAGTTGTGAGAGTTAAGAAGCTAATAGTTAATGAAATGACACAAACGTAAGAACTGCTCCAATGATTAGTGGAATGGCATCTAATTGAAAAGTCCTTGTCCGGCCGAACTTATCTGCCAGTGCTCCTCCAGTAAATGAACCAACTGCAGCAGCAGCAAGGAGGGTGCTGACAACCCATCCTATGAAAATTAACGTAACAGCATTATATGCTAGTTGGTTACAAAAGTTGGATAATTTATAGAGTAGGCATATAATCAAAATAATCAAAAGCGAAAAGAAGAGGGAAAAACAGCAAGCCAACAACTTGTGACATTGCTTGAATGATTACATGTGAAGCCACTTCACTTTTATAAACAAAAGACACCAGAAGAGATGGATGGAATGCATTAGTTGAATGCCCTTTATTTCACTTAAATTTCACTAAATGATCTTCGGCACTAAATGTGCTATGGGAATTTGACTTATCAGACACCAGAATACACACGTACAATATTTCAGGAAAAAAAAAACCACCACCAACAACAAAGAAATGTAACGGAAAAGAAAGCAGAGATTGAAGCATGGTAACTAAAGATCATGAGACATGCCTTGCATGACAGCATTTTGAGCAATTCCCAGATCCTTAGATAGATAATCAAGAGCACCATTTACCACCCTGTAGAAAGAAAAACAAAGGGGCAAGATTATACGAGTGTAGCATTATCAAAAGCCATGCACAAATCCACAAACATATAAGCATAAAAAATGTAGCGGGCCACCTGCCAAAAAATTGATTCTGAATTCTTTGCTTAAATTCCAGTACAAGTATTATTTTCTAGAATATAACCAATGGAAGGAGTCAACTGCAGTGTTCAAATATTTACAAAATACTGGAACATTCACAACCATCCATCATTGCAGGCACCACAGAGTTTTTGGGACTCGCATAAATAAACCATAATCAACCTCTGTGAAGCTTTGATATTACTGGTGAGCATACTATATGTTTCCACAGCACAGATTGCTCAAGTATATCACTTAGATGCTAACAACAGTAAAATGACAAGTGTAGAACCCAAAAGAAAAAAGAGGATGTTCCTTCTCAATTTAACTGGAACATACCCTAGATGGTAACCAAATAATATAGCTCCCAAGCAAGCAACGCCAACAAATGGTAAAACTGTCCCAGTAGATGTCTCGTGAGGGTTGATTGGTGCCAGATCCTCAACATCTCCACCTGCAGTTTAGTGTTCCAATTGACATTTGTACAGATGCAGAGAAGCAATTGTAAAAACTAACTTCTTTTGCAATTATTATAAAGAGTCTCAGATGCATAGAAAATGATCCATGCATGGGTGATAAATTTTAATAGGAAGTACAGTATGTCTTCTTCCAACAACAGACAAACACGCCAGTTAATCATATCTAGCTGGAAGCATCAAACTAGTATACATCCATCAGCACCAATATAACCAAGCACAGATTAATGTATTTTAGTGGAAAGAATAGCATTGGACATAAGAACAAGTCAGTTAATACATCTGCAAGATAAAAAAATGTAACTAGCTATCCCCTACAGGCCTACAACATCTTCATGGTGCTATAGAAATTATATGGCCACCACCAACCTCATGAAATAAAAATTTGTACGATTTACTCATCACCAGCAAAAGAAACAAAATTCCCTTTGGCTTTGCTTTGGCCATTGTTTTTGCGACTTCAATTTTATGTTCCGAATCAGCAAGCACTTTTTGATACAAAACAAAGTAATACTCCAAAATTGTCAAAGTTAAAAGTTGGCTAAATACTCAAAGGGGAGCCAAACCTTTTAGGGGTTGCTCAAATAAGGACCAAACTTGCGTCTAAAGTTCATTTTTCATATGCATAAAATATTTTGAATATGCGATTAATAACATTTTTTAAAATGTGGGTAATTCTCGGGAGCAAATTAGAATATTCTAAATATGTGATTAATAACATTATAAAAAAGAGAGAAAGAAACCTGAAGCTTGACCTTTGACAGATCGAAATTTGATCAAAGAGCGAGCGACGGTTTCAACATTATCTCTAGCACGTGCGAGCTCAGCTCCCATTGAAACGGCACCAGAGCTTAAACCACTGCAAATAGAACCCCTTCGGATGCAAAGATTACGAGTCAAAGTTGACTTCCGTTCCTTAAATTCACGAAAACAAGGCAGATCTCTCCGTTTTGAAATCTTAACCTCTAAATTTCCTTTGATTAAATGTGTTGATGCCTGCATTCTGAATTAGCTAATTCACCAAACGATAAAGACTGTTCAACCAACAAGTAAAAAACAGTCCGAAAAGGCGAAAAGAAGAGCATTAAATCCAGAAATAAATATAATAAAAAAAACCGAATAAGTGAGAAATGAGAATGAGATTTACCTAATCCAAAGACGAGCCAGTTTCTGGGTTCTGTTTGGATGTTGGAATTCTGATGGAAACCCTCAGAAAAATCCGTCGAACAAATTTGGTGGAAAATTCAATTGATTATTATCCTCTTTCTTTTACTTTTCATATTTTTCCTTTCCATTTCTAGAAAACTAAATTAATTTGATTTTATATTCCAGAGAATCGAAGTGTAGAAATTGAAGAAAAGAAAAAAAATGCAGATGGAAACTGAGTTCAGTGGGTGTTTGTTTGTTTCCATTGAACTGTGATTACGTGGCAGGGATTTTGGATTTAGATTTTCAGTTGCGTTGGCGACGGCTTTGGCGCACGTGGGGCCTCTTCCTTCGGTGACCTTCTTTATGTATTTTTTCTCTTTTATTTAACTTTAGAATAAATATTAAAACTACATATTTTTATTTAATATGTAATTTAATATGTTAACTTTTATTTTATGTAATTATATACTTAAAATTTTAATTATGATTTAAATATATGTGTAAAATTTTAATTTTAATTTAATTTTATATAATTAAAAAAATAAACGTATTATATTTTTATATGTTGAATAAATATATTTATTTATATATGCAATATGTAAATGTAAAATTATACTATATAAACAATTGTTTTGATAATTAATAAAAAATTAAATTAAATCAAAATATCATGTATAAAATTACATATAATCAAATTTTATATATAATGTTTTATATATTTTTAATTTTTCTTTATTTAAATTGAATTAATTAAAATAATTTTTTTTCAAACATGAAATTCTATTGATAAAACACGGAAAAATAAACAAGCATACAAAAGGGCATACGTGGGACGAAAGACAAATCAATCAACAAGACTCTAAGTGATATTTTAAATAAGAGTTAATATATAATTTGGTCATTGAATTTGTTTATTTATATTTGGTTGGCTTTTTCTTTTTTTTTGGATCTAATTAACTCTTGAATTTGTATTATATTAATTAAGTTGGTACTTTCACACTAACGTTGTTAGTTGTGCTTATGCGATATTATCGAAAGGTCCAGTGGCAAACATAAATTAAAATATATATAAATTATGTTTGCCACATTAGATTTTAAGAGGTTATTATATGTCACAATCAAATTGATTAAAAATATCACATCAGTATAAATTAACGATATTAGTGTGAACGGACTAAACTAGTTAACGAAATACAAGTTCACGGACCAACTAGATAAAAAAAATTTTGAGGATCAACTAAGTACAAATAAACAAATTCAAGGGCAAAATTATTATAATCCCTTTAAATAATAAGTCCCCAAACTATTCAACCGTGAAGGTGAAAGAGGGAACAACACCTTATAAGGGCTTGAACTATTAATGAAGAAGTCTCGAAAATACACATTAACCCTTTACCAAGAATGTTTTCTAACTTCCAAATGGAAGAGAGAGCAAAGGGGCAACACCAGTAGAGGCTTGAGTTCAATCCTCTCGTCTTCCTTACTTTCATACAAAGACTCGAACTATTTGGAATCCATGATGTAAAGTCTCACTTCCTTTCTCAAAACAAAATTCAACAATAAAAGGACGAAGACCTCAAACCTATGTTTTATGTCAAATTAAAAATTAAAAAAGAAAATATATATATATAACTTCAAATTTGAATATAATAACAAACAAAAATTTGATTAAAAAAATTTATTTATTTACTCCTGCGATGGCCAAATTGATTATATAATATGATATTGGAAATGTAAATATGATGAAAAAAACTAAAATAAAAAGTTTATAATGTGAAATAATTTGAAATGTTTTTATTATCTAGAAAAATAAAATATATTATACTTATTAATTAATGAATAATAATATTGTATAGACGTAACTTTGTACGTAAGATTATCATACAAAAACATAACCTTATACAAAGTTAATTTATAAAACAATACAACCCTCTGAAAGGGTATCTCATTAAAAGATATATTATATTTTACAAAAAGATAGATCTATATTGTATTTATATAAAGGATTTTTCTAATCTTCATTTTCACAGTTCTACTTAGATTTTGTTGCATCTTAGAGGCATATTAAAGCTTTAAGGAAAGTATTCTACATGTTTCAAAGGCATTCATATTTTTCTAACATTATTTTCATTTTTCTTATTTTATTTTTTTTTCTAACAGAAAAATGTCATATCGTCAAAGAGGAATGTTCTATCATCAAAGAGGGAATTGTCGACCAAGTTACTACAGACAAAGGATCACTCATCCCAAACCCGAACCATTGCCTGCATGGGAGAAAAAATTTTGCATAGAAGTGGGTGCAATGCCATGGGAAAGATTTGTTGAAGCAGAGAAGAACTTGATTGAAAATGACAAAGTGTTCGAATGGGGTGATTCAGCTGGTTTAATAGCTTTCCAAGAAGCTAAACAAAGATTTTGGGAAATTTATCATGGTTTTCCATGTGAGAACAAGTTGCCAAATAATGCAGCAGTTTTGTATATAGATAATATTGATTGGAATTCTGAAATTGACCCTAAACTTTTCTCAGAAATAAAGTCCCTTACAGATAATGAAAATGAAGAAAAAGACAATACTAAGGAGATTGATTGGTTTTCGATTCCGCTAGAAGAAATCCAAGCTACTGGATGGGACGAATATGAAGAACCTGCACCCCGCTTACCTAGTATAGTTGGATCACCATAGTTGGATCAAAGAAGAATAAGATCATAATAAAATTGGCAAACTTTGGCTAAGAACTTTATTATTAATATTTGATATCTTCATCATATTCTTAAGGACTTATTGTTATTTTTGAAGCAAATACTTATTGTTTTTTGAGTTTATTATGATTGATTGAATAATATTATGCATGGTGGTGACTAGTTTGAACACTAATGATTATTATCATGTGATTGAATAATACTATGCATGGTAAATCAATATATATATATATTTTTTTACAATTTCTAATTCGAACACTAATGATCATTACCATGTGTGTATAAATTGGTTTTGTTTTACTTTGCTCATGTTTGGTGTTCTTCATGCTCGACGGCTCTACAATAACAAGAAGGTATAAATTTGCTTATTATATCAACTGAATGGTGCATTACATGCTATTAATTCTTATATGTCAAGGCAATGCTATTATTGATGTACATGTATCATTGGTAGTAGGTTGAAGAAGCAGGGGAGACTATCATCGCATACATTCACCAGTTGATTAGAATGTTCTTGTTCGACGGTATTTTTCAGGTAACTTTGATTTTATAGTTGCATACTACGCCAGAGAGTTCTTTTGTACAATGATAGTATCAAATGATATTATTTGATCTGCTGCATATTTTGTAGGTTGCTTGTTTCCTGTGAATGAACATGCCGCAAGAACAACTAGAAACCTTTATGTGCGTGGAGTCCAACTTAAGAAAGGATAAAACAAGCCGAGGACATGATATCTAAAAGATGAAGATATTATTATTGGTTAATTATATGTATCTATAGATACACTGAATTGTTGTTGCAACTTTCCTGCCATCTAGCTGTCCTTATGGCAACAAGGTTTTATGGCAATTGCAGCAGTTGGTGAAACGATGAAAAAATTACTAATCTTTAATAAAAAAAAATATTACGATATAATTATTTTTTTAATAATTTTATTATACAAATACTTACAAAACAGGAATCCTTTTCCTTGTCTTGTATAAACTCAACAAGTTCCTTCACTTTAAATTCATATTTTATATAATAGTATAATTCAAATAAAATTATTTTAATATAGACAGATCATCATCTATATATTCAATTATATCAATATCCGAATTAAATTAACACTCTGCCTATAATTCAGATAAAAGAAGGTTTGTGAATAAATGAATAAATAAAAACCAACAGGTGTTAGGCATGTATAAATGAAGCAATGGTATATATGAGATGGGATCAAATGATAAGAATGTAACGGCTGATTAATATTCCCTAAACTTTTTTTCCCCATTGGGACCCACGTCAAAATAAGAACGTTGGAAACCATGTTAATAAAATGATTCTTAACATAACAATAAATAAATCCTCTTTGTTTTTCTTCTTTCTCATTTTATTTGACCGTTGCAAACTCAAAATCTCTCTTAATATCATTTCTGCAAAAAACCTTCAAGTTCATCAAAAATGGCCGACACAATCGATTCTCTGCACCAAACCCATCTTTCAAATCCTTCTTTTCAACCAATTTTCTATTCCCTGGATCCTATTTCTCTCATCCAGTCACTGAATCATGTTATGGAAAGAGGTCCCAGATACCAAGCATATGCAGATTTGAGAGAAAGCAAGCTCAGAATGAAGTTTGAGAAGCTACAAGAATGGGAAGAAATGGAAGTTAAACAAGCCCCAGTGAAGAAACAAGTGAAATTCAGTTCAAATTCGGGGGTTTCCACGAAACGGTCCTCTGTTTTGATTCAATCGGTGCCTGATTTTTCATCCGCTTTACGAAAAGAAAACAGGAAGCCGCCGGTTAACGGTGGGGTTGAATCGACGCCGCCGAAAACGGAAAAGAGTTGGTCGAAAGCGAATGGGGTGTTTTCGAATTCGAAGCAACTACAATGGGAAGAAACTGAAATGAAGCGAACCCCAACGAAGAAACAAGTGAAGTTCAGTTCAAATTCAGGGGTTTCTAGTAAAGAGCCCTCTTTTTTGGCTCAATCAGTGCCCGATTTTGCCACCGTGTTATGGAAAGAGAACCGGAAGCCGCCGGTTACCGGCGGGAATGAACTGACACCGCCGGCAAGTGGAAAGTATTGGTCAAATTCGAAAGGGAGTCAGTCTGCAAATGCAGGGGAGAAGAAGAAGGCAAGGTTGGTGATGGCGAGGAAGAGTTATGCAAGTATTGAAGAATTGAACGCCATTAATGGCGTAAATAGGGGAGGGAAGAGTAGAGCCAGATTAATGTAGGGAAGAAAGGAAATAAGAAAAAAAGCTCTGAATTTCAAGGTTTATCGGTACTTAGTTTCCACGTTTTAGAGAGATTCTTTCATTGCTTGGTTTGTTATGTTTACATGTCGAGTGCAAATATAAGAAGAGCTTTTCTATTCGGTATTATATTGCTGATATTTCTTTGTGGATTATTAAATCCGGGTTTAGTACATTTGATTTATGTAATCATTTTTTTTTTCAAGAAATCCCGACAAGATATACACTTGAGGCTCGCAAGCTACTAAAATACAACACAAATAGTCCTCAACAAATAGGCCATTAAATGAAGGGATATTTACCTTCCAATTTAGGCAACTATTAATGAGTAGTTCTTCAAGCTAATCATTTGTTACAGAAGAGTTAAAAGTTACATTGAAGATGAAAGATTATACAGGTACAAATGCTCAATATACAATAACTCCAATGGCCCCGAGCAGAAATACCATCCTCCATCCCTTCCTATGTTACTCGGGACACAGATAATTCGAGGGGAATGAAAAAGTCAGAGTAACATGGTTCCCATCTATGACCCATTTTTACAAATTTACCAGCTTGTTTTTTTATCAGAAATGGAAAATATAATTTAGTGAGATAGCATGTCATCATGATTTACAAAAGATACTCACAGACGGCATGTATGCAATTCAAGAGGAAACCAGGTCGTCTACCATTTCGTCAACTAAAGTTTGAACAATATCCCAGCCCATTTCAGCACCAGTTTCGTATGCCTCGATATCAAAATCTGTCCATTTCCCAAGTGAATAACTCATCTCCCATTCTATTAGTTCATCAGGCACCATCCCAGCCAGTTTTGTCCACTTTCTAACTTCATCTGCAACATCTCGAATCAGCTTTCCTGAGTTCATGCAATATGGAAGACTTCCCCATGCTCTGAATCCGGAGTTACAATAACGACTGTATTTGGAATCTATACACTCTATTGCACAGTCAAAAAGAAATCCTCTAAGCTGATAGTTTTCTTTGATCTGTTCGATACCAAGAACAGACTTAAAATCTACCCCCATGGCAGCTACAAGAGTTTCAACTTCTTCGTGTATATAGGGTGCCAAGAAAAAATCATCTGTCCCATCCAAATCCCAGGGAGTCAAATTTCCAAACAACAGTTCAGCTTTTAAGATAACCTCCTTACAATGGATAAGCTTGTCATCGGATAATCCAAAAGCAAAGTTACTGACAACATGCATCAAAACAAATATTCGGTGGACAAGATCGATGATCATCTCACTAACATTTGTCACTTTGTCCAATGAAGTTGCAGAATCCAGAAGATCCGCATCGGGTTCCATTGGTTGTGGTTCATTGTACAAGTAACCCATGGAATCTGGTTGTAACCTATGTCCTGGACCAAGAGGTAAAAATGAAAAGGCACTAACATGAATTATCTATGTTTTTCGTAGAGGGGAACAGAAAAAACACAGTATTAAGGTGGTATGGAAAATAAATTATTAAGCCGATCTAATCAGAGAAGTGCATGAACTCATATTAGTCTGCATTTTCTACTACTACGATACCGAACAAGTTCCTTGAATAGCATACACATTTCTTGACAAACAAAAAATATAAGGGTGCGTTAAAGGCTTAGAATTTGGTTTTTTTCCTTACCTAAGCTTTCGTCAAGGCTGCTGGAAACACAACTATCGTTCGAAAATGAAGCTTCAAGAACAGAACCAGGACTAAAATGATCACCATGGCTAGTAAACCCGACTAAAGTCCCTTCAGCCTTTGCTTCAGTCTAAGACAACAAAATAAATTTTAAAAAGAATTATAAATGGCAACAATAGCTGCTATCACATGCACAAACCCTCAAGCAAAACACAAAAGCTTCAGATAGGCATAAAAAACACACTAATATCCAAATAAAATTAATCAAATTTTGAGTAAAAGCAACAGAAAATATACAGATTTGCAAGAAAATTAGGGGTCATCATATTTCTGGAAGAATTGTCTATCAAGTAAATTAAAAACTAGATATATATAATATAAACTCTTTGACAGTTGCATGATACCTATCAAATATGAACATCCATAAAGATTACAGGGAAGGAATCAAGTCAATGACCTTTAATCTGAAACAACTGTAGCTATGCTACATCAATCTTCTTTTATGGAGGAAATACGCTACACCAATCTTGCTTCAATTCAAATGGGTTGAATATGAGGTGAAGTTTTGAGTTAAATTGCAGAATTGACAAACTCCAATTAATCGAATTCATAAAGACAAAACTAATTCTTAAATTAATTTTTACCACTTCAGGAGCAACATGGTAGTTTATTTATCCAAATGTAATACAATGAAAAAGGTCCTTCAAAATCTTAACTATCAGTACAAGATAACTTTGTTTTTGCTCTTCCTACTCAGGGTGGGGATATTATACCCTGGATCGGGGACACTGATCCTGCTCAAGGAATATAACTGCTGAGGTTCTTACATGCATTTTATTGGAAATATGCATTACCCCTGAATTATTGAGGCACTTTTCGTTGTAAGAGACATAAAAATGCAAGTTGTGACCAAGAAAACATCAAATTCGAAAAGATTATACATTTCATCGAGAACCGCATAAACCGGTGGAAGGAGATTTAAGTGCCTCAGATATAAATACCAACCTTGGAACCAATATCTGAACTGAAAAGGTGACCATTCCGAGAGTTAGCCTTCCCTGAAGTTAAAGCAGAAATTAGCTCCTGCAGAATCATGGCAGTTGATCTCTTTGGTAGAGTACAGCCAGTTTTCTGCTCATCCTCCTCTTGAGAAGTCAATTCCTTCAACTTTTGTACCAAAAGAACACTTAAAGCATCTCCTGTTAGTGGCAAGTTCTTCGGCAAAGATGTTTCTCCATAATGGTTTTCCATCATTTCACTTCTTTGGAGGGCAATGCTTTCATTTTGGTCCTTTCTTTTATCCTTCAGTTCTGTGGAAATGCTATGCTTTTGCTTTAATGGAGAACTGAATGTGAAAGAAATAATATCTGTATCATTTTTTTCCTTGGCTCCCTTACCAGTTTCTCGGCACGTTGATCTGCTTTTAGAACATGTCTGATCTACACTACAAGCTCCATGTACCACTTCTCGTCTAGTCACTGGTTTGCATTTACTGTTTCTTTCTTTTCCAATTGCTGGATTGATGAAACCTTCAGTTTCAGCTTGCCCATTAACACTATGTGTTCTCCTCTTTCTTACCGGAGACCTTAACTGAGACAAGGAATCATCTTGGCCACTGCAAGATTTTCTCTCAATGTCAATAGGAGAGCTATCCACTTTGACTGGCACTCTATGTCGGGTGTGACTACTTAAGCTTCTGTTCAGGGCAACAAAATCTTTGACCCCACCAACAGCATTTGCACCAGAAGCAGCTTTCCTACTTCGAAGAGTACTTAGTTTAGCCTTTGCCGGGATTCTATCCCTGTCTAACGATGTATGATTCTGACTTTGATTCCTCAGCTTGAAACCATCAGGAGGCTTTTCATTCTTTTGAAATTTTCCAGGTTGGCTTGTTGAATGCCATTGAGCTTGAGCTCTAGCGTCTCTTCTAAATGTACCAGGTTCATTACCAGACTGAACAATGTCCTCTTCTTGACCAGTAAAAGTTAATGGTTGGTCGTGGCTTCTCTGAAAAGTTACCTCTTTCCCTTGATCGAACAAGATCAGGGAAGACCTTGGCCAACTCTTTTCTAATCCATGCAAAGAAGCATCTACAAAATTTGGCACAGAGGACAGACAAACAAACTGCTGATCCTCCAACTTTGCTCTAGACTCCACAAAATCGAGCAAATTGCCACAGTTCTTGCATGATGTTGGGCCAACCAAAGACTTATCAGCACTAACATTACAAGCAGATTGTTCCAACATATCTGGTGAAACAATTGCCTCAGTTACAACCTCATTCTTACTTGAATAAGAAGTAGGACTTGGATAAGCAAGAGTATATTTCGCTTTACTAGTAGCTTGCAACCCTGGTTCCAAAATTTTTGCAGCTGCATCGATCAACCTCGATGTCCTAGAGGCATTGCGCGCAGAAGAAATCCTTGGACTCTTAATCGGAGAAACAAACTTTTGATGATGATGATGATGCTTCTTTGATCGCAACAGAACACTCTTAATTTGTAATGCCTCAGCTCCAAATCTAGTGACCACCCGTCTATCATATGGCTCTATTTTCTGAATCTTCTGAGGTCGAGGCTCGATTTTCGAGCTACTCTTAGCTAAATCCAAATCTTTCCCACTGTTCCCACATTGAGAAATCACAATTTTCTCATCTTTAACATCAGGATTACTACCTAAAATCTTGGATTTCTTATGAGACTTATCTCTATTCAAAGCTGGCATGGATTCTAATCCCATTAGCCTAGCAATCAAACCAGGAGCTTTCATTTCATGCTTTTGATCCACTTCACTACTAAAATGTTTACCATTTTTCTTCACATTTGGAAAACCCCCACTGTTCTCATCAGCAATCTACCAAAATCCATCATAAACATCAAATTTTCCATCATTATATTAGCAAAATAAGTGACTAATTTATGAACTAAAATACACAAAAAAAAAATCTAATAAATTTCCAAGAACATACCAAATGCAGCTTGGATTTGGGCATTTTTTCATCTCCTCCAAAGCTCTTTGAAGCTTTGGTACGAGCTGAGAAACAACGACAGTTGGTTATAAATTCAATTAAAAAATATAATTTTTTAAAAAAAATAAAGAAAAAAAACTTACTAGGAGGGAGTAATTTTCTCGAGAAAAGTTTCTTCTTCGCAAATCTTTTGTTCCAATCAAAGAGTTGAAAGAAAATGCCAACACAACCACCAGACCTATGAGGCTTCTTCTCCGTTATAGCCAGAGATGACGGCGTTTTCCCCGTTTGTTCATTCATTTTTCTTACCACCGACACTCAAAAAATAAATACCCAGAAAATTATTAAAAATCCAAAAAAAAAACCTAATAACCAGAAAAAAAGTTTATGTTTTAATCATTTTGACAAACAACCAAAACCAACCCCATTCCAAATCCAACCTGCTAAAGAAAAAGCTAAACCTACTGAAGAACAAAGAGAAATGGAAAGAGCCATTAAGTATAAGAAAGCAATGAAAAGGGTCCGAAAGTGACGAAAAAGGAGCAATGCAGCAAAAGAACAAGAGGAATCTACAAAGAAAAAACAGGGAAAAAAGGCCGTACAATAATGGAGTGCCAAAGAAGAGCAGCGAGAAAATGACAGCAAAGAGATGAGCAGATAAAAAGAGGAGGTTTTTTTTTCGCTTTCTAGTGTTACTATTTACATGTGTTGACGCAAAGGTAAAATGATTCGTTTCAGAAAAAAACGAGAAGGAATTATGGGATAGAAAAGGGGGGTGGATTATTGGATTTGAAAAGACCGAGCAAATGGAAGGGATTTTGGATGGAACTGATCAAAGTGTGGATTCGGCAGTGAAAAGAGAGAGCTCTGAAAGCGCCTAATCTGCGGTCGCTGCTGCAGATCAGTTTCACGCGCACTGCTAAAAGGCCTTCTGTTTTGTGGTCAATTTGTCTGTCAAATCCAACGACAAAAAGTGTTTTTTTAAGTAAAAAATACATACAAATATATATTCAATACCAACCAATTAAATTAGATTAAAAACTAACAAATCATCAAACTTAATAACCTGCCCACATAATTACCCTTAATGTCAATTCCAAGTATACAATTTTTTATTAAAATTTAGTATTAACCGAAAATGTAAATATATCCAATTAATATTTATAAGGCATAATAACTTTTTTTTTGTCCTCCAATTTTTAAAAAAAAATTCATTTTAACCCTTTTAAAAATACCCATTTTAAGAATTGTCAACATTTCCTTTTTTTTCAATCTTAGTACCAAGTCCAACATTTTGTTTTCCTTTTCAAACCACCATTTAATTTGAAATGGACAGAGTGCTGTTTATCATATACTTGTATTCAATAATATTTTAATTTTATTATTAAATTTTCATTGTTGTAAAAATCTTTTTATTTAAATTATTGACCTTAGATTTTAACAAAAATCTCTTCATCATAAATTATACTTTCACTTTAATTTAAATTATTTAATTTTAAATAACATTTGTATTGGTATTTCAATAATACAAAGTTGAAATTTATCATTATAAAATAGATGTATTAAATTTTAATATTTTTTATTTTCATTTGAATTTTTTAATTTTTTTAATTACAAAATAGTTTATATAATTTAACTATGACCAACAATTTGTATAATCTATTTTAAATTAGTTACATGAAATAAAATTTTATTATTTATTTAATTGAAAAATATACACATAAAATCGAATGCAACGTGAATGACATTAAAAATTAGTAATAATAAATTGAATATTATTATATAAAAACTTTCCAGTATCCCCAGTCACAATTTTATTAAAAATACCAAAAAAATATTATTTAAAAAGAGAATATAAATACAATATGATTACATAATACAAATATATCCAAAGTATAGTAGCACACAAATACATAAGAAGCGTGAGTTGATTAGGGTAAGAATGCTTGGATTCATGAATGTAAATAGTAAATATCCAACTCAGAGTAACAAAAGACAAAAAAGGAAGGAAACAGAGGGGACAGGCTGTCTGTGATGTATAAAGTCTACGTCTCTCTGTCTCCCTATCTTCCGCTGTCTTTACGGATATCTACTCTTTTAGCCTTTTCATTTTCTTTACACTAAATCTCTCCTAAGCTTTCCCATTTTTCTATTTTCTTTTACTTAGTATTTTAGGCTTAATATAAAAAATTGCCCTAAACTATGTTATTATTTTTCTATTTTAGTACTTAAATTTCTTTTTATAAATAAATAAATAAATAATTCCTTCTCTCAACTTTGTCCCAACAAAGCAATCAAATTTACGTGGAATCACCAGCTTAAAATATTACATTGACAAAAAATAGAAAAAAAAAAGTATAAGACACAGGTAACATGAATCTACCAATAATTAGAAAGCGCCAACATTTTGAGTTAGCACTCTATCAATACTTGCAAAATTTTTATAATATCAAAACTAACCTTCAAAATTTCAATCGTGATGCATACACAATGTGAATGAAAACAGCCATGTCAATGTTATACAAACTCAAAGTATGACTTTCATTAAAATGGTTTGATTGATAGGATGTTTTAGATTTAATTTTTTTAAAAATTTTAATATAAAAAGTTAAAAAATAAAATATATATATTCTTATTTACTGCTTTTGTGTGAATAATAATATAGATAATATAGATGCTTTGTTTACTAATAAAGGAGTTTACATTAATAACGCAAATCAATAATAATAATAACGGAGGTGTGAAAACGAAATGTTGCTTTACCTAGCAAATATCATCATCATAATTTTTATTTGAGTTGTATTATTACAATCTCTTTTAAAAATGGCAAACTAGAACATTCTCTCATTCGGTCACAATGGTGGAAGATCTTTTAAAAAAGTTTATCGCAGATCGAATGAACCTCCTGACTCGGACGACCCCATCATGGATGATAAAGGGATGAAATTGAATGATGCGAATGCAACCAAAGGCTCGTGGATGGACATGTTATTGGGCAACTCGTCAAGATTGATGGAAACATAACAAGAAGAAGACTTTGAGTTGGTTGATGGGGACGCTAAGAATGAGGTCATTGATGGTATTCCGAATATTTTCCTCTCGTATCGGGTACATAGTTTCATTGCCAAGCGCATGGCACGGATGGTGATTATGAAATTTCTTGGGAGGAGACTGTCGTTTCTATCTATATCGAATAAGTTACAACTACTATAGAAGACAAAACAACCACTACAAATCCTTGATTTGGAGAAAGATTATTTCTCAGCGAAGTTCCAAAACAAAAATGATTACCTTTACGCCTTGTCTAGAGGCCCTTGGACTATCTTTGGTCATTATCTCAATGTGAGGCCATGGACACCTTCTTTGTCGACTAATCAAGCTCTGCCTCATAGCCTTTTAGTTTGGATTCGACTATCGGGATTACCTAAAGGAATGTACGCCAAAAGTCTATTAAGGTTCATTTACGGTGCTATAAAACCAATGGCTAAAATTGACCAGAACACTGAGAACAATTCAAGAGGTCAATTTGTGAAGCTTGTGGTGTATGTGGAATTGGGGAAACTACTAGTTTTAAAAGTTAAAATAGATGGTAGATCACAACAGGTAGATATGAATCCTTACCTCTAGTATGTTTTGAATGTGGGCGGTGAGGGCATACTTGTGAAAATTGTTCTCATAAATAGGAACATAAAAATACAGCGAAGATGGAGAGAAGTCAGAAATCTGAGCAAACGTCGGGGTTACAGAGGCAGGTAGAAATGGAAGATTTTGGTCATTAGATGATTGTTAAGCGAAGATAGAGAAGGAAAAATCGTCCATTAGAATTGCGGAATGAAGGTAAGGACAATAGCACTACTGTGGTTTAAGATTTGATGTCTTAAGCGACAATCATGGCAAGGATTCTAGGATTTTAGAGATAGAGATGATAATGGATTTAGTAGGGGTGCATACTGTGGAACTACAATCACAACAAAATTTATTAGGATTGTGGAGGTTGTTAATAAACCTAGAATTAGTAGAAAAGGGACGTTGAAATCTAAAGGGAAAGGAATTCTCTTAGAAAAAAGGTCAAAAGCTATAGTTAATAAACTCAAGCCGACTAATAAGGTGGGGGCATCTACATCGAGGCCGTAAGGAAAAATCCCTTTGATGATGGGTCTAAAATGGGCGCAATTATTTTGGATGATTCTTTATAGCCTATACAATTCCAAGCTATTAGCCCAAATCTAAATAATAAGAAAACCATGTTTGTTAAACTGGGAAACAAAATGAGGACTCTAAACATAAGTGAGGCAGGTGGTTGTGAATCAACAATTGATTTGAAATAGGGAGTGGAGAATGCCATAAATAAACAAATACGAGAAGTTATAGGAGATAGATTGGGTGAAAATTCGAGGCAAGATTCGTCAAAGTTTAAGGGAAACGACCCTTCATTGGTTTCAATGACTCTTGCTATAGAAACCATTCATCATGGATCGAATGAGGAGGTTGACAATGATATCTCCATGTCAGGTGAATCAAATTTGGCGATTAATGAGGCGGATAGTTCTATAATGGATGTCGAAGCTCCTAATAGTTGGATTTCTATTCGTATCTTATCTTTTTTTATGGTTACAGATTTGAATCTAATGTTTTAGAATTGTCAAGGGTGTGGGCACCCATAATTTCATAGTTTTTTTAAGGAATATAAAAGGGAGTCTTGTCCTGATTTTGTTGCTTTGTTTGAAACTAGAATCAACGAAGGTAAGGCAGATTTGGTTATCTCTAAGCTGGGTTTTGATAACTCGTCTCATGTTGAAGTAAACAGATTCTCGGATAGCATTTGGATTTTATGGTAGGATGATGTTAGTATGGAAGTTCTTAAAGTTCATAACCAATTTATTCATATGCGTATTAAGAATTAGGGTATTCAGTCACTATTCCTTTACTCTGCTATCTATGCTAGTCCAAAACATACTTAAATGGTACAATTATGGGACCTACTAAGTCAATTTGCGGAAGGGGTGGAAAAACCTTGATTACTAGTAGGGGATTTTAACACAATTATGTATAGCGAGAAATGATAAAGAGGTTCTAAATTTGACAAGAAGGGTTGTAATCGGTTTTGTTTACTCGATTTCGAGAATGGGTTGCATAATATGGGTTTTAAAGGTTCATGATTTACTTGGAACAAGGGGGCTATTTATCAGAGACTTGATTGAGGACTTTGTAATGATATTTGGCTTTCTTTTGCATCTGGTTCAACTGTGAGACATCTTCATAAACTAAAATTTGACCACCTCTCGATTCATGTTACGACCAATAAGGTGATTGCGGAGAGAGTTGTGCAGCTCTTTCATTTTCTTACTAGTTGGTTGATGCATCCAAAATTTAAAGACGTGGTCAAGGAATTTTGGTGAATGGGTGATAAGGTTGTTGGTAATTTAGAGTCTTTCACTCAGTTGGCATAAGCATAGAACAAATTGGTGTTTGAAAATATTTTCTCTTAAAAAAATCGTGCTACACAAGAATTGAAGAAAACCCGATGTGCATTGGAGATAAGAAGTACAATAAGATATAGGAATCATGAAGCAGTGGTTTGTTTGGAAATAAAAAATATCATGAATCAAGAATAAATGTGATACTTCCAAAATTTTAGGAGTGAATGACTTTTAAATAGTGATAGGAAAACAAATTTTTTCTTAGTTTGACTTTAAAGTAGCGGAATCAGAATAGAATAGAGGCGTTGAATATTGATGATATCGGATGGTGCTATGACAAGGAGACCTTGAAGAATCATACAATTGGATATTTTAAAAGTCTATACTCCGTGGAGAAGTATGCGATTGGAAATTCCCTATTAGGGGACAATTTCTAAAAATTACACATTCACTTATCCAAATTCTTGAGCCTGAGGTTTCAATGAAGGAAGTTAGCAACTCTATGTTTAGTATGGCGCCTTTTAAAGCGCCAGGAATAGATGAGTTTTATGCGAAATTCTTTCAAGCAAATTGGGACATAGTTGGAAGTAGTATGTACAGGATGGTACTAGATGTCTTTTTGGGGCAGCAATTTGATCCCAATATTAATCATACTCTCTTGGTACTTACACCAAAGAAATTTGATGTAGAGTCTATCCAACTATTCAAAACAATCAGCTTATGCAATGTATTGTATAAGGTGATTACAAAAACAATTGTCATCCATCTTCGACAAGTGATGCAAACTCTAGTAAAGCAAAATCAATCAAGCTTTATACCTTCACGTAATATTTTTGACAATATTATTATCGCACAAGAAGCAATTCATACTATGAAAACCACTAAGAGTAAGAAGGGATGGTTGACGGTTAATGTGGATTTAAAGAAAACATATGATAGGGTTCAATGAGATTTTTAGAAGACACATTACAAGACGCAGGTCTGCCTATTACTCTTATCCGTACAATAATGCATTGCGTAACTTCTTCATCCATGCAGTTACTTTGGAATAGAACGCTCACTGGTAGTTTCAAACCAACAATAAGGGTTATACAAGGGGACCCTTTATCACCGTATCTCTTTTGTTTTAGGAATGGAGCCCCTTGGTCACTTGATTGAAGTTGCAGTTGAGGATGGGAGTTGGGAGCCTTTGTTTCTATCACGCCGAGGGTCTGGCATATCACACTTATTCTTCACTAATAGCCTCATCCTTTTTTGTAAAGTAAACAGGAAAAATGTCGAGTGTCTTTAACATGTATTCAACTCCTTTTTTCATTTCTCTAGACATCATATGAATCGTCAGAAAACTCAAGTATTGTTCTTGAATAATGTTTCAGATGATGTCTCCATTATGATTTGCAACATTTTTAGTTTCACAAAAATGAATGATCTAGGGAACTATCTAGGGGTTCCTTTGTTTCACAATTGTGTTGGGGTTGGAACTTTTGGGTTTATTTGGGTAAGGTTTGTAATAAACTTAATGGTTGGGAGGCAGGAAACTTTCACTAGCTCGTAGTTTTCTATAGAGTTCAACTCAGTTTAGTAGAAAACCATTATTAGTTAATTGGGAAACTTGTTGCAAATCCTAAACAAATAGAGGCTTGGGTATTTAGATATTGCAATACCAGAATAAACTATTCCTTATGAAGTTGGGATATAAGCTATTGGCTAACACGGAAGAATTCTGGGTTCAGATATTAAGGAACAAGTACAAAGTCCATGGTTTGTTTCTGAACATAATACACCAGAATAATTGTTTGTATATTCAGTGTTCTATATGTGACACCCCTAACCCTTATTTGTCGTCGAAATAGGGTTTCGAAGCATTACCACACGCTTATGTGCCAGGTCGTGTACCTTTCGAAATGGCCTTGCACACTTGTGTGCTAGCCGTGTATCTCACATGCCCGTGTGTCTAGCCGTGTAGACCTAAAATGTGCATTAAACAACAAATTTACTATTTTCTACATGCTTGGGCATTAAACAACTCAAAAACTATTCGTTTAACCTATTCAAAACACGAGCAAACACATTAAAAATATGCCAAAACAATCATCTTAGGTGCCTAACCAATGTACCCTCATTGATACCATGTTTATATCATCAAAACATATCATTAATGCATCATTCAAATTAAAATTATAAACATGCCAAAATCCATCAATTTGGCCTAGCTTATATCTACCTAAAACATTAACTTAAATTCACATGCACATATCAAGCTTTGGTTCAATTTACCATACCATACTATGACTTCAAACACAAACACATGTTTAGATATATACCAAACCAACATTACACTTATAACCTCATTACAATCCATCCAAAAAATAACTATCATTTAGACATCCTAGGTACATGCCGACACAAAAGATAAACATCACCATATTTGAGTTCGGGATCATTGTTGGATGCTAAATCTGTGATCAAAAGAGAAGTACCTAATTTGCGCACATAAAAACAAAACCGTATGCTAAGTAAAACTCAATGATATTTCTATGATCCGAATATTTAAAGACAAGATATTGCAAATATATAATTGAAATATAAACACATTAATATTTAAAAATCACAACTACCATATGCCAACCCTTTGAATTCATACATATTTGCATATCATTTCATACTATATTCAACTTACACATGCTATCATATTTCATTTGTTTCACAAATATCTCAATTCTTCTCATACTTGCTATATAAATAGCTTTTCACATATCAAACCACATTTCATTTTAACAATTGCTTTATCCATTCCATATCCAATTCATGAATACATAACTCATGGATATCATTTTCATGCTTCAAAACACTATTCCATTTTCAATTCTCATACAATATCATCCAATATCAATCATAGTACAGCTTTATTTAATTACCCCTATTAGCACGACTCGGACTCGGGTAGATACACGAATCCAACCAACACACCAGTTTGGCACCTAGTGCCTCGTCAGATAAATCCAAAGTAATATGCGCCCAACGCTATATATATTGACACCCAGTGTCTCATTGGTTAAACTGGAGTAAATTGGAACCCAGTGCCTCATCGACTCGAAGTCAAAGAAGTCTCTGAACTCTTCCTATCCTATGGCATGCCATTTATATCCGACTCAGCCCGATACAGTTAATAGGGTTTAATTTTACATTCCAAATACAACCAATATCCAATTATCATATTTGCACATTATCACATTTACACATATATATTCATTTCTATTCAAATAATCAATACATTCATAATATATATATATATATATATCAATTCAATACATTTCAATCAACTTTAATTCAATTTAATATCAAAGTGTCAAATACTTACCTCAACCACTTACCATATTCATTAAATCAAAATACAAAATTAGTAACTAGGTTTGGATTATAGAAATACAAATCGTGAATTTCGAGCTATTCGACGTCAATTTTATCTTTCCTCTTTTTAGTCGAGAATTCTAGTACAACGTTAGCTATGGAATTAAAACAATTAAAATTCATCAACGTTAGCTATGGACAATTCAATTTCATATTGAATATTTCAATTTTTAGTTAATATTTGCCTAAATTTCAATTTAGTCCTTAAACCGAGACTAATTTTTATTCTTTAGAATTAATTCTATATTTTTATACAAATTTCACTTTAAACTAAATTTAACTTCCTATTTTCACTTAAACCCTTAAATTTTTAATTTTTTTACAATTTAGTCCATATTACTCAAAATTTACAATTTATTTTACAATTTATTTTACAATTTATTCCTTTTTTCATTTCTAGCTTAAAAACCTATCAATTTAATCCCTAATACTAAAATTATTCAACATTAACAACATTTAAAAGCTTAATAATTGCTAAAATTTTAACATGGCTCGAGTTGTCATAGGTACTGGGATTTCAAAAACATAAAAATTACAAAAAATGACTAAATTGACTAACCAATTGAACTTTAAACCCTAGAAGTCCCTAGGCCGTACGTCTTTCTCCTTTCTTTTTTCTCTTTTTTTTTTCTAATTGGTATGTTCTCTTTCTTTATTTCTTTTTTTGTTATACTTTAATTTATTATTATAATATGATACATATATATACATTTACTTAATTATTAAGATTTCTTAATATTATAACAATTTTTTATAACATAGGTATAATTACTACATTGGCCTTTTGACTAATTTTTAATCTATAATTCAACTTTCATCCTATACGCAATTTAGTCCTTATACCTAATTACTTTTAATTTATGCAAATTCATTTAACTGAAACCTAATTAACAACACAGCTAGCTTCGTAAATATTTATAATAAATATTTACGAGTCCTATTTACAGAAATGAAGTCCCGGGAATGTAATTTTTGACACCTTTGACATCGGGTCGTTACACTGTAGCTAATATATGGGATGAGGTTAATAAGGTAGTTTTCTGGGTAGTGGGTAATGGCAGCTTGATTAATTTTTGGAGTGACGTTTGGCTCAAGAAAGTGGGCATCATTCGACATCACTACATTAGCCTTGCACTTATTCTAGATTCTATTCGTGTTTGTGATGCTATGGTAGAAGGGATATGAAACATTCAATAGCTTGTTTCGGTTCTCCTAAAAAAGATAATAGAGTGGATATTGGCATATAACCCTCCATATTTGGAAGTAGGGGAGGACTACTTATCATGGAGATGGCTATCCGGAGGAAAATTCTCTTTGTCAGAATCATATAATAATTTAAATAGTATAAGTGGCCCAGTTGGAATGGTAAGTGATGAATTCACATGGAGAATTAAGGCACCACAAAGGGTTTAAATTTTCCTTTAGTTATTAGCCAGAGACCGACTCTTGATGAATGAAGAACGAACCAGGCGAGGTATGTCCCACTTTCCTTACTGTGATTGGTGTGGATTAGGTGTTGAGTTAAGTTTACATGTTGTTAGGGACTTTGGTCTCTCAAGATTGGTATAGAGATTTGTTGTACCTAGAAGCAAATGGGATGTCTTTTTTAGCTTACTGATTGTTAATAAAGATAGTATTGGTTCCTAATATGGTGAATGTCCCATTTTCTTCTTTATCATGACTTGGTTTCTATAGAAGAGTCGAAAATGTCCCATTTTCTTCTTTATCATGACTTGGTTTCTATAGAAGAGTCGAAATGATTCTATTTTCAATCAAATGAGTCATAACAGCCATTCGAACATTTCTTTTGTTGGAGCTTGGACAAGGTCTATTTTATTAAAAAAGTGACTGGAAATTGGGCATGTAATTTCATGACAAAAGGTCATTGGCAATTCCCGTCTTAGTGATGGGTGAAAGTAAACATTGATGGTTCGGTGTCAACTTTTAAACCAAAAGCAGCCATAGGTTGAGTGGTGAGATGGTTGGATGGTAGCTGGATAGGGGGTTTTGAAATGGTGGTGGGTTTATCAGATATCTTTCAGATTGAAGCCCGAGCACTACTTGAAGGCTTAAAGTTTGCTTGGGCAAAGGGGTACCCTAGAGTGGAGATTGAGAGTGATAATTCAATATTGGTAACCATTATTCAGAATGGTCTAGCAACAAATAAGAACTACAATGAAGTTAAACTCGTTCAAGATTAGTGCCTTAAGAGTTGGGAAGTGAAGTTTTGACAGATACTGAGAGAGAGTAACAGGGTGACAGATTGTCTCACAAAAGAAGCCAGAGGCGAATGTGAGGAGTTTATTAAACAACGATAACCATTGCGCTTCATATCCCTTTGTTTGAGGGTGTCTAGTTTTGATATAATTTTAGCTTAATACCTTTCCTTTTTCACCAAATAAAATAAAATAAAATAAAATAAAAGAGTTTACATTTTAAGAAGTAATTTTTTGTTTTGTCGTAATATTTTCATGTTTGATTCATAAAAATTATCTTATGTTTTTTAAATATAGGGGATAATAATATCACTTTATCCTTTAGGTAATGTAACTCTATTTTATGACATATTTACCTACTTTTAATCAAAATTTTTCTATTCATTTTATGAATTCTTTTATATGAATAAATTTTTAAAATTATTAAAATATGATGTTTTAAATTAATACATTACTAAAAATATCGGTTAGCATGTTTAATATAAATAAAATATTAATCTAATTTAAAATGATTTAAAATACTTTTAAATACGAAATAATAAAATAAAAGAAATGGAGATTAATGTATTCAACTAATGGGTAAATCATTTCATATCATATATTTCAATTAATGTTGAAGGAATTAAATTTATTTTTTAAAATATAATAAAAAAAATTAAGTAAAATATTATTTTTTAAAAATATCAAATAATAAAATAATTTATATTTCAGCTAAAATAAATAATATCAGATATTTAATAACGTGCTAAATAATATCACATTTAACGAATCAAATTTATGAAATAATTATTATATTGAAATCTATGAATAAAATAGATTTTTTATTTTATTTATTAAGGAGATAAGTGAAATATTAAAATAATTATGGGAAGTGTGTGGTTTAATTTATAAAACCATGAATTTGAGAATTCCTAGGTTTTTATGTCTCCTAAACGACAGAAAGTATTGTAAAGAGGAATGGGGTAAGATTGGTTTGACCACAATTTGTCTTAAGCAGTAATTGTAAATCCAAGTCACGTGACTCTTTACAAATCTCTGCATTCAATTTCAAATAAGTCGGTCCATTTTTTTAACTTCAACTTCCAAACTATACACTATATTATACTAAATTTTAATTATAAATACATCTTATCCACAATTCATCAATTTAAATTTTAATATAAAATTACGCATAAAATTTTAAATCTTACTACATATAGGCATTTTATATAAAAATAAGAGAAATAACTTCAAACTAATCATTGATATGATTTTACTATAAATATATTTTAAAAAATTGAACAAATTCATCCGGGTTTCAATTAAAGAGGCCCATATATGGGTTGAAGTTGAAGCCCAAGTTTTTTTTATAAAACTGAAGGATGGAGTTTTTGTTATGGTTTTTAATAAATTTGGAATGGGCTAAAGAAAAGGTCAAAAGAAGTTGGGCCATGGCCTCTATTTCATTTTGGGTGCACTGAAATTAAATTTTAAAAACTTCAAATTCTCTCTCTATATGTAATATCATATTTTTTAAAATTTAGAGCATGTTAAAAAGTTAAGTACCACTAAACTTATATTGTAAAATCATTTAATACATTACTACAATTAAGCATCGAATATTGATTGATTTTATATTTAAACAAAATCATTATTTCACAATTTTATTTTTATTAATATGATATGATTTATTTTATTTTGAATAAAAATTAAAAGATACTAGTTTAAATATTTTAATTTTTAATAAAATGGAAAAAAAATATTTTACTTCAAAAATAATATTTTAAAAACAAAACCAAACACTTTAAAAAAAAATTTGATCACATTTATTATATTTTTCTAGATTTATTAAAATATAAAAAGACATAAATACCCTCAAAAGAATATTTGTTCCTTTCTAAAAGGAATATACTTTTGGTAAAATCATAATTAAGATAATATCCAGTTAATGGGTGACACCAACTCAAACAATCCCTTAATATCTACCAGATTATGGTACACTCATGATGTGAGTGAAAATATTTATGTAGCAAATTCATAATATATATATATAAATCAAATGGGACTTTAATTGAAAAGATAAAGTTAATACAGTGAAGACCAAAATATTTTGAGTTCAAATATTATAATTCTCATAATGTGTATATATATTTAGGTTTATTAAAATTTTATAATTTTTCTATATTTCTATATATTTTATAATTTTTTCTAATTTTTAATAAATTTAAGTATTTTTATATTTTTATTATAATTTAATAATTTTTATAATTTTTATTTTTATTATTTTTTTGCCACATGTTACGTCATGGTTGTGACACGTGGTGTCTTTAATTGAAAAGAATTAGGAGTGATTAACTTTAATGATTAACTGTTAAAGTTAATGGTTAAGAAACCTTTTTGATGCATTTTGAAAGTTGAAGTACTCAATTGAGTGCAAAAAAGAAGAAGAAGAAGAAGAAGAAGAAGAAGCTTATTGCATTATTTGAAAAAGTTTAAAGACATTTTTGATGTATTTTAAAAATTCAAGTACCCAATTGAGTAAAAAAATCAACAACTTAATTAGTTTTAAAAATAAATTAAATAGCTTTAAAAAAATAATATTGTTTAAAAGAAGATCAGATTTGAAGCCAGTAGTTGAAAATATAGTGTTCCTGGATTTGATAATTTCATAATCGCGCATTATCATTAATTTGGTGGGAGGGAGTTAGTATAAACGGAATGTGTTAATTGCATGTCACTAATATCAAATCTTATGCAGCACATGGGTTGGCATGCACGTGCATTAAAAAGTTTTGTCTAAGGTTTCATAAATTTGGTCTGCCATGCACATGCAGATGCATTATAAATGATATTTTAAATTTAGATTGCATGCATTCCAATTTTAGATGAAATCAAAGTCAATATTTACTTTCATATTTCTTCCATGCCATTGCTTCTATTCCATTCACTCCAATATCATTTCTACAATTTGTATATATAATAGGAAGAGATTTCATTCTTTGTCTTTCTCAGTATCCACTGAATTTAATTTTTTTATGCTTCGTTGACTAGGAAAGTATTAATCTTTAAATGCCTATGTTTATTTTTTTTATATAAAATTAAATTATTTTTCTTAAATTTTAAGGGATTTGGGTAAATATTAATCTTTGAATTAATCCTTAATTTTCAAGACTTGTGAGAACGTATAATTAATTTTTATATCTCAATTTTGAAGGGTGCTAAAAGTTTTATCATAAATAATCTAAATTCATTTTACTCTAATTTTCGATTGATACCACCTGGCCTAACCAAAAATTCATCAGTGATGACTCCTCATTAAAATAGAAATTAAAACCCCATGTTTTAAAAAATTAACATTTTTTATATTTTATCTAATTCCTCAAGTTATTTAAAATAACAATAATTTCAGCACTAGGCATGAATTCAAAAGTTTTCACTAAAACTCAAGGAGGTATCCTGCAAATGGCATTGTTGATAAGGATGGAAAATTTGTTTTCTTCAATATATAGCCTTGATTTTTCTCATGTATAGTTGCTATGGGTAGATTTTATATGCTTCTGCTTTGTATTAATTTAATTTAATTTTATATTCATAATTATATTGTATTTATAATTATTTTGTATTTATACTTACAAACACTAAAAAAAAATTATCTTTTTAAAATAATTAGATCCATTTGTTACCAAACAACATAGATTTTGCAGCTATGAAACTCAAAATTTTTAAAAAGGAAAAAGAAAAAGAAAAAAAGTCTAAACTAGAGGTGTTTAGGGTGGGATAGTTACTCAAAGTTTTTAAAAGTTAATTGTATAAATCTAATTCGATCCAATTTAGAAGCTTGCTTTATTACCAGAATTGTTCATGGTTGGGTCGGATTTAAACATTATATTAATATACTATATGTTTGCTCAAGCCCGGCTCAATCCAAAATATGAGCCTAAAATATAGTTTAAACTATTTTAGTTTTATCCAAAAATACTATATTATATCTGTAAATAGTTAATCTAAACTTATTTCAATTTTTTTTAATTTTTTAAAAAGTATTTATATTATTTTAGACTTAATAATTTAATAATTTTTATTTATTAAAATTATATATATAAGCATCTTAACAATTTTTATCTTTACATAATATAAGATATTATAAACATTGAAAATAGGTCAGGCGTATGCCTTAAATATTTGAATTCGAGCCTGATTTATATTTTAAATAAGTTTAGTTTTTTTTGCCCAAACCTATTTTTTAGACCAAAACCTTTTCAAATGTCAGACAAGTCTTCGAGTTTCAATAAATAATTTAACCCATGAATGGATTTATTTATTACTATAAAAAATTGAATAATATTTTTATACTTAAATATAATAGTAAATTGTAATTTAGGCGAAAGCACATCCACTTGAATCAAAATTACCAAATTTTCCAAGTACACATGAAGACACACAGCTCATGGCCAATTGGATATGCATATATATGCGAAATTTCATAAAGTTGAACTTTAGCACAGTCGGCGTTCTGTTTGTTATTTTTTAAATTATAATAATACACATTATATACTTTTTTAAAATGAAACAAACGCATTAATTTTTTTTTTAAAATTTTAATAGAAAATAATACTCCTTTTTAAAATCAGTGAAAAGAAATTAAAAAAAATACTACATAAAATTTTTCCTTCCATTTAAAAAATTGATAAACCAAAACCAGTAGAATTCAGTTGAAATTTGTTAAATTATTTATGACCTTTGGTTACACTTCAATTCCTTTTTCTAAGAAATAAAAATAATACTAAATTAATCGTTTTTGGTTAAACTACTTAACAAGTCCCTGTACTTAGTTTGAAGAGAAAATTAATCTCTCTATAATAAAAAGATGAGAAATTTTATCCTTGCACATTTAATTTTGAAGTAAATAGATAACATAAAACGGCTAATTTAGCCATATATGTCATTTTCTTAAATTAAGGAAATAAGTCGATTTTGGAGAGAGTGTGTGAAAGTGTGTCTAACTCAATCTTCTTCTTCTTCTTCTTTTAATTTTGTTAGGGTTAGGGGTCTTTTAGAAATTAAGGTTTAGGGTTTTAAGAGTGAAACCGTGAAAATTTATAAGTAGATTTGAGGGGTTAGGGATACGATAACGCGTCCTAGAACAAATACATACCATATGTCATACCAGGATAGAACCATTACCTTAGAAACCCATCCTATGGAAGTCAGGTTTCGGGGTGGCAGTGCTTGGTGCGATCATAGGTCGAAGTCTAAGTGGAGGTCCTAGTCGGCAGCCGTAATACGGTCACATGTTCGAGTATAACCGGGGGTCAATTCACGGTTGTTATACGGTCACAAGTTCAAGCTTTTTGGATACCCGCAAATGATGCCTTATATATACCATACATAAGATTGATGTCATAGTCAAAGGGAAAAACGAAGGGGATTTCCAGTGTAAATTCTATTGTGTATAGAATTTTAAATTACAAATTATTGCATAATTATTATAGGAATTATAAAAGATGAGTTAGGGTAAAATGGTAAATACCCAAGTAGATATTTTAAGGTGCAATATGATGGGTAAAAGTGTAAAGATGGATGGCTTGAGGACTTATTAGCAAATTGACCATTCAATAAAAAGGTGAGGTATTTTAGTGGAAATGTGTAGAAAAGTGGAGAAAAGATTATCATCTTTTCCCAACATACCAAACCATCACTCACCCCCCCAAATCCATTCAACTTTTCTTTTATTTTCTTCCATGTCCTTCTTCTATTGTTGAATCATCCAAGCTTCAAACCTTCATTTTCCTTTGAAATTTCTTTAGTAAAAGCTAAAAAGAAGATTAGTGAGCAACTTTATTTCATGAGGAAACTTCCATAGATGGGTTAAAAGAGAGAAATACATGAGTTAGGGTTTTGAGTTTTCAAAGAGTTAAGGTAAGAATGATGGAAACTCTCATAAAATACATGTTTATTTTCATAATCTAGCATAAAAAAGTTATTTGATTTTAGTTTTAACTTATAAATGTTATATGTTGTTATGAAATTGAAGAAAAAGAGAAGAAGTTTGAGGAAATAAGTGAATGGAAAGGAAAAGAAGTGGCCAATGAGTAGAAGAGAAAAAAACTCATCATCCAAATTTTGGTTGTAAGTACTTCAAGTAGTAATTTTGTTTAAGTTATGTTAGTTAGATAATTATCTTAATTAAGTAGTTTAATTACTAAATTAATGATATCTTAATAAGTATTTAGTAGGGGTAAATAATGTAAATATAATGAATTTTGACTATGGTATACCATTATAGGACGTATTGTATAATGAAAAAGGACTAAATTGAAAGAAATTAAAATATGTTATGATATTATGAATATATGGAAAGTGAGTTTAAATGAAGTGATGTAAAAATTATAGTATTTTATGTGGTAAAAGTGAAGAGAATTTACAAGTTTTAGTGTTATTATTGTGATAAGGACTAAATCGTGAAAAATACAAAGTTATATTATTTTCTGTTAGGTGAATGAATGAAAAGATTTAATAATAAGAAAAGCTCATGTAGACGAGTCCCGAACTATTAGGATATTGATGGTATGCCATTAAGAAAAATTAGCGCACTTATCGGATTATTTCGTACTTCGGTGCTTATCGTTGTAAAAATTTGCACTTTGGTGCTTATCGTTATTATTTTACACATTGGTGCTCATCGTTATTTTCACTTTGTGCTTAGTGATATATGATATGCATTAACAATGCATTATCAATTTATTTCCATATATCCTAAGTGTTCAGCTAGTCTACATTGGGCTACAGTGTCGTAATTCGACTATTATCAATTAATGAGTTACGGTAAGTAATGGTAAGTGTGATTTTTAAGAAAAATTATTAAAATTTAGGGACTAATTTGATGTGAATTATATGTCTATAAAATGAACATAATTTTGTTTTATATTATTATTAATAGTAGATTTTAAAAAAATATTGAAGTACTTACTAAGTCTTCACAGGCTTACCATGCGTAGGTGCAATAGATCCTGTTGGGCTAATATCGTTGTCGAATGCATCCCATCTCATCACCATTCCAAGAGGCAAGGTTGTATGTATGAATTTTGGGGTTAGTATGGCATGTCCATAGGTTCTTGGTATAGGTGAATGTTAGATGGAGTAAAATGCAAACTTTAGAAACCTTGTTATTTTGGTGATCTAATGGCATATTTTGTTAGATTTTAAAAGGAATTTATAATAACTTAACATATGCATGCATATATGATGTTATTATATGGATTTTGTGGTGAATTTTAATGAGTTTGAGGGTAATTGAATTGGTTTAGAAGTGTTTGAATGTTTTGAATTAGTGAATGGGGCTTTTTAGCAAAATTTCCTGTAAAAGGCCTCATCTGTCCGGGCCCAATAACCAAAAAATCAATCCAAAACAAAACAAAAAATAAATAAATAATATTATAGCCTAAAATATCCATTACAAGCCCAATAATAAACCCAATCCCGAATACCCATTTACAACGGGGCCCAATAGCCCAAAACCAAAACCTAGGTTCCACCTAAATAGAAACCCTAGCCTTTTGCTTAGTGCCGCAACAGCCACCAGTGGCTTCACGCTCCATCTCCACAACAGCCTCCGCACGTGCCACCCTCCAGTTGTACCTGCAAAACAGACTAACAACCACAGCAAATAACAACAAAGCAATAGCAAAAAAAAATTGTATTTATTTTACATCCATTCGGCTATAAAAGGGGGTCGATTGTATATTTCAAAGATAAAATCCAAATAGCAAAAAAAAAAAAAGTTATTTCAAAGGTATTTTCATGCTTTTTCAATCTATACATTAAATATGGCACACATACATAGATAGTGATACATTCACCTTTTTTTTGGCAATCGGAGAGGAGGAAACCGAATGTTTCCTTGTTTTTCTTTCAATTTGGTGGGGCTTTTGACTGTTTTGGTCTTAAATCCGTAATGGGAGTAGCGAGGGGATTAAAAGGGCCTATATATTTTAGTATTCTCTGGCCACCTTATGCGGTGGTAGTCGGCAAGGGACCGGCGGTGGTCCGATCACCGGATACTGCTCAGGCCAGAGAATGCTTTCCCTCTCCCCATCCCCTCTTTCTTTTTTTTTTCTTTTAATAGCAGCAGAATGATTTTTTTTAAAAAAATTTAAGCCTTTTATAGGGCCATCGAACGACGTCGTTTAAGCTTTATCTCCATGGCTTCAAAACGGCGCCGTTTAGGCACCATACTTGCGCGACCCGACCCGACTGACCTGGGATCCGCGTGTTTTTTCTCTGATGCGCTATTTGCCCAATTGATCCCTCCGCTTTTTAGTCAGTTCACAATCAAGTTTCCTTTTATTTTAATTTGTGTCTTATATTTTATTTCAATGTACAATTTAGTCCCGCATGAAGTGAAGCGTTTTGGAGGGCGGGAATATTCGCCCATCTGGTCCCTCCATGTTATCCGCGTATTTCAATGTGGTCCTCCCTTTTCCTTTTATTTTAGATTTGCCCCAAAATTTTGTTTTAAGGTTTGATTTGGTCCTTTTTTTTGTTATTTCTTACTATTTTGTTATTAGATTAATTAATTTAATATATTATTACTACTATTATTTTTCTATTTATTTCTATTTATCTAACTTTTCTTAAAAAATACATTTATTTTATTATATCTCCTCATTATTTTTATCTATATCCTTTTAATTAAATTATTCATTGTTCATTTTCTGGAAATTGTTTTAACATATCATTTTGAACTACTTTACTGATTTTACATTGTTTTAGTTGTCATTTTTATATTTTCTTTTGTATTTTTTGATTTGTTTTATTATATAGTTTATTTATTTTAAAATTCTCTTTTATGTATATTCGTTTACATGATGTTTCTTTTAAATGCTCTCATACATTATTATTTTTATATATATATTATTTACATTACACTATTTTTTAAAATTTATGTATATTATTTATTTAAATTAATGTATATTATTTTGTATATTACTTACTTTAATTTTCTTCTTTTGATATTTGTTTTAAAATTCATTTGTACATTATTACTTCGTATATTATTTATTTTACTTATTTTATCTTTTTGATCTAGTTCAAACTTTCACGTTTATTAGTTATTTTAAAATTATATATATAATTTAATTTTAAATTATTGTGTGTATTATAATTTCAAATGTTTTATTTTTTCACATTATTAATTTCAGACTCATTTATCATTGTTTCAAAACTTGTTGTATTTTATTTGTGTTAATTGGCTTTATATTTCTTTTAAAATCGATTCTTTGATTCATAAGCCGTTGAATGTTAACATTAGTATTTGCATAATGTATTATGTGAACTTATTGCTATTGCATGTATCTTAATTTGCTATTTTCTTATTTTTATACTACTGTCATTCATTTTTATAGTATTCTACCCATGTATATTGTTCCATGTTTGTAATTTTACCTTTCATTTCCAAGTATCGGATTGTAATTGAAATTTCCAACTTATTGGTCCAAAATTGATCATTTCATTTTTACTTCAAACAAACCAAATAAATGCATTTTGAGCCGGTTCTATAATCGCTCCTATTTAAAAACCTCTCAAAACAAGGTAATATTTCGTGTTTGGAAATTCGAGAAATCGTGCCCTAACGTGCTGGGTTTCGATTTTTCGTTTGACCAAATGGCCGAATATCCCTTTTGAAATTACAATGCATGAGTTCCGAAAATCAAGAGATGATCTTGATTTCGAGGGTTTAAAAGGTCATGTTCTAATGTGCTGGATGTGATATTTTATTTCCTCGGGACAAGAGAATCTTAACATCCAATTCAAGTTATTCAAATATTTTTAAAAGAGATTATTTTTTAAAATCTTTTTAAATTTTTGACATTAGGACATTAATTAATCAATTAGATACCAATTTTGGGCGTTGCGAGGGTGCCAATCCTTCCTCGTACGTAACTGATTCCCGAACCCATTTTCTTGACTTTCGTAGGCCAAAATCAATATTTTAATAAAATAAAATATTTTATAGGTGATCCGATCACACCTAAATAAAAAGGATTGGTGGCGACTCCATTTTCCATTTAAAGTCGATCCCCGTTTTTCAAAGCAAAAAAATGGTTTCGACATTTCCAACTATTTTTGTGTCATTATAACCCAAGGTATCGATACCTGAGGGTAAGGCATCGATACCTTGACCCAAAAATCAAATTTTTGAGAAACAAAGAGCAATTTTGGTATCTTTTTTAAGGTGGGTATCGATATTAAAGCCTAGGTATCGATACATTCATCAAAACTTGAATTTTTAGAGTTCCAGAATGCTATTTTGGTGTTGATTTTGTGCAGTGGTATAGATACCTTTCATAAAATATTGATACATTTTGTTTAAGTATCGATCCATTGACCTTGTTTTGAGTAAAAATAATTTTTAAATAATTTCCAAACGCAAACGAACATCTATTAATAACCCCGGATGTTTATATTAATAATTTTTGGGTTAAATAAGTTAACGCACTATGTATGAATGACTGAATCATATGATGTCTAGCCAAAAATGCTTTGGCCCCAAATGTAATAGTCTTATACCAGGTCCATACAGTCGGACCAGGTATAGGGCTGTTACATAGTAGCCACCTTATGTGCACCAAATTTAGAGATTTATCGAGCATTAAAATGCCTTTGATTAACCTCAGGATGAATTCTCAGACGTATTGTTCTTTGACGATGTTGGACACGTTCAAAGGAAATTTTTTTAAATTAGTTTCCAACCACTTCATATGTATCTTACAACTTTGAAACTTATTTGGCACTTTCCCAAATAATGTCTCGCAAATGTCCTTTTTACGGGGAACGACTGTTGACCCATAATGACTGACCTATCAATCGGTAAACCGAGTTATAAAGCTACATCCTTAATCGAAATGAATATATGAAATAATTAAATAAAACTATAGTATTTTTAAACAAAGTGTATAGGAACATTTCGAACAAAAATTGAGAGAATTAAGAGTTTAGAGAGAATATAAAGAGTTGAATTTGAGTGAGAATAATGAAAAATGACTTGCTATTTATGGGAAAAAAAAATAATGTTGGCCCTTTTAAAAATTTTTACCATTGCCAACGTTTAAAAAGTCATTGGAGAAAATGACCGTTGCAGGAAAGTACTTTCCTATCACTTGAACACACTTTCACATACTCTTTAAAGAACGACCTATTTCTTTATTTAAAAAAAAACAAACTAAAAGATAAATTAAAAAAATATATCTTACTAAGTTAGCCATATGAAATGTTAAAAAAAATGAAGACTTATCAATCAAAATTAAAAAAAAATTAACATTTTTGGGAACACGAAATGACTAAATTGCTTAAGTTTTAAAGTCATATTTTATTTTGAGTGACGTTATAAAGTAAATTTAAACCATTTATAATGCTGACGTAATATTTCATCTGCCTTTTGTTGTGTTGTGTTAATTGAATTGAGGCGAAACTTGCTTGCACCTTCCTCAAGAAGATATCGTACTCTTCACATAATAAAAAATTGACGAAATTTCCTCACATTTCAACAAAATTACCTAATGCAATCATCGTTAAAAAGAAGAGAAAATCACTTGGTTGTAAAATGAGAGCTAGCTCATCTCTAATTCATAAGATGAAGATGTGGATGTGGATGTGATGCAACATTTAATTAAAACAGTGCAGGCTCAACTACTTGCTCCGTCTAACAAATAATGTAAAAGTAGGGTTCCTTTTCCAACATTAAGAATAATAATGTATACGTTTCCACATCCACAAATGGAGGATCATCTGACGTTTTGATTTTTCAGAATCAAATTCGATATTGACATTTCATATTTTAATCTAAGTATGGAGGTGACGTGAATATCATTACTCCTTTTACCATATTATAACTTCTCCCAAAATAAATTATTAGCTTTGCCATTCAACATTAACATTTCTAAAAATATTTTAGATTAATATAAAATATAGTTGTATAGGGCACATGTTTATTTTAAATATAAACTTAGATTTGAATAGGCTAAAACAGTATATTAGTCCCTGAATTTTGGTGAAAAATTCAATCAAATCTTTCCACAAAAAAATCACTTAATTAAACCTTCAAATTCTTAAATTGCATCAATTAAGCTTTTTGACCAACGCTTTTCATCTTTAACCGTTAATGATGCTGGCGTGAAGCTCCATGTCAGCGATTATTGATAACATGGAAAAATAAAAAAAAATCAAAAAAAAGAATTTTTATTTTTATTTTTATTTTGGCCATGTCAGTAATTATCATCGGCATGGAGCGTCATGTTAGCACTATAAAGGTCAAAGGGCCTAATTGATGCATTTGAGAGTTTGAGGACTTAATTGATTTTTTAGCTAAAGTTCAGAGGCTTTTATCCCCTTTTAGCCATTTGAATAGTACATAGGGTTAGTATTTGGTACACAAGCAATATACTTTTTTTTTATTCCACAAATAGCTCTAAATAATTGTCATGTGTCTATTTTTTTAAACATATAATTTTTTTAATATTTTACTATGTACCTATAGAACACTTGTTAACCCTTTGACCCTACTTGTGGAGTCTAAAAACTCCATTGACAATAAACTAAATATTTTCTCATATATAAATATATATTTATTCCTTACTCTTGAATTAATTAACACATTAACTTTCCACATTGACACTTTTGAGTAGTTATCAACGAGTTAATGAGTTATGAAAATATTGAAACTTCAACACATTTCAACTCGAGAAATGAAAGAGTTAGAAATAAACATATATCATTGGTAAAACTACAATGGAGAAGTCATAACATCGAGGAAGTCACTTAGGAGTTGGAAGAGACGATCCATATCTATTATCCTCATCTCTTTCTAGACGCAATTTCTTGAAGTAAGGAAAAAATGTAATGACTTGATTTTCGTTGATATTGAAAAATTAATTTCAAGGCCGAATTTAATAAGTCGAGTTGAACAAAATATTAAACCAATAAATTCTTGGGGTGAGGATGATATTAGAAAGTGATATCGAAGCATGTATGCCCGATCAACACTTATGTATGCATTGTGAAGTGTTAGAGATTTAATTCATGTATTTGTCCTAAATTTGCATCCAGCTAATAAAATCTAAATTTATAAAAATGAAATATAATCAAGAATGTGATAAATAAATATCTCAATGACATGATTCATTATTGGCCTGATTTATGATACCAGATGAGTAATAAAAATGAAATGTGACATGAAACATGTTGTTAAACACCTTAAGGATAGAATGAGAATATGATACAATGAAATATGGTCACTAATGCACGTTCCGGGAATAGATTTAATGACATGTATGTATGTGTATATATATATATATATATTTATGGTTAATGTATTTTATTTTATTTAGTTATTGTTCTACGTATTAAATTTAGATTATGTTAGCATTAATGAACTTTTAATGCTTAGTGTGCGGATGTGTTATTTTCATGTGTAAATGTAAATTTAATTTGTGATTAGTTCATCAGGCTTTCGAGACATCCAAAGATATACATTTAGTTGAGATAATGTTTGTATCTCTCTTTGAATGTAGTTAGTAGAAGGGCATGTACATAAGTTGAGTAAGTAAAATTTGGGTCTTAGGTGCTATTTGGTTATTTTGGTTGGGGCAAAATTTGCAATTAAGCCAAGACCAAGCTAGTATTTTGGTTATAGTTTAGGGGCTAAATTAGATATTAACCCTCATCATCATTTTGTCAACGGCTTAACTGCGGCTGAAAGATGAGGGACCAAAATGCTACAAATCGATAAATTTAGTGATCAATTTGTAAATAGTCATAGTTCAATGAGCAAATCATAAACTTAACAATAACTGGGTGATTCCTGGTGTAATTTACCTAATTCATCAGTGCTTTAGATGTATAACACGTAGAAATGTGGGTTCCAAAGTCCAAACACAGAGCAACACAGGATAACCATTGACAAGGGTGTGTCTTGTTTAGTTGGTTGCCGTTTCGTCTCCGGAGTTGGTGCTACCAGAATATCAATCCCTTCTTTTTTGACAATATTTTCCTCGGTTTTTTCACATTCTCTTTATAATACGTGGAGTGCTATTATTATTCTTAAAAAGAAAAAAAAAAGCATAGAAATTTCGTGGGGAGATAACAAGGAAACTGCAAATAAAATCAAAGTAGTTACAGTTAAAAAGAGTCCCCACCTCTTCTTTTTCTTCTTCTTCTTCCCATCTCATCGCGCCAACATGCTTAAACTGTACCGTAATTTGTCCGTAATATGCATAACTGTCAGCTCAAGTTGTTTCTCTTTTCTTCTTCCCATCCCATCTCCTTGACTTTGGATTCCCATATTACTCCTCTCAATATCTTTGTCCGCAATATAACTTGGTTTTTTTCCCTCGATTCCTTTTCCTGCCATCCGAATTAGTATTTTATGTCGGTTCTCTATCTTATTACCCTTTTATACTCTTTAAATACCACCAAACACTCCCAATTCCCTTGATCCTCATTGTTCTCTTCTATTTTTTTTTAAAATATTTTCTCGGTTTTTTTTTGGCTTCAACGATGGCGGGAGTGAATGGTGAGAAGTTGAAGAGGCTAAGAGCATGGGTTCAAAATTATGAGTGGGGAAGAAGCGGGGCGGAGGCAGAGGTGGCGAGGCTGTTGGCCTTGAATACCGGGGCAGAGATAGAGCCAAACAAGCCTTATGCTGAGTTTTGGATGGGAACCCATGAATCGGGGCCAAACGTTTTGGTTGAGGAGGAAGGAGAAGAAGAAGAAGAAAAAGAGCAACAAGATGTGGGATTGAAAGAGTGGATTGAGAAGAACCCAAAAGTGCTGGGTCATAAGGTTTTGGAAAAATGGGGCTCTGATCTTCCTTTCCTGTTCAAGGTTTCTTCATTCTCTCCATTTTTTTACACTTTTTCTTTATTTGGTTATGACAACTTTGGTTTTGTTAATCCCATTAAATTCCGATTCATCAAAAGGTAAGTCGAGTCGCACCTAAAATTTGAAAAAAGAACAAGAACAACTCTTATCACTCATTTTCGATTCATAAATTTTGGTTAACTCGCATCATTTGATGAGTCAATACTCAATAGGGGTCAGTTTTTGTTTTAAATAGAATTTTTAAAAATAAAATTTAATATTTTAATATTATATGATTAGAAAAAAAAAGTGTGAAAGTGAAGCAGTGTGATGAATAAAATGAAATAAAAGCAGAAATGGTGTAAAAATAGGTACTGTCAGTGGGGAAAGCGCTGTCAATACAGGCGCATCCGGATAAAGAATTGGCCAAAGAATTGCATAAGATGAAGCCCAATCTGTACAAAGATGCTAATCACAAACCTGAGATGGCTTTGGCTATAACTGAGTTCAGGGCACTTTGTGGCTTCATTACTCTCCAGGTATTCCTTCTCTTTTTTAACTTATAATAATTTGATTTTAAAAAGTTTTTATTTAATTCATTCAACTAATAAATTTTTTTTAAAAAAATTATTAACAAACTCCGAGTAATGATTCAACAATCATACAGTGAATTAATATTCATTAACGAGTAGAAGAATATACTTTAGATTTAAGTCAATTTGATTGTTAGTGTCAGAGAATAAAGAAAAAAGCTGTTTAAATTTTAGTTTATAAATTCGTGATGTTTAAAGCTATTTTATAAACAAAAACTGAACCTACAAGAGAAATGTAAATAAAGCTTTTAATTGGTGCAAACAACATGAACAAGAGAAAGCCATATGGTATTAATTTTAATAGTGTTGTGAAAAACTTTTGAAGAATTTAGTAATAAAATTGTAACTTTTTTTAATTAAGTGACTAAAATGAAAATTTACACGTAATTTGGTGAGTGATAATGGAGTTATTATTATTATTATTACGATAATTGGTGTTAGAATATCATTTGGACAAGTGCTGAAATTGGGCTACCTAACCACTCCTCTTATTTCTCTTATTTCTAGTTGGAGCAAGAACCTTTTGTTGGTAAAAGCACACTCTCTGGTGGAGTATACTTTTATTTTTAACCCCTTATACGCACACTTCACATGCCTTAAAAATAAATACAGACATGAATTATTATAAAATTTTAGTTATTTATCAATAAAATTATTATTTAACTTTTAAATATATAAAATTATATTACGAATGATTTATTTTATATATACATAAAATTTAACTTAAATTTTATTAATACATATTCTCTATTTTCACTTATCACTTGTTACCATAATTATGTTTAAATCTAAATACATATCCCATCACTAATTTTAAATTTATTATTACATTAACTGATCTCACTCACGGAAAGCAATCTTATTGTCTGTCACTCTGGTCAAAGAAGTAACATGCTCAAACTATGCTTCATTTTCCGATGATTCTGTCAACTATAATAATCTCTTTGAAGCAAATGTATATCTATATCGGTTCTTTTTTCCTCGCAGGAGCTTAAGGAAGTGCTTGAAGATGTTCCGGAGATAGAAGAATTGGTCGGCACTGCATCCGCGAAGCAAGTCATGGAGATTGACGAGCGAGGTGGCGATACTGCCGACAAAGCTAAAACTGCTCTGCGGTCGGTTTTTACGCAACTTATGTCTGCAAGCAAGGAGATGACCACGAAAGCTATATCCAAACTTAAAAGTCGGCTGCTCCTACAAAGTCAGGTCTGCACTAATTTCATCATTATCAATCACTTCTTTTTAAAACTGACAAAGAGTTCAATTTCCATGCTCAACTTCAACATTGATTATTGGTGCTTGATTAGGACCGCAGACTATTCAAATTAGGCATTAAGATAACTGCTACTTGAAGCTATATTGTTGCTCATATGCCGTTTATTTCTTTGTGCTTTATGGGCAACAGTTGAGGAGTCTGACGGAGAAAGAAGAGTTGGTGTTGCAGTTGGAAAAGCAATACCCCGGAGACATAGGTGTGTTATCGGCTTTCTTCTTCAATTACGTGAAACTTAAGCCAGGGGAAGCTTTGTATCTGGCGGCCAATGAGCCCCACGCTTATTTAAGTGGCGACTGCGTTGAATGCATGGCAACCTCCGACAATGTCGTCCGAGCTGGTCTCACTCCCAAGCATCGTGATATCCAAACCCTCTGTTCTATGCTCACCTATAACCAGGTAGAATGACTACCCAACACATCTACATATGAATGTCAGAATATAACTCTTAATTACCTTCAAGTAGACATGTCCAAAAAACTAAACTTAGAAAAGGTGATTTTTTTAATTCGAATTAAAAATATAATATAAAACTAATAAAAATCATAACATAATATCGTTTATGTTGCAGGGTTACCCTGAAATCCTTTCGGGACTTGCATTGAGTCCTTACATAACAAGGTACCTCCCACCGTTTGATGAGTTCGAGGTTGATCGTTGCATTCTTCCGAAAGGGTCGTCGGTGGTTTTCCCGGCCATCCCGGGTCCTTCAATCTTCCTCGCATTTGTTGGGGAAGGAAAAATGAAAACTGGATGTTGGAAAGGCATTGTTACCGAAGGAGATGTGGTGTTCGAACCAGCCAACACAGAGCTCGTCATTACTGCGACTACATCTGAGCTGCAACTTTATAGGGCAGGGATCAACAGCAGGTTCTTTCATGGTCAATGAATTTATGAACACTGCCGGCGTCTACTGCCATTATCATTCAGCAGCCTTAGTGAGTAAAATAAATTATTTAATTTCATTTAATTATGCTTTCTTTTGCCGCCATTTTATGGTTATAATGTAATTTTAGGACCTGCATATATATTCTGTGAATATATAAATAAATAACTGAAATCACTCCCAATATTGAGTTGTGTTTTCTAATACTATTTTAATGGTATGATATATAGCTTTAAAAATTAAACCGGTTAGATCCCAATGACGCAACAGTGAAAAATAAAAAGAATTAAGTGCCTGATTATAATATCATATGTAATGATCTTTCAAATGGAAAGGAGAGGCATTTTTTTCCTTTCAAAAAAGTTAAATTATTAATATAACTCTAATAATATTTATTTATTTATTTTATTTTATAACGAGTTTTTAGTTAAATTCTGATACCAGCGTTGTCAGGTTTTATAATTAGAAAAAAAATTAAATAAAATTAATAGCAATCAACTTTGGAAGTGACGAATTAACCCAACAAGGGAAATGTTAACCAATGTTTAAACATCACCTAAAAGGTGGGTTTATAAACCAAATGAGCTAAACATTGGGTTAGTTATAAAAAGGCATTTTCTTTTTGCTGCTCAAATAAATATATGCATAAAATCTTTCAAAAAGAATAAAAAAAGAAATGCCTGAAATGAACCCTAATATTGTCTAACATAAAATTTGAATATACCCTAACAATGACCAAACTCCAAAAAAGAAAAGAAAACTTGGTGATTGAGAATGGATAATACAAATTCGGATATTTTAGATTGTTATCTGTTCAAACCGTTTAGCCATGATAGTATGACATTAGCACCTTCCCCCCACGAACAATCCAACATCATGTCATGCGCAACTCCTTCGATACATATCGGTGTCACGTTGTAAAATCTCCCCGTCTCATTGAGTCCTTCTGCGTCCTACATTTACATATATGATATATCCAGTATAAACCAGGAGAAGGGGGTCCTAAAATGATCTAAAGTAATAATCTCATACCATGATACTCTGACTCTTCATTTTATTTTTTGAAATACCCGTGTTTGACTCCATATTCAATGCATATTCGGGTATGGTAAGGAGAATTGTACATAATCATGTCAGACACATACTAGTATCTGATATGTCCAAGTAACAGAGATCCCAGGCACGGTCTCCTAACTTTTCTTAAAAGCACAATATTCTCATATATTTGCAGCCTTTGATATGAGATACGAGAAAAAGGAAAGCATGATGGAAAATCAGAAATGCATAAATTAATTTAGACAGGATTTACCACAATGAAGTCATCTTTTGCACCCAACACAAGAATTTCAGTTGAACAGGCAGTCATTTTAGGCACGGGAAGTGACTCATTCAACTTCCGTAGATCAAACAATGGCACCCTCGAGCTTTCTTTCATTAGCTCCTGATAACTGAAAGAGGGAAAAAAAGTCAAAAGGCTGAGTCAACAATTTCAGTTGATTTGCAATACAATTTTTGGTACATTGGAATAAGCATGTAGAGTGAAAACAATATTAACCTTTTCCTTAGTAAGTGTGAAATGTTATTCTGATAAGAAGATTTATATCCTTCTATCAAGCTATGCTGCTCAGACTCGTTATTTTTTTGAAGCATCCGTGCCTTTATGTCACTCGAACTTGGATGTAAAGTGTTAGATACAGATATATGTCTAACAGGATTATGTTCAATTTTTTTTTCCTGGTTTTTCCATATAATTGAAAGGTCCTTGGATGTTCATATCTCCACATACCCATGTACTATGTTCAACTATGTATTAAACGTGAGTGTCAAACAAGGGTACTTCAAGAACAATGAAGAGTTAAAGCAATGTAACCATATGTGATGCAAATTTGAATGAGTATGGAGATATCACTCTCCAAAGACTCCCCAAATTTTAAACAATTGAATATACTTGAGTTCAAAACATACCGTATCTGACACTAAAACCCAAATCTGAGCAACATAGCCTTCAAGAAATTAGGTAGATATTCTTGAGGTTCCAGACATCTTTCTCTAGATATTACCAATATTTATTTTTGGTTGATAGATATTACCAATATTTATCCATGGTATCACTTAGCTATGAATTACTAATAGGTGGTTGCACAATTGATTTTCAATGAGATTTTATCAATTATGAACAGAAAAATTGCAACTCCACAATTCCATTTAATATCTTATTCATTTATGTGAGAGAGACAGAGATGAATGTTCATATATATGATTAGGAGGTTCATGAAACAAACCGTAGCACCAAATTATCCTCCATTGTAGCTGAGAAGAAGGTCTCCCTACAAAGGGACAGTGAAGTTTGAAAAGCTTTAGCAGCTAGGCTACGAGTCACCTGCATAGGGGATCGAACAAAAATTAAAAATAAATTGTATGACATCATGAAAAACTTGAATACTTGAATTCAATTTGTGTGATAGTTCGGGTTCTACTAGACAATGGCCAAGCTGAATTCAAATTTTTCCTAACTGAACCCAAATAAATTGAGAACACAAATTTCTTGTTCACACTCCTAGTCCACACAGAGAGTGAGAGGCATGTTTTCAGATTGATGCACTCAAAATCCAAAAGCTTACCTTAAAAGCGGCAATGGGTTTGGAAAAGAGATAGCGCCACACCAAGCCACTGAATAAAATTGTAAAAGTTAGCATTGGAAAGTTACTTCGATGAAAAATAAGAGTTAGATTGCATGAGAAATCACCTATTACCCGAAGGAGGAACAGAGCAGATTAACGCAGCACCTGTAAGTTTGGGGTACAAATTTTGCATTTCTAGAAACATTTCGATCAGCATAAGAAGAAACACAGTGTAATAAAATGCTCTCTTTTTCTAGGATCACTAAATATGTTATTCAGACTCAGTTGTGTCAGATACGGATATGTGTTTGACATGGGTCTTGTTAGATTCTTTTTAAACTTTTCCGAATTCGTATTCCCATACCTATGTGTTGGTGCGAGTGTCAAATGAGAATACTTTCAAATATATATATTTAAGGGTAAACTATCTAGTAGCTCACCCAACTTTTAGGATGCTTTTATTTTAGTTCCCTAAAATAAAGTTCTTGCAATTTCATCACTCAACTTTTAAGGTGTTTTCATTTTAATCACCCAACCGTTAAATCTCTAACAGCAGTTAACTAGTACACACCATGTTCACACTTTCATTTTGGTCACCTAACTTCTATGTTGTTTTCATTTTGGTCACCCAGAAAATATCATTCTTTTTAATATTGATCAGGGTAAAAATCATTAAGGATTAAAGTGAAAAAATGGTACAAACTAAAATAATGCTTTAAAAATTGTACTTGTTTGCCCTCTTGCCGAAATTTCTAAGTTTTTTTCAATATTGAAATTTTAAAACATCAAAATCAATTAAATAAGTTATTGAAAAATTTTTAACCCTTGATAATGTCAACTCAAATAAATCATCTTTAATAATTGTATATGAAACCCAAATTTCTTTTGATTATATGATCTTGAGTCTTTCATAGTAAGCTAAAAACAAAGAAAAATCATTACAATTACTTAAATTAATTAATTTATATTCCATACCAATCGAAACCCAAAATTTTTTTATTATTTCTTTACATAAATGAAGAACGAACATTTAATTTAATTAATTGCAATTATTTTTCTTTACTTTTAGCTTGGTATAAAAGATTAAAGATTATACAATGAAAAGAAATTTAAGTTTTGTAAACAATTATTAAATATGAGTTATCGAATTGATTTCATTAAGAATAATATGGAAACATAAAATAAAAATTTAAATTTAGGAGATTAATTTAATTAACTTCAATATCATAGTAACAAACCTATTAATATTATCAAGGGATAAAATTTTTTCAACAATTTATTTAATTTATTTTTATGTTTTGAAATTTAAGATTTCAATATTGAAAGAAAAATTAGAATTTTTGGCAATATGATAAACAAGTACAATTTGACAAATCTATAATATTTTATTTTAGTTTCTACCATTTTTTCACTTTAATCCTCAACTTTTTTTTTTGCCCCAATCAATACTTAAAAAAAAAATAATTTGTTTTTTGGGTGACCTAAAAGTTGAGTGACCAAAATGAAAGTGTGATCATGATGCAGTTAACTACAGCTAGAGATTTAACAGTTGGGTGACTAAAATGAAAGCACCCTAAAAGTTGCGTGACGGAATTGCAAGGATTTCACTTTGGGTGACCAAAATGAAAACGCCCTAAAAGTTGGGTGACCAGCTAAGTAGTTTACCCTATATATAAAAAAGAATTTGTCCAACATAGACTGAATCAATCAAGACCAATTTGATGAAATGAAGACTTTTAGTGCTCCAAAGCACACTGCACACATCAGAAGGCCAAGGTGAAGTTGGAAACTCATGTATCAATTCAAATTTCGAAGTGGGTGCATACAATGTCCCTTGTGGCACATAACTAGATTTCATATATGACTTATAACTATGTTTCTTCGACTTTTCAATTTTCTTAAGTATTCGTGTTCAAAATGTGTCTTACACTTATTAGGATGAGTACGATATAACTCTACAAATACATTTAAAAAGATGTTCAAAAATTGAATATACCCGTGTCAGACACATACCTATATCCAACAATAACATGATTTACAATCAATCAAAAGATTTCTAAAGAAAAGTGTAGATATCATAAAGGATTCTCAACTATGAAACAGTAGGAATTGATGATTCTTATTTGTTTAGGATGTGAATCCAATGCAATCACTATTTTGAAAGTTTCTCAACTGAAAAAAGGGAAAAAGAAATGATGGCTCACATCTTTGGAAAGGTAAATCTAGCTAGCTTAAGAAATGCTTATACACTACACAAACTTTCGCTTATGCCTTGTTATTCATCAGTATAAACCACCATATCACTCAAAACCAAAGATGAGTGTTGAAATTAGATATGCATCTATTACAGAATGGTAAATTTTTCTGTTTTTTCACATATTTGAAAAACCATACTCTGTACTTTTAGATGAATATGTGTTGGATATTAGTGTCAAAAATGAATACTTAAGAAGAATAATAGAACCAGATACATAGGAATTTACCATAATGTAGTTCATTTCTCATATTTGCAAGGTAATACTGGATAATAAGGCCCCCAAATGAATGTCCGAGTAAAACTGGTGGCAAGCTGAGGTTCCTCTTGATAAAATCCGCAACATCACCTGCATGTGTCTATGGATTATGAGTGAACAGCGAATTAGAGGAGGAACCTTTAATATAATCAATTGCTTTTAGAAAGAGTTAAAGAAAAAAAAAAAAAGCATTATCATGTCAGAGGAATTATTTTTCAATAGGGTGACAAGAAGTTAGATATCTGCAAATTTTGTAAAAATTGAATCCATAAAATTGCTTTAAGACTCTAACCTGTTATCCCATTATTAGTATTACTATCCTATCGGAATTCAATTTAGATAACATTACTTGCCTAATATTCGAATCCACTAAATATTCAAATTTACCAAGTAAAAATAACTTTTTAATTAAAAAAATCGAAAAAAAGAAGCGGATAATGATTCGGATATTCAAATCCGAATCCATTATTCCATTATTCACTATGGTATAACAGTTTTGGAGATCTGAATCCGTTATCTGCAAAAGTAAAGCAGATCCAAATAACAAAGATTTGACTATTGATATCCGCATCAGCTCTGAATCTATTGTAGATAGTGCTGAATTCGCACATCTAAATACACAAACAACAAGATCGGACATCCGCAAATGTTCGAAACTGCACTATACATTGTCATTTCTATTTTCCAGCCAAACGACAATTACCTGAAGAGAACCAGCAACAGTACCGGAAGGCGTATCGCTTTCACCCTACCCATAACACAGAAACAGTGTTGAAATCAGTGCAGCATTTTCGAATAAAAGTTTCATGCAAATGAAACTTCATAAATATTCTAATATGTTTAAATATAAGGCGAGAAAATTGCCAGTCAAGCTTACACCTTAAGGTTCCAAATTTTAAAGGCAGGTGAAATATGATCCAGGAGGATCAAACTGAGAAAATGCGCTTCCTCTGATTGCTATAATTAGGTGTCCTCAAAATTCACAAGAGAAGTTTTGGGTGCATTTGAGAAATGCCAACCATGTACTTAAATATAGAATAAATTTAACTCGAAATAGAGCTTCAAAGAGAAAAGAGAAAGTAAAATGTTAAAGAGCGGGAAGAGAAAGAAGAAAATTATATAACCTGACCAAGCAAGCTAAGGGCAAAGCAATCAAACCCAGAATTTGAGAAGAAAGGCAACCAATGTTCAGCCCAACACCAAGCTGAATGGTAACTTCCATGAACGAAAACCAGAGGTGGATCCTTTCTCGACTCTGGGTTTTTCTCTTTGACACTCTTTTGAACGATAACCTCCATGTTTAAACCAGAGGGGAGCTGATGGAAAACACGTGACTGCCCTTGTTTCAGCTCATAGGGAACTCTCGTTTTGCGAGGTTCGTTGAGGACAGCGATGGGATTTAGGGTCATTTTAGGAAGGTGTTGAATCGAGAGAACAATCGCCATGGCTGTGCTGGGAAAGTTGAGCTCCCCCTCCACTGTTTTTGTTAGTGCTAACTTTAATCTAATTGGAATTATGTTTCTCGATTTTACCCACTTCTTATTCGGTTAGAGGGATGTTGATGAGTCCCGTTAAGTTGGGTTTGTACCTGCTCATGATCATCGGTACAGGCCCGTTCGAATAAGGGTTCGCTTTGTACAAAATATAGGTTCTCAAAAATGGATTTTGGTAAGATTTGAAGCTCGTCTTTTATATAGGTTGAGTTTTAGGAGAGAATTTTTTAGTACAATTTAACTAGCTCGAATATATATTATGTTATAAAAAATATTATATTAATTATATATGTTAAATAATAATTATATATTTATATTAAATTAATAACTCAATAATAATTAATTTTATTATCCAAAACTTAAAAAAAAAACGTATCCAATTAAATAACATAACTTAAAATATAAAATCTTAAAAATTATATTTAATACAATAAAATATTTATTATGTTTATTTATGTTTTTTAATATAATAAAATATTTATTATATTCATAATAGTGTTTTTTAATATAAATATTTTTAATACATTTTTAATGTATTATATTTTTAAAAATTTATTTTTTAAATAAAAACTAATCTAAAAAGTTTATATATGGTCGAGTTAGACCTAAGTTTACTTTTCTTAAATTGAGTTGGGCTTGGACAAAAAAAATTCCCATTTTTGGGGTCTGGTTGAGCTTGGGCTTGGAAAATTGATTTAGGCACCTTGCCTGAACCCGAGCCATGAGCATTTCTAAACCTGATTATGGGTAGGACACCTGCTTAGGCACGAAAGCCCGTTTGAAATCTAGAAAGGTTTAGGTAAAAATATAGACTTGAAAAATGAACTTGGACAAAAATTAAGACTCGTTTTTTAAATGGGCCGGATCTCAGGTAAGATTTTTTTGCCCGAGCCTAGTTCAGCATAAATGCATTATATTATAAAAATAATTATATTAATTGCATATAGTTATATATATTAAGGACTTTTTTAAATGTATTTTCAATTTATTAGGAAACATTTATTTTAACATTTTTAGTGTATTTAATGTATTATATATTTTTTAAAAATTTATATGTAAAATAAGTTTAAAAAAATTAATATAGGTGGGCCAAGTTAAGCTCGAGTTTAGCATTTTTTTATTTGGCCCGAGCTTGGGTGGAATTATTTGCCCATTTTTTAGGCTGGACCAAACCTAGAAAATGAGCTTAAACACCTTAAATCAGCCCATCCTAGCTAGGGGTGTTCAATCGGTTAACCGACCTGAAATAACATTAACCGAATTAACCGACCCTTCAAAATTTTTAACCGTTAACCGAACCGAAATTTTTTCAGTTAATTTGGTCGGTTAACCGAATTAACCGAAAATTATATGTTTTTTAATTTTTGGTTAAAATAAGTATAAAATTAACCGAATTAACCGAATTACCCGAATTACAAGAATTAACCGAATTATTTGTATAAAATTATATTTTTTTATTTTTAGTTTTAGTTTTAGATTTTTATTTTTATTTATTAAATTATTTGTAATTTTTATGATTGGGTTGGGTAATTGGGTTGGTTTGGGTACTTGGGTTAATATATATTAGATTGGGTATTTGGGTTTATGTTGGATGGGGTTTGAGTGACTAGTGGACTATTTATATATTATAATTTTATTTATTAATTTTTTCGGTTAAACCGAAAAAATTCGGTTAATCGACCGATTTCGAACAGAATTAACCGTTAACCGAAAACTCAAAAAATTATTAACTGACCCCCGACCGAATTAATTCGGTTAACCGACCGATTAATCGAATTCAATTGGTTAACCGAATTTTTTCGGTTTTACCCGAATTTTGCACACCCTTAATCCTAACTCGACCTATGATCAGGTCTAGTTGGATTCGGCCAAATTTATGTAAGACGTAACTCATAAGCGCATTATGTGATATATCTTTTATATATAAAAAAGGTTCACATGTCAATTTTGGTTATGAAAATATTAAAACATTCTTATTTTAAAGGGCTATTAATATTACCGTAAGAGTATTTTTGTTATTTCATATTTTTATATAACATATAAAATAAAACAACTAAATAACATTATTTAGGAATTAAACACTAGATCAACAAGTTTAAATAGAAATTTCTTACCACTCCACTTATAACTATTTGTTGAAATAATTTTATAAATAATTTTTAATATAAAATTATTTTCGTTCAATCAGATAAAATTTAGTTTTATAAAATATTTTTATTTTATATGAAAATGGACACTAAACTTAGCTGAAATTAAGATATATATGTGAGAGTTGTGGTATATGCTAGGTTTACTAGCGAGAGCTTTGATCTAGTGATAATAATTATTTTATTAATAATTTGAATACTCACTTTTAAAAGATTTAATGTATCATCTCTATACTTGAGATACTTTTAATTAAATAATTCGTTGTAAAAAAAATCTGTACAACAATTTGACTCATGTACTTAACCATGACAATAGTTTGGCGGGTTGTTGAAGATAGAAAAATTGACGTAGTGGAGGAATGGATAGATTTAAAGACAATTGAGGAAGTTTGGCGAGATAAATGGTTACCGACTCTTTGGAACGACACAATGAAAATAATTATTTTTGGCTTTACAAAGCAAAACCATGAGAATGATTATTTACTAGCTCTATAGAGCAATACAATTAGAATATTTTAATGACTTATTGGAGTCGAAGGTGTAATAGCTCAATTTTTAGTGGTGTTAAAAATTATAGTTCGAGGCCACTAAATTCGGCAAGTAAGCTCGTAAATTTTATTATTTAATATTTACGAGTCAAATATGGTTTTAAAAAGATTTTTGAATGGGTAATTTATGTTTTATAATGAATTATTAGGTTCGAGTAGTAAAATCCTAAGTCAAGTGGTTTTAAAAAGTGAGGTATCATAACCTCGTTTCTATAAATCGAGCCGTCAATATTTTTATAAATATTTACAGAGTGACATTAAGGTGGTATTAAAGTTTCATTGAATATTCAGGTTGAATGGAACGCATGATTTGAGTACATTAGGTATTTGGCGTATGATGCTATTGAAGGAAGATATCAACAAATTACCCAAGTAAATCGGGGTTCAGCATTTGTTGCGAACTCTCGTGTTTTATTTTCTGTTTAGTTTTTTGAGCTTCTGTTCAACTCTTACGAGCTTCTGTTCAGCTCTTACGAGCTTCTGTCAAGCTCTTACGAGCTTCTGTTCAACTTTCAAGCTTCCATTGGCGTATTTGGAAGGCCCAGCTCTTATGAGCTTCTGTTAACGATGTACTCTTATCCATAAGTCATTCTTTGATTTGGAAAAGTCTTGGTAAAGTGATTTATTTAATGAATTGGAAAGTTATCCAACGATATTCTAAATGGTTCAACATGCAATGTTCTGTTACCAGATGATATGAGTTTGAAACGAACTAATACAGGTATATACACGAAATATATGAAAATGATGGCATATGATATATTGATATATTGAAATGGATGATATATGTATATGAAGAAATGGTAAGAGAATGATATGTAACAAGACATGAACATATACAAATATCTTTGATATGTTGATACATGAAAATTATGTAAGTTAAGACGAGTAATAAACTCAAGTTTGACATGTTGAGATAATAAGGTTATCGATGTTGAATTTATATAAAATATGTTCAAGTATGCTAGCAAGTGTTGTTGTTTGAAGCTTACGCAAATGCCAAGCTGTTGGTTGAATGGTAATATGTTTAATTATAAGTTGTATTGAAATGGTAAGTGTTCAAATGAAAATATGCTTGAGCTCATGAAAGAGTTGTAATGTTTAAAGTTATTTAAAATCCAACTATGCTAGGAATTATATGTATAAGTGATGCTGTGGATTTATTCACCTTGTGAGTTGTTGAATATAGCTTCATGAATCTTGCAGTATCGATATTGGATTATTCTTGATATGTATAAATTCTATATTTGAAATGAATTGATATGATCAAAGTTTATACGGGCTTACTAAGCATTCATTGCTTACATATTTGTTTTTCTTTACTTTTTAGATTATAGAAAGTTCAATTGGGTTGGAAGCTTGTCGGAGTTATATCACACTATCCATCGATTTTATTAGTATTTTTGAATGTTTTGATTTTGGTTATAATGGAATGTATAAGTTATTTTGGTTAAATGTTGACCTATATGTATTTTATGGAGATTAGCTACTTATTTGGCTTATATTTTGGCACATTTTGGTTTGTGCATATTTGCCTTATGTGGTTGACGTGTGGTTTAGTTTATGGTTGTCTAGTGAAAAGTAAAGTGTTAACTAAATGTGCATTTATGTACATGTGTTTTAGTATGTGATGAGTTGAACATAAATCGGTACCTTGATATGTAAGGAATATATAACTAAATATGCTATTATTTGAAATACATTTTGGCATCAAATGGTATGTTTTGATAGGTAAGTAACTTAGTTTGAAATAATGCAAATTAGTTTGGTTAATAAGTGACTTAGTTTGAAATAATGCAAATTAGTTTGGTTAACCTTGGGTACAAATATGCATAAGTTAGTTATACATATGAATATATTAAATACATGAGTACAAATGTTATAATCTATCATCTCAGGTGCCTAAAGGCATATTGGTTGTATGTGAAGATATTATATGTGAAAAGCTTGATTTTGGTTTGTTTTAGTGCCTAATTTTGGCTTTTTGATATGCACAATGTTAACTAAAGGTACATGCCTTGTTGGGTGAGAAAAATGGCTTATAAAATAGCCTATTTTCGTCCACACAGGCAGAAACACGGCCTTGTGTCTCAGCCGTGTGTGACACACAACTATGTGGCACGGTTGTGTTCCCTTGTATCTTTTAAAAAAGAATACAAGTCAGTGAGTTACACGGCCTTAGACACAGGAGTGTCTTTTGACCGTGTAAGTCACACAGCCTAGTCACACGACTGTGTGACCCTTACAGTGTTGAAAATATTAAATGTTTCTGAAAAATTTTATGAGTTTTCGATTTAGTCCCGATTTGTTTCTAATGTGTATTTTGGGCCTCGATGGCTCATATAAGAGACAATATTGTAACACCCCTAACCCTTATCCATTGTCGGAACAGGGTTACAGAGTATTATTGGACTTTTTAGATCAAATACGAACATTTCATATCATTTAACATTCATATTAGAAACTAATCATAATCACTCATATTGTCCATTGTATGAGCCTTCTAGGCCCAAAAATACACATTAGAAACAAATCGGAACTAAACTAGAAATTCAGAGAATTTTTAACAAAATTTCAAAATTTTTCTTATATGCAGGGGACATACGCCCATGTGGCCAGGCTGTGTAGCTCACACGGTAAAGAGACACACCCATGTCTTAAGCCGTGTGGGTATTCGAAGTGGGGCACACGGCCTTGTCCCAAACCATGTCCAATTTAGGGTGCTTACTGATCTGGGTCACACGGCCAAGCCACATGCCAGTGTGCTAGGCCTTGTAATGTTAAGGTGCAGGGGTCACATGGCCAAGCCACAGGCCCATGTGCTAGGCCGTGTGAAAATACCTAAGCATTCTATTTCTCAATTTTAAAGATGCAAGGGACACATGGCCAGACCACACACCCATGTGACATATGCTCATGTATCTGCCCGTGTAGATGAAAATAGACCATTTCAAGACCACATTTCTCATCCATTTGGATATTATCCTAAACACAACATTTTAACACATCAATAAACCACATCAAAGCAATCAAAACAAGCCAAAGTCATGTTTATACCCAATATATCATCACATGTACCCTAAATACTCAAACTTACCTATTTAATCCACTTAATACATTCACTAAAGTTTACTACTAATTACATACATACAAGCTTATATCATTCACAGTTACATCCTAAATTTACTTCATTTCCAAATCAAGATATGTATTTAAGTTGATTATATAAACAAACTTCATTCCTAACATTTACACAAGCCAAACTTTGGTCAATTTATGCCAACCCTATACATGCCATATAAACCATATTAAATGTACGAAAACTACCAGAATAAGCTAGATAGTGTGACTTGATGTGCTGATCCGATCTTCCGACCTCTCGAAAAATTTACAAAGACATTAAACAACACAAGTAAGCTTAATAAAGCTTAGTAAATTCAATGGGTTAAACATAAATCATACTGAACCTAGAATAACACATCAATTAACTAAATTCATTCAATGTAAACTCCTCGCCAATCACAATTTCAATCGATGAATACTCTTATTTCAGATCAATACCAATAACAAACAATATATATTTTAATTTCAATTACATATTCACTTACCAAATTTTCCCAAATCAGTGAACGACTTACGGATAAGAGTATATCATTTTCGAAAGCCCGAAGGCTGAACAAAAGCTCATGAGAGCTAAACAGAAACCCATAAAGGTTGAACAGAAGCTCGTAAGAGTTGAACAGAAACCCATAAGGGTTAAACAGAAGCTCAAAAGAGCTGAAGGAAAACTCATATGAGATAAACAGAAGCTCAATAGAGCTGAACGAAAACTCATATGAGTTAAATAGAAGCTCGTGAGAGCTAAACAGAAAGTAAACACGAAAGTTCACAACAAATGCTAAACCTCAATTTACTTGGGTAATTTGCTATCATTTTCCTCCAATGCCGTCAATTCATCGAATGCTGAATGTATTCAAATCCCGCGCTCCATTTAATCGAGATATTCAATTCAAATTTTCAATTTTAATAATATTTCAATTTCAAAAATAGAATAAATACATAATACCATTCATCAAATCAACACAAATATTAAATTTTAACTGTATGAACTTACTTGGATAGAATTGTAATATTTGTAAAAGTTTAAGGACTATTCCGCTAATTTTTCTTTTTCATGACTATTTACGAGTTCTTGATCTAAAATATAAAACTACTCATACATTAGCATATATTTCAGTTCCAATTCACTTCATAATAAATACCCTTCAAATTTTCAAATTTACATAATTACCCTAAAATTTTACAACTTTTGTAATTTAATCCCTTAACTAGTTAATCTATCAAATGAACTAGTTTTTCTCAATTAATAATTTATTTAAATATTCTAGGCTATCATACAGCCCTGGATAAAATAGAAATTTAATACTTAACCCTAATACTTTAACTTTTCACAATTTAGTCCTAAAATCAACATTTAACAAAATCACTTTATACAATCATCATATAACATAATTAAAGCTCTAAATCCATGTTTATTCATCTAAAACATCCTATATTCTTGAATGGTAACTTCCAAAATTTTTAATAAAATCAAAAACTAAAGCAGGACTTAGTTGGATCTAATTGTAAAAGTCTCAAAATCATAAAAATTACAAGAAAAAGGCAAGAATTGAACTCACATGAAGCAAAATATGAAACCAGCTTATTAAGCTCTCTCTTATGGCATCTTTAGACTAAAATTTTTTAGATGAAATGTCTAGAAATCTATTTGGCCATTTGTTTTATTTTTAATTTCAACTAAATTATCATTTTGCCTTTAATTCATTTTATTTTATTTTCTTTTCTGCTTATGTCGCCTCATGCCTTTATTTTGGGCTTAATTTCTCCTTAAGTCCTCCATTATTTATTTATCAAACCATTTAATTACTTATTTCCTATAATTCATAAGTTTTGTACCTTTTTCAATTTAGTCCTTTTTAATTAATTAACTATTGAAATGTTAAAATTTCTAGCGAAACTTTAATACTACCTTAACGACATTCCGTAAATATTTATAAAAATGTTTACGTCTTAGCTTATAAAAATAAGGTCTCGATACCTCATTTTCTAAAACCACTTAACTTTGGATTTTACCACTCAAACCTAATAGTTTATTATAAAACATAAATTACTAACGCAAAAATCTTTCTAAAACCACGTTTGACTCGTAAATACTAAATAATAAAATTCACGAGCTTACTCATTGGATTTGGTGGTCTTAAACTATTGTTTCCGACACCACTGAAAATTGGGCTGTTACGACTCTCCCCCTTTAGGAAATTTCGTCCTCGAAATTTGTTACCTGAGAATAGGTTTGGATATTGTGATCTCATTGATTCTTCTGTTTCCCAGATAGCTTCCTCTGAACCAGACGATGCCACAATACTTTTACTAATGGTACTCGTTTATTCCATGATTCTTTAACCTCTCGAGCTAAAATTCTCACCGGTTCTTCTGAATACGTCATATTTGGCTGTAGCTCAATCTCACTATGAGGAATCACGTGTAAGGATCAGATTTGTACCATCTCAGCATCGATATGTGGAACACATTAAATCTTCAAAAATTTCATATAGTCCGATAAATCTTAGACTCAACTTCCCTCTCCTACCAAACCGTAACACTTTCTTTCGCGGAGAGTCTTTTAAGAATACCCGATCACCAACAGTAAATTCTATATCTCTTCTTTTCAAATATGCATATGATTTCTGCCAATCAGAAGCAGCTTTCAAACTATCCCTGATAATCCAAACTTTATATTCGGTCTCTCGGATCAAATTAACTCCCACTAGTTTGAATTCACTCAGTTCAGACCAATACAATGGTGTCTTACATTTTCTCCCATAAAGAGCTTCAAACGGTGTCATATTTATACCGGATTGATAACTATTGTTATATGCAAATTCGACTAACGGTAAATACCTTTCCCAACTTCCTCCAAATTCGAGTATGCAGCATCTCAACATATCTTCCAGAATTTGAAGCACTCGTTTTGATCGCCAGTCAGTCTGAGGACGAAACGCTGTACTAAAATTAAGTTTAGTGCCCAAAGCCTCTTGTAATTTACTCCAAAATCTCGATGTAAATCTTGGATCTCGATCTGAGTGTAACCTCACAATCTCAGTTATATATAGTTCCGCCAATTTCTCAAGTGTAAAGTCTGTTGTGACTAAAATAAAATGTGTCGATTTAGCCAATCTGTCAATAATGACCCAGATCAAATCTTTCTTTCTTGGAGTTACAAGTAAACTAGACACAAAATCCATTGTGACATGTTCCCATTTCCACCCAGGAATCATAACAGGGTGTAATAAACCAATTGGTACCTAATGTTCTGTTTTCACCTGTTGACATATCAAACATTTAGCTACAAATTCATAGATCTCCGGTTTTATACTCGGCCACCAAAATAGTTGTTTTAAATCGTAATACATCTTCGTGCTACCCGAATGAATAGAGTATGTGCTATTATGAGCTTCAAAAAGAAAATCATTCTTCAAATTCGTATTATTCGGAACACAAATTCTATTGCGATAACGCAACATACCATTATCATCAACACTATACTCTGAACTTATATTGTTTTGAACCATCTATCATTTCAACACCAATTTCGAATCATCATCTTGCAATTCTTGAATTCGTTGAAGAAGCAGAGGTTTTGTTCTCAACTCTGCTAATACAGAACCATCTTCATTAAGAGTTAAATAAGCGCTCAACGCTCGAGTGCAAACAATGATGACTTTCAACTAAGTGCACCCGCAACTACATTAGCCTTTCTTGGGTGGTAGTCAATAACCAAATCATAATCTTTCAGTAATTACAGCCATCGTCTCTGTCTCAAATTCAATTATTTCTGAGTCGTCAAATACTTTAAACTTTTGTGATCTGTAAACACATAACATTTTTTTCGTATAAATAATGTCTCCAAATTTTCAAAGCGAATACTATTGCGGCCAACTCAAGATCATGTGTAGGATAATTCTTCTCGTACGACTTTAATTATTGAGAAGCATAGGCTACTACCTTTCCTGACTACATCATTACACAACCCAAATCATTAAAAGATGCATCACTATAGATAACATATGGTACGCCAGATTCTAGCTGAGTCAAAACTGGAGCTTTCGTCAACATCTTCTTCAGCTGATCAAAACTCTGCTAACACTCATCGGACCAAACAAATTCAACATTTTTTTGTAACAATCGGGTCAATGGTGAAGCAATAATCAAAAAGTTTTTAACAAAGTTTCGGTAATAACCTGCTAAACCCAAAAAACTTTGCACTTTTGAAACATTTTTCAGTGTTTTCCAATTTACCACAGTAGAAACTTTTCTCGGATCAACTTGAATCCCTTCAGCTGAGACCATGTGACCCAAAAATCTAACCTCGTGAAGCCAGAATTCACATTTGCTAAACTTTACTGATTTTTTCTCAAAGTTTGTAGTACAATCCACAAATGTTGTGCATGCTCGGATTCTATCTTGGAATAAATTAGTATATCACCAATAAACACAACCACGAACCTATCCAAATAAGGTTGAAAAATCCAATTTATTAAATCCATAAAAGAAGTAAGAGCATTCGTCAAACCAAATGGCATTACTAAAAATTCATAATGACCATATCAAGTTCTGAAAGTAGTCTTTGGCACATCACACTCTTTAACCTTCAACTAATAATACCTAGATCTAAGGTTTATCTTTGAAAACACAGAGGCACCTTTCAATTGATCAAACAAATCGTTGATACATGGCAAAGGGTATTTATTTTTAATTGTGGCCTTGTTCAATTATCTGTAATCTATGCACAGTCTCAAAGAACCGTATTTCTTTTTTCACAAATAAAATAGGTGCACCTAGGGAGACATGCTCGATCTGATAAACCCTCGGTCTAATAACTCTTATAGTTGTACCTTTAACTCCTTTAGTTCAGCTGGTGCCATACGATATGGTGTTACTAATCTCGAAATAGTTCCAAGAATCATATCAATTCAACCGATAACACGCTAGATGCACATAATGCAAATCATGTAGGTTAAATATTCTCCTCTGATAACACGCCAAATTGCTAATAAGAGCTATTTCAACCAATAACATGTCAGATGCACATAGTGTAAAGCCCGTAAGCTAAATGCTCTCCTCCTATAAATGCCAAATTACCCATAAATGTTATTACAACCGATAACATGCTAGATACACATAGTACAAAACCTGTAGGCTAACTATTCTCTTCTGATAACTTGCCAAAAACTTCGAAAAGATTAAATTGGAAATCCACAACAAATGTAGGATTCCAGAAAACTTCAGTAACATCCTTCATCTTCTTCACATTTCCATTTATTCGTACAATGCACAAATACCCCTATTGGCATGCCAATTGTATCCTTTGCTCATTTAGGCTTAATATGCATAACAAAATTTTCTTTTTACTGATTAATACTTTCCTTACCTTATCAATACAAGTTTATTGACATTTTACCATATACATTCACATACAACATTTCATAATTAAGCATAACAGCACCATATGAACTTACCTGGTACAGTAGTAGAAATTAAATGTCAATAATTAATCCATGATCTTTCCTTTTACTTTGTTATCTACTAGTTGACTTGGTTCTTGATATATACGTTAATACATTTAGTTTATCAATAACATACTTTAGACTTTAACTATTTTGAGACTAGATATGCAGGTTAGCTTAATCGAGATATAAGGATATTAAAAACATGAAATGCAAGAAGAACATGCTTTGAAATCACTTATATACAAAGTCGACTAATTGAGAAATCTTAGAGCTTTTCTTTCTTCTACAGAGAACAACAATTTTAGTGGAGGAAGACGAGAAAGAGACTCTCTTTCCATCCATTTCAACCATAATATTTCACACATTAATTTTCATAGTTAAATGAAAATTAATAGGTGTTTGCACTAAAAATTGACACAACTGACAATACCATGCAAGCGTGGTTATTTACCACTTTGAATCTTAAACCTTAAACAATTTTTATTAAACTCATTTGACCAACTATTCTCTAATTCTTACAGTTTAGTCTGTACACTTTCATTTCTAACCTTTTGATCTAATACACTAATTCCAACATCGATAAAACACTCTAACAAGTTGGTAAATATAAGTAAATAATATTTTTTGACTATATCATTAAAATTTTGGTCCTTGAACCATTGTTTCCGACATTGTAGAAAAATCGAGTTTTATAGGAAGTCTACAAGACAGTAAACAAAAAATTCTGTTAGGTCATAAAAGTGGAAGTTACTAAATGACTCATATAGTGAGAAGTCTGAAATATCAGCTATAGATGTTGAGAATACTAGCAAACTTGTTGATAGACAAGATGCAATTACATGAGGAAAATGTGAGAGCATATTGTACATAGAATCAGATGTTTCATTCAAAACCTTTATGAATATGAATCTGCCATTAAGAGTCTGCCAATGGTGATAAATAAGCTAAAAAGGGTTATGAAAAAGTTAGACGATTATCCAAATCTTAATCTTAAGTTTATCTTGGCAATAAGGTTGCCAAAAAAAGGAAGTTCGCCACGGACTATCTTATAAGGAATGTTTTCCAATGAATATCTTGAAGATAGAAATGTTCAACAAAAATCATGAAAAAGAATTTTCACTAGGACTATCTAAAGCTTAGAAGTCCGCTAATGACTATCTTATAAAGGGGAAGTCTACCTTACAGCGAGGAAAGAGTCCGCTGGGAACTATCGATGGCTTTGAAATCTTTTAGGGCTACCTGATTAAGGAAATATCTTTTCGAACTATCTTATAAGTATAAGTATGGTTTCGCAAGAAAAGCGTAGTGTTTGATTATCTGCCAAAACTTATACTTTGAAGGTCACATAATAGGGTGTAAGTAAATGGGTTTTCCTTTGGAAGGGTATATGCATAGGATAAGTTGTAATAAGGTAATTGTCAAAATAATATAGTAAGTTAATAATGAGTTCGATGCGAAATAAAGGGATTAAGATAAGAATCTTCCATAGTGGCAAGATATCTGCTAGTCCACCAAAAGTACTCAACAATCCGCATATTTGTTTACATGGTTAACTTTGGATGAGTCAAATCATAAAGGTAAAATGAAAGCTCAGGATGAAGCTAAATAAAGTCAAGTCTCAGAAAAGAGTGTTAGAAAGACTACATTATTTTGCTTCTTTTGTATATACATACTTTATTCTTGAGCGATAAAGAGAAAAATGAGTGAGCGAAAAAAGGGCAGAGTTGAAAATGTGATTGGGAAGACATTAGAGAATATGGGGAACAAATACTTATTTGCTCAATTTGATTTTCAAGTAGCTTGGGTTTAGGTTAAGCCTTTTATTCTCTTGTTATTTGAATCATCATACCTTAACCTTAAGCCCAATTACAAGTTTATTAAGACTTAGTGACTTTGTTTCATAATTAGAGCTGATTTAAGAGAGACATGGTAGATAATGAGCTTATTAGTTCATGACATCCATTTATTTATTGTTTATTACTTTTCTAATGCACTAAGAGATTTCACAACATGTAACTTACACATAAGAGTACAGAAATTTCGTTGTTTTATTACTTTCTATCTATGTGAATTTTTCTGAAAACTATCTATGCTATTGCTAGTATCATATTCGGACATATTCAATAACCTAGATTCTTTATTGTGTTAAATAAATTTGTCTTCACTCCTTCATAATCTTTTCATCAAGTTATGTTAAGAACCTTAGAATTGCATATTTGTTTTTGTTTTTAAGTTGTTTTGCTTGTGGACAAGCTAAAATGTGAGTATGAGGGTATGATGAATATATTTGTAACATATTTTAGGTTCTTATTTGCTCACATTTAAATTGTTTCTAAGTGTTTTAGAGTTAGTTTTTTAAGTCTTTTGGTTGATTTTACAACTATTTTGTTGTAAAATGAGTCTTAGTTTATTTTTAGTGTTTTTAGGTTATGTTCAGTACTTTTTATATACCTTCTTCATAGTAAGCTTTTTTAAAGTATTTTGTAAGCAATTGGATTGAATTCGAGGAAGGAAAAGTAAATTAGGTTAAGGTGAAATAAAGAAAATTTAAAAAAAAATGAAGGAAAATTTTCCAAAGGAGGTCATGGCTTGGCATTCATGTGCCACGACCTTATGCTGATTTTTACATTTTATTTTTCACTTCATTTTTACATGAGCAATTTGGTATTTTGGCTTTAGCTCATGAGTTTGCCTTAGAAAAGTTTTGTAAAAGCAAACTTTAGCAAATAAGTTGAAAAATATGCTTTAGGATAAATTAGAAAGTCTACTTCTCATTTCTTTTAATTTATAGCCATCAAAGGATTCTTTTCTAAATTTGCTAGTAGATTGCAACAACTTGTTGGGGAATTATTTATTGTCAAGTTTTTCTTAACTTTATTTATTTTTCTTTCATTATGCTTCATCTGAATATCTTTTTATGTTAATTGTCAATTCACAATGAGATCCGTAGGTTAATGGCTTAGTAATTGAAATAGGATTAAAACCTTTTTTTTATAAGATGGTTGCAGTGTAATTCTCTTGATTTGTGCACATGTTAATCTTAGGTGATAAGCAAGTTAATTAAAGTTCTAAGGGAAAGTAGATTGAGAGCCAACCACCTACTCTGCCTTAACAATCTAGTCAGAGGTTACCCAATAATGGTTTCACTAAAACAACCATACAAGGACTACATTGCACATAGTACAAGTTTGGTGAATTGTTAAAGCAGTTGGTCACATTAAGGAATGTTTGACAATGGCACTTGTGTGTTTTAGCACTTAGCCTAATTTTGGAGGTGCGTCCATGTAATTGATTCTAGATTGGGGTTGATTCGGTATATGGTATTAATTGTTATTAACTAAATGTGATCCTTAACCACAACATTAATGAATTGAAGTTGAATAATCAAAATAACACTCTATTATCAAGTTTACTTTATTTACACTTATTTTATATATTCATCTTATTTACTTGTTTTATTACCTTTTAACTTAAATTAGTAATTTAGTTAATTAGTGAGTTAAGTTAATTGGTTGAAGTCATTTGCATATTTTTTTGTAGGTTTGATCCTCAAAATATTTCTTTACGGATTTATTTCATTATAATTATTAATGGACAATGATGTTGTGCACTTGTAATTATCAAGTAAATAATGGACGTTATTTTGAGGTTTAATTGAATATCTATTTTTGCATTAATTTTATGTAAGCTATTTGCAACCAATCAATAATATTATGATTTTTATAATTAGTTTTTTTATGAAAATATCATTTCATTAAAATAACTCGAAAAACCAAAGACAACGAGTAAAAGAAACAAATCCCAAGTTAATAAGCTTACTGAATACACTCGGCCTTAGCTTTCTTCATTATCACCATTACAATCCGAAATTAAAATATCCACAATAAAAGGAGGACAAGTGACAAATTCAGAGTAGTTTGCTTGAGAAAAAGTTGCCATTGCCAAAGATTGAGCCACTTTATTAGCATTCCTACTAGTTTAACAGAAGGTCAAAGAATAAAATAAGTACTAAGGTGGATGCAGTCTTAAATTTGCAGTGCCGAATTCGAATAATCAAAAGAGCCATAAAATAGGGCTGTTGAAAAACAACGATTATCAATTATCAGAATGACATCTTTTACGTGATTAAAAAAAATCATTAATTGCTAACATGGTAATCAACATGTATGCTGCAATAGCCCGATTTAGACCCTATTCAGAATGGTGGTTTCAGGACCACGAATCCTAGTCAGAAAAATATTTAAAAAATATTTTCTGTGTTTATTATGTGTGAATTTATATGTGTTAATTTTTCGTGTTTTAATTTTACTGTTTGGATGCCCGATTAAATAAAAGGGCTTAATCGCGTAAAATGAAAAAGTTTGTAGTTAAATGTGAAAGTGCCTAATTGTTGTCTTTATAATATGAAGTATTTATGTTGCAATTAGACCATAATTATAAATGATGGACGGTTAAGGACATGAATATAATGTTTGTATAATTATTTCATTAAGGTTATATTAGTAATTAAAGTAATAACATATGACATAATAAAACATAAAATAAATAAAAGCCATGCATTCATATTCTCAAATGGTAGAATGTTGTAAGAAAATCATATGCATGCTTAATTAAGGTATGTAATTTAGCTCGGTTTTTGATAATTTTTACGTTTTTGAGATAGTTGCAGTGTAATGTACAAAGCCCATGCTTGAATTTCTGATTTTGATGAATATTTTGAGTTATGTCATTGATGAATAATTGAGTTTTGTGATGTTAGTTGATGAATTATGAAAGATATGTTTTGGATTAATATGTTTTGTATTGGAATTTTTGATTATTTTGAGTAATTAGGGCTAAATTGCAAAAATAATAAATTAAGGGACTAAAATGTGAAATAAATGAAATAAATGGACTTGTATGAACATGGATAGCATTTGTCCTAAGCATGGTGTGTGCAAATTTTGCACGTTTTTTGTTTTGTGCAGTTTGGACTAAATTGTAAAAAGTGAAAAATGTTAGGGGTAAAATAGTAATTTTTCCATTTATGTGTTGTTGGACTAAATTGAATAGAATTATGTTTGAATGAGTTTAATTTGAATATGTTTAGATCAAGAACTAAAGAAATCAAATTTGGATCGGGGAAAAAATAAAGTTGTCGAATAGTCGTTTCGTTCCGATTACTGTTATCCGAGGTAAGTTTATAGGCAAATACGTGTTGTAAATTTCAATATATGTTTATTAAAAATGCTGAATTGAATTGTTATAATTTTTTTGAGAATGTGTTGAAATGATATATGTTTGAGAGCAATGGTTATGAGTTTGATTCGATTGAGTTACGACATCTAAAAGCCCGTATGAGCCTTAGGAATAGATAGGATATATATGTCATGACATAGGATTCTGATATGTGATGTGCGAGTAAGACCATGGCATCGATATATGTGTACGAGTAAGACCATGTTTAATACGTTGGCATTGATATGTGATTCCGATATATGTCTGCGAGTAAGACCACGTTTAATACGTTGGCATCGATATGTGATTCCGATTTATGTGTGCGAGTAAGACCCTGTCTGGGACAGTGGCATCAATATGTAACTACATGTAAGACCATGTTTGGGACGTTGGCTTTGTACGATATGTGTGATTATCCGAGTATCCCTTCAATTTCAAATGGTTCAACGGGCAATGCTAAGTAGTGATCGAATGTGTAAAACGAGCTAAGTGATCAGGTATGAAATAGTTGATTAATTATTTGAAAATAAGGTAAGTTGGTTATTTGAAATGTGATGCAAATTATACATTATGCTAATGTAAATATATATGTGTATTTGTGAAGTCTATTAGGCCATATGATATGTATAAGTATGAGATATTAAAGTTTGATTCATGCTCTATGTTTATGAGTGTGTATATTCGGTTATGTAATGGTACTATGGTTTAGAACTTGAATATTACTTTGATAATAGATACATGAATATTCGGTCAAGATAAAAATTATATATGGAAGTATATGTTATATATTTCAAATTTTGTATTTGAAATTAAATGTGACTATGAAAGTATAAATTGATTTAGTTAAATTGAGTTGATATTGTCATTAAGATATTTATTTGCTTATGACTTACTAAGTTATGATAGCTTACTGTGTGTGTTTATGTTTGTCTCTGTTTTATAGATTTTGGAGACTAATTACAAGCTCGGGGATCGTCAGTGAAGTTTATCACACTATCGACTATTTTGGTATTTTTATAAAGTTGAAATTAAACCTATGGCATGTATAGGCTAGCTTTATGTTTATACTTGATTTTGGGTTATGTAAATATGAGCCATACGAAAATGGCTTATTATTTTGTTAAGTTTGGATTTTATGTCTTGATCAAATTATGGTTATGTTTGGTTGTGGTTTTGATGATTCCGTTATGGTTTATACATAGATAAATATATGTGAACTTGATTGATATGCTTTGTTAAGGTTTTGCTATGTGAGTTCGTATTTGGCTATATGGTTTGGTTTGATTATTAGGTTAATTGATGATTTAGTAATTTGACATGGAATAAGCATATTTTGGTAAGTATGTTTTTGGTAAATATGTTTGTGATGTTTAGTTAAATGATTCGGCAATGAGAAGTGGTAATTATAATATATAATCGGTTTAATAATTAGCTCATATTGGTAAGTTTGTTTGATGGCATTGTTTGCATTTGTGGATAGTTATGAATCGATTTGTGTGATGTTAATGTAGTGATGGATGTGGTTTCGGTTGTGGCAAGTTTATATAGGTTATATTATGAATATATTATTGCTTGTGTAATTGGTCTTTTTGGTACGGTATGTGATAGCAAAATATGACTATGTTCTATGGATGATGAGTCGGTCATTTGAGCAAGTAAAATGTATCTAGTTAATAATGTTAATTAACTAGGAAATGATATACCTAATTGAGATTTCGTTATGATAACAGTATGATCTATTGAGGTTAAATTTGATAAACGGATATGTATGGCTAATTGATTGGTTGAGTATATGTATTTTGGTATGAATAATTAGCATGCGATTTAGATGTTCTTTGATTTGTTATTTGTGTTCAAAAATGTTAATGTTACTATAGTGCAATGCGCATAGCTTGGTAATAATGACAATTATATTTGACCATTTGTTATTTGTGTACTTTTGATTGATATTTGTACTCAAAATGGTTCATTTTGTTTAGTAATATGGTATAATATACAAATGTATATTGATTATATTTTTAAAAGCCAATGTCGCATATGTTAATTTTAAATAAACTTTGGTTATATGATATGCTTGGTTATTCAGCACATGTTTATAAATGAGTTATTAAATACTGAAATTCTTTGATGTATTAAGTTTCTTTAATGATAATAATACATGAATTTTGTATGTATTTGAAAGTAGATTATATATAACTTTGGGTTTTCATTGATAATTGTAACACCCCTAACCCGTCTCCGTCGCCTAATCAGGGTTACGAGGCATTACGAAACCAAGCTCACATAAACATAACTTTAATATCTAATTCCAAATGCAAGTCCAATTCATGAACATATATAATCAAATTCCAGCATGGAAACTAAACTCTTTTCCCATTGCTATTTACAATATAGGATTCAAAACTAACCAAAACATTATCAAGCCTATACATGCCATAAGATCGAGTTCAAATATTTAACAAAATACCAAAAGAAGTCGATAGTGTGATGGACTGTGCTGATGATCCCCGAGCTCGTAACGCGTCTCCAAATCTATAAAAACGAATGAACGAAAGCAAACGAAGTAAGCTTTTATAGCTTAGTAAGTCTCCAGCATAACTAAATGTATAATTATAAACACATAATTATTATAACCTTTTTAATCTATTCTACTGAAATTTCAACTAACACAACCAACTAACATTCATACATTATTCTACTCAGACCATTTCATTTATAGTCAGATATGTATACCTGTCGGATGAATTCAGTTTAATATATATATTATACAAAACAACATTACAATTGAATGTATACCACCGAGCATATATATACATATTATATACATATCAAACCGATTGTATATGTACACTCATGGTATGTTCTAAATCAATTCAAATCTAACACAAATATATATACATCAATCACATCTTATATTTGTTTATATATAAATATACCCACTATGAATTTATACCTGAATACCTAGGTAACACATACATTCGAAATACACACATATATATATATATATCTCAAATGCAGACATGATTAATTATCAAACACATAGGCTCAATATATATATGTTTAACTACCACATATCACCATATGCATTTATAAATTCAGCAATCACATATATCTAATGTACATATGTATTCATCGATTTCATATAATCACAAATCATAGATATATCCATTGCATATTCTAACACAATTTAAACAGATTCACCGGCATTTTGCCTGCTAGGCTTAAAGCCTGATTCAGTACACCGGCACTTAGCCTGCTAGACATATAGTCTGAAATGTATCACCGGCATTAAGCCTGCTAGACATATAGTCTGAAATGTATCACCGGCATTTAGCCTGCTAGACTTAAAGTCTGAATTACTTCACCGGCATTAAGCCTGCTAGACGTAACGTCTGTATTATATTCAATCACTTTATAATAATTCAAACTAACAATTTCATATCTTCACTACCATTCAAAAACTTTCACGTGAATATACATACAAAATCGAAACTTTCACATACATATATAATTCCATACCAAATTTCGATTCAAGAATTTATACATGTGCATTTATACATATTCGAATCTACCATATGAATGTATAATTTCATACTCAATTTCAAAACAAAAACTTGTACATATATAAATGCACAATCAATCCTCGCATACTTATATAATGACATAACTAAATTCAATACACAACGCATACATGTATATTTGCATGCTTATTCGACTTTATATATATATACATACTTATATAATCATTCAAACCATATATATATATACCTATATCTTATACATACCTTTGTTTAATCCAATAATTTATACAAGATCATACTTGTATATTCGAACATGTTATATACAATATCTATAGTCCAAAGTTTATTCAACTATTATACTTTAAATTATAGCTCAATCATAAGATAAAATTAGTATGCATGTATAAATATTAACTTAATAACTTTTAGTTGCTAATAGACTTACCTCGGATATCAGCAAACACAATCGACTATTCGATTACCTTCGACTTCCCCCGATCCAAATTCGTTTTCTTCGTTCCTTGATCTAAACATAGTCAAATTTAACCTTTTTATTCATCAAAACATTCATTTGAGTCCAACAATACATAAATGGGAAAATTACCATTTTGCCCCTAACATTTTGCACTTTTTGCAATTTAGTCCTTTTTGCACAAAACACCAAATACACAAAATTTGCCCATAACACACAAGGGCCGAATATTCATGGTTCTCATACAAGTCCACACATTGCATTTATTTCACATTTTAGTCCCTCAAAAATTTATTTTCACAATTTAGCCCTAAATACTCAAATTCATCAAAAATCCCAAGACAAAACATGTTAATCTAAGACATATCTTCCATTATTCATCATCAAACATCCCAAAACACAAATATTCATCAATGGCATAATTCAAAATATTCATCAATTCACAAAATTAAGACATGGGTTTTGAAGTATTCAAAGCAACGATCTCAAAAACGTAAAAATTATCAAAAACTAAAATCAAACTAACCTTGAATTGAAATCCCTAAGATGGCCGAATGCTAAAGCTTGAAGAACAAAGTTTCTTTCTTTTTGTTTCGGTGATACAAACAATGAAGAAAGAAAAAAAAACTTATTTCTTTTATGTTTTAATGATATAATAATATAATATTATACTATTACTATTATAACTTTTATATTTAATATATAAAAAGTATATATTAACTATCATTGCCGTCCACTATCTTTTAAAATGGGCTAATTGCCCTTTAAGAACCTCATATTTAAAAGCCACCATCAAATAAGCACTTTACACCTTAATAATCAAACTTCACATTTTATGCAATTTGATACTTTTGTCAATTAAACACATAAACAACAAAATTAATTCACGAAACTTTCACACATTTAAATTCACACATCATAAACACACAAAATAATATTAAAATATTTTTCAGACTCGGATTTGTGGTCCCGAAACCACTATGTCCAATTAGAGTCAAAATCGGGCTGTTACAATAATTGTGTTATGATTTAGATTATGTATTTAATGTTAAACGGATTTATGTTTTAGTTATGTGAATCTAACATATGTGTATATGTAAATGTTCGAAATTTGGGTCTCATCCGATAATGTCTCGTAACCTCTTTCTGGCGACGAATACGGGTTAGGGGTGTTACATATGCCACGTCAACAAAATTAACAAACATTTACTTTTTCATTCATTTTGGGGTGATTTGACAAACAATGCAATTTCAAAGGTTAAAAGAAGTAAAAAATTAAATAAAAGACTAAAATAACTTTGTTGTAAAGTGAGAGGGCTAAAATAGTTATTATGCAAAAAAACTATTTGGTAAGGTTATTAATTTTTTAACTGTTATTAACTTTGTATACATTAAAGAGGCAACTTTTTTCTATCTACAATAATAATTTATTTTATAATTTTGTTACCTTTGATGATGTGAAAAATATATGGGCAAATAAATAGGTATAAATTTATTATTATTGAAATATATTTTAGCTTGCATTTGAAAAATAGTTTCGTTTCAACTTTCATTAGTACAAAAAGATTAAATGCAAAGTAGTGCAAGGAGTGAAGTAAAAAGAGAATTAATACACAATATTTATTAATATAGTTTAGACACAACAATTCTATGTTTGTAAAGCCTTGCCCAGTGAATAATTATCCTGAATTGATATTGGTGAGATATTATTGAGAAAGAACAACTATAAACCTCGAACATGTACCATAACAAATATGGAAGATATCAAACCAAATTTTTTTATTTCTCACCGTAGTTGGAAGAGAATAAAAGTTGTCAGAAAAAACAAAAATACATAAAATAATAATATAAAATCTAATACCAAATTATAAGCTTTAATCAACTCTTTGTTATGCTTATGTCTGTTGACAAGATGTCATTACACTTATGAAAATATATATATAATAGATATATTTATTAAAAATTTATGTAAAAATTTAATTATGCATTGATTAAAATGGTAAAATCGATTGTTTATTAGTATTTTTAGTTTAAATTTTATTATAACTAATTTTTATTGATTTTTATATAAAAAATATCGAAACACTCACATAAAAATAATTTAATTTAGATATGAGAGGATATTTTAATAATTTTATAATTAAATTGTTGTCTAATTAATCTATAACATTAACTCAATAAAACCCTTAAAGTATGCAACACCCATAACCCTTCTCTGTCATCAGAGTTGAGTTAGAGGATATTACGATAGTTAACAAGTCCAAAATCATCTTACCATAGTTCACAAAATAATTTAATTATAAAAAAATCATAACAAATCATCAATCATAGCATATCTAAGATTACGGGCCTTAAATCGTGCTTACAATACCTTAAAATAATTAGAAAACATTCAGGGACTAATTTGAAGCAAAATAGAAAACATGAAAAATGTTGAAAATTTTAAAAAACAGGGGTCACACGACTGTGTGACAGAGCCCAAATCGTCTGGCTCAGGAACATGGCTGTGTGGCCAAACCATGTACAATTCGAAAGTAGGGTCACACGACCGTGCCTCTAGGCCATGTAACAGCCTGATGCCATGTGGAAAAACCTACACTTAAAATCAATAAGACACATGACCGTGTAATAGCCCAAATTTTAGTGATATTGGAAATAGTGGTTTGAGACCACCAAATCTAAAAAATGAACTCGTAGATTATATTATTTACTTTTTATGAGCCAAATGTAGGTTTAAAAGATTTTTGAAATAGTAAATTGTGTTTTATAAAGATTTATTTAGTCAAGAAATTGAGAAAAAAAGTATCGAGATATCGGTGTTATAAACTGAGCCATAAATATTTTTTTAAATATTTACGGAGTGTCAATAAGGTAGTATTAAAATTTCGTTAGAAAATTTTGACGTTTGGGTGATTAATTAAATAAAAAGGACTAAATTGAAAAGATGTAAAAGTTGTTAAAAGGATTAAATAGATCGATTTTCAAATGAGGAAGGACATAAAGTGTAAATAAGCCCAAAAGAGATATTTTCGGTGGCAATAGCTGAGAAAAATCAGGAAATGGGTGAAATAAGGGCAAAATTAGAAAATTACCAAAATTAGCTAAATAAAAATGGGACCAAATTGGAATATTTAGAATTCTCTTAAATTTCTCTTCATTTTCATCAGCTGAAAAACAGTTTCTTCAGCTGAAAAACAGTCATGGAAGAGGGTTCAAGCTGGTTTTTATACTCTAGCTTCATGTAAGTTTAATTCTTGCTTTCTCCTTGAAATTTCTAAGATTATGGACTTTTACAATTGGGTCCAACTTACTATGTCATTAGTTTTTGATTCCATGGCTAATTTTTAAAGTTTCTATGGATGAGTGCTGGAAGCATATGATGAATAAATATAGAATTGAAGCTTTAATTTTGATACATGATGATTTTATCACGTAAAATTGATGGAAATTAATTTTAGGACCTAATTATGAAAGAGTTTAGAATTAAGGTCTAGTGCTAAAGTTCTGATTTTCAGAGGTTATGAAGTAGTTTAAAATGATACACTAAAGTATTAATTGAGAAAAATTAGCTCAGTTGAGGGGTTAATTGAGTAAGGACTGAATTGTATGAACTGTGAAGTTTGGGGTAAAATGGAAATCAACATTTTGCATTAAAACTGTTTTGGACAGCAGCATTAGTCTAACTTTGAAAAATCACCAAAAATTGTAGAAATCTACTAAGAGGATGAATAAAATATGAAATTAAAGCTTATTGAGTCTAGTTTCTTATAGAAGAAACGATGTAAGTAATGGAATTGTAAATCATGAGATATAATAAATTTTGTGAGACAAGGTCAAAATGATTTTGGGTTCCCCTGTTCTGACTTTGAAAAATCATAAAAAATTGAAAAAAAAAATTAGAGGGTTAAATTTATATTTTTAGAATCCTAAATGAGTCTATTTTCAATATAAACAAACAAGAATATTATTCGAATCTCGTACGAGGAGATAATTAATTTTTAGTGAAGAATGGTCGAAATTGTTAGACAGCAGAACAGGGGTGAATTTAAAGAATATACTATACTTATTGGCTAAACCAAAAATTCTGAAAATTTTATGGTAAGAAGATATGTAAGTCTAGTTTTAGGAAAAATTAGTGGATCTTAATTTGGACTTCATATCTCAAGTTAAAAATAATTTAGTGACTATGACATGGATTGACAGCTTTGGAATATAAATATATGTAAATAGTGAAATTATAGATAATGTTACTTATAAGCGTGCTATATACATTAAGTATGTGGAATAGAGAGGAGGAGGAGGAAAATATGTGAGTGACTTATGTATAAATTGATTACATGCTCGATTATATTTGGTAAATGTTAAATTTTTTAAAAATGAAAAATGTTATAAATTCATGTTTGAATTAAATGTTATATATGTTAAAGAATAATTTGAATATTGGATATTGCCTAATAAATGAATATCCAATATTGCTTAGTAAATGTCAAGCCAAATATAAAAAAAAATTGTTATAAGTGGAACATGTGTGAAAGAATGTGGTAAGTATTTTCATGGTTATTATTGAGCTCATTCACATGAATTTGTCATTTGAAATTGTGATAGACAGGAAGAAATAGTGAATAGCATGCTTATGTATGGTTATATGTAGAGGTGTGCATGGGCCGGTCCGGGCTTGCCCCGCCCAAAATGTGAGAGGGTTTAGGCAAAAATATAGGCTCGAAAAATGGGCGTGGGCAAAAAAAATAAAGCCCGTTTAAAAAACGGGTCGGGCCTCGAGTAAGGCATTTTTAGCCTGACCCGGCCCGGCCCGGCCCAAATTTACTAAATGAAAAAAAATTCTATTTTTTAATATTATTTTCTCCCTATTTTACTACTATTTTACTAGTATGTTGCTACTATTTTGTTGTTATTATTTGGATATTATATAAAACTTATTTTATTGTTAGTTTTTTTTTTTATTTTAAAGATATCTACTAATTTTGTTATTATTTTAGAGGCATTTGCTTGTTAAATTGCATCTATTTTAGTGATATTTAAGTATACATATTTTTTAAAATTTATTTTCAATTTGTTGAGAAATATTTATTTTAATGTTTTTAGTATTTTTGATGGTTTATATATATTTTAAAATTATATGAAAATAATATAAAAATTAATATGGGCGGGCCGTGTTGGGCTCGGGTTTTAACATTTTTATTCGGGTCGGGCTTGGGTAAAATTTTAGGCCCATTTTTCGGGTCGGGCCAGTCCTGGGACTAGCAAACGGGCCTAAATTTTTAGTTGGGCCCGACCTTGCCCATGCACACCTCTAGTTATATGTATTTATCTGAAACACGATAAAATGATGGTTATATATTTGATATATGGAAACATGAGACTGTGATATATGAACATGAAATATATTTTATAAATATGTTCGTTCATAATTATAAAATTGTGCAACTCAAGTGTACTATTTGTATAAAGATGATATTTCAAATGATTTGATGGGTAAAGCTCCAATGTGAGATAGTCTGAAATCAAGACAAATTATTATGAAAGCGTATTTAAAATACATAGATATGATTGTTATAAGTTATGTGAATAAATGATGTGTAAAAGTATATGCAAATGAGAAATTTAATGAAAGTTGAGCCCATACATGTTTCTTGATATTTATACGAATTATATGACTAACAATGTGATAAGAATAGGTATTAGGGCTCATGATCAATTCAAATAATTATGTTTTGCATAATTATGTTGAATATAGAGAATCGATAAGTTAATTACCATGTTATACGAATTTATTAAATATTACATGTTTACTTTGTTTTACTTTTTCCCCTAATTAATAATGATTCTATAAGTTCCGGTAATGCCTCGTAGCTTGTTCCGTTGATAGATACGGGTAGGGGGTGTTACAAGATCATGTGACAGCCCGTGTGTGGCATGACCGTGCGACAACCCGTGTCCTAGGCCATGTGCACCTAAAATGATTTCTAAAACAAGCCAAAACATTATCTATTTCTTAGATGCCAAGCCAAACCAAAACTAATCATTCACATGCCTTCAAAATACATTCAAACAAGCTTAAAACATACCAAATCATTCAACCTAAGTGCCTAACAAATATGCCCTCATTGGCACCACAATTCATACATCAAGTTTATTCACATCGTAGGTCACAAGTCCTTACCTTAAACACATGCCAAACAAAATAACCAAAACATATATATATATAGACCTTTACAAGCCAAAACCAAAGACATTTATACAAGTAAGCTAAAACCAATCTTAAACAACATCACATAAGTATATAATGTACCACTTGCAAAAAGTATTCAAAAACATATACAATGCACATATATTGTATGCCACATATCCTAAAAGTAAACATATCAAAATCTATTGAAAGATAGTTGGATAGTGTGAGTTTCGATTTGATTCGATCGTTTGATTCCACAAAACGATATCTACAAAAAATAAGAAAATGAATCGAGTAAGCTTTTACTATCTTAGTAAGTTCACAGGTTGGTTAACTTACCGCATAATCGCATTTTAGTAATTAAAAAATCATTAGTTAATATTAATTTTAACCCTGTCAACCACAACAATTCAACAGGTGAGTTTCGTAAATACGAGTCATATAATGTAACACCCCCTACCCGTATTCATTGCCGGAATAGGGTACGAGGCATTACCGGAGTTTACTGAACATTTTCAGATAATTTTGAGTCATTTATTATTCATATTTTGAAATAATCATAACGTCTCTCTATTGGGCTCTCGAAGCCCAAAACATACATTAGAAACCAACTGGAATAAAATCGAGATCATAAAAATTTTTGCAAAATCTTAAATTATATTTTCATCTAAGTACTTACCATTTCAATGCTCCTTATAATTAAACATGTTACCATTCAATCAATAGCTTGGCACTTGTCTAAGCGTCAAACAACAACATTGTTAGTATACTTGCACATATTTCATATAAATTCAACATTGATATACCTATTTTCTCAACATATCACACTTGAATTTAATAATAGTCTCAACTTACATAATTTCCTTGTATCAACATATCAAAGATAATTATATATGTACATGTCACAAAATATATTATTCTCTTACTGTTTCTTCATAAGCATATATCATTCATTTCGTTATGTCAATATTTCATGCACCATCATTTCCTTATATCTTGTATATATTTATTTCGGTAATAGTTCGTATTAAACTTAACATAAATTAAATTCCATGTACCCATACTTATTTCATTTATCTATCTTCTTAATTATTTCATACAACTATTTTGTACATATATTTCCATATGACCAATTCCTGTAAACATTTTACACAACCATTTCATATAACCATTCCATCTTATACATATTACCTGAATATCGATTGTTCAATAGATATCTTGGCGTTTCTCTTCCTCGGTCTTATTTATCTTCGACATGATGTCATAGTATCTTTCAACTATGGTTTTACTCGCTTTCTGTCATGTTGCCATGGTATCTTTCAACCATGGTCTTATTCATTTTCCCGTCATGTTGCCATGGTATCTTTCAACCATGGTCTTACTCATTTCATGTCAGGTTGCCATGGTATCTTTCAGCCATGGTCTTATTCATTTCATATCACGTTGCCATGGTATCTTTCAACCATGGTCTTACACATTTCATATCACGTTGCCATGGTATCTTTCAACCATGGTCTTACACATTTCATATCAGGTTGCCATGGTATCTTTCAACCATGGTCTTACACATTCCATATCACGTTGCCATGGTATCTTTCAACCATGGTCTTACACATTTCATATCAGGTTGCCATGGTATCTTTCAACCATGGTCTTACACATTCCATATCAGAGAGCACACTCCCGCGAACCTCATCCTTACAGTGGGATTACCAGTCCAGGCTAAATCCCCTGTAATATAAACTCATAGAGTATTATCGGGATTACCAGTCCAGGCTAAATCCCTTTCAACGATAATTACTCTAATGAGCTTGGATCTGAATTACCAGTCCAGGCTAAATTCAGACCTTAATTCGGATTACCCGTCCGGGCTAAATCCATTTTCCACATATTCTTCGGGAGGACTATATCAGGATAGGATCACCCGTCCGGGCTAGATCCTTTTTACCGTCAATTCCTTTCAGAGATCCATCGAATTTTCCTTCCATTCAACTGTGATTTTTTTCCCTTTTTTTTTTCAAATATATCGATGTTTCATAAATTTCCATATAATGAACATTCAAATCATATTCATATAAAAAAACATGCATTTCAAGCATTTAAGAATATAATTCAAGTTACACGAACTTACTTGGCGAAATTGCAGAAATATCAAGATTAAGGGGCATTTTGGTAATTTACCATTTTCCCAATTTTCACCCGATCTTAAATTGAAAATTTCATTCAATTTATTAATTTAGATAATAAAAAAATTCATTCCGTTCAATTTGGTCATTTTTGACATTTTTACAAAATTACCCCTGAAGTTTTACTTTTATTCAATTCAGTCCTTAAGCCTAAAACATGCAAATTAGCCATGCTAGCTGGATATTCATATATATTTTCCTCCTCCTACTCCCCATTCCACATCCTTAATGTATATAACACACTTGTAAGTAACATTATCTATAATCTTTATTATTTACTTTTATGAATATTCAAGCTGTCCATCTGTGTCATAGTCACTAAATTATTTATATCTGGAGATATATAACTCCAAATTAATATCCGATAATTTTACCTGAAACTAGACTCATATATCTTCTTACCATAAAATTTTTAGAATTTTTGGTTTAGCTAATAAGTACAGTTTATTCTTTAAAGTTACCCCTGTTCTGCTGTCTAACAGTTCCGACTCTTATTCACTAAAAATTAATTATATCCTCGTACAAGATTCAAATGATGTTTTAATTTGTTTCTATGGAAAATAGGCTCATTAAGGATTCTAAACATATAAATTTAAGCCCGTAATTATTTTTCTCCAATTTTTTATGATTTTCCAAAGTCAAAACAGGGGAACCCGAAATCATTCTGACCTTGTCTCATAAAATTTATTATATCTCATGATTCACAATTTCATTACTTACATAGTTTCTTTTATAAGAAACTAGACTCAATAAGCTTTAATTTCATGTTTTATTCATCCTCTAATTCGATTTATACAATTTTTGGTGATTTTTCAAAGTTACACTACTGCTGCTGTCCAAAACAGTTTTAATGAAAAATGTTGATTTCCATTTTGCCCCAAATTTCACAGTTTATACAATTCAGTCCTTGCTCAATTAACCCCTCAATTGAGCTAATTTTTCTCAATTAATACTTTATTCTATCAATTTAAACTTCTTCATAACCCCTAAAAATCAGAACTTTAGCATTAGACATTAATTCCAAACTCTTTCTTAATTAGGTCCTAAAATGAATTTTCCATCAATTTTACTTGATAAAATCATCATATACCAAAAGTAAAGCTTCAATTCTATGATTATTCATCATATTATTTCAGAACTCATCCATAAAAACTTTAAAAATTAGCCATGGAATCAAAAACTAATGAAATAGTAAGTTGGACCCAATTGTAAAATTCCAAAAACATAGAAATTTCAAGGAGAAAGCAAGAATTAAACTTACATGAAGCTAGAGCATGAAAACCAGCTTGAACCCCCTTCCATGGCTGTTTTTCAGCTGATGAATATGAAGAGAAATGAAGAGAATTCTAGATATTCCAATTTAGTCCCATTTTTATTTAGCAAATTTTGGCAATTTTCCAATTTTGCCCTTATTTCACCCATTTCCTGATTTTTCTCAGCTATTGCCGCCCAAAATATCTCCTTTGGGCTTATTTTCACTTTAGGTCCTTCCTCATTTGACAATTGAGCTATTTAATCTTTTTAGCAACTTTTACACATTTTCCAATTTAATCCCTTTTATTTAATTGACCACCCAAACGTCAAAATTTTCTAACGAAATTTTAGTACTACCTTATTGACATTCCGTAAATATTTATAAAAATATTTATGGCTCGGTTTATAACATTGAGATCTCGATACCTCTTTTTCTCAATTTCTTGACCAAATAAATCTTTATAAAACACAATTTACTATTCCAAATATCTTTTAAAAACTACATTTGGCTCGTAAATATTAAATAATATAATCTACGAGTTCATTTGTCGAATTTGATGGTCTCAAACCACTATTTTCGACATCGTTGAAATTCAGGCTATTACATATAATCATCACAATTATACAGTTTTAACCATTATCAAGTCACGATATATTATCGGAAACCATGAACACTTACACAATTCACCATCGAAGCATCATAACTGAAAATCAAATACGTATCAATATCATGTCATTTAACCTTAAAATTTTTAGCTCGATGAATGATATAAATAGATGCGGATATGTGGTTAACCATCCAGAACACACCAGAATGCTCAAATGAGCTAGACCAACCGAGAACACACTTGGGCACTTGGTGCCTAACTGTTAGATAACATCCCTCAATAAACACACCTGGGCACCAAGTGCCAAGTCCGTAAGCTAACATCTGCCCTCGGTAACATGCCAGAATCACTGTAAATATAGCATGGTTTTTTGCAACAAATGCTGGACACCTATATATTCAGTAGAAAGTAACACATCAAAAGTCATCATCTCATCGCAAGTCAACCCCATAACGTACACAATATAACCTATTGGCATGCCAATTATATCCCTATGTAGGGTGAGTATTTGATCGAGTCGAGTCGAGTCGAATCGAGTAAAAAATTTTTGAGTTAGTCGAGTTGACAAATCCTATTTTAGCAACCAAACTCAATTTGAATTTTTTTAATCGAATTGAATCGAGTCAAAAAATTTTGAGTCAAATTGAGTCGAGTTAACGAATCCTATTATTTATACTTAATGTTGCGTTTAGATGGACCAATTATTTAACTAGTAGACGAAGTACAAGATTATTTAATTACATGAACAATATAATAATTTTGTCTTTTAACTTAATAGGTAAACATGTATCAAAAGGACGTAGTTTTACCTTTTAACTTAATTATTTTGAATTATAACTTTTAAAAAAGTAAACATTTATCAAAATGACGTAGTTTTGTCTTTTCTTATTTGGATTTTCGGATAACTCGAATTGTGTAATTCATATTCGAGTTAAACTGAAAAGCTTATTTTTTATTCGAGTTGGTCTGAATAACTTAATTAACTCAAATAATTCGAACTATTTAATTCAAAATTTGAATTTTTTATTGAGTTTTTCGAATTGAATGGAATTTTGCTCACCCCTATCCCTATGTTCATCTGGGCTCGATATAGGTAATCATATAGCATTTTATAATTCAATTCATTTTCTCACCTTGTACCAATTTGTAACAATTCAAATATATATATTAACATACCATAACTCAGATATCAATATAATATTATAAATTATACCTAATTAAACCATATGAACTTGCCAGTGTTAAATTGCAAAGATGACAATATCAGAGACTAATTAATAATTTTTTTCTTTTTCACAATTATCTACTAATTCTTGATCATTGGTCGACTATTTAACATCACAGTAATAATGTGCAAGCGTATACTGTCAATGCAAGTTTAGTAGACAGATGTGAGTCTGTCGGATATCGATCCCACAAGGATGGTAGACTTTTGTCTATTAATGTCGGTGCAATAACTAGATATGAACAAGATAAATTGTGAGGATGATTGTCGATGCAATAACTTAAAAACAACAAAATAAAATATGATAATGGTAAATTGGGATCTCCAACATGAATCTTCAGCAGAATATTAAGTACTCACAAGGTATAAAAGTATAGGTGATTGTTGAGGTAATAAAATTCAATGTATATCTTACCCAGCGTCACTTCTCTATTTAATCTAATACTTAAACATGCACATTAACCCTACCTTTTGATGATGGCAACATGGCACTATTAAGAACAAGTGGACTAAATTTCTCTAATCCTCACTCAACTTTCGTTGTAATGCTTGTTGGCTCGAATTGTCAATGCACTTTCCAGTGTTAGTGACTACAATAACACTTCCGTGTTAAGAAACATTTAAACCCCAATATTAAACAATAAAAGCAAGATTGAATAAGATAACATTTAACCAAGAATTCATGTGTACTTCTATATAAACAGCAAACAAAGAATAATCACCAGCATTTAGAAAGAAATAAGAAAGAATCGAGTGGAGAGTATTATTCCTAGACAACTTGACTGGATCTCTCTTTTCCCTCCTGTCTCGCACTTAGATCTCCTCGTCAGAAGCTAGTCTACATTAATTTTCACGTTGGCTCACCCGGGAGAGGCTTAAGCTGCTATGACCGCAAGCTTCAAGGTAGGATGAATATAATGATGATTAAGAAAAAAAAAGCTCTCTCTTTTCTTCTCACGTCAACCTATTATGTCCTCCTCCAACAATACAGGTGTGTTTTCCTCAAAATTATTCTGTCCTTGTATGTACAGGTTGGTTATACCAGACTAGACAGCTCACACAGTTTTAGTTTTTATCCGGACAACTATTAGGTGCGGCGACAATTCTGGACGCAATCTAGAATTAACTCATGCAGCGACATTAAAGCAAAAAGATAGCAAAATTAAGAATAAAATAAGCTAGGATTCACTGAGTTATAAAATGAAATTTACTAAACTGAAAATGCTAAAATATATGCTAAGAATAACTAAATTGAAACAATTTAAACAATAAGGAAGAGAGAAAACCTACGTTCTTTCTAGTGCTATCAATCATACAAAGTAAAGAAGATGACTGAAGCTTTTATTTTTCATGTGTTCCGATTTTTAAAGTTGAAGATCAAAGATGAAAAAAAATGTTTTGTTATATTTTTTTTACTTTTTATTATTATAAATATTATTAACATATAATTAACATATAAAATTAATGAAAACACATCATTAGAGGTCCACTATATGTTCATAATGATATTATTAACTTATAAGTCCTTCTATTTACATTAATTAATCCATTTAATCATTAAAATTTAATAGTCATCAAATTTTACTTTTTTACGATTTAATCCTTTTTGCTTAATTAATTATCCAAACGTTAAAATTTTGAAACCAAAATTTAGTACACCTATATAAAAACTTCGTAAATATTTAATAAAAATATTTAGGGGATGAATTTATAGAAATGAGGTTCCGATACCTCATTTTTTAAAACCACTTAACTTTAGGGACAAACCACTTGTACTTAACTATTCCTTTAATTAGCAAAAATTATCAGATAAAAAAATCTATATAATACTATATTTGACTCGTAAATATTAAGTAATAATATTTACACTCACTCGTTGGTTTTGTGGTCTTGGAACCACTGTTTCCGACACTACTGGAAAACGGGCAATTACAAAATAATTATAGGTAAATTACACAATTAGTTATTACATTATGGGTAAGTTTTCGTCTTGGTCAATTAATTAAAAAAATTTACAATTTGGTTATTGAACTATTTGAAAGTTTTCATTTAAGTCACTGAACTATTTAAAAGTTTTTATTTAAGTCATTGGTCTATTAAGTTTCTTTTTTTTTAAAAGTTTTACTAGCAAGCTTCAAGTGACCATTTGATGATTGGTATGATGGATCAATACCCATTGAAGAGTAAAAGAACTGCCTTAGGTCTAAGTCGATTTGATAGTCAGTGTTGGATATCAAAGAAAAAAGTTGTTTTGAATTTTGGTTAGCCAATTGGTGATGTCTAAAGCTGTTTCACGAAAATAAACTAAATTGTAGAAGAGAAAAGAAAATTTTTTTAGATTAGTGTAAGCATTGCAAATAAAGAAAGTCATATAACATCAATTTTAAAAGTCCAATGACTCAAATAAAAACTTTTGAATAATTCAGTGACCAAATTATAATTTTTTAATCAAATGACCAAAACAAAAACTTGTCTATAGTTTAGTGACTAATAGTGCAGTTTATCCAATACTTGTAAATAATTCCACAACGTGATTTGGTTTCCCCAAAAACACGTGGTAAAACTGTGTTGTCTGTCTACAACTAAGGCTTCCTTTGGTTTGGCTGTAAAAGCCAGTGAGGTGCAGTTGGGGGGAGGAAATGGTACCAATCTCACTGTTATGCTGTTTGGTTCAGCAAATCAGTGCAGTGAGATTGCATCTCCACCACATTGCTCAGCTGAAAATTAACTGGAGATTTTAGTTGCAATTGAAATCAACTGAACTGTTGGTATTTTTAACCGACAAAAATACCCTGCTGCAACTAGAACCATGTCAATGGATAAGCTCTCAAAATGGAGATCAAAGAGACAAAAAAAAAATATACCCTCAAAAATGGTGACCCTTTCAGCTCCACTCTCCCATAACTCTTTATGCTCTCCAGAATTATCAACAAAACACCATGGTTGTCCTCTTTATCAACCCATGTACCTCTCAGAGTCACCTGTTCTTCTTCTGGTATGGCCCTTGCTTTTTTTTCTTTCTTTATTTCTTAAACTGCTTCCAAATTCTTTTTCCTTTTTTCCTCTTTTGAATGTTTGGAATACGGATTCAAGCTTGAAAGTAATTCCCATTATGTGGGTAAATCTCAATTGCCGTGATGTCTTCAGTTCAAGTCATGTTTTGGGGTTTATGTTGTTGAGTTATTGTCTGGAACTTTCATGGGGGAAGCCATGTTTAGCTTTGTGTTTTCTCTTTAATTACTATCGCTGATATGTTTTCTTCCATCGAAGCAGCTAGCAAACGTGTTCCCAAATCCGAGGAAAGCTCGTCTCCACTAAGGACTGTAGCTTGTGGCCTTCTTGCTGTATGCACCGTTGCCACTGCCTCGCCTGTAATTGCTGCCAATCAGGTTGAAAACCTTCACCACTCCTCTGGGTTAAGAATTGCCAGGAACACATAAATTGTTGCACGGTAGCTGTTTGTATCTTAGCCTGAAAGAAGAAATAATGGAATTCATACGTAAATTAGCCTAGTTAATTCAATCAAACTGTCTATCCAAGTTACCTTAGGTCATTTAGTAACTGGCTTGCTCGGGTAAGGATGACTATTGGGATTGGGGAATAAATGTTCCTATATCCATCTGACGATTCAAATTAACACTGTCAAAAGGCCACTAAAAATGTCTAATTACTAAAGCATTGTCATGCAGAGGCTTCCTCCGTTGTCAACGGAGCCGAACCGATGCGAGCGTGCCTTCGTTGGTAACACCATATGTCAGGCAAATGGTGTGTACAATAAGCCGCTCGATCTACGCTTCTGCGATTACACTAACGAGAAATCGAACTTGAAGGGGAAATCTGTTACGGCTGCACTTATGTGGATGCTAAGTTTGATGGTGCAGACATGTCTGAAGCTGTGATGTCAAAGGCTTATGCTGTTGGAGCTAGCTTCAAAGGTAAATCTTCTTTATGTTTTGCATTTTCTACAATCATACATCTTTTCGTAACTCAGTGTTTTTGAGACAATTATAATTTTGTGCAAATTATCTATTTGATAAACTTGGCACAATTACTCGTATATATTTAGATACAAATATATGAGTATGATCCTCAAAATACATGAAAACATTTAGAAAAAATTAAGCATACACGTACCGAGTACATGTGTGTATTCAACACACATCCAAGTTGAGTATTGGAAATCATGGTGAATAAGTTTAGCATAAAATGGGAAATGATCCAAAATATAATGAACACAGGTACAGACTTCTCGAATGCGGTTTTGGATTGAGTTAATTTCGGAAAAGCGAATCTGCAAGGAGCTATATTCAAGAACACAGTGTTATCTGGTTCAACATTCGACAATGCGCAGCTTGAAGATGCAGTTTTCGAAGATACCATCATCGGTTACATTGATCTTCAGAAGCTTTTTACCAACACAAGCATCCGTGCTGAAGGAAGAGTTGAGTTGGGTTGCCGATGACTGATTTATATACACATATATATTCTATGTTCTTACTTTCTTTTTCTTTTTTAATTTTCATGTTGAGATTAAAAATGGTACTGGAAAACAGTTATTTCTGGTTTTGCTGCGTCTTTTATGTGCTTTGGGCCGCAAATGAAACAGATCAAAAATTTGTGGAAAAGAATTTGGGTCAATCGGCGTTCAGGCTGATGTCTGATTTGAAAGTTTGCTTTATTATTTAAAGGCACAATGGCTATTTAAAAGAAAATTTCTATTTTTCATTTTTACTCCCTTAAACTTGCATTACTTGGTAAAATCTCAAAATTGATAGAAAAATTTACTTTTGTTGATGAGGCATATACGTGGATATAATACCAATAATTAATTAAAATTTTAAATTTAAAAAATTCAAAACTATATTTAAAAAAATAAATACATTATAAATTATAAAAAATATATTTAATTATATTGAATCAAAGTTTATGTATTAAATGACACATTGGATCAAAATTCGTGTATAAATTTGAAATTTATACCTATATAAACTATAGCAAATATAGCAATTTATACTTGCATCTTAGGAAATTTTGAGAAAAGGGATTAAAAGCCATCTAAAATAAACAAGTCGATTAAGACATTATTGGCGTTAATTGCATAGGCTCCCTTTGGATAGGCGGTGCGTTTATCTAATAAATAATCTAAATTGATTATATAATTCATTAAAATATTAGAAGATACATTTTAATATTCTATTAAATGAATCTATAAATTCACATATTTTAATAATTTTAAAAAATTATATTATATATCAGTTCTAATCTGATGTCCTTAATAGTCATTTTTTATTCTCATCTCACTGCTACAGCTGCGTTTGAATCCAAATACACACTCCACCATTGTTTTTAATCTCACCGCTACAGTATCCAATCTCACTGCTACAGTAACTAATCTCACCGCCACCGCTTTTTTTAACCTCACCGGAGGTAAACACACTGCTAATCCAAACTCACCCTAAGAATGTAGGACCCGCTTTGTTTTATATATATACGGAGAAAGGAGTGTGTAAGACATGTTTTCTATTGTTGGAAATTAGAAAACAAATGTCGTATTGTTGATTTATTAAAATTAAAAAAAATGGGTTTTAAATTAAAGTTGAAAAGTCAAAGTAAGGTAAGAAAATGATGATGTGTGGATGCCAGCCAGCTTTGATGATAAGTGATTGATTTCCATCGCATAGACTTTTCTTGCTTTTCCGATACTTTCCTTTCCTTGGTCGTTAAATGCTGATTAAATTAAACGCGTCAAATCCATTACTCCTTACCCATTCCAATTTTTCTATTAAAAAATTAAAATACCCACTATTATTTGATTTCATCACTACAATTATTTCCTCCATTTCCCTCTGTATAAAAAAGGAAATTAGATTGATAGATTAAAATAAAATTGCTATAAATTTTTTTAAAAATTGGGAATAAAAAATTCAAATAAAGTACGCAAATTGATTTTTATTTTTTTAAGAAAAAGATTTGATATATATTTTTTTTATTTTCAATCCAGTTGTTATGACATTATTATTATGAATTATAATTTTCAACTTTAAAAAATTAAAAAACATATCTTCACGTCTCTGATACATTTGCCCTCTATATAATCTCCTTTTCACTTCCTTTGCCTTCTTTCTTCTTCCTCGTGGCACCCCCCCATATTTCAAAGGATTCCTTCAGGTAATCTGCAAATCGAATTATATATATGCATACGCACACTCACACATAAATATGCATACATATATATATATATGGTTTCTTGCTTTTTCTTTCTATTTTTATTCGGTTAAAAACAAATCTGTTTTTAGTCAAAGTTCAAAGCGTTTCTATAGCAGATCTGAAAGGTTTTTAGCTGTAAAATTGAACTTCCCTTCTAGGATTTTCATTCTTAGTTCTTATCTCCTAATTAATCCCTTATTTTTCGGTTTTTTTAAAGTCAACTCTCTCTTTAATTATATAAATCCTGGGTTTAATTTGAATCGATCCCAAATAAATTTTTTCCACGGTAAGGCTCTAGATCTGGGTTTATTTATGAGCAACAAAATTAAGATCTGTGTTTATTATTATTTAAAAACTGTGTTTTCTTTATTTTACGATTTTAATTGAATTTTTATTGTTGGATCTGCGGTTTGACTTTTTCTTTTATAGGTTTTTTTTTTAAATCGGCGTTCATTTCGAATATTTTTATTTTCCGGGGAAGATGAATCGTTGCAGTCTTCAAGAAAACGCCTCCGTTTCGGCTTATGATCATCAAAGGGGCGGCCCAGTTGTTTGTCCTAAGCCTCGGCGAATTGGGGTTCTCGCCAATAACCCTAACAGGCCCTTGAGATTGCATTTGAGGTATAATTTTCTTTCTTTCTTTTTCTACGAGTCTTTAATTAGGATCTTGTTTTATATTTTTTTAGGGCTGATCTAATTTGTTTATAGGGATTGTGATTTAATTATGTTTTTGTGTTTTTAATTTCAGTCATCAAGCCGAGGTCAGTGATTTAAGAGCCGGTGCGGAGCTTTTAGATATCATCCTCAAGAAGGTATTCTTGAATACCAGCTCTAACTTTTCGCCCTTTCATTTGAGACTTTTGTTTGAATCATATTCGAGTACACTAAAAGGATATGCTCCTTCAAAGTTCAAAGCCCCTCAAAATACATGAAATATCTAAACATGAGTCTATATGATCTTGAAAGACCTTATAAATACGTGAAAATCTTAGAAAAATATGAATATAACTCTGTTTGTCGCTAATCTGTGGCTTACGCGTGACGACGTAATTATCCTTTAAACATAAAATTTCTGGACAAATCAAACTTATGGAATTTCAAAAATTTATGTTTTGAGTTTATGCACACATGGTTTTAATATTTTTGTTTTCAGGGTGAACTCGTTTTAACGTGTTTATGGTTTGTTTGTAGCAGGAGGATTTCGGGATAGAACAATCTGCGACACAAGTAGCATCATCACCTCCATTTTTTTGTGGGTCACCTCCGAGTAGGGTTTCGAATCCGCTTGTGCAAGATGCTCAATTCCGTGATGAAAGACTTGCAGCCTTTTCAACATTCCAAATCCCAACTCCATCGTCTCCATCATCATCATCATCATCACGCAAAGGAGGGTGTGTTAGGATGAAGTTTGGCCTTAAACCGGCCACCGTTAGAGTAGAAGGATTCGATTGCCTTAACAGAGATCGCCGAAATTCCAGCATCCCTGCTACGGCCTAAAACTTTAAACTACAAGTGTACATACAGGAAAATCGAAGTGCCACCATTTCCAAAAACAAGGCGAGGTAAATTTGGAGAAAAAATTAGAGATAATTTCAGTTTAGTAGTGTTTATATGACGTGTTTTTGATTGCTAATAGCCATTTTAAGTAGTTTGATTGAAGAGAAGATAAGGTGGAGAGGCAGAACAAACTTTGTGTTGTGAAGAAAGGTTTGAATTATGCTCTTTTTGTAATATATATGTAAGATGTGGGTTACTATTGTTAAGAGTATTGATTGATATTTGTTCTTGGGAGATAAGCAGCATGGGAAATTCTGTATAGATTGAATTTTGCTTAGTTACATTACTCTGTAAATGGTTATGAATATGAGTATGTTATTTATGTTTATATAATTGTGCCATGTAATTTTTGTATAATTTTTGTACTTATACCGTAATTCATGTGGGGATTGTTTTCGAGGATTTGTTGCCTTGTCTCTGCAATGTTATTTTTGTACTAGTCTGCCGCCTGTATGCATGTGTCGCCATCCGGATTGGGATATTTATGAATAAGAAAATATTGGAATTTGAGTATTTTAATAAAAATTTGTGGTGGATTTGAAGTGAAGGTGGATGTCATTATCCGAATGCTACTAGTGATGCATTTGGTATAAAAATAAATCTATCATTCATATTCGACGATGTTGTATTCGGATCATGATATTTGAATATTTATCTGATTTACTGAATTTAAATATTAGTGGATTTTTTTATTGAGATTTAAGTCTATTGGCATTAATAACAAGGGGGGGAGACCGTGAGATTTGAGTACGTTTTAGGTGTGTTATTTTTGCTATAGCAATAGCAAATATGTTTGAACATATATATTTTTTAGTTTAAAAGTTATGTGGAGATTTAGGTAGATAAAAGAATTGTATAAGAAAAGTTGATTGAGTTTTAGTTTGATTGGTATGAGTATTGTTGTCAATGTAGTAAGATGTGTATTTGAGTATACCAAAGCATATTATACTTTTATTTATGGGTTAAGAGGGGTTTGAATAGCTTTAGGCTTTATGTTAGAAAGAATTAGTATTTATAACGAGATTATAAAAAAAAAATTATACAACAACTTAAATTTTAATATTATAAAAATTGTAGATATTTGATTTTTTTGGTACAGAAAAACTTAAAAAGATGATTATCGGGTGCAGTCACATAATTACATCTGTATCATGAAACATACAAGCTATCCAACATTAAATTGGCAGTAATGGAAGAATGGCCGTAGGAATCTGTGTTTGAATTTTGCTTTTGGTATGATAGGGATGTAATTATTAATTGCATGGTTAAGTTACCTTATAGCCTATAAGAAAGCCGTAAATTTTATTAATTTAAAAGGGGTTTTAAATCCCGTACAAGACCGACAGAAAATGACCAAAAACCTATACAACTGATAGTTTACCTAATGCAAACTTTACTATCTTAAGGTATGAGTCATTCTTCTTGTTCATTTGTAGTATAAAAACACTCTTTCATAGTTTACCAAATCACAAGGTAGGTTTAGCTAAAGACGGTGATAATTTTCAAAGCTCATTAAAGGCAAAAATATTTCATACCCGAATATCTTAACCTATCAAAGTATAATATACGTTGATAATGGTAGTAGAAATGATCACAAAGTAATTAAAATGAACAAATAAGAACACATTTTACGTGAAAAATTTTTATCAGAAAAAATCATGAGTAAATGAAAAAAAATTCACTAATATTGGAAAATAACAATACAAGAAGTTTGCTACTATGCACAGTTTGTAAAAGGTTAAACAATTTGTCTAATAGAAAGAAGTATAATTCTATACAAATTTAATTTGTTCAGTATAGTCCATACTCACATATCCTCAAATTTACCTCTATTTTATTTTTTTAACAAATAAGTTGTATCTTCAAATTTTCAAGTTGGATAAACGAAATTCAAGTCACACAATTATAATAATATATTACATTATTTGTAATATATTTAACCAACATTGGACTATTTATACCTTGTGTTAGAATACTAGCTTCCCTTGCTCATGTTAAATATATATACATCAGGTTAATAGACTAGCTTCTTCTATTCATACATATGTATTAAATAATTTTTTCCTTTGAATTTTTATTATATTTTTTAAACAAACGTTCCTGTTAATAAGAATTTTTTTAATCGAAATTTCAATCCTTTTATAAAAATGTATAAGCAAATTGGAAATAAATGTCTTTTATAGACAAAAATCAAGAAAATCACATACTTGGCTACAAAGAATAAAGAAAACAGCCGAGGAGAGTCTCTTACTAAACTATGTCTTGAAAGGTAGAAAACCTAAACTTTATGACGGAGGAAAAGAGTTTTCATTGCTTGAATAAGATTTCCTTGCCTAAATTGGGAATAAAGAAAAATCTCAATACATTAACACGTCTTATTCAATTAATGGTACTCTCAGCCATCAATGATATCATGCGATGAGTCTCTATACAGTTTCTTGCTCTTGTGATAGAAAATACATCTTTGACCTAATACAACAAATGTGATAAGGATTTGTTTGTTTTAGTATAAAAGTTTTTAGGAAAATAGTTTTAGCCTTTTTCGATGTTTGTTTCAAGTAAAATAGGATGGTCAACGTAAAAAAATTTTCTAGCCAACGTAAAAATTATTCCCTTATTCCCGTAAAATGTCTTATCAAAATTTATTCCGTAAGACATTTTGCAAAATGATAAGGCTCTATTCACTGTAACACCCCCATACCTGACCCAAACATCGGGTCAAAGCACTAGGATGTTACGTTCTCTACTACATTCTTCACTTATCAAAAAAATTCTTATAAACTTTCTAAACTTTTCAATTTAGTCCCTTTTTGTCATAAAAGTTCAATATTCACTAATTAATTATATTAAATCAATTTTCTTTCTTGTTACATTTTAATCACATAATTTATCTTAATATCTTGTTTCACATATCAAATTTTTATGTATTTCACTTCTATTATTTCATCCACATATTTTTTTCAAGTTTAACAATTTAGTCCTTGTTATTATAAAAATTCCACATGTTTCCACAATTTCACTTTTACAATACTTTATGCATATTTCATCATCTCATAACACATTAATTAAAATTTTACCATAATTTTCTTATTCACATATTAAATTGTTTCATACTTAAACTTCTGTACAATTTTCAATTTAGCCCCTATTGCCATGTAATTTATTTTTCACTATATAAACACTTTAATCAAATAATTCATTATAATATCTCATTTCACATGACGAATTTTCATGCATATCACTTCTCTTGTTTCAATTATAAATTTCACAAAGTTTACAATTTAATCCTTAACATCATGAAGATTCATTATTTATTAAAATTTCATCTTAACATCACTTTGTAATCAATTCACTACTTATCATAATCTCAAATGTATGTTTGTTTCATTGAAAATAATTTTTATGAAATATTTTCAGGAAATTTGTCAAATAACAAAAAATATTTTACACAGATTCATCCAAAGGCTAGAAAATATTAGTTTTTCCAGAAATGTAAATTATTTTTCAGAAATTATTTTCTGAAAATTATTTTTAGTGAAACAAATTGAGCCTAAAACTCTAAACAAAATCATAAAAAAAATCTGATTTCGCCTTTAGGAAAAAGTTTTTCTTTTAATGATTTAGTTTAAGCAAAATCCTAAATGAAAATAAAAGAGTAAATATTTTTTTTTATAAATATGCCGCATGTATTTTATCATGTGTTGGAAAATTAACAAATCTGTCCATTAATCAATATATAAACTTTAGGGATTAAACTTGATACTAACTTTTTTATGGGCCATCATGGAATACACCAAGTCACGAACACCTCTATCTGAAACACATATCAGCTAATAATGTTCACACTCGGACAAAATCATGGCCTACTGATGATTTGCATTTTCAGGCCAATTCTGATAGGACTTCAAGCTTCTTCTTTTTTTCCCACTTAAAATTTTTTAAATATTTATACTTTATAAATTATGACATGTAAATAAAAATACCAACGATTAGGGGTGAATGATTAATCGAATTGAGTCAAATTAAGTGAAAAAATTTCGAATTAGTCAAGTTGATGTAACGGCCCAAGTTTTAGGTTTTGCATCTATGAATACTTGATACAAATATTTGTCTGCTTTAGTGGTTAAGTATTCTGAGAGTGTTTAAGAGGTTATGAGTTCAAGCTTTGGCTTTAGTAAATTTTGGTATTTTTCTAACTTGAGCCCTATTCTTGCTCTGTGGGCTTATATTTAATTATTTGCAAAATCAAATTAGAATGAGCTTGTTGATTCAAGTGGTAAGGGAGTTAGTGTGTGGAGGTCTTGTGTTTAAATCCTGCGTGAGTGTGAATGTTAAGTTTTTTGTTCAGTTGACTGATAGAGTTTCGGTTGTACTGAAAGTTTGAGGAGGTTGAGATTATGTAGTAATGGGAAGTTGGGGAGAATATCCTTTTGAATTTATTTTTGTTTTTCTTTCTTGCCGTTTTTGTAACACCCTGAAAATTTCTACAGTAAGATATTATCCTTAATATAGTAAAATAAGGAAATAAAGTGACAAGAAGAAGAAAATTGAGTTATGTCACTGGGAAGTATATTATGACATATTGATTCAAGAAAGGACTAAATTGTAAAAGTGAGAAAAGTTTTGTGGCCCAAGAGTAAATACTAAAAATTTGAGGGATTAAAGTGTAAATATGAAAAAGTTGAAGGACTAATAGTGCAAATATTTTAAGGGTGGAATGATTTAAAAACGAAGGAAAATTGATGAATTAGGACCAAATTGAATAGGTGAAGAATTATAAGGGACTAAATTGTAATTTTACCAAATTAAGTGATGACTCAAGAATGGAATTTTAAAAGATCACGGAGGGCAAAATGGTCAATTGGAAGAGGGAAAAATCTAGAAAGTAATGTGATGTTGGTGATATTTTATAATTATTTAATTAGATAATTCTTATTTATTTAATATTTTAATAAGATATTTTATTATTTTATTTAGTCTATATATATATGTGTGTGTGTGGAAAAAAAAATACACACACACCATCCATCATCTTTACAATTTGGTCATTCTACCAAAAATTCACCATTTTCACCCAAAAATCAAAAGAATTTCCATGACTACCAAGAGATAAAAATGTTAAGGAAACTATGGGAAGTTAGAATATCAGGTTGGATTCAAGAAAAGGAAGCTGAAGGAGAGAGAAAATCAAGTTAAAGATTGAAATCAATGGAACAAAGTAAGAACATCAAGATTTCAATACATTTTTAAGATTAATATTATTGAAAAAAACATGAAATTGATGTTAATGTAGAGTTTTCTTATATATGGTCTTATGTTCTTGATATGTTAGTGAAGAGAAAATAAGAGAAAGTAATGAGAAATAGTGTAGAGAAAGAAAATAAGGGTGTTATAAACATAGTAAATAAACATCTTGCACTAAAACAGTTTTCAGCAGCAGTAGGATAACTTTGAAAAATCACCATAGATTATAGAAATCTAATTAGAGGATGAAAAAAATATGGAATTAAAGCTTATTGAGTCTAGTTTCTTATAGAAGAAACGGTGAAGAAATAAAATCGTGAATTGTGAGATATAATAAATTTAGTGAGATAAGGTTAGAATAATTTCGGGTTACCCTGTTCTGAATTTGGAAAATCATAAAAAAATGGAAAAAAACAATTAGGTTCTTAAAGTTATATGTTTAAAATCATGAATGAGTATATTTTAAATAGAAACAAACAAGAACATCATATAAATCTTATAAAATGAGTTAATTAATTTTTAGTAAAGAATGGTCGAAACTATCAGATAGCAGAATAAGGGTGAATTTTAAAAAATAAACTGTACTTATTGGCTAAACCAAGAATTATGAAAATTTTATGGTAAGAAGATGCATAAGTCTAGTTTCATATAAAATTAGTGGATCTTAATTTTGAGTTCTACAGTTCAAGATATAAATAATTTAGTGACTATGACGCAAATGGACAGTTTTGAAAATACATATAAGTAAATAGTGAAATTATTGATAATGTTACCTATAGCATGTTATATAAATATAGGATGTGGAATGGAGAGAAGGAGGAGAAAAATATGTATGAATATTCAGCTAGCATGGCTAATTTGCATATTTTAGGCTCAGGGACTAAATTGAATAAAAGTAAAACTTTATAGGTAATTTTGTAAAAATGTTATAAATGAATGATAAACTGTAATTTATACATATTTTTACCCCATGCTTAACACATTTTATGGATGAATTCTCCTTAGATATGGTGAATTTGGTGGTCCTAATCCATTAATTTCATGTTTTATACTTAGATGAGCATAGGAGAGTGAAAAGAACGAGAAACGGGCCAAAAACGGAGAAAATGAGACAACGTACGACATCAACACGGCTTGAACTTCCTCACACGGGTAGACCACACGGCCGTGTCAATTTGACAGAATCGAAGCACGATTCATACGGGTAGACCACACGCCCGTGCCTATTTAATAGGCTTGACCACGGCCTGAAGTAATCGCACACGGGCGTGTCCCTGTCGAGCCCAAGCAGAGTCCTATTCGGAAAAGGCCACTTTTGAGGGCTCTTAGGCATTCCAAAGCCTATAAATACACCCTAGAAGAGGAAAAGAGGGGGACGCACAGGAGGAAGCAAGGAATTGCTCAAGGAAAACCGATTGATCCATCTCAGAAGCCGAATTCACCATCAAGACTGAAGATCTCCCTTCAGATTCCCTCAGGAGTCTTGGGTTTTCTTATGTTTTGTTATTTTTATTTTTTTGAGATGTGTTCTTTCATTAGTATGAACTAAAACTCCTAAACTCCTAAGGGGAATGAAACCTAAGACGGATTTTGTTATTACCATCTGAATTGTATGATAAATATTTGACTTATTCTTAATTATGTGTTCTTAATTCTTGTTTTGATATTCCAGGATATTGATTCAAGTTAAGCTCTTATTCAGAGGAGGAATAGACCCTGTCTAAGAGTAAATTTTTTATAGTTAAGCGGAGTTGGTTGCACACCTAGAGATAGGGTGACAAGATTTTGCTGGATTAGGGTGAAACCTAATAAGGGGATCCATAGATCGAGTTAATGCAACCCTAGGGCGTTAATTAGAAAGAGATTTCAATTATTCAATCTACGGTTAGACGTTGTTAGTCTTAAGAGAGATAATAATATAACTTAGGGATCTCTACGGAACAAGTTGAATGAATAAATCGTCCGATTCAGAGTCAAATAACAAGTGAAGTCTAGGTGGATTTTTCCTTAGGTATTGTCTTAATCAATCGAATTTCCCAAAAAGTATTTTCCCAAAATTTCTTTTCTGTGATTTCTTAGTTTAATTAATTAGTTAGATAAACAAAACCCTTTTATTTTCAGGCTAGATAATAAAAAGAAAGTTAATACTAGTACTTTTAGTTCCTTTGGGTTCGATAATCCGGTCTTGCTAAAGCCATACTACTGTTCGATAGGTACACTTGCCTTCAACGTGATAATAGTTAGTTTCAAGAACGATTCATTATAAATATTTAAAACCTGTCACGAATATCACGTATCAAGTTTTTGGCACCGTTGCCAGGGAAATAAGATATTAGGAACACTCGGTTTTTATTACTTTAGCCATTTAATTTTACTGCAATTTAAATTTTATTCTAATTTTTATTACTAATTCTTCTTTTTCCTTTTTTCTGGTAGGTTCTTATAGTTTATGACTAGAAGAAACCCGTCAGGACCATTACTTTTTGATAGTGAGATTGATCGCATAGTTCGCAGAAACCAAAGAGAAATAAGGTGAAGCTTAAGATACACAGAGAACGAGCAAGAAGACGATATTCAAACCACAACCGAGGAGATGGCTGAAAATCAGGAAAACCTGATACCTCTTGCGATTGCTGTTAATCCAGTAAATCAGAATCCTACTCTATGCACTATGTATGATTATGCTAAATCTACTTTAACAGGAACTGAATCGAGTATAGTTAGACCTACTATTGCCGCAAATAATTTTGAAATGGAACCTAACACAATTCAAATGATACAACAGTTTGTTCAGTTTGATGGTTTGCAGGATGAGGATCCAAATGCTCATTTGGCAAATTTCCTGGAATTCTGCGATACATTTAAAATCAGTGGCGCTTCTGACGATGCCATACGTCTTCGGTTGTTTCCTTTTTCATTGAGGAACAAAGCTAAATAACGGTTGAACTCGTTACCATGAGGGTCAATTATTACTTAGGAACAAATGACCGAAAAGTTTCTATTAAAATATTTTCCGCCGGCTAAAACGGCTAAATTTCGTAATGATATCTCTTCTTTTGTGCAGATGGATTTTGAAACATTCTACGATGCATGGGAGAGATATAAGGACCTTTTGCGAAGATGCCCTCACCATGGGTTACCACTCTGGCTACAGGTTCAAACCTTTCATAATGGCCTGAATCCTTCGACTCAACAAATGGTTGACGCAGCTGCTGGCAAAACTATCAATAATAAAACACCTGAGGATGCTTATGAGTTTATAGAGAAGATGTCACTGAATAACTATCAGTGGCAAGTCATGAGGACAAAGCCAACGAAAACAACTGATGTTTATAACGTCGATTCGATCACCATGCTCTCTAATCAGGTAGAAATCTTGAATAAGAAAATTGATGGTTTTCTTAGTTCTTCACAGGTTTACCCAGTAATGCAGTGCGAAGCAAGTGGAGGTGGATCGAACAATTCAGAATACCCACCTTGTGGCCACAACATGGAGAACGAGCAGTTAAATTACATGGGTAATAATCCTCAATCTCAAAACAATCCTTATAGCAATACTTACAATGCAGGTTGGAGGAATCACCCAAATTTTTCATGGGGAGGCCAAGGAAATAAAAAACCACCACCCCCTCCGGGCTTTCTGCAACCACCATACCAGTAGAAGAAAAAGTCGAGCCTTGAAGAGATGCTGACCAAATTCATCTTGGTGTCAGAGACTCGTTTTCAAAATACTGAGACGGCACTCAAAAATCAACAAGCATCGATCCAAGGGCTCGAAACTCAAATTGGATAGCTGGCTAAGATTATTTCAGAAAGACCACCAGGAAATCTACCTAGTAACACCGAACCCAATCCAAAAGCACATGTGAAAGCAGTTACACTGATGAGTGGGAAAGTGTTAGCTGAATCGGAAAAGAAGCCACAACAAGAAGCTGACAGAAGCAAATGAGAGGAGGTAAAACCCGAAAGCAATGACAATCCAATGCCGAAGGAATATAAACCACCAATCCCATACCCAGAAAAGTTTAAGAAAGACCGCATGGATGCATAATTTGGTAAATTCCTTGAACTATTTAAACAACTACATATTAACTTACCTTTTGTTGAAGCTATATCGCAGATGCCTACATACGCAAAATTTTTAAAGGAGCTCCTAACAATCAAAAGGAAGTTTGAAGACTTATCTACTGTGGAACTTAACGAGGAATGCTCGGCTATACTCCAAAACAAACTGTCAACCAAACTAAAAGTTCTAGGAAGTTTGACTATACCCTGCTTAATTGGTAGTTTTAACGTTGATAATGCACTAGCTGATTTAAGTGCTAGCATTCATTTGATGCCATATAAAATGTTTAAACAACTTGGTCTGGAGGAACTTAAACCCACTAGGATGAGTATTCAACTAGCTGATAGATCTGTTAAATATCCTAGGGGTATTATAGAGGACATACTTGTAAAAGTAGATAAATTTTTATTCCCTGCTGACTTTGTTGGGCTTGATATGGATGAAGATGTTGAAGTGCCTTTAATCTTAGGACGTCCATTTTTAGCCACTGCTAGGGCTGTTCTTGTTGTGGGTGATTGTAAAATGGTACTTAGAATAGGTGACGAAGAAATTGTTTTTAAAATTTATGATGTCATGAGATTTTCTAGGGAACAGGATGACTCATGTTATTTTATTGACTCTATTGATCATGCTGCTCAAGATTCTTTTCAGGAAATCATACATAAAGACATGTTGGGACTGTGCCATGCCCAAGGAGAGGAGATAGATGACGATGATTCTGAGACAGGTAAAATAAAAGCTAAACCGAACTTCAATGAATCTTCCCAAAGACAAGCAGAATATGAGGACATTAAAAAGAGCGATGATTTTAAGTAAAAACCCTCTATTGAAGAACCTCCCAAACTGGAACTCAAACAATTACCAAATCACTTGGAATACGCATTCCTTGGAAATAATTCTACATTACCAGTTATTATTTCTTCTAACTTGCAACCCAATGAGAAATATGAATTAATCCAAGTATTAAAAGAACATAAAAAGGCCATAGCTTGGAAAATTTCTGACATTAAAGGGATCAGCCCTTCTTTTTGTACCCACAAAATTTTAATGGAAGATGAATATAAACCATGTGTGCAAGCTTAAAGACAACTGAACCCCAACATGAAGAAAGTTGTTAAAGCCGAGGTAATTAAACTTCTAAATGCTGGAATTATTTATCCTATTTCTGACAGTTCTTAGGTAAGTCCAGTGCAGGTTGTTCTTAAGAAAGGAGGCATGACTGTGGTAGCCAATGAGAATAATGAACTAATTCCAACTAGGGCAGTCACAGGTTGGAGAGTTTGCATTAACTATAGGAAGCTAAATGATGCCACGAGAAAACATCACTTCCCGTTGCCATTCATTGACCAAATGTTGGAAAGACTATCAGGGCACATGTACTACTGCTTCTTAGATGGACTATCTAGCTATCTTCAAATCCCAGTAGTTCATGAAGATCAGGAAAAAATGACATTCGAATGTCCATACAGTACATTTGCTTATCGAAGAATGCCCTTTGGATTATGTAATGCTCTTGCTACGTTCTAGCGCTGCATGATGACCATCTTTGACGAACTTGTAGAAGATATCATGGAGGTATTTATGGATGATTTCTCGAAATTCAGTAACTCTTTCCATCATTGCCTTAAAAATTTAAAACGAGTTCTAATAAGATGTGAGGAAACGAACCTTGTATTTAACTAGGAAAAATGTCACTTTATGGTTCAAGAAGGTATTACGTTAAGACATAAAATTTCTAGTAAAGGGATTGATGTTGATAAATCTAAAATCCAAATCATTGAAAAATTACCTCCTCCTAGTTTGGTTAAGGCTATTAGAAGTTTTTCAGGACATGCTAGGTTTTATAGAAGATTTATTAAAGATTTTTCTAAAATAGCTAAGTCTTTGACCAAATTACTAGAAAAAAGATATGCTCTTTAATTTTGATCAAGAATGTTTAGAAGTATTTAATACTCTAAAGGATAAATTGATTAATGCTCCAATTATAATAGCACCTGATTGGAATTTACCTTTTGAACTAATGTGTGATGCGAGTGACTTTGTAGTAGGTGCAATTTTAGGACAGCGAAGGGACAAGCACTTTCAACCTATGTATTATGCTAGCAAAACTTTGACAGCCACACAGGAGAACTACACCACCACGGAGAAAGAATTGTTAGCTGTGGTTTTTGCATTTGATAAATTTAGGCCATATCTAATATTGTCTAAAGTTATCATTTATACTGACCATTCTGCCCTTCGCTACCTGTTAACTAAGACTGATGCAAAACCTCGACTCATTCGATGGATTTTGTTATTGCAGGAATTCGACTTGGAGATTCAAGATAAGAAAGGGGCAGAAAATCTCGCAGCTGATCATTTATCCAGGCTTGAAAATTCAAGTACTAAAGAGCTAGATGAAGTGGAAATAAATGATTCATTCCCTGAAGAACAATTTTTTGCTATTTCTGACTCGGAGGTACTTTGGTTTGCAGACATCGCGAATTTTTTAGCCGCTAACGTTATCCCAAAAGGGTTGACACATCAGCAAAAGAAACAATTCTTTATTGATGTGAAAAACTACTTTTGGGAAGATCCTTTTCTTTTCTGTATATGTGCAGATCAAGTCATTCGGTGATGCGTTACAAGAACAGAAACATCAAAAATCTTGTAACATTGCCACTCAGGACCAGCTGGAGGACATTACGGTGGAAATAAGACCGCACATAAAATACTTGAATCAGGTTTTTATTGGCCCACCTTATTCAAAGATGCCAACAGGTACGTTATTTCTTGTGACAAATGCCAAAGGACAGGTAATATCTCCAACCGTGATGAAATGCCCCAGACATATATGCTTTCATGTGAAATATTCGATATTTGCAGTATCGACTTCTTGGGTCCATTCCCTAGTTCATTTGGGAATAAACACATCTTAGTAGCTGTCTATTATATGTCTAAATGGGTTGAAGCCCAAGCTCTGCCTACAAATGAATCTAGAATAGTGGTATGTTTTCTTAAAAAACTTTTCTCTCGATTTGGAGCACCAAGATTAATCATCAGCAATAGGGGGACTCATTTCTGTAACGCCCAATTTGAAAAGACCCTCTAGAAATATAGAGTTTACCACCGAACAGCTACCCCTTACCACCCTCAAACTAGTGGCCAAGTCGAAGTGGCAAATCGAGAACTTAAACGCATCCTAGAAAAGATGGTAGGATTAAACAGGAAAGATTGGACAATGAAAGTAGATGACACATTATGGGCTTATAGAATTGCTTTTAAAACCCCCATAGGAACATCACCATACAAACTCTTTTATGGAAAAAGTTGTCATTTACCATTTGAGTTAGAACACAAAGCATCCTGGGCTATAAAATTTCTAAACTTTGATCCCAAACTTGCAGGTGAAAATAGGTTGATGCAGTTAAACGAGTTAGACGAATGGTGAACCTATGCATATGAAAATTCAAGACTATACAAGGAAGCAACGAAACGATGTCCTGATGCTCGGTTAAAACAAAATAAACAATTTGAAGTTAGAGATCTTGTACTATTATATAACTTGAGACTCAAATTGTTCCCTGGGAAGCTTAAATCATGATGGTCAGGTCCGTTCGTAGTCAAAACAGTTTTCCCATACGGCACTGTAGAAGTAAGTCACCCATCGCAAAGTACTTTCAAAGTAAATGGACATCGCCTCAAACCTTACAACGGTGAGAAATTTAAAGATGACAGGGAGGAGCTACGACTCCACGAACCTCCTTAAGTATACTCACATGGTAAAGTCTAGCTTAGACTTTAAATAAGCGCTTCTCGGGAGGCAACCCGAGTGCTAACAATATTAATTTCTTTAAATTTTAGTTTTTAAAATCTAACACACTAACCAAATCATTGAACACAGGCTTTCCAAAACCACACGGCCAGACACACGGGCGTGCCTTATGCCGTGCCTACACCACGGGTAATGACACGACCGTGCGATACGACCGTGTGCAAATAGGGCAAAAAGCTTTTTCCCAACACAGGGCTGCGATAAGTTGCCACGACTATGTGACATGATCGTAGGCGAAACTGTCAAAACAACACGGGCGCTCGACACGCCCGTGCCTCACACTCGTGCTCAAAACTGTTAAAATAACACGGGCGTGCGCATGGGTAGGAGAAGCGAACCACATCGCACACGGTCGTGCAACACAATCATGCAGCCACACGACCCAGACACACGGGCGTGTCCTGAGGCCATGTGATGATCCCTCAATTCTCGACAAACACGGTCTGGACACATACCACACGGGAGTGGGACACGACCGTGCCACTTTTAAAATTAGATTATCTCTTTTATTTTATTTCCTTTTACCTTTTTTTTTACTCTAATTTATTTGAAGTCTCATTTTTTTAAACACGGCTTATCTTTTTTATTACTATCAGATTATTCCCTCAATTCTCCTTTTATCCTTCAGAATCATGCTTGCCCTCCAGCTTTATTTCGAATACTCGCTCTCACTAATCCAGAAATTTTATCCATTTTAAACCTAGGAAGTTTCACTTCTCTCCCTATCTTATGAACTTATATTTGTCAATATATCTATCTTTGTATATTTAGGACAATGTACATCTTAAGTGTGGGGGGTTACTTACATCTATATTAGAAAAATCCCTGAATTTTGTTTTATTCTTATGCAATCTTCTCATATCATTATTAGAATGAATTCTTATTAGTTTATAATGTTTATTGATATATCTTGAATTAAAACATAGGCATTTATGCATTGATTCTTTAAACTTTAAGACATTAGGGAATCAAGCATGATAAGTTGATTTTTGAAGAATTAAAAACTTTTAGGTTGTTTCCCTAAGTTTAGGTATTCTCTTGAGTTGGAATTCACAAGTTTAAACATCAAAAAGCCATAATTTTTGTGAGATCGTGAGCCTTTAGAGCATCTACTATTTCTTTCATGCTCACTTTCATTATGAGGGCGTCAGTATTGAATTGTTATTCTAGAACTTACTTGATTATGCATGTCAAGACCACACAATTTGATTTGATATGTCAAAATTATAAAGGCACTTAGGTTTAACTGATTCACTCCATAAAAACCTACATTCACAATTAACCCTTAGTGAAACCCCTGAGCCGAACAACTCATCCATTAATTTACCCTCAATATTAACCCATAACTCATTATTGTTGAAATCCCCTAAATTAATTTGATCCCTATTTTTGTCGAGATTTGAGTTGGAATAGTTGCTTAGCTATGTTTTATTCTATTTTGTAAAAAAAAAAACATGTATTCATATTAGTAGTAGTGATCTTCTGAGCTAAAGAAGTTAAATTCCATATTCTGAGAAAATGCTCTGTTGTATGCAATTGATGACTAGTCATTTTTCTAGTTAGGCAATTTTTCAATTCAATCTCGATTCTAACCCTTTCTTTCAGTTTGTGACCACAACCTCTAACCAAAGCCACTTTACAACCTTCTAAAGACCTTTTGATTGATGTTTCATCTCAATTTATAGTGGTGGAGATTTGATTTTCATGCAAGCCTATGGTAATGACTTTTCATTATTGACTATTGAGTGTTTCATTTATTGTCCTTAAACACCTCGAGTAATTTGAGTGAATCTTTAGTGAGAATGTGAAACTCTGTGATATTTTCAATCAAAGGTAATTACTTAGATGATGGGAGACACTTATGTTTTCATGATAAAATGCTCAACTTGGAATGTTTGAAACTTAGATGTTCTTTCAGTTGAATTTTCAATGTATGATTACCTATGGATTATTTTGAGATATTATCGATAGAAATTATAAGTTGAGAAGAATTTATTTTGATTATGAGTTGAGGATTTTGCTTGAGGACAAGCAAATGCTTAAGTGTGGGGGTATTTGATAAACCGTAATTTATACATATTTTTACCCCATGCTTAACACATTTTATGGATGAATTCTCCTTAGATATGGTGAATTTGGTGCTCCTAATCCTTTAATTTCATGTGTTATACTTAGGTGAGCATAGGAGAGTGAAAGGAAAGAGAAATGGGCCAAAAACAGAGAAAATAGGCCAACGTACAAAATCAACACGACCTGGACTTCCTCACATGGTAGACCACACGGTCGTGTCAATTTGGCAGAATCGAAGCACGACTCACACGGGCAAACCACACGCCTGTGCCTATTGAACAGGTTTAACTACGGCTTGAAGTAATTGCACACGGGCGTGTCACAAGGGCGTGTCCCTGTCGAGCCCAAGGAGAGTCCTATTCGGAAATGGCCACTTTTGAGGGCTCTCAGGCATTCCAAAGCCTATAATACACCCTAGAAGAGAAGAAGAGGGGGACGCACAGGAGGAAGTAAGAAATTGCTCAAGGAAAGCTGATTGATCCATCTTAGAAGCCGGATTCACCATCAAGACTGAAGATCTCCCTTCAGATTCCCTCAGGAGTCTTAGGTTTTCTTATTTTTTTGTTATTTTTATTCTTTTGAGATGTGTTCTTTCGTTAGTATGAACTAAAACCCCTAAATACCTAAGGGTAATGAAACCTAAGACAGATTTTGTTATTATTATCTGAATTGTATGATAAATATTTAACTTATTCTTAATTATGTGTTCTTAATTCTTGTTTTGATATTCCAGGATATTGATTCAAGTTAAGGTCTTATTCAGAGGAGGAATAGACCCTATCTAAGATTAAATTTTTCATAGTTAAGCGGAGTTGGTTGCGCGCCTAGAGATAGGTTTTGCCGGATTAGGGTGAAACCTAATAAAGGGATCCATAGATCGAGTTAATGCAACCCTAGGGCGTTAATTTCAATCTAGGGTTAGACGTTGTTAGTCTCGAGAGAGATAATAATATAACTTAAGGATCTCTACGGAACAAGTTAAATGAATAAATCATCCGATTCAGAGTCAAATAACAAGTGAAGTCTAAGTGGATTTTTCCTTAGGTATTGTCTTAATCAATCGAATTTCCCAAAAAGTATTTTCCCAAAATTTATTTTCTGTGATTTCTTAGTTTAATTAATTAGTTAGATAAACAAAACCCTTTTATTTTCAGGCTAGATAATAAAAAAGAAAGTTAATACTAGTACTTTTAGTTCCTTTGGGTTTGATAATCCGATCTTGCTAAAGCTATACTACTGTTTGATAGGTACACTTGCCTTCATCATGATAATAGTTAGTTTCAAGAACGATTCATTATAAATATTTAAAACCTGTCACGAATATCACGTATCAATGAACAATTTGCATGAAATGGATTATTTTATTATTTAAAATTATAAAATTGAATGAAATTATTAACTTAGTTCAAAATCGGAAAAACATGTTTTAAGGATTGAATTGAACAGTGTTGAAATTATGAAAAATTATGATATTTTATAGAATTCATGGGTTGTTATCAATTTGTATGAGAATAACGGCTGGAAATAAGGATTAAATTGCAAGAATTTTATTTTTTTGAGCCTAAGGATGAAATCGTCATTAATTAAAAGTTTAGGGGCAAAATGGTAATTTTGTTTAGAGCATTAATTGAATGTATTAGAACATGAAATAAATGAAAATGACGATCAAATTTATTTATAAAAATCTGGATGACTCGAATATGAGACTTGAACGTAGAAAATAAAAGATATCATATTAATGAAATTATAAACATAAACAAGCAACGAGGTAAGTTAGTGTAACTTGAATTATATTTTTAAATGCATGAAATATCGATATAATGAATTATCTGATTTGTGTTTATGAAGAAATGACAAGAGAATGATATTTATCATGACATGTAAATATGTGATTATCTTTGATACGTTGTACAAGGAAATTAAGTATATTGAGACGAGTAATAAATTCAAGTAAAACATGTTGAGAAAAATAAGTACGTTTAAGGGACAATATGTTTGATTTTAATTGGTTCCCAATATAAACGTTAGATGAAATAAAATATCTGATAAATAAATCGGTAACTCCGGTAATGCTCCGTAACTCTATTCCAGTGATGGATTCAGGTTAGGGGCGTTACAGTTGTTCCTGAAAACATTCTTGACGTTTCTTCTCCAAAGTCTCCTATTCCTTTTCTTCTCTGTTAATTTTCGCCTTTTCCTTCTTTTTCCTATACAATTTTCTTCCAAACTTGTCTCTCTCTTGTGCAACTTTTTTATTACGATTTGAATGGATTCAGGGGCTCGAAATCGCTTGACAGAGACTTAGTTCTGTGGGAATTACTGTTGTTTGATCGAAGGTGCCGTGAGGTTCGGGAGTGTTTTCTCTACAAAACATTATCAGGTGTGTACCTAAAACGCATAAATTGAGGTTTCAAAAAAAGCCAAAATTGGCCACTGTCGATGCCATACGGGCATATGGTTACCCATGTGAAAGGCCGTGTGTGAGGACACGACTATGTGATCGACGAAGGTATGACCATACGCAAGACACGACCGTGTGGTGGCTCGATTGTGGCCGTGTGAGCCACACAGGTAGGCCAAGTTAGATGTGTGAGCCATACGGGCATTCCGCATGGGCGTGTGGGTTATTGGGCAAGGCCTTGTGGACCACACGGGCAGAGCCAATTTGGGTGTGTGGGCCCATTTATCTGAAATTTTCCCTAAGGTTGCACGGGTCGTCCCAAACGACTATGGGCCTACTGTAGGGTCGGTAAGGGCTAAATAAACCCTAAACTTGATAATCTGATTACTTGATATACTAGACTGACTAGGATACTGATGCATGTCTACTTGCATTGTTATCTGTATATCTGTTATCTATATACGCTAATATGTAAGCATGTGAGCATGTTAGACTGTTTATCTGTATTTTTATATTTCTGTATCTGATATTGGAGAGGGGGTGATGTATATTGGAAGAAGTGTTCTGAAAGGCTATTTACGCCTATTATCTGGTAGCATGGCTGCATTATTTTTGTTATGTGCCGCATCGGTACAACATGGTGTGTAGGGCTGAGTGGGTGTTTAAAATCCCACATTGTGTAGAGGATGGGGGTAGGATATCTGATTTCTGATTCTGTTTGCACATCTGTATCTGTATTTGTAACGGGCTTAAGCCCGAATCCGTATCTGACTGATTCTGATTTTCTAGTTGTGTGCATGTTTAATTCTGTGGGGTTACACACTGAGTTTGCGAAAACTCACTCTTTTCTGTTTATTCTGTACAGGTAATCCACAGTCTTAGGCGGATCGGTGTTGCGGAGCCCCTCGGTGACCACCTATTTGAACCGGTTATGGTCAAGATATAATTTTTATATTCTGGTTTAATCGGTTTTTTTTATGTAATTCAGACTTTACGGACTGTTTTCTTTTAATTTAGGTTATACTGTGATTTTATGATTTTATAACTGCAAATCGCGATATAACTCGGATTTTACCAAAAGCGAGGGTTTTCTAAAATCTTAAACGGTTTTCTAAAAACAACGATTTTTTTAAAAAAAGCTTTCGCTACAAATACGTCTTACCTCTAACCGATTAAATGAATGAGAGCTTTGAAATTGATAATAGCGATAAGGGCTAATGAACTTGTATGGTTTTAAGTTAACGGCAACGGTTTTCAACCCCATTTTATGTGATACTTTCGGATTCGGCCATAATGTCTAGATCGGGTTAGGGATGTTACAGTTGACGAGTCCTATTTTATCATCCTAAGTCAATTTATTTTTTTTGAATCAGTTGAGTGAAATGAAATTCAAATCGAGTGAAATTATTCGAGTTAAATAAAAAAATAAGCATGACAAATTAAAATTTTGTTATAATATAACTATTTTCATGTTAGAGTACATAAACTTGAGACCATATATATTTGAAAGCTATTTCAAAGTAAAATAAGAGAAAGAAAATAAGATACTTGGGTATCATAAACTTGAATTGATAATTAATTAGGTCTTCAAAATTACTATTTTGAAAATTTTCTTTTATATATTCTTTAGAATTTTTTTAGAATCTTTATTTTTATTTATAATTTTTATTAATTTTTGGTTTTTTTATAAATATTTTTAATATTTTGAATTATTTAAAAAAATTTGTTCAGAGAAACTAATTTTCTCATTTTTGAAATTGAATAACACAATTTTATTAACTCGAACTTAAAAAAAAGAAAAGGTTTTTCAAGTCGAATTGAGATTTTCTTACCCCTACTAGTGATTAAGTAGATGACAAAATATGTCTTTTTTTTCACATTTTTTTGAAGTTTTTCCTAAATACGATGGGTGGGATGTCTTTTTTTTTCACATTTTTTTGAAGTTTTTCCTAAATACGATGGGTGGGATGCAAAGCTCTTATTGATGCCAACTGGGTAACGTAAGCGAAATCAATATTAATTTTTAAAGAATATAGTGTATAGCTGTAAATATATGTTATAGGTTGTTTTTATTTTTTTTCTTTTTATGTTAAGATGTAACTTGTATAAATGTCTATTTTAGGGTTGAATGAAAAGTAAGTTTTTTCACCCAAATAAGTTTCTCTTTTTTAGTTTTCCGAACCTTCGAATTTCGCTTACATAGTACTAGAGCCTTTTTTTTTTGGTTTTTTTTTGTTTGGTGTTTCACTTGAATCACGAATGAATTAGGAATTTTTTCAGCGGGTCAATTTTAAAAGGACTTTTATTTTACACCGCTAGCATAGGAAGGAGTGCCACCATGCCAATAGTCGATCTGCACTTTCCGATAGACTAAAACATTACATGTCAGGCTCACACACTGCCAAATAGCAACACCCTTCATCCACGTACTAATGCGTGGGGGCACGTAAGAGGTCTTCTCCTTATTGGATTTTGACGCCAACGTCGGCTTGGGGTTCTGACTAAAGCCTAGTTGTTGGGTTGTCGATTGGAGGTGGTGTCGAAGGTGTTTTGAGGTTTTTGTCACTATTTCAGCTACTATTTAAGTCTTTTTGGAGGTTGGAAGTTTGATTAGAAAGCTTAACAATTAGTGTTCTTTTAAGTTTTTTGAGTTGTTTACAATGGTTGATATAAAAACTATTGTAAGCGAGATGGTTAAGTTGATGTCTAAGAACACAAAGCATAAGTTGAACCAGTGTAACTTTTTGGACTAGATCAAAACCATTAGGATTTATTTAAGGATTATTGATAAAGATGACCACTTAGTTGACAGTTCACCTACTAACATGTTAGGCTCAAAGATGATGCACAACTGTTCTTGCAAATTCAAAACTTCATTGATAGTGATGTAGTTGCTTTGATTAATCACTATGAATTTGTTAAAGAATTAATGAACTATTTGGAATTTTTGTATTTTGGGAAGGGAAATATTTCATGGATGTATGAAATGTGCCAAACCTTTTATTGACCAGACAATTAAGATAGGTCACTTACAACATATTTTAAGAATTTCAAAAGAGTATATAAAGAGCTCAATGTTTTTCTACTGTTTAGCTCGGATGTGAAGTTTCAACAAACTCAAAGAGAGTAGATGACAATTATGAGTTTTTCTTTATTAGATTGCGAGTCGTGTTAATTTGCTAAGCATCATTGTCTTCTTTTAATACTTGGAGTTAGTAAACAAGTAGAGTCTCCATTTGAGCTTATTCATCCTGATGTTTGGGGTCTATGCCCTATTATATCTAAATTTAGGTTTGGATATTTTGTTACATTTATGGACGACAATTCATGTATTACTTTATTATGTTTAATGAAAAAACATTTTGAGTTATTCTCTATTTTTTGTGCTGAAATAAAGACTAGGGTTAATGTTTCCATTCGTATATTATGCAGTGATAATGCAAAAGAATATTTCTTTGATGTTTTTAAATTTTACATGACTCAAAGTGGTATACTCCATCAATCTTCATGTGTGGATACACCTCCTCGAAATGTAGCAACTGAAAGAAAAATTAAACATTTACATGAAGTACCTAGAGATTTTCTTATTCAAATGAATGTTCAAAAATGTTTTTGGGATGATGTTGTTTCAACAGATTGTTTTTTAAACAATTGCATGTCATCTTCTATTTTAAATGGTGACATACCTTATAATATTCTCTTTCCTTTACAATCTTTTTTTTATGAACCCAGTGAAATCAGAACAATAATTTCGGGGTCACAAATCCGAGTTCGGAAAGAAAATTATTTTAATATTATTACATGGTCTGCATTATGATAGGAATGTCGTATGAAAATTTCGTTAAGAAAATTTTATTGATTACATGTTTAATTGATAACAGGACCAAATTGCATGAAATGAAAAAGTTGAGTTCTAGTAGCTATAAGTATCAAATAGCTATGGAATTCAAAATTAGAGGTCTTTATATGGCACATAGACCATTAAGAGGAGTTAGTAGATAAGTATGATGATTCATCCATGGAAAATTAAATAAAGAAAATGAGTAAATTGGAAAGTGGAAATAATAAAAGATGATAAATGATTAAATAACAAAATATCATCTTTTTCATCATCTTTCTCAAATAAAAATACATGGAAACCCTAGTTTGAAGCTTGAAGAATAGACAAGCTTATATTGCTAAATTAGATCCGAATAGATCAAATACGGAGTTAAATCGATGAAAAGAGAAAGTAGCAGATTAGTAACTTTTGCGTATACGAACATTGTTAAGGTAAGTTCATGTAATTAAATTGTATATTTATATGTTTTGAATTGAATGTTGTGTATGTGTATTGTATAATCGACATGTATGAAAATCAGTCCATATCTATAATTCTCGATAAGTATTAAGTCCCGATTAAATAAATAAAATTCGGTGGATATAGGGTTCCTGAATTGGTTGTGGTCCTGCATATGTTGTGGACACACCATAGCTTGAAATAGCGTCTCGTTATTATCTCTCATGAGCATCCTGGTATATGACCCTCTCGAGCTTCCCATTATATTGTTCTTGCGAGCTTCCTATTAATAGCTCTTCGGAGCATCCCGATTGGTTGTGATTTTGAATGTGTTGTAGACACACCACAACTCTTATGAACGTCGTGAGCTTCTCGATTAAAGGCTTTTTGTGAGCTTCTTGATTAATGGCTCTCCAAAGCTTCCTAATATTGGATTCTTTGAACTTTCGATATATGGCTATCTGGAGTTTTCTGATTAATGGTTCTATGGAGCTACCCATTATTGGCTCGTATAAGCTTTCTGATTATGGCTATTATGAGCCTCTTGTTATACATCCCAGATAAGCTTCCCTTTACATAGCTCACATGAGCTTCCCGTTATATGGCTCGAGAGAGAGCTTTCTGTTTATGTGCTCGTATAAGTATTCCCGAATATGAATTGACAGTTTACAGTGTTGTACACTTCATGTGTACTACCCTTGTATTCATCGATATTTTAAATGATTCAACGGGTAAAGTTCCGATATGAGATGATATGAATTCAAGATGAATTACTATGAGAAATACTTGAAATACAAAGATATGATATGTACATGATCATGGACACTTGAAGTGATAAATACATGTATGTGGAAATTGAATATTGATGAGCTCATTCATGTTTCTTGGTATTTATGTGAATTACATGACTAACATGCTTGATGAGGATATGTACTTAGGCAAATGGCCAAATTGGCTTGAGCATGTTTATTTGCTTACCTTAAATGTGAATTAAATGGAAGGTTAATTTCCTGTTATACGAACTTACTAAACATTAAATACTTACTCTGTTTTGTTTCCTTTATTTAATAGTACTTCGGAAGCTCGTTAGGTTGGAAGCTTGAGGGAGATATCTCACACTATCCATAAACTCATTTTGGTATAAAAAGTAAATTAAATTTTAGGTTATAATGGAATGTATAGGTTAAAAGTAGTCAAGAATGGCATGTACATGTTTGGTTGAAATTTAGCCATTAGTATGGCTTGTAATTGTATGTTTTGATATGTAAAAAGTAGCCTTAATATGTTGATGTGTGTTGAAATGGATAACTGATGGAAATCATATATGTATGTTGAGGTTTGGTTTGAGATAGTATAAATTTGGTAAAATATGCCTATATGTATGTATGGTTGTTTTGGTAAGTTTGGATAATTGAACATATGAGTTGATATGCCATGTATAAAACTTCGTTTTGGCTTGATTTGGATGTATTGCATTGGCTTGAGAATATGTTAAAGTCTTGATGAAGGAGAAATACAAATTGGGTGAGAAATTAGGCTTGGAAATGGTCTTATTTTGTCCACACGGGCAGAGATATGGACGTATGTCTCAGCCATGTGTGATATACGGCCTAGAACATGGGTGTGTGTTTTGGCCGTATGTCCCCTGCATTTTTTAAATTTCAAAATAGAATGCTCAGAATTGATTATACGGCCTGGCACATGGGCGTATGGCTTGGCCGTGTGACCTCTACACCTATTTAATTAAAATTGTTATGTTCACACGGCCTAGCACACGGGGGTGTGACTTGGCTGTGTGACCCAAGTTAGAGTGTTAGACGAGTACTAACACAGGCTGGGACACGGCCGAATGCCCTATTTTGAATGCCCACACGGCCTAAGATATTGGCGTGTCCCTTGGCCGTGTGAGCCATACGGCTTGACCACACGAGCGTGTGTCCCCTGCACCTTGGAAAAATTTTGAAATTTTGCAAAAAAAATTTTGAGTACTCAGTTTAGTCCTGACTTGTTTCTAATGTGTATCTTGGACCTTGATGGTTTATATAAGGAACTTTATGAATAATTTCTGATATGAATGGTAAGTAATATGTATTATCTGTTTTTGATCTGTATATCCCAGTAATGCTCCGAAACCTTGTTCTGGTGACGGATATGGGTTAGGGGTGTTACAACAAGTGACAAAATTAGATCTAAAGTATCTTCAGTGTGAATTCCTTGCATATTCTCATCTTTAAAAGGGTTATAGATGTTACTCACCTAATCTTAAACATTATATTGTTTCTTTCGTTTGTTGGTATATATTATAACTCAACCAGTTAGTCCTTCAAATACTAGCGCACGAGGTCAACCACCCAACCATTTGTTATTTAGCTTTATTCAAGATGACAAGTGCCTCAAATTCCATGTCCTTTTCCCATCACTTCATTGGAGGATCATGTGCCAAGTGATTTGTAATGACCCAAAATTCACGGGCATCGGAAAAGCGAGTTATAGGGCCTCCGTCTTAGTGAACCGAGTTCTTAAATATTTATTAGGATTATTTGTGAGGCTAGTTGTGTGTTTAATTAGGCTTTAAGTAAGTGAATTTAGCTTAATTAAGATAAATTAGGAAAAAAAGGGCTAAATTTAATAAGGGGTAAAAGTAGAATTATAGATTAATAAAAAGAAAAGGGGACCAAAATGGTAAATATACCATTCACCATAAATGAGGCGGCATATGTTGATAAAAATCTAAGATTTTTATTGTTTAATTATTATTAAATTATAATGTATATAATTATTTTATTATATGGTAATTTATATTAGTTATAAATTAAAATTATTATATTATATGAATAAATAAAAAATTTGCCAAATGGATGGTGATGATATTGTACAATTGTAAAAAAAAAAAGTACATTTGTAATACTTATATTTAATTAGTAAATATATATTTATTATTTATTATTACTAAGTAAAAGATCTTTATTAGATAAATAATTAAAATGTGAGATTTTTGTATAATAAACAAATTGGATAGTGACAATTGTAATAATGTAAATATATACATTTGTATTATATTTATTTATTTTGTAACACCTAAACCTGTTCTAGACGTTATGGCCGAATCTGGCGATGTCACATGAGAGTGTTTTTGAAAACACATTGACCTTTAAATCGTTCCAATTATTATCTTTTACTTAGTTAGGGAAAACTAGGACTAATTGATTTGCTTTAAAGCATTTTCTTTATGCAGAAGCTTTTGATAAAATTCGTCTTTGGAAAACCATTCATATTTAAGGCTGCCATCATTTTGATTAAAACCAGATTTAGACTAAAATCCCATAAATAATTTAAAAATCCAAATAAAGTCCAATAGTCCATAAAGTCCCCATATAACATCAAAACAACCCAGAAAAAATAAAAAGAAAAAAATAATTAGGAAATAAATACCGAAACGGAGTTTAAAACAATCTAAATATGTGTGGCCACCGTCAAGTTCTCCGCTGCACCGTCCCGTCAAGTCTGGGGATTACCTATATAGATGAAACGGAAAAAGGGTGAGTTTTCGCAAACTCAGTGTATAATCCCCACAGAAAATATACACAATAGGTGTCAATAGTAAACAGTTTGGGCCGAAGCCCTTTACAGAATCAGTTAGGCCTTAGCCCATCAAATACAGAGTCAGATACCACTAGCCTTAGCCCATGTCAGATACAGTATGCAGAAAGAATATCAGAATCCTGCCCACCAGTTTCTACACACCATCTCCGTCCAGCCCTATACACCATGTGGGGTTATAATCAACCCACCCATCCCTACACACTGTACTGTACCGAATTGTGGCACATGATCAGAATAATGAAGCTGAACTGCCAGATAATAGGCTTAAAGCCTTTCAGACACTTCCTCCAAAATATCATCAACCTAACCCCGATGCAATGTAGCATACAATACATGACATGCAATTCTACCATTAACAAATTATACATACAAATTGGTTTACAGCTAAGAGCATATATATATCACATAGCCAAATCATGTAATCAGGGGTCAAGAATCTCTTACCGACCCTACAGTAGGTCCCAGTCGACTTGCGCGACCCGGGCAACTTTTCGGAGTATTTCAGAAATAATGGGCTCACACGCCCATATGGGGTCACACACCCGTGTGGCCCATACGGCCCAAATTGGCCTTGGTCGTGTGGATCACAGGCCTAATCCAGAATTCTACACGCCCGTTTGGTTCACCCGTGTTGGCCCACACGGCCCAATTGGTCGAGCCTGTGTCTGCACATGGCCCCGCCAACCCTCACACGGTCATGACATGAACCTATGTCACGTGTGCACGACCTAGTTTGTCGATCACATGCCTGTGTCCTGCGACACGGGCGACCACATGCCCGTGTGGCGTCTACAGATTCATTTTTCGGCTTTCGTCGATTCTTGTTTTCTGTGTAATTGACGACACAGCTGGTTCCGAATTTCTGTAGAATATTTCCGAGCCTCTAGAGACCTAAAATCAGTATACTTCATGCTTTAAAAAACCCCAAAACAAGTCTAAAACGGTTACTTGCAAAAATGAAAAGTCGGCTTACCGCTACAGAACGAACACTACTCTGAGTCAAATAAACAAAATGCTAATACCAGCCTCACGGGTGACTTCTAAACAGCAGCCAAAAACCCTATTAAATACTTAACTAGAGTAACACACGAGTTAGTGAATCGAAAACTTACCACACGCGCCTTAACAATGAAAAAGCAGGACGTTTGCAAGCAAGGAAGAATGTAAAGTCAATCAATGAGGGAGAACAAATGAATTTCGGCAGCACAAGGAGTAAAAGGGAGAGGAAACGGTAGCAAAAAGTGAAGATGAAGCCGAAAGTGCCAAAAAAAGAAACAGTAAAACTGATAACCCCTTAGTGATTTTCTCCTTAATTCTCTCCATTACTCAAATTTCTGATCCAACTCAAACTCTTCCCCGTAACCACCTAAAAATAAAGTCGACGTAGAGAATCGAACACAAAACCTCTGACACTCCAGCACTCCACTTAACCTTCAGACCAACAGGCCCATTCTGATATGAAATTACACATAACTTAATATAAACCTTTTGTACTAGCAGTTAAGACTTAGTTCAGGAAAAAGCCAAAATTTTCCAACAACAAGGCTTAAACTTGGGACCTCAAACACACACCCAGAACACTTAACCACTAAAGTAGATACACAATTGTGTCAAATCTTTACAGAAACAAAAACTTAAATTTTGGGGCGTTACATATTTACTTGAAAATTAAGTAAAAGATAGTTATTTATTAAATAATTATATTATGAGATTTTTGTGTATGATAAACAAATTAAGTGGTGGCAAATGTAATGTAAATATGTGATTCTAAAAGATATTTATTATAATTATTATTATAATTATTATAATTATTATCATTATTAAATAATATTTATATATATAAGATATAAAATAAATGAAATAAAAAAAGAAAGCAAAAGAAAGAATAGCAGAAGCCATTCGAAAACAAGAAGAAAGAAAAGGGAAAGAAAAGAAAAAGGGGAAAACTAGGATTTGAAGGTTTAAAGCTTTAATAAGTAAGTCAATTAAGTCCTTTTTACTTAATTTTGATGTTTTAGAACCTTTAAAACAAGATTTTGATGAAATTAAGTTGATACTTTGAAAGTTCATAGGTTTATAAGTATAGTTCATGTTGAACAAAAAGATGAATTAGGGATTTAATTGAATGGATTTCAAGTTTGATTTGGTAAGGGATTGAATTGTAAAAGAAGTGATAAGTTTTTTGTTTAAAGGACTAAATTGAAAGAAATTTTAAATTATAATTTTATTATGAACATTAGACAGTTAAGTGAAATATGAAAGGAAATTGAATAGAAATGAAGTATGAATTGAATTATAAAAGTATATGAGTTAATTGGGATTAAATTGGAATTAGGATATAAATTGAATAGAAATTCAATCATTTATTATAAATTAGTGCTGTAATTAATAAGTGTAAATTATTATTATTATTTTCATGTTTAGCAAAGAACTCGAGGCATCGGCACTAAAAGGAAAGGAAAAGTTATCGAGGAGTAATCGAATAAATCCGGGTTTGTATTACTATAATTCAAATTGCTATTTATTAAATGTTTGATATAAATTTTATATTTAATAAATAAGTATAAGGTAAGTATTAATATTTGAGTTGAATGGGAATTGGATTGGATGGTGAATGTATATGTATAATTGAATTGTATATTGATTTGAATGTGAAATTGAAATTGAATAGTGATCTTAAATTTGGTATGAAAGTGAATGTTTAATTGAGAATTTGAATGCCCTATTAACTAGTCGGGCTAAGTCGGATATAGTTGGCATGTCATAAGATTTGGAAGAGTACGAGATATATCGGCTTTGTCAATCAGGCACTTTATGTGTCATATTTCAAGCACCTCGTGTGTCGTATCAGGTACCTCGTGTGTTATTTCAAGCACTTATGTGTCGTATACTGAATAGATACTATGTACTGTTTTAGGCACAATGTGCCGTACTAGTGTGTTTAGGTTGGAATCTGTGTATCCATCAAAGTCCAGTTTTGTTAATAGGGTGAATAACTGAAATGAGAAAATTAAATAAATTTGATTGATCGTACTATTAAAAATATGAGAAAGAAATTATGAGTTGAATTGTGAATGGAATTAAGATGTGAGATTTGAAGCACGAACTTAAGGTTCATGAATTTGCTAAAATATCAAATTATTGATATTGAAATCAGTTGAATAAATGAAATGAGAAAATCAAATGAATAGATCGATTGAACTATTGAAAGTATGAGAAAGTGAAATTATGAATTGAAATGTGAATTGAAATTGAGATATCGAAAGAAGAAGTGAAAGTAGAATGAATTGGAAATAATAAAATACTGTATGAGTTAGTTGAATATAATCTTATGAATTAATTATAATTATGTTTATTGAAAAATGTTAGTTTAAATAATTATTGAGAGACTAATGTTGTAAGGTTTTAGATATGGAATAGAATAAGTTATTGAATTAGGATGTAGAAATGAAATATATGAAATAACGATTTAATGAAATGGTTATTGATGAAATGCATGAAATGGATATTGATATAAAAAGAAGATATATAAATTAAAATAAAGAAAAGCTATTTAAGATACATATTATTGGAATAAATTTAAAGTTTAAATGCATGAATGATTTATTGAAGGTAAAATAGTGGTAAGGTTTAATGTGTATATATATTGTTTTCACCTTAAGTATTTGAATTATAGTAATACCTCTGGGTGTATACTCAGCGTACAGTTTGTTTAAGTGCACAGATTAGGTACAGAAATTTTGAAGAGTTGTATTTGAGATTACGAGTCTTCATCTCATCACATCTTCAAGCAATAAGAGGGTACGTTTTAAAATTTTGAATAGAATGGCATGTACTTAGGAAAAATTTAGTATGTCCCAAGTAGTAATAATGGATTTAAATATAAATTATTTAAATTTATTATTTGTCCATTTTTATGTTCAAATATAATAGTAATTAGCCAAGAATTACTTTGGCACCAAATGTAATATTCCTATATCAGGTTTGTAATACCCCTAAGCCCGGCCTAGACGCTATGGCCGAATCTGGCGGCGTCACATGTGAATGCTTTTTAGAAAAACCTTAGCAAGTTAAAAGTCGTCCAATTTGTTATCTTTACTTAAGTCATAAAATCTCTATTCCAAACAATAAGTGAAAACATTTCATTAACGCGGAATCTAAAACATCATTAATTCATAAATCAATAATTTAACAATTTAAAATCCCAAAAATAAACCCAAAATAAATATTTATATAAAGCAGACAAAATAAAGTGTTACTCAAAAATCCGTAAATGTCTACCAGTGGTCACCATCGAGCCCTCTGTCACACAGATTTATCTACTACTGGGGATTACTTGAACAGATAAATAAATAAAGGGGTGAGTTTTCGCAACTCAGTGTGAACATCCCCACAAACAACATGTATCCAAATAGATAACAGAATACAGTTATTCAGCCTCAGCCATACAGATATCGCATGCATAACAGATCGGATATTAGAAATATCATGCCTACCAACCCTGCACACCATCTTCGTCTAACCCAACACACCATGTAGCGATAAAATCTACCCACCTATCCTTGTAAACCGTATATGGGGATATTATTGACCTATCCAACCCTACACACCATAAAGTAACGCATCGCAGCACATATCCTAAGTATGCAGCTTAGCTGCCAAATAACGGGCTTATGAAGCCCTTCAGGTACTCCCTTCACGTCTTCAAACCCACCCTGATGTAATGCATCATACAAGCATGGCATGCTATAATGCAGACAAATAGATCATACCTTTATTTATAGAACAGAACAGATCAGATAATCATGCTAAGTATATCTTGCATACCCATACATCATAGAATTAAAAGTCTAGATAAGGCTTACCGACCCTACTACAGGTCACAATCGACTTGGACGACCCATGCAACCTTACAGAACATGTCAGATTAAAGGGGCTCACACACCCATATGCCTTGCCCATGTGAGCCCACACGCCCGTGTGGGTCACACGGCCCAAATTGGCCTTACCTGTATAGATCACATGGCCTGGCCCAGATTTCCACACGCCCGTGCGGCCTACACAGCTCATTTCATTGAGCCCGTGCCTCTCACAAGGCCTACAAGCCATCACACACTCGTGTCCATCGGGCCTGAGTGGCACGCGCACGGCTTGGTTCGTCAGTGACATGTCCGTGTCTCGTGATGCAGGCTACCACATGGGTAAACCCACGTCCATGTGGCGTCAACAGGCCACTGTTCGGCTTTCACTGATACTCGTTTTCTGCGTAATCAGAGTACACACCTGGCTCGTTTTTGCTGCTAATCCAACGACGAGCACTCCGAAGCCTAAAATCGATAATACCGAGCCCAAAATCAGTCTCTTTAGTCAGATTATTAAGAATAGGCAAATCTCGAAACGAGAGATCTACTTACCTTTAACGAATAACGGTGATTCCTTGCTGTTAAGAGCTCGATTAATGATCCACAGACCCTAGAATATTCCCTAAACAACAACCAAAATCCCTTTTAAACAATCTTAAAGGGAATCCCTTAACTTTTATTAAAAACCAAACTTACCAAACCGACGAAATCACTAGCAACACGCCACAACTAATTGAAAAAGAAGAAAAATGAAGGAGAAAAAAATCGAGAAGAAGGGAAAAAGAAGAAGAGAAGTTCGACAGCTAGCGTTTGAAAGAGGAAGAATGGTAGAGAAAATATTTTACCAAAAAGAAGGAAATAAGAAAACCTCTAATTTTTCTTAAAACCCTCAACTCAGAATTTTAATAAAACCCAACACTTTACTGAAACTTGCAGCGAAAATAATCCCATCGGTACTGCAGGGAATCGAACTCCAGACTTCCAACACACCAACACACATCTTAACCACTAGACCAGCAGGTCCATTCTGTTAGGTTTTTACCATCAATTCCTTATAAACACATTGACCTAAAGTCAGGCTTTACTCAAATAAAACCAAAATTTAGCCTAAGTTAAAACTTGAACTTGGGACCTCCCAAACACACCCAAAGCATATAACCTCTTAAACCACATATATATTGAAAAGAATCAAAATAAAAGTTTCGATATTTCCATGCTCAACAATTACAAAGCTGAAATTACAGAAATTTGGGGCGTTACAACTCTACCCCCTAAAAGAAAATTCGTCCTCGAATTTTACCTGATCAGAAAAAGTGAGGATGCTACTTTCACGTTGAATTCTCTGGCTCCTAAGTAACCTCCTCAATGCTATGATTCCACCACAGTACCTTTACCAAGGGAATAGACTTCCTACGTAAGACTTTAACATCGTGATCTAGAATCTGAATAGGCTCCTCCTCGAACGTCAGATCTAGTTTAATCTCAATCTCCTCCACAGGCACAACATGCGTAGGATCAGAGCCGTATTGTTTCAACATCGAGACATGAAACACATCATGTATGTGGTCTAACTCTGGAGGTAGCTTTAATTGATATACGACTGGCCCTACTCACTTCAGAATCCGATACGACCCAATAACCGAGGGCTCAGCTTACCCTTGCTACCAAACCTCATAACCTTTTTCCATGGCGAGACCTTAAGAAAAAGCATGTCCCCCACAAAATACTCGATGTCCTTTCTCTTTAGATCAGCATAGGACTTCTATCTATCAGAAGCCGCTTTCGGACGTTCTCGAATCAAACGGACTTTATCCTCAGTTTCTGATACCAAATTCGGACCCAGAACATGTCGCTCATCCAACTCAGTCCAGCATAAAGGTGTGCGACACTTACGATGATAAAGTGCCTCATACGGTGCCATCTATATACTAGACTGATAACTATTGCTGTAAGCAAACTCTGCTAGAGGTAAGTACTCCTCCCAACTGCTTCAAAAATTGATAATGTAGCCCCTCAACATGACCTCTAGTATCTAGATCACCCTCTCTGACTGACCGTCTGTCTAATGATTGAAAACAGTACTGAAGTCTAGCCTCGAACCCAAAGCCTCAAGAAGCTTTCCCCAAAATCGAGACATAAAACGAGGATCCCTATCAGAAATGATCGAGACAGGTACCCCATGCAGCCTCACTATCTCAAAAATGTACAGCTTGACCAACTTCTGTAGAGAGAAGTTTGTCCTAACAAGAATGGAATGTGTGGTCTTGGTTAATCAGTCCACAATAACCCAAACAGAGTTATTCTTAGTGGGTGTTAAGGGCGACCCACTAACAAAGCCCATCGTTACTCGCTCTCATTTCTACATTGGTATTTTGACTGGATGTAGCAAACCTGACGGTAACTGATGCTCAGCGTTAACCTGCTGACACGTCAAACATCGACCAACAAATCGGTAACCTCACATTTCAACCCTGGCCATCAGTACAACTCTCGAAGATCTTTATACATCTTGTTTCTATCAGAATGCATAGCGTAAGGACTACTATGCGCTTCCCTCAAAATCGGCAGCCTCAAATCCTCATTATTAGGTACACAAATCCTATCTCGGAAGCACAACACCCCATCATTATTTAGCCCAAAATCTATAGTAGTCCTAGTGTCAACCTGACGAAATCGCTTCTCAAGAGTCTTATCCTCTAACTGCTTAGCTCTAATCTGTTCAATCCATGTCGGCTTCATTTGTAGTTCTACCAGAAGACTTTCGTCATCATAAAGACTCAATCGAGCGAACATTTCTCTCAGATAGGTCATAGCCCTACGACTTAGTGCATCGGCCACCACATTGGCGTTTCTGGGGTGATACTCAATACTACAGTCATAATCCTTGAGCAGCTTAACCCATCGACACTGCCAAAGATTTAACTCCTTCTAAGTGAGGAGATACTTGAGGCTCTTGTGATCAGTGTAGATGTACACTTCTCCCCATACAGATAATGCCTCCAAATCTTCAATGCGGAGACCACTGTAGCCAACTCCAAATCACGCGTCAGATAATTAGCCTTATGAGTCTTAAGCTGTCGAGACATATAGGCAACTAGCTTACTATCTTGCATCAAGATGTAATCCAAACCTACATGTAACGCATCACTGTAAACCACGAAGTCCCTACTAGGTTCAGGCTGTATCAGAACTAGGGCTTGAGTCAAAACTATTTTGAGCTTCACGAAGTTTTCCTGCTGCGCGTCAGTCCAAACGAAAGGAACTCCTTTACGCAACAACTTAGTCAACGGCATTGTAATCAATGAGAACCCCTCTACAAAACGTCAGTAATACCCTGCCAGTCCTAGAAAACTGTAAATTTCTGACACACTCTTTGACTATTTCCAATCCAAAACCGCCTCAATCTTACGAGGATCCACTCGAACCCCTTCCGCAGAAATTACATGACCTAGAAATGTCACTTCCCAAAGCCAGAACTCACACTTGCTAAACTTTGCATACAACTGTTCCTCACGAAGGATCTGCAGAACCACTCTCAAATGCTCGTCGTGCTCATCTTCAGACTTAGAATACACCAAAATGTCTTAAATGAACAACACCACAAATTGATCCAAGTAGGGCTAGAACACACGGTTCATCAAGTCCATGAATGCCGCTGGTGCATTAGTCAACCCAAAAGGCATGACTAGAACTCGTAATGCCCATAATGAGTCCTAAATGTCGTCTTATGCACATCGACCTCCTTTACCCTCAACTGATGATAACCTAACCGAAGATCGATTTAGAAAACACTAAAGCCCTTCAAAACTTATCGAATAGGTCGTCAATCCTTGGAAGTGGATACTTATTCTTAGTCATTAACTTGTTCAATTGACAGTAGTCGATACACATCCTCATTGTACCGTCCTTCTTCTTTACGAACAGAACAAGTGCTCCCCACAGAGACACACTGAGACGTATAAACCCACGATCCAACAGCTCCTGAATTTGAGCCTTCAATTTTGCCAGCTCATTCGGTGCCATTCGGTAAGGGGCGATAGACACCGGAGCTGTACCGGGAATCAACTCAATCCTAAATTCTACCTCACGGCTCAGAGGAAATCTTGGTAATTCCTCTGGAAAAATATCTGGAAAGTCCTTCACAGCACGGATGTCTTGACTGATAAGTCGACAAAATCAGAGACACTGATGTAGGCCAAAAATGCCTCACATTCTTTCCTCACCAGCTTCTCTGTCACCAATACAGATATCACATTACTTAGATAATTCCGTCGTTCTCCAATCATGACTATCTCATTATCCTCTTCAGTCCTCAAAACAATCTACTTTTCAGTATAATCCAGATATACACGATGCTTCACTAGCCAGTCCATACCCAAAATTAAGGCGAACTTCCCAAACAGAAGTTCCATCAGATCAGCAAGAAATATCGTTCCTTGGACTTCCAACGAAACTTCTCTGAACAGTTTACTAACCCTAATAGACTACCCCAACGGACTCACCACTGAAATCTCACTAGAAGTGCTCTCATACGGTATTCCCAAAGTCTCAGACACAAAACATGCAACGTAGGAATGTGTAGAGCCTATGTCTATCAGTGCAACATAAGGTATGTTAAGAATTAAGAACGTACCTGTGATGACGTCCGAAGCATCTCCATCCTTACAACGACGTACAGCATAGACAAGTGCAGGCTGCCTCACCTCAGTTAGCCCAGCACCTCTGCCCGGTGCTCTCTGTCCTCGGCCCATACCTTTACCACCCTTAGCCTGACCTCAGCCCTTAGGTGGCTGCTGAACTCCCCTTGGTGACTGTGCAGTCTTAGTAGCCAGAGCTTGCATCTGATTAGTCCTCAATGGACAGTCCTTAACACAATGCTCAGATTATCTACAATTAAGACAAGCTCCAGTAGACCTCGAACACTGGCCCAGATGGCGTCTATTACAAAGCTGACAAATTACCACCCCAGCAGGTGCAACAGTAGGCCGGCTTCTTTCCTAGGCGTCTCCCCAGCATTCATAGACTTTAGATCCCTCTTAGCCTTCCTTCTATCACGGTTCTGGCACTCAGCACGCTTAACCTCCTCTGTAATCTTGGACTTCTCAACCAATACGGCAAACTCACACTCCCTCTGTGGAGCTATCAGGACCCTTATGTTATCCCAAAGGCCGTCCTCAAAACGAATATAGCACTCATACTCAGTCGCCACCATACCTCGTGCATAACGACTTAGCCTAAAAAAGTTAGCCTCATACTCGGCCACTGAACGATCTCCCTAAGTAAGATTCAGGAACTCACGCCTTCTAGTGTCGATGTAATTGGCCCCCACATACTTGCTTTGGAAATCCGTCTTAAACAAATCCCACGCTAGAGTGTCAGGCTGAGTGTCATCCCTAACTGTTAGCTACTACTGATATACTTCATCACGAAGTAACGAAACAGCCCCCTTAAGCTTCTACTCAGTAGTAAAATCCAGATCATCCATAATACGCTCTGTGGTCTCCATCTAGTACTCAGCCACATTAGGAGCGACTTTAGTGATGCCTCTGAATACCTCAGCCCCATTAGGTCGGAGTCGTTCCGTAACCAACCCACAACCTCCAGATCCAACATTACCCCCAACACCCCACTCTAGGATTCGCAGTATGGCCCGGAATAATGCGTCGTCCCCAGCTGCACGGTCCTGAGACTCTGCACCAGTCTGAGTAACAGGTGACATCAGTGTCTCGCTAGTGTCCAGATTAGGGATCGTATCAGATGTAAAGGACTCAGCTGAAATCTCTCTACGGCCTCTACCTCGGCCTCTAGTACCCCGTCCACGAGTACCACTTGTGCTCATCATAATTTTGAATTAATTTATATTAAAAATTTTATACAAGTGAGTTTATAGTTTCGATAGTTGTTATCGGGTATTTTATGCAGAAGAGTTATCAGAATACTCAGAGTTTGTTATCGTAAATCGTAGTTTACTATGGTTTTCAATTGACACTACCTAGAGTGTTTTAATAAGCATACTACCTATAGTAGTTTCACAACAAACATTAGTATTTTCAAATAGGAATTCAGTATATTCTAAGTATCCTTTCAAACAATTTCATACAATGTTTCAAAAACTTACAAGATCGGCGCCGGAGACTCGGTGAACCACATACATAATCAGAGTATTTCAAAACATTCGAAAGTGTTCCTCTAAATCCAATTTTGGAGCTCAAAATTCACAGTCGAGTTTTAAACCTAGCTCTGATACCACTAAATGTAATACACCCAAGCTTGGCATAGACGCTATGGCCGAATCTGGCGGCATCACATGTGAGTGCTTTTTAGAAAAAGCTTAGCAAGTTAAAAGTCATCCAATTTGTTATCTTTACTTAAGTCATGAAATCTCTATTCCAAACATTAAGTGAAAACATTTCATTAACGCAGAAGCTAAAACATCATTAATTCATAAATCTATAATTTAAAAATTTAAAATCCCCCAAATAAACCTAAAATAGATATTTAAATAAAGCAAACAAAATAAAGTGTGACTCAAAAATCCGTAAATGTCTACTAGTGGTCACCATCGAGTCGTCCATCACACTGATCCATCTACTGCTAGAGATTACCTGAACAGATAAATAAATAAAGGGGTGAGTTTTCGCAACTCAATGTGTACATCCCCACAAACAACGTGCATACAAACAGACAACAAAATACAGTTATTTGGCCTCAACCATACAGATATCGCATGCATAACAGATCAGATATCAGAAATATCATGCCCACCAACCCTTCACACCATCTCCGTCTAACCTAATACACCATGTGGGGATAAAATCTACCCACCTATCCCTGCACACCGTATATGGGGATATAATCGACCCATCCAACCTTACACACCATAAAGTACCGCATCGCAGCACATATCCTAAGTATGTAGCTTAGCTGCTAGATAACGGGCTTATGAAGCCCTTCAGGTACTCCCTTCACTTCGTCAAACCCACCTCGATGTAATGCATAGCATGACATGCTATAATGCAGACAAACATATCATACCTTTATTTACATAACAGAACATATCAGATAATCATGCTAAGTATATCATGCATACCCATACATCACAGAATTAAGAGTCTAGATAAGGCTTACCGACCCTACTACTGGTCACAGTCGACTTGGGCGACCCGTGCAACCTTATAGAACATTTCAGATTACAGGGGATCATACGCCCATGTACCTTGCCCGTGTGGGTCACAGGGCTCAAATTGGCCTTGCCCGTGTGGATCACACGGCATGGCCCAGATTTTCACACGCTCATGTGGCTGACACAACCCATTTGCCTGAGCCCGTGCCTTGCACAAGGGCTACAAGCCATCACACACCCGTGTCTGTCACCCCTTCGCATGTCAGTGACATGCTCGTGTCTCGTGACGTAGGCTACCACACAGGTAGACCACACACCCGTGTGGCGTCGACAGGTTACTTTTTGAATTTCGCTGAAACTTATTTTCTGCATAATTGGAGTCATACCTGGTTCGTTTTCACTGCTAATCCAACCACAAGCACTTCGAAGCCTAAAATCGACAATACCGAGTCTAAAATTAGTCTCTTAAGTTATATTATTAAGAAGAGGCAAATCTCGAAATGAGAGATCTACTTACCTTAAACGAATAACGGTGATTCCTCACTGTTAAGAGCTCGATTAATGATCCACAGACCCTAGAATATTCCTTAAACAGCAACCAAAATCTCTCTTAAACAATCTCCAAAGGAATCCATTAACTATTATTAATAATCAAACTTACCGAACCGACGAAATCACTAGCAACACGCCACAACTAATAGAAAAAGAAGAAAATGAAGGAGAAAAAAATAGAGAAGAAGAGAAAAAGAAGAAGAGAAGTTCGGCAACTAGCTTTTAGAAGAGGAAGAACGATAGAGAATATATTTTTCCAAAAAGAAGGAAATAAGAAAACCCCTAATTTTTCCTAAAACCCTCAACTCAGAATTTTAATAAAACCCAACACTTTACTGAAACTTGCAGCAAAAATAATCCCATCGCTACAGTAGGGAATCGAACTCCAGACCTCCAACACACCAACACACATCTTAACCACTAGACCAGTAGGCCCATTCTATTTGGTTTTTACCATTAATTCCTTATAAGCCTACTAACCTAAAGTCAGGCTTTACTCAAATAAAACCAAAATTTAGCCCAAGTTAAAACTTGAACTTGGGGCCTCCCAAACACACCCCAAAGCACATAACCTCTTAAACCACATATATATATACCGAAAAGAATCAAAACAAAAGTTTCGATATTTCCATGCTCAATATCACAAAAGCTAAAATTACAGAAATTTGGGGCGTTACAAGGTTCCTTGAGTCGAACATAGTATAGGGGTGTTACATGATTCATGTGCAACCTTTGACCTTCCTATTATACTTTGAAAAGGTAAACATTAGTGCACTTATCCTATCTCATCTTTTGTTTCTTGTGCTCATTTATCTCTAGTGTCTAGTCTCTTAAATGCATCTTTAGTTTGTATTTCCATTCCTAAAACTGTAAGTGAAACCTTGTTCCATCCAAGCTGGTGTGATGCAATGATAAAGGAAATGACAACTTCATGGTAATTGTACTTGAGATTTGATGACTTTATCGAATGAAAAAAGGAAATTGAATATAAGTGGGTATTTTCATTCAAAGTCAATCCTGATGGGTTGGTAGAACATCTTGAAGCTCTTCTGGTTGCTAAGGGTTATGCTCAGACATATGGTGTCAACTGCTCTAATACTTTCTCTTTGGTAACTAAACTTGCTTATGTTCATTTTTTCATCTCTATGGCGGCTATGCATGAATGACCCTTGCATGAGTTGGATATAAAGAATGCCTTCTTACATGGTGATCTTTAAGGGGAAGTTTACATGGAGTAAGCATCAAGGTTTGTTGCTCAGGGGGAGAATGTGAAAGTCTGTTAACAATGTAAATCTTTGTACGACTTAAAGCAAAATCCTCACACTAGGTGTGTGATATTTAGTGAGGTGGTTCAAGCATTTGGATTGAAGAAAGGCAATTATGACCACTCGATATTCTACAAATAGTCAAAATAGGGTATAATTCTACTAGTGGTGTATGTTGACAATATTGTCATTACTGGGAGTGATGAGCATAACATTTTGGCCTTGAAATCTTTTTTTCATACTCAATTTCAAAAGAATAAAAGACTTAGAAAAGTTGAAGCATTTCTTGGGTATTGAAGTCACAAGAAGTAAGAAGGGTGTTTTCCTATCTCAAAAGAAATATACTATTCACTTATTAATAGAGATTGGAAGATTAAGGTGTAAGCCACGTAAAACAACTATGGAGCTTGATATACAACTTATAAAAGAAGATGGTGACATATTGAAGATCATGAGAAGTATAGATGGTTAGGTGGAAAATTGAATTACCTTAAAGTGACTCAACTTGATATTATATAGTATTGTTAGTCAATTTATATCCTTATCAATGGTGAAATGTTGGCCGGCTTTGGAGCATATTATTGGATATCTAAAGGGGGCTCCTAGACATAGACTTCTATAGAAAAATTGTGGGAACAATAATATTGAATGTTTTTCAAGTGCAGATTGGAGGAGATCTAAGATGGATATTGTGTTTTTGTGGGAGGAAATCTAATTTCTTGAAAAAGCAAGAAATATAATGTAGTATCCCTATCTACTGTAGATTCAAAATATAGAACCAAGATGCAATCTGTGTGTGAAGTTGTATGATTACATCAAATACTTAGTGAATTTAGCTTCAAGACGTCATTGCCAATCAAGTTATGGTGCGATATCCAGGCTACTATTCGCATAGCTTCTAATAATATATTTCACGAAAGAACTAAGTGCATTGGATTTGATTGTCATTTTTCCATGAAAAGATACAACAAGCGCTTATCTCTACAATTTATGTTAAAACTAGAGAGCAACTAGGGGATATCTTTACAAAACCTTTAAATGGAGCTTGAGTTAATTATATTTGTAACAAGATAGGCATGATTGATATTTATGATCTAGCTGGAAGAGTGTTGAAGAATATAGTGTATAGTTGTAAATATAAGTTATAGTTTATTTTTATTTTCTTTCCTTTTACGTTAAGATGTAACTTGTATAAATATATATTTTAAGGTTGAATGAAAAGTATGTGTTTTCCCACCCAAACAAGTTTTTTTTCTTTAGTTCTTTGAACCCTAGAATTTTGGTTACATTAATGATTATCCCCAACTATTTCATTAAGACAACTTTAATTTTTATTGGTGAATGCAATGAAATTGGAAAGATTGTTAGATCCTTTGTGTGAGATCTGCTAGTTCTAACCAAAAGCTTGCATTTGTTAGATGAGATTAATATTGTCAACCTTTGGAGAATGAAGGATTGGGTATGTGGGAAAGATGTGCATAGAATAGATTGTTCTTGATGAAATCGAGCTTTAGTAATATCTCTAAGACATGTTTTTTATGTTCATGTTTTGAGATCTAAATAAAAAGTCATAGGAAATTTCCCAGATAAGATTGGTCGAAGTAATGTGTCTTATGTATGGAGATTACTTGCCAAAGTTTGGTTAAAACTAAAACAATGCATATGTTGGATGGTTTGTGATAGGAGGAATACAAACTTTTGGCTTGACATGAGGATCAAAGACTTAGCCCTCCTCATTCATCATTGTTTTAACGTTGATACTATTAATAAGCACGATCAAACTTGTGATATGGTAGATACCAAATTCTATTGGGATTGGAATTATATTGAAAGGTTTTAATGCAATGAGTCTTTCTTTATATATTAGGAACTTGCTTGCTTTATGTTAATGCCAGACAGGATAAACGTGTGTGGTGTTGGTTGAAAAACAGGCAAGTTTACAGTTGCGAAAATGTATAATTCCTAGAAAAAAGAAAATTGAGGTGCCAAGAATAGAATTTTACAAGCTAATTTGGAGCAATAATGGTTCGTAATATGTTAGAAAATTTCTTTGGTTAGTAGTGCATGTTAGAAAATTTCTTTGGTTAGTGTGCATGTCAACCTCTCCACTAAAGGTGAAAGATGTAAGAGAGGTTTAATAGAAAGCCCTTAATGTACTATTTGTGGAGCTAGTTTGAAGTTAATTATACATGCCCTTAGAGATTTCTAAATAGTTATATCGACTTGGAAGTTGGTCATTCATCTTGTAATGTAAGTTTCTATTTCTTACATGGCTTGGAATGAGTAGTATAGAATCCATCAAATGCAACTAGACTACAATTTAATGGGATAGACTAGAGTATTATTTTTGGGATTAATTTTTGGTGATTATAGGGCCAAATACTACCATTTTCAATAGTGAAAATTATAATGCCTAAGATATTATTATGCAAGGATTTTCATGGTCTAAATCTATTGTTGAAGCTTTACCAATAATGGAGGAAGGCACTAAATTGGTGCTTCAATAGATGCATTGGTAAGTGTCACATGAGGGCTAGTGCAAGCTAAACACATATAGGGCGACTAAACAAGTAGATATGAGAGACTATTTTAAAAAGTTATTAAAGATTGTTAAGACAATTGGATGGTTGTATATGAGCAGAATATAATGTTTTGTTTAGTGTTATAAAATAGTTATGAAAATCATTACTTGTAACGACCCGAATTTCAGTGGTTTCAAAAAATATGAATTCGAAACCCCATTTTCGTAAACCAGGTCCTTAATATAAAAATATGTTGAAACTCAATTAAGTAATTTAACCGATGATCGTGAGGTTTTGGGATAGGTTTTAAATATTTATAATTACTTGTTCTTGAACTAACTATTATCACGATGTAGGCAACTATTCCTATCAAACAGTAGTATAGTTTTAGCAAGACCAGATTGTCGAACCCAAAGGAACTAAAAGTACTAGTAATGACTATCTTTTTATTATCTAGCCTAAGAATAAAGGGGTTTTTAATTAACTAATTATCTAAACTAAGAACACAGAGAGAAAAGAGTTGGGGAATTGCTTTTGGGGAAATTCGATTGACTTAAGACAATATCTAAAGGAAAAATCCACCTAGACTTTACTTGTTATTCTGGCTCCGAATCGGGCGATTTATTCATTCAACTTGTTCCGTAGAGATCCCTAAGTTATGTTATTATCCATATTCAAGACTAATAAAGTCTAATCCCTAGATTGAATAACCGAGAATTTTCTCTAATTAACACTCTAGGGTTGCATTAACTCGATCTATGGATCCCCTTATTAGGTTTCACCTTAATCCGGCAAAATCTTGTCACCCTATTTCTAGGCGCGCAATCAACCCCGCTTAATTATGACAAAAGTACTCTTAGACAGGGTCTATTCCTCCTCTAAATAAGAGCTTATCTTGAATCAATATCCTGGGATATCAAAACAAGAATTAAGAACACATAATTAAGAACAAGTTAAATATTTATCATACGGTTCAGAAAATAATAACGAGATTCGTCTTAGGTTTCATTCCCCTTAGGTATTTAGGGGATTTAGTTCATAACTAAATAAGAAAACATCTCAGAAGGATAAAGAATACAAAACATAAAGAAAACCCAAAACTCCTGAAGGGAAATTGAGGAGAGATCTTCAATCTTGATAATGAATTCAACTTCTGAGAAGGATCAATCGACTTTCTTGGAGTAATTCCTTACTCTCTATTCTCCGTCTCCCCTTTCTTCCTTTTCTAGGGTGTATTTATAGGCTTTGGAATGCCTAAGAGCCCTCAAAATTAGCCTTTTCCGAATTGGACTCAACTTGGGCTTGGCAGGGACAGGCTCCTGGCACACGCCCATGTTCAATTACTTCAGGCTGTGTTCGAGCCTGCCAAATTGACACGGCCGTGTGGTCTGCCCGTGTGAGGAGGTCCAAGCTGTGTTGATTTCGTACTTTGGCCCATTTTCTTTGTTTTTGGCCTGTTTCTCGTTCCTTTCGCTCTCCTATGCTTTCCTAAGTATAAAACATGAAATTAAAGCATTAGAAGCATTGAATTCACCAATTCTAGTGGGAAATCATCCATAAAATGCATTAAACATGGGGTAAAAATATGTACAAATCACGGTTTATCAACCGAGAAAGTAGTTAATTAAAGATCAATGACTAAATTGTAAAAGTTCAATCGCTATTGAGTTTTAATTAAGAAAAGGCTTGGAGACCTAGATAATAATTATCCAAATGACTAAAATTGATATCAAACCAGTATTTTATTATGAGTTAGTGGGAATTTATGATGATGACCATTAAGTTAATATAATTATAATTAAAAGAAATAATTACAATTACTTAAATCATAAACATAATTAATTAAGTTAATCATTTCTTAACCTAACTATAAATAGATAAATTGGTGGAAGATGACAACATATCATCATCTTCCCCAAAGCTTAAACTATCCATGCTTAAAACAAAAACAAAGAAAGCAAACTTTTAGTTATTCAACATTCGAGAAATATCAAAAGTAACCATACTTTTTTCTTGTACCTTTTATAGATTTATGATCATGTGAGCTTGATTTAGCTAGCCCATATATCAATTTGTTCTATTTTTGAGTTCTTATCAAGTTTTCCTTGTTGAGAAGTTGATGAATTAGGCTTAGAATTGATAGTTATTAAGCTTACATCATGATAAGGACTAAATTATAAAGCTAAATAAGCTTATTAGTTAACTTTGAAACATTAGGGACTAAATTGAATGAATTTAAAACCTATCATGATATTGTGCTATTAATAGAAAACATAAAGTCCCTAGTAAAAGAATGTGAAATCAAATTTTGATACAAAGCTAGATATAAAAAAATATGCATATCCCGAGTATATAGACTAAATTGAATGAAATTAAAAATATATGTTGCTTTGTATGAATTGAATGAAATCTAATATTATTTTATTTATTGAATTTTCAATCATAGTAAAAGACGACGCTTGGCTGTCGTGAGAGAAAGGAAAGGCGAGAGTCTTTGACAAGTAGTTAAATTATCAGTTTATACTTTTATGATTCAAGCAATATATATACATGCATGATTGTGGCATATTAGCTATGGAGGTAAGATGATTTATTGTATTATAATTTGATTCGTGATTGGTTAAATTGAATATTAAGAATTGGATTGAATTGAATAAAATAGAAATAAGTAAGATATAAATTGATAAATGTTTTGTATTATGAATTGATGATAAAAATGGTATGAAACAATGGTGTTGAATATGTGATGATATGAATTTAGTAATAAGTTATATGAATTGACGATGAAATTGTTGGGAAATATGTCCATATTGTAATAAATATGTAATTGTTTTCTATTTATTTGAAAGATGGATAAATAAATAAAGTTAATTTCATATTTCACTATTATTTCTTTTGTATTTATTTCTTTTATAGTTTACATGCATAGCGAAATTGTGACAAGCAAATACTAGCTCATTAATTGTCTAAAGTTCAAATTGAAGATAAGTGACATTGTAAAGAACATTTACATTACAAGAAAAACAAGTTACTTCAGTAGATAATCTAAATGAGTCCGTAATCTTGTAAAAGAATCAAAGTGTGCATTTGATTCAAATTCTAAGAAGGATTATTATGCCGTCTACAATTTCAATTTGGGAGATGGCTAGTCTTGGCTATCGGAGCAGTTGACTCCACGAGTAGAGACACAGATGTATTCATTGGTAGAATGTTACATTGGACTGGGCCTAAGATGAATTAATTCTAAATCTATTTGTGAATTAATTCACTTGTGACGTTCATGGTGTGATTTACCTAAATCCGAGTTAGTCACTGACCATGTGTATGCAACTCATGTGCTTTGATATAAGTGGAGACTTATGCTTTAAAGATGATCGATCTCATAGCCGATATGTTAGGTACATGACTTGTGTATGGCATAATGATGGTTGTGAAACTAACTAAAAATTAGATGTAGATCCTGCCTCTGAGGTGATTCTGATGGCTGTCTTTGAGCATTTTCTGCTTTCCTCTCTTCGTATCCCCTCTAATCCTCTTCTAGGGTGTTTATATAGACTTTCGAATACCCAAAATAGCCCAAAATTAGTCTTTTCAAAGTAGAACTAGACTTGGGCTCGACAAGGACACGGCCGTGTGCCACACCCGTATGAAGGTGCTCAGGCTGTGTGCAATTCTGACTTGGATTAATATCGAAATGGCCATGACACTCGGGCGTGTGGATCACCCATGTTGGAGTGCCTAGGCCATGTGAAACACTGTTTAGGCCCAATTTGTCCGTTTTTGGCCCGTTTCTTGCTCTTTTTGCTATCCTAAGCTTTCCTGAGTATAAAACATGAAATTAAAGGATTAGGAGCATCAAATTCAATGAAACCAAGGAAAAATCATCCATAAATATGCCAAGCATGGGGTAAAAATATGTATATATTATGGTTTATCAAGTGACTTTACTAGCAACAGTGGAATTCATAGCTCAATTAAAGGGTAAATGATATCCTCTCATTGGCACTGTGTGGATTGATAAATATGAAACGTGGCCAAAGGTTGTTTGTTCTCGAACGAGCAATTCATCATAGTCATTTATTGTTAGTGATCATATTAATCTTTAAGAAGACATAATAATGATAATGAGGTAAAATAAGATTATATTGAGTGAACATATTTAACTCAAATGAATCAAGGATATCATATAAGAGTAACATACACATGACGAGGTCATTGGACAAAGAAGTTGGATGAATTGCTTTCGTAAAGAGTATACAATAAAGAGTTTTCAATCATGGTACTTATTGTGGACTGACTCCATGATTAAGTAATTGCAAATTATCGGAACGATGCTTCTGGACATAATTACAATCACTAGAGCCTAATTGTATATGTCCGATTGTCCCTTCGCTAGCTCAACAAAAGCTCAATTGGACTACATTTGAATTAGAAGAAAATTCTACGAGTTTGGGAATAATTTAATTGTGTTGATTTATTCGACGTGGAATTAAATTAGGTGGTTGTAAGGATTGTTCAACTAGAGAATTTGATTAAAAATTTTATTGAAAAATTAATTTGGAAAATCTAAGTGATTTTTGGAAAATTAATTTTGATCAACTAAAATTAAATTAATCAAATTAATTAAAATTAATATGATATTTTTGGAAACTAATTTTCAAGTCAGACAATTGATCCAATTGGTAATTGAACTTGAAAATTGGACCTGAGATTGTAAATTGGACTCGGGAGTGCAAAACCCAAAAACTAGTTGAACCGGGCCCGGTATGTGAAACTGGGTCGACGGTCCAACTGGTGGCTAGACCGAACTGGTCGGGTCGTTATTGACCCGAACCAAACCAGCTCGAGTGCCTTAAGGGTGTCGCACCTGCATCACCAGACACAACAGTGCTGGCGACTGTGACGACGGTGTCCTGGTGGCAAGTGGTGGTTGGTATTCGGTGGTTGAGCAGTAGAAAAGTTACACTCCTACTTGGATTATACTAGATAATTTAATTTTAGATTAACTATTCCAAAAATAATTTTATTTTAATAGTTTAATATTAAATTAAATTTCATACTTATCTTAATAGTATTTTATTAATTTAATATTGAAGTGATTATCTTAATATTAAGTTTAATTTAATGTTTATCTTGTAGATAAATATTCTTTTATTTTAATAAGATTTAATATTAAATTAATATAATTTATCAAGATAAATATTAGATTAAATTTAATATTAAAGTGATTAAGTTTAATCATAATTGAATTCTCTAAGTTCTTCCTAAATAAATAGAGCCTTGGGTCATTATTTTATGCACACATAAATTCAAGAGAAAGTTGTAGAGAGAAAATTCTCTGAAAAGATTATTCCAAAAAATTTCTAGAGATATTTTTCTGATTTACAACTTGACCCAAAAGTTCAGAAAAATTACATAATTACCCAACTGGTAATTTTGTGATTTTTTTTAATTCGAAGCGAGCTCATACTCGGCAGACGTGAGCTTGAGGATAGCGGAGAAGACTGCTCGATCCAATCGCTCATCTTAGATGAATAAAAAATGTACAATTTTGATTAAATATTTATTACTTTAGGTATCACAACCAAGACCTTGTTTTGGAATTTTTTTTAAAACTTTGATTTTTTCCCTAAATTTATTTTCTGCTGCATTTTCCAATCCCATTTTTCCTACAGAAATGAAATGAAACTACGATATAGAATGGTTGATACCTATGTAAACTTAGTAGAAAGACTAGAATACAGTCGGCATGCCAATAGGGTCATATGTGCATTTCTGTATGGGTTTGTTATCGACGTAGAGATTATGATATGGCATTCAGGATCCAACATTTGTTGCGGATCATCGAGTATTCATTATCTCTTTGGAGACCTTGGTGTGGTGTAGGGATATATTTGTATATGTATATACATTTTATGCCTACGGGCTTTGCACTTTAATCTTTTAGTGTGGTGTATTTTATGCTCACATGAGTTATCTCGGGGTGATGTAGTTCACCCACATGTCTAACTCTATTTTTATTAGGATTGCATTGGGCGAAACATTAAATTGAATTTTGAAATCAGAATATAAAATGTGTATTGGTTAAATGATGTTTGCAATGAATTGATAATTGACCGACTTCAAATGTGCAAACATTTAAAATAAAAATCGTGCAAATAAAATATATTTAATTAAAGTACGGTATCTACAAGCGAACAAGTTGAATTGTAATATAGTTTTATCTCACAACGCAACACCGGTAAGTATTTCAAGGATCTTACCCAAAGGAGGCTGGATTAAATCTAAAAATATTGTCCACAATAGCAGGTCTAAACAATAATTGCTAAAAATTATATTACGATGATTAATGCTAACAATTAAGGTCATAAAAAAATTAAACTAATGAACTTGAAAAATGAAAAAAGTCTCGAATAACAAGCAGAAGAGTGGCTCACTTCAGTGGTTGCAATTAACTTCAAATTCGAGTTTTGTTAGTGAATTAGTTATTAACTAACCAGTAGTACCTCTCGTCCTCTACTAATTAATTAATTGGCCAGTACTCATTTATCTTTCGATCTCACTTTTGTGACCGAGACAAATTACGATTTACTCGGAAAACTGATCTCTCAACGTCATTTAACCTAGATTACCGCCTAGGGTTGTCAATTCTAAGGTTTAAGCACACATAAATTATACCAACAATTCATATGGGAAACCCTCATTCTTCCGTTAATCATTCTCACATTCATTGAGTGATCTCTCTAAAGCACTTAGTCAGTCATCGATTCAACAACCATATTCTTTAAGATTAAATTAATCATGCAAGAACACAAATTAAATTAAAAGAGAGAAAGATAGAAATTGGTCCGTTTGAGAATCTTGATGCGTTCGGATCCGTAAAATCCTTTAACAGTTGTCAAGATATCATCATTTGCAAAAGAAACTTGTTAGAATTAAATGGGCCGAATCCTTATTTAAATAAAATACAGTAGTAAAATAAAATAAAAGTAAAATCCATATAGAACTACACTTCTTTTATTTTATTTTAGAATAAGGTTTTTTAAACCTTATTAAACTGCATCTATTTTATATTGATTAGAATAAGGTGTTTCAATCTTACTAGAATATGGTTTTACAAGCCTATAAATAGACATAGTCTATTCCTCTTGTAATTAATTCAAATTTGACATAGTAAATTTTCTTCTCCTCTGCCCGTGGTTTTTTCCCGAAAGGGGTTTTCACGTAAAAATCTGCGTGTTCTTTATTTTTATTTTATTTTATTTTATTTTTTCATAAATTGGTATCCGAGCTTCCGGGTAGTTCATCTTGATCACGATAATGGCATCTTTGAAGTATGAAATTCCACTGTTGGATCGCAAAACCAGATTTGCATTATGGCAGATTAAGATGCAAGCAGTTCTTGCGTAGATGGATCTAGAGGAAGCCCTGTTAGGGATAGATAAGATGCCTTCGACATTAACGGATGAAGAGAAGAAACATAAGGATTAAAATGTGTTAACACAATTACATCTACATTTGTGTAACGGAATTTTGCAGGATGTGATGAAGGAGAAGACCGCCGCTGGATTATGGAAGAGGTTGGAACACATGTATGTCAAAAACTCTAACAAGCAAGTTGCGTATGAAGCAGTGTCTTTATGCTTATCGTTTGGAGGAAGGTGCGTCTGTACACGAATACTTAACAATGTTTAAAGAAATTCTCTCAAACTTGGAGACCGTGGAGGTTCAGTATGATAAGGAAGATCTAGGGTTGATTCTACTTTGTAGCACCCCGAACCCGACCCAGACGTTATGACCGGATCCGACATGCCACATTGAAGCGTTCAAAACATTTTATATTGTTGATCCAGAAAAAACTTAGTGTTTTAAAAGATAATTCCATTATAGGTTAAAGTGAATGGAAGCTGTGCACCAGGTAGGAAACCGGAAAAGAGGTGGTGAGTCCATCGAACTGCTTAAGTACAAAGCTCCCTTCGGATCCAATCCTAGACATGCATACCGCCATTGCCACACCTTAACGTCATGGATATTTCTAGGAAACCGATTCGATTAAGTCATTTTTAGGAAAAGTGATTAATTTTGGAAAATACTTTCATTGCGGAAGCTTTGCTTGTTGTCGTGTTATTTTGAAATCAACTGTTGTTTTTGAAACCGCGCCCTAAAGCTATCCAATTTCAACAGTTAAAATAAGTATTACCTATCTTAGTAATACATATTAAAAACCATCAAAAATAAATAAGCGGCCTTATTACATTTAAAAGCCCAAAACCTCAAACGTAATTAAAAGGATGTCCAGTTCACCAGAAGAAAATCAAACTTTTAGAACGGGTGGCCACTCCGAATTCCCTCACAGCTCCAAGCCCACTATGGTTGGGGATTTCTTGCGTGGATGAAAATAAAAGGGAAAGTTTGGGGAAACTCAGTGTGTAAGGAAAACCCATTCAAAGTCCAAGTCAGCTCAAGCCCATTGGGCCTAAGCCCATTCAGGTAACAGTGGTACTGGGCCAGAGCCCTTTTCAGATTACAATAAACTGGGCCTTAGCCCCTTATTCAGATAACAGTATGGCCCATAGGCCCATTTCAAAATACATGCAACATCAATAACATATGCAAGCCCATTTGGGGAGACTACTCAACCCACCAACCACTACACTCCACCCGTACCAGCCATACACTCCATGTGGGGAACAGCTCAACCCACCCAGCCCAACACTCCACAGTTCCAGCCTTGCTGCTCAGTTAACAGTAAATTGAGGCAAAGCCTCCAGTACGTGGACAAGCCACTTTCAGTACTTCCTCCGTCAATATCCCAGTCCCATGCATCAGATAATAACAACATGGCATGCAGTAAATAACAACAGTCAAACATGCATTTAGGTTAATTTAACCCTATGGGTATTTCGGTAATTTATCTCCTAGGGGTAAAACTGTAAATTTTTCACTTTTAAAGGCATTTCAGTAATTTATCTATTTTAGGGTTTTTCATGCATATTTCTACCTTTCACGTACTAACAGAATCACTACCGAGGGTTCTTACCGAATTGGGCCCGTTGGCCCATCATTCCAATTTTGGCCCATTAAGCCCAAAAATATCGAGGGCACAGAAATCATTCACTTTGCAGTCCAAATTTTGCAGCTTACCAAAAACATTAATCGATTTACCTCACGAGCATTCGCACACTCGCAAATCTACAAAATACCGGTTTTTGGCATTTCGGCTTTTCGACTTTTGCCGATCTAGACTAAGAAAGAGGGTGTTAGTTACACACCTGTTTGCGACAATATGCTGACGAGATCCACACACGAACTGCCTACAATTGGATTACTAACACGTTAATCTAACTATTCAAATACAAACTACGTATTAACCCCTTACAATATTCGGCCAACCACACCTACAGATCATAGTAAGCTTATAAGAAAACAATAAGCAACCCATTAACAATTTTTTGTCAATGTTTACCACATAATCATAATTTCACTGCAAGCTGTCTTCCTGAGCAACAGTCACTAAATTATTTATAACTGGAGCTACGAAACTCCAAATCAAGTGCCGTTAATTTTCCCTGAAAATAGACTCATATATCTTCTATCCATAAAATTTTCAGAATTTTGGTATGGCCAATCAATACCAGATTTTTCTTAAAGTTTCCCATGTTTCACTGTTTGACTAATCTGACCACTCTTCATTACAAATCAAATTTCTTATTGTACAGAATTCAAAATATGTTCTAGTTTATTTCATTTGAAACTAGACTCATTAAGCTTTAATTACATAATTTATTCAGCTTCTAAGTCATCTCCCACAATTTATGGTGATTTTCCAAAGTCACGTTACTACTGCTGTCCCAAGCAGATTTATTACCAAATCACTCTTTCATACACCTATCTTGCATTCATGTTATTTAAACATGTATATCACCAATCAATCATCACATATCTATGATTTTTACTTAAGCATAATCTCCATTTCATCATTTTAAAGCACAACATGTTAGCCGATTTTTCCCTTTAGCATCTAAGGCACATGCATGCTCATTTGTTTGGCTCAACTTCACATATCTTCCATTTTTCATCAAAAGAACATGAAACAACAACCATTTCCTTCATTTTAATTCATGACTAAATGCTCACAACACAACTAAAAATCAAAATACACTTCAAGAGTTAAGGTAGAATCAAGAAGAACTCATGAACCTCAAAATAGAAGCAAGGTACCAAGAACTTACCTTCAATTTTCCTCCTCCTAATGACCGAATACTCAAGAGCTTTCTCCTCTCCTTTCTCTTCTCTAACTTTAGGCTATGATGAACAAAGATGAACAAAACTTTGTTCTTTTCACCCCTTTTTCTTTTAATAAAACTTCATATTTCATCCATTTAATTCTTTAATACAAAAGACATGAAATTCTTATCATGAAACATTTACCTAACCCATTATCATGAAACATTTACCTAACCCATTATCATGGAACATTTACCTAACCTATTATCATGGAACATTTACCTAACCTTTTATCAATTTGTATCAATTTGTACCATAAATTATGGATATCAAGTGTACATTTTGTCTACAACAACATGATGGCTAGCCACTTCATGTAAAATGGGAGGTTTGTCATGCAAATCCTCCTATTTTGCACTCCTATTTATTTGGCCACTTCAATTTAATCTATAGCATTTTCAAACATTTTCACATAGGTCTTATTTCATAATTTCACCCCCTTTTTCTTATGGAACAAAAATTAACTAAAATTGTCGGGTTCTATCTTAAGTTTGGGCTTTCTAGAGGCCCACTAACATAATTAAACCTATGCCAACATTCACAGGATTCCCGAAAATTGGGGCGTTACATACTTTGTTCGTTGCCCCGTCTTATTCAACATTTAGAAACACGATTTTATATAGCCGCAAATCTCTCACAGTTGATGAGGTTTATGATCCTTTGACCTCGTATGATAAGATGAAACATCTTGTGGTTAAACCCAACTCTCAGGGAGAGGGTCTCATTGTTCGTGGAAGACAAGATCAGAATACTGATGATGATCATGGAAGGACACAGGAACGAAATCCTCGCAGTAAATCTAAGGGTTGATCGAAGTCTTCAAACAGAGGTAAAACTTGTAACTACTGCAAGAAGAAAGAACATATTAAATCTGAGTGCTATAAGCTACAGAACAAGATTAAAAGAGAGGCTGTGAATCAAAAGGGAAAACAGCCAGAAAATTCTAGTGAAGCTGATGTTGTAGAAGACTACAGCGGTGGTGAACTTCTAGTCGCTTCTATCAACAATTCTAAAGTGAGCAAGGAGTAGATACTTGATTTAGGCTGCACCTTCCACATGAGTCCCAATCGGGATTGGTTTACAACTTATGAAACAATGTCTGAAGGTGTTATTTTGATGGGAAATAATGCTTCGTGTAAAATCATAAGTGTTGGAACAATTAAAGTTAAGATGTTTGATGGAGTTGTCAGAACACTTAGTGACGTACGAAATGTTCCAGAATTGAAAAAAAATTTAATTTCACTGAGTACTCGTGACTCAAAAGGGTACAGATACACAGCTGAAAGTGGGGTTTTAAAGATTTCTAAAGGTTCCCTTGTTGTAATGAAAGGGCAGAGAAAGACTGTCAAGTTATATTTTTTGCAGGGTTCTATTTTTACTAGTGATACAGCTATCGCTTCCTCTTCCTTGTCAGATGATGATATTACTAAAATTTGGCATATGCGGCTAGGGTAAATGAGTGAGAATGGCATGGCAGAATTGAGCAAAAGAGGACTTCTTAATGGGCAAGGAATTTGCAAACTAAATTTTTATAAGCATTGTGTTTTTGGGAAGCAAAAGAGAGTTCGATTCACCAGAGGAATCCATAACACGAAGGGAATGTTGGAGTATATTCATTCTGACCTGTGGGGGCCATCCAGAGTGCCTTCGAGAGGTGGAGCTAATTATATGCTAACCTTTATTGATGATTTTTCCAGAAAAGTTTGGACGTTCTTCTTAAAGTAGAAAAGTGATGTGTTTTTTTCATTTAAGTCTTGGAAAATTATGATTGAAAAACAGACAGGAAAACAAATAAAATACCTCCACACAGACAATGACTTAGAGTTCTGTTCTGATGAGTTTAATAAATTGTGCAAGTCAGAAGGGATCGTGAGACACTTGACAATTCATCATACTCCACAGCAAAATGACGTTGCAGAACGAATGAACAGAATGATCATAGAGAAGGTTCGATTTATGTTGTCAAATGCCAACTTACCAAAATCGTTTTGGGCTGAAGCAGCCTCTACTGCATTTTTTTGATCAACCGGTCCCCATCCGTTACCATTGAGAAAAAGACTCCACAAGAGGTATGGTCTGGTAATCCTACTAATCATTCTGATTTAAAGATCTTTGAGTGTCCTGCGTATGCTCATGTTGATAATAGAAAATTGGAACCGAGAACCATTAAATGTGTTTTTCTTGGTTATAAAGCTGGTGTAAAAGGGTATAAGTTATGGTGTACTGAAAATAGAAAAGTTGTGATTAGTAGAGATGTTGTTTTTTGATGAAACTGCTATGCTACCTAACTTATCTCTTAAAGACTCTTCCAATAAAGAAAATCAAAAGCAAGTAGAGCAACAGATTAATACAGAGTCGACTCCTCAAGCCAGTACAAAAATTGATAATAGAGTTACTTTTTCACCGTAATATTCTGTCACCAAAAACAGAACTAGAAGAGAAATTAAACCTCCAAATAAGTATGCCGAAGCTGATCTAGTTACTTATGCTTTAAATGTGGCTGAAGATATAGATGCGAATCAAGAACCATCTAATTATTCTGAGGTAGTTGGCTGTGAAGACTTGGAAAAATGGATGTTTGCTATGCAAGAGGAGATGAAATCACTTCACAAAAACAGAACATGGGATCTTGTGAAAATTCCTAAAGGAAAAAAGGCTATTCTTGTAAATGGGTGTTTAAAATGAAAAAAGGGGGTCCAGGAGTTGAAGAACCCAGATATAAAGTAAGGCTTGTTGCAAAGGGTTACAGTCAAATCTCAAGAGTGGACTTCACAGATGTGTTCTCCTAGTTGTAAAGCATAGTTCGATTCGAGCTTTGCTTGGTATTGTGGCCATGCATGATTTGGAGCTTGAGCAGTTAAATGTAAAAACTGTATTTTTGCATGTAGAACTTGAGGAGGATATTTACATGCAACAACCAGAAGGTTTTACAGTTTCAGAAAAAAAGGACTATGTTTGCTTGCTGAAAAAAATTCCTTTACGGTTTGAAACAGTAACTAAGGCAGTGGTACAAGAGGTTTGATTCCTTTATGACTTCTCATGATTTCAAAAGAAGTAGTTTTGACAGTTGTGTTTACTTTAAGAAAAACAGTGATGATTCTTTTGTATATCTACTTCTTTATGTTTATGACATGTTGATAGCACCAAAAGATAAAGGAGAGATAAGAAAGGTCAAAGCCCAACTAAGTGAAGAATTTGAGATGAAAGATTTAGGACCAGCAAAGAAGATACTTGGTATGGAGATTCTCAGAGATAGAAAAACAAGTAAATTGTACCTAAGTCAGAAGAGGTACATTGAGAAAGTTCTTTGTAGGTTCAATATGCAGAGTGCTAAGCCTGTTAGTACTCCTTTAGCAGCCCATTTCAGACTTTCATCGGCTTTGTCTCCACAATCAGATGATGAGATTGAGTACATGTCACATGTTCCATACTTTAGTGCAGTGGGATCTCTCTTGTACGCTATGGTTTGATCACGTCCAGATTTACCATATGCAGTCAGTGCAGTTAACAGATATATGGTGAATCCCGGTAAAGAACACTAGAAAGTAGTTCAGTGGATCTTAAGATGCTTACAAGGTACTACTGATGTTTGCTTACAGTTTGGAAGAACTAAAGATGGAGTCATTGGGTATGTTGATGCTAATTTTGTTGGATACCTTGATAGAAAAAGGTCTCTCACAGGTTATGTCTTTACAATCGGAGGTTGTGCAATCAGTTGGAAAGCCACTTTACAAACTACAGTCGCTTTGTCTACCACTGAAGCTGAGTACATGGTGATTACTAAGGCTTGTAAAGAAGCTATCTGGTTGAAGGGACTCTTTAGTGAACTCAATAAAGATCTTCAAATCAGTACAGTATTTTGTGACAGTAAGAGTGCAATCTTCCTTACAAAAGATCAAATATTTCATGAGAGAACAAAACACATTGATGTTTGGTATCATTTTGTTCGTGATATTATTGCTCGTGGTGATATTGTTGTGAGCAAAATTAGTACTCATGAAAATCCTGCAAATATGATGACTAAGTCACTTCCTATAACCAAGTTTGAGCATTGCTTAGACTTGATTGGTGTCCATTGTTGAAGTTAAACCCTTAAGGGGTTTTATGGAAGAGGTGGAGAACTTGTTCGTTGAGAGTTCACGATGAAGAACTTGTTCATTGAGAATTCATGTCAAGGTGGAGATTGTTAGAATTAAATGACCCAAATCCTTATTTAAATAAAATATAGTGGTAAAATAAAATAAAAGTAAAATCCATATATAACTACACTTCTTTTATTTTATTTTAGAATAAGGTTTTTAAACCTTATTAAACTCCATCTATTTTATATTGATTAGAATAAGGTGTTTCAGTCTTACTAGAATATGACTTTACAAGCCTATAAATAGACATAGTCTATTCCTCTTGTAATTAATTCGAATTTGACATAGTAAATTTTCTTCTCCTCTGCCCGTGGTTTTTTCCCGAAAGGGTTTTCACGTAAAAATCTGTGTGTTCTTTATTTTATTTTTCACAAAAATGATGAAAATACTTAACAACGAAGACTAGACTCAAATCAATCGAAGTCGAAGAACAATAAAAAAAACTATTTTTACTAGAAAATAAAATCTAAATTAAAATCTTAAATCTACTAACTAAACCCTAAAATGGCTTGGCAAAAATCTCCGCACCTTAACCTATGTTCAACTATATATAGGAAAAGTTAACTACTCAATTTAGGTCAAATACAAGCCTTAATCACACTAAATATGGGTTATACAGACAGAAACATCCTTAATGAATTTTTTTCCCTCCGTTAGACCTGTGTCGCGACACACAACTTTGAATGTGACTTTTTGAATTGGCTCGGTTGTTTTGCGACCCCGAAAGCTTGTGTTGCAAATGATTATCGTTCTTGATGCCTTGGGGCCTAAAAGTAGGTGTCATGCACACTCAATGAAGCTCATTAAGAGTACCTTAAGGTCAGTAGTGGCCCAATGGATCAACTAACTCGAAATATTGCGTAAACATGCTTATTTGTAATAACTTAACTCTAAGCTATGAAAATTGAAAGTACAATAAAATATACTAAAATGGCTAGAAAACAAACTCATTAAGTGTCAAAAAGTACCTAAAATGCCACTACGATTTGTGCCAGGTTAATAATACAGAATGGTATTACAGGTACATATATGTGAAATGTGTTTCAAGATAGCATGTTAAAGACCATGAAAATCGATTTATACGTGCCGAAAGGGCCGATATGAAAATATAGCGGAACAATAGATTCAATACGGAAATGGGATAATGATACATGAAATGAAATTGAATGTATTAATGCTAATAGAGAGTAAGGTTTGATTTGTTGTATTGATATAATTAATTGGCGACAATTGATATGGAAATGTATGCATGATTGGTAATAGATTGATAACATGATATGTGTAAATTAGATTAAACTTGATGGCATCGAATGAAATTGAAACACTTGATATGATATAGTTGGAATGTGATCTTGTAATGACATATATTTATCTTGTTACCATGTTATTTATATGACTTGAACTATGGAAGTACCAATGAGCTTTATCACTCAACATCCATTTTGTTTATTCCGTGCGTAGGTATAAATGAATCTCGAGGTTACGAGAAGTGATCCAGCATTCGAATAGTAATACTTGACTAAAAAATATTTATATAGTTCCTTTTATTTCGATAAGTGGTATGTACCTAGGTTTTAAGTCGATTTTGTATCAAAATGGTCATTGTGAATTCTGAATTGGTGTTGTGGTTTGAGGCAATTCATAAATTGTTAATTACATATATGTGTATATGTTCATGGCATAGGTGGGTTGAAATGGTTGAAATTGTTATATGTTTGAATGTGAAATAATGATATGTGTAATGTATAGATACAATTGATGAAAATGGATAAAATTAAGCATAAAGAAATGGTTAGAATGTTGAATTGGTTGAATTGGAATATATTTTGAATTTTTTGAGTGACTTGAATAGGTACCATTTAAACCATTTGCAAAACAGACGGTCACGTCACGACATCGAGTCCTAAACATCATGACGAGGTTAAGTCAATGAGTTGCATCGCAACGAAGAACCCTTGAAGTCACGACGTCAACCTAATAGTTTGTAAACTTTACAAATTGGTCCTTATTCGACCTGAGTCATTTGAAGAGCTTTCGTAAGCTTGTATAGAACCTGTAAATAAATGTATGTCATATTGTGAGTGGGTATTATAATTGATAGCACGTATACATTGTTAAATAGAGTTGTAGTTGATCGTAGTTGCTCCGACAACGAATGTGGCATTTCATAACTCGAACTTGATGATCGGGTCAGGTATGAGGTGTTACATTACTAGTGTGGAAATATGGATTTGATATTTAGTAGTTGACTATGATTGCTTAACGATGATAAGCATGGTTAATAATGGCTTCGAAGAAGGGCTATGTCATTTATTAGTAATGTCAAGAACTTTTTAAAAGGCCTTGGTATGTTTGGCTTGGTTATATGTTCTAAGAGGTGAAAGAGCTACAAATTTGATAACACACATTGTTGAGACTAGACTACTGAGATTTCACATCTTTGAAAATCTTCCAATTAAAGTCCTCACATTACTACTGCAAAATAACATTAGAGTCTATCATGGCTAAGTATTACTACTTAGGTAAAAGGAATTTTTTTTTTACCAATATCTTTGCCTGGTAGAGGTTTTTCCCTTTCTTTCTTTTTTCCTTTTAGTTCCCTTAGGTTTGTTTTCCTTTGGGACGCTTTCCTTACCCATTTTCTTTTCCCACGATTTTTTTCTAAGCATTGGACTTTAGCCTTTTGGTTCTTAATTTCAAGTTGCAACAAGATGTCTTCCAAACATTAATGATTAACTAGAAATGAAAATGATCTAGACTTGAACTGCCTTTTTTGTTTTTTCTTTTGACGGAGAAGGCTTTTATAAAGAAGGGAGCGTTGTAGCGACGTAAAAATTTTAGCTTGGCTTGGTCGCTAATTGTGGCGATTTATTGGAAACTTAAAAAAACCGAGGTTCGATTTTTCTAACAAAAAGCGAGTCGCCACCGATCCTTTTTCTTTGATGTGATCGGACACTTATTAGATTCCTTTTTTAAAATAAAGAGAAGGCCGATTTAGGTCTACGTTAAAATTTAGAGAAGAATTAGGGTTCGGGAGTCGGTTACGCGCGATGAAGGTATTAGCACCCTCGCGATGCCCAAAATTGGTATCTTATAAACACGTGTTGTCTTGATTTTCAAAAATACGAGTTCAATGTAAGATTTAATCGTGATCCGATTGAAACACAAGAATTTTCAAATTTTTTTTTTGAATTTTGAGAAGGATATACCGTTTTAACACGAGTCAATTAATATTCGCCCAACATAGCGATGAAATCGATGACTTAAATGTTAAATCGGTACGTTGCCTCGCTTATTGAAAATTAATTAGAAAAAGATTTTCGTTTAAACGTAAAGCAAATTGACATGAAATAAAGATAAATAAATGACAGATCTAGAAGTGCATTGAAACAAATATAAGTGTGATAATAATATTATAAACAATAAAGATATAATGTAATACTAAAATTAAATATGAGATTGAAACAATGAATGTATATACGTAATAATGACAATAAGAATATGTACATAAAATAGGAATAATATGGGTACATAATATATATACGTACATAACATATTTAAAATGAACATATACAATATACATATATAACAGACCTATGCTAATAATAATAGCAAAAATAGTAACAATAAAAGATATATGTACACCAAATAACATATAATAATATTGAAATAAAATAGTAAGTGGAAATAATAAGTATAATAATAAATATAATGATATATGAAAATAAAACTATATATATAGAATATGTGTACAAGAATAAAATATATGTGCAAATATTAATGATAAATGTAGTAGGAATAAAACAAATGTAATAATAATATATATCCAATATGATAAAAAATAAACATATGCATATAATAGAATTTAAAAAAAATACGTATACATGGGATAATATGGAAATATGTACATGGGGTAATATATACAAAAATTTAACTAATAATATTGAAAATACATGTTCATAATATATATAAAACGTATATATAATATAATATTAAAACATTTACATAATATATACACATATAGTTACAATGTTAAAAAATATATTAATATTAATAATAATACTAATATTACATAAAGATATACTTATATATATATATTAAAGATATATGCATATATGATATAATACATGAATAATATGATATTTAATATATACGTAATATGTATAATAAAAATAATAATATACATAATATATAAAATATATACGTATATAACAAAACATATGCTACGGTTAATGATTATAATAGTAATGGTATTAAAATACAAAAAAAGAACAACGTAGCATAACAAAAATACTATATATATAAATCAATGTACATATATAGAAATAAATACTATTATAATAATAATAAAAATAAATATAATAACAATATTGAAATACAAAAACAAATACAATAAAGATATTGAAATAAAGTAATAAAAATAAGCCTATACGTAAATATATATATACGTATATACTAAAACATATATAAATATTGGTAATAATAATGATAATAATAATATTGAAATATAAAAGCAAGTATAGCATTAAAAATATTATAATAAAATAAATAAATAAACTAAATACAAATACATATATGTATACGCATATAACAAGAGTACATACTAATAATAATAATAATAATAATAATAATATCAATAATATAAAAATAACAAGGATATTTAATAAAAAATGAAAATAAACAAAAAAAAGGACTAAAACTAAACTAAAAACAAAGTTGTGGGGCAGATTTGAAAAGAAAATAAGGAGGAGAGGACCAGATTGCAATATGCGCGCAACATGGGAGGACCAAAATAGCAATATCCCCAGTCATTAAAACGTAGCGCTTGGTACAGGGCTAAATTGAAAACCTCAGAGAATTAGGTGGCCAAATTGCAAAATCGTAGGAACTTAATTGCGAACTCTCTGAAAAGCGGAAGGGCCAAATGCGAAAATTTCCCTTCCGCTAAAAAACACGCAGATCCTGACCTGGAGCGGGTCGGGTCGACCCGACCTGAGGCCCAAAACGGCGTCGTTTTTATTTAAAATGGGGAAGACCAAAACGGTGCGTTTTGGTCCCCTACAAAAGTCAATTTTTTTTTTGAAAATTTTCATTTTTGCAACAGAAGAAGAAAAAAAGAAAAGAAGAGAGGGGAGAAGGGAGAGAATCCGGCCAAGGGGGCACCGGTCCGATCATTGGCCCGTCGTCGGCGCCGGCGCTGGCCACCGTGGAGAGGTAAAATTTCCTTTTTTTTGTTTTTTATTGTTTATATTTTTTATACGTATATGTATAAGTACAAGTAGAGAAGAAGAAAAAAATAAAATAAAAAAGGTAAGGCCGATTCAAAATAAACTAAAAAATCACCTTTGATTTCTTGTTTTTGACTTTCGATTTTGGGATATCTGTTTTGGTGTTGTTCTTGTGTTATTTCTTCCTTCAGATCACTGTTTGCGTGTATATTGAAATTGTTTTGTATTTTGATTGTGAAATCCGTTTTTTTTCATTAACATTGCCTCCTCTTTACCACGTTCTTGAATCGGGTTTTTATAACCCTTTTACATACATTTTCTATTTGTTTTTGTCCTGTCTTCTGTTTTGTCTTTGCAGGGGATGGACAAACTGTGGAGCAGAGCTGGTGGATTTGATGAGTTGGTAGCCGATGCACAGGGGGTGTTAGGGGCAAGTGGGGGGTAGGTTCGGTGGAGAGCTGGTTAGGGTTAGGGGTAATTGGGCTTCTGTAATGGGTTTTGGGATTTGTTTGGTTTTAGTATTGGGCTAAGGGTTAAGTGGGCTTGGGTTATAATTAATTGGGGTTTGATTTGTAAATGGGTTCCGGGTATGGGTCTGGTTGTAAATGGGTTTGGGTAGGTTCAGTTTAGTTGATGGGTTGTTGGAGATGTTAGGTAGTGGTTGGTTTAGGGATTAGTGGGTCTGTTTTGGTTTTAGTGGGCCAACCAGGTTTGGGCTGGTGTTTTATGGGTCTTGGGGTTTGGTGGGTTATGTATTGGGTAGGTTTAGTTTATATTGGGCTGTGGGTTATTAATATTTTGGGTTTGGGTTAGTATTTAGAAATGAGTTGGCAAAATTGGGTATGTACAAGCGCTTTATCTTGGGTCCAGTTAGAATAATGCTCTAGAATATATAGGGTGATTATAGAGCATGAATGCTTCATTAGGATGTGATGAGATGACTTGATGATATTGTGTGGGAATAGGTATAACACAAAAAATAGGGGTAGCTTATTATGATTCTTAACACCGTAGGGGGTGGTTCACATTGTAGGTGGTATGAAGAGCCACTGGGTGGTTCATATATATCATGAGTTGAAAGGGTACATAGAGGTTGATCAATCATTGTATAGATAATGCCTTGAATGGCTATTTTAAAATAGGTATCAAAGCCACGCCTAATGAAGTTACTTATGTTTAGGCCAGGTTGTTCTTATGAAATATCGTGACATTCATGCTTTACAAGACTTTTTGTCTATTATAAAAAATAGTCTTGACAAACATACTTGGGGTACGGTGAGGTGCCCTTGGTGGTGCAAATAAAGCACTTATTGGTATTGTAGCGAAGGCCTCTCTGATGTTCGAGTAGCTGGCTTCTTGGATTTTGGCAAAGTACTCTATGGGTGGCTCCCTAATGGTACATGAGAGTGGTTCCTTGGTGTGATGGCGAAAACCCCCTTAGGTGTTGTAAAAGTACTCATTGGGTGGCCATCGATAGTATGAGTAAGGGACCTTCTAGTGTGTGGGTGAAGGGTTCCTTTGGATGCTGACGAAAAACTCATTGTATGGTCCTTTGATGGTGTAAGCAATTGGCTCCCTTGGCATTAAAGTGGGCCCCCTTGGTTGCCCTCTATTGACCTCTTCCTATAGGGCCTACAAGGAGTACTTCTTTTGGAATATTTGAAGGAAATATCTTTGTTGCCCCCCAAAGTTGGAAGCTAAAAAAACCAAAATATTGTAAAAATTTCAAAATACTCCATAATGCTAAAAGCTTCAAGAGACACAGAAATAGAGAAAAATGAAAGTACTTGAGGGGATTGAGTCATAGATTCTCACTTAGGGAAGAGACATGATCTTTAGCTCAATTCCTGCAAATAATGCTAATTTTTATAACACAAAAATTGGGGTGGCTTGAGACGGTTTACATCGTGTATAGTGAACCACTAGAACAGGGGTGGTTCACATCATTGATGGTGCACAAAGCCACTGAGAATAGTGTTTTTTGGGGGTTTCATGAGCTTGGGGAGTTTCTTGGAAGGAATTTGGTAGAGCTTTTACATATCTCCTAAAGCCTCTTTCTTCTTATGATGGAGAAAGTTTTTATAAAGTAGAGAATTTTGATGTAGATCCCATTGGAATGATGCCTTACTATATAAGAATGGTTGTAGTGGTATAAACGCTTCATTAGGATGCGATGGAGTTACTTGATATTAATGCGTGAGAATAAATATAACATAAAAGTTAGAGTGGCTTATTATGATAGTTTACATCATCGGGGATGCAAAGAGCCACTAGAATGGAGATTATTCATATAGTAAAAGACGCGAAAAACTATTGAGAATGATGAATTTTAGGGTCGTATGAAATTCAAGTGTTTTAGGGAAGGCTTTGATATAGCATTTATATGTCTTTGGAAGCTTTTTGTTCCTTGTGATGGATGGAGATTTTATTGGGGGAGAATTTTGACATGGTTACATTAGAATGAAATCCTACAATACTAAATATAATAAAATTTGGTCATTTTCATTCTCTAATTAATTAACAAATAAAATAAGTTCGTTCCATAAAGAAAAAACCTGACTAATAAATAAGGAAATGATTGTATGAAACAGTGACATCACGTCATCTATATCCCTTTCCAATAGTTTTATGCCACATCAGTACTCTTATCCTGAATTTCAAGATTTTATCCTGAAAAAAATCAAATCCAAATTAAAATACTAAAATTCAGGATAAGAATACTGATGTGGCATAAAACTATTGGAAATGGATACAGATGACGTGGCGTCACTGTTTCATACAATCCTTTCTCCTAATAAATAAGACTAAGAGGAGGAAAATGTAGTCTTTTTCTTGCAATTTCCTTTTCCTGAATTGTAGTATTTTAATTTGGATTTGATTTTTTTCAGGATAAAATCTTGAAATTCAGGTTAAGAGTACGGATGTGGCATAAAACTATTGGAAATGGATACAGATGACATAAAACTATTGGAAAGGGATACAGATGACGTGGCGTCATTGTTTCATACAATCCTTTCTCCTAATAAATAAGACTAAAAGGAGGAAAATGTAGTTTTTTTCTTGCAATTTCCTTTTCCTGAATATACTGTTGGCTAAATTGTCTCCTAGGAACTAAATAATTATAGCCAAGATATTTCAAGAACCCACAAAATATATATTTTTTTCATTTTTATATAATCGATTATTCAATTTAATAAATAAATATTTTGTTTTACTTTCATTAAAGTTTTCGAGTTTAATCTTTGAAAATATATATTTTTTTGAAACAAATACTTTTATTTTGTATATTTATGGTATGAATTTTTATTGAATGATTATTGAAGTTTTGGCATAATTACTAAATATAAAATTTATAAGTTTTAAGTATTTAATTTAGAAATTTACTATAAATTTTTTAGTCTGATTATATGTTGTTGCTATATGTTAGTGCGTTGTGGGTTAAGCTATAATAAGACAGTGAAGAGAAGGCACATTATTATTGCTATGTGCTAACTGCATGTCTGTCTATCTTTTGGCACTTCCACAAATGTAGCTTTCCTAGCTAACTCATAAGATGAAAGGCAAAATATGGTCCACTAGACTTGTCTAGAAAAATATAGTCCACTGATAAAACTTAGGGTCATCAGCTTCAACTGCAATATTAATGGCCTTGTTCCCATATGATACCTGCTATCGTTTCAGTATTGATTAATATTAATTATATTGTTATGTATTCCTTTATACTAATTGATGTAATATTTTGAATTTTTAAATAGTTTCTTAATGTTTTATATTTTGATGTTTTTATCACCGTTATATTAAAAAATATATAATTATTAAATTGGTTTATTCAACATAGTTATAACTATAATTTCAGCATTTATATTTTCATTTACATATATGTATGTAATTTAGTTATATTTTCATGTGCATATAATATAAAATTTATTAAAATTTTGAAAGTAAGCTACAAATATAAATATATATATATATATATAAGTTTTTGAAATATATGTATTGTACTAAAATAATACTTTGAAACATATTCGCACTTACATATTAAAAAAAAATCAATATATCTATTTCACAGTATTAACTAATTTATAATTACTGATAATCCAAAAAAAAATTTAAACTTATCAATTATGGATCTTTCATGTAGTTTTTATATTTAAATTGGCCCCTCCTATAATTAGTTAGTCATAATTGAAAGTACCAAACTATATATAATGAAAATATCATAAGCAACCTAACACTTATAACTTCTATCATGTTATTTGAATATGTGAAAGGCTTTTCTAATGTTCAATTCGATATTATTTGGAGTAATAATAAAGTTGATTCATACCGGGTACAATAATAATAAAGTGTTGTCACATATGCTTTATAAACCAAAGGAGTTGACATATGCTACAATATAAAAACAAATAATAAAAAAATTATCATTATTTTGAGGTAAATTTAAGTATTTTTTACATGGTTAATATATTTTTCATATTTATTTTACAACCTATAACGGTTAATTTTATCAAGATTAATGGTTATTCAGTTAACTTTATCAAGATTAATAGTTATTCTTTTTAATAATGTTATTTTTTAAATTCAAATTTAATCTCTCTTGAAGAAAATATATTTCTAAAGTTTAATAAGAGAAAAGGATGATGATGAATGAAGTGCATTGATTAATTGTGTGCAGAAATTTTATCATCTTCCATTGGAAAACTATACCACAAAAATTTTATCCACAATTATATATCAATTTCAGCATTCCCCTTCTAAAACATTGCTGATATTCCAAAATAAATGTTAATTGTATCTTAATTAATACATTTACCATCCACGTTGAAAACTGCCCACCAATTTTCCAGAGGAAGAAAACAAAGTAAAAATAAAAGTGTAGGTTGAAGGAAATTGGGAAGAAAACCAACTTTTATTCATTAGTTCTCAGCCTTTTTTCCAACGAAAATCCAAAAAGGATTAAAACCCAGAAATCAAGAAACAAAGGCCAATAACTCAAAGAAAGAGAAAAGCAAAGGTAAAGAACATGGTTTTTCTGAGTACAAATTCAAACAAATGGAGAGACAAAGTTAATAAAAAGCTTAGAAGCCTGGAGGCTTGTAGGCAATGAAACTAATGCACTGCACTTGACGCACGTTGTCGAAGCCAATGATTCTAATGAATGCATTGGGGTATGCCTTCTTGCATTCCTCAAGCTCCTCCAACACCTGAGCCGAGTCGGTGCACCCGAACATGGGCAGCTTCCACATGGTCCAGTAGCGTCCATCGTAGTACGTGGGTAAGCTCGAGTACTTACGGTGCACGAATCCCTCCTGCACATGCATATAAAACACACTTAATCAACTCAAATATCCCACTAAAAAGTGGAGGAATGGAATAATTTAGAGCTCGAAAACACCTCCAATTCGAACTCCAAGCAAGGAACCCATTTTGAGCGAAGAAGGTAATCTACTTCCTTAGCCAACTGCACGGGTGTAAGATCGGGGAGGTATGAGAGAGTCTCGAACTTCTTCTTTCCAGTAGGAGGCCACACCTAGAAAACAACACCAAATATAAAACAAATTTTCATTCAAATTTCCACCAAACATTACACTAGAACTTAAACAAAAAAAACTGATATAAATTTACCTGCATGCATTGCACTCTGCCGCCATTGCTTGCGAGAGAAGTAATGTCGTTGTTGGCCTTCCTGGTGACTGGGAAAGCAGAGGCAGACTTGAGGCCGGTGAAAGGGGTGACCATGTTAGCCTGTGCCGGAGAGGCAGTGGCAATGGTAGCCGATGAGATCATTGAGGAAGCCATTGCTAGTAGTGGGTACTAGTAGTGTATGCTAAAGCTAACTATATCTCCCGTTTATTTCCCTCAGTGCCAATGTCCTATTTATAATGATGGACTTTGGGTATAACATCCTATGGTTAAAAAAGTTTGAGGTTGATTTAGGAGAAGGGGTTTCCATAAACACCTTTATCAAATATGAAAATTTAAAAAATAACCCTAATAATATATAATTGTATATAAACTCACCAAATATATTGAAAATATGTTTGTGCATTGTGGATTAAGCTTTAATAAAAACAGTGAAGAGAAGGTGCATTATTATTGCTATCTGCATGTCTATCTATCTATCTTTTGGCACTTCCACAAATGTAGCTTTCCTTGCTAAATCAAAAGATGAAAGGCAAAATATGGTCCACTAGACTGTATAGAAAATATAGTCCACTGAATAAACTTAGGGTCGTCAGCTTCAACTACAATATTAATGGCCTTGTTGCCATGATAGTTTATATCATTTTAGTATTGATTTGTATTGATTAATATCAATTATATTGTTATGTGTATTTGTTTATGCATGTTTTGATTTTTTTTTTAAATAACTTTTTACTCATATATATTATAATGTTTCACGCTCTCAACAGACATGAAAATTTTAATTTTTTTAAATGTGGTATCAGGGGCGAAGCCAGAAAAAATTTTTAGGGGGGCCGAATGAAATTTTAATTTTTTATAGTCTAAATATTTATAATTTTTAAAGGACAAAATAGAATTTTTATAATTTTGGGGGGCCAAAGTACAATTTTACCTTTACTAATTTAAAATTTTAAAAAAAATTCAAAGGCCTAAACATAAATTTTCCAATTTAGGGGGGCCAGGGCCACTGCTAGACCCCTGGATTCGCCACTGTGTGGTATATCTATTTTATTGACAATAATAAAGCAATCTATATAAATATATTATTTTAAATTAATAGGAAATAATCATTTATATTTATAATCTGGTTTATAAATTTGAGTTAAAATATGACATATCCATTTGTATAAATTTTAAATTATTATTTATATAAGATGGATTTTAAATTTAACTTTACACAAATTTTTTTAACAAATGATTGTTAATTGGTTGAAACAGCATACACCCAATTAATGTTTTTAAACTATTTTTTTTTGTTTTTTTTATCATAGTAATTATAAAATAATAATTTTATTTATAAATATGTTAACTAAGACAATTAGTCTATAAAACAAATTAATTAAATGTAACCCATATCCATTTTCACCAATAATTAATTATCAGATTTTTTGTTAATAATTAAATTAAAAAATTTAAATTGAGAAAAAAAAATTCATTTTTCATTTTTAAAATAAAAAAATTTCAAATTCTTTAAAACTGCATGGACAAAGATAATGTAATTAATTAATTTCATTGTGCTAACAGCTTTTGTTTTTAATTACTATAAAATGTTTAAAATCAAATGTTTAAAAATGATAAAAAAATAAAAAATTATAGTTGTAAAAATATTTAATAAGATAATTATAACTATAGTGGTGGAGTATGATCTTTTCTGTTAAACCGAAACTATATGACATTCATAAAGTATGTGCATACAAACTGGATTTTCTGAGGTGACATACATACATACATGTGCCAATAGTTGATTAATCTGAAATATCAATATTCTGAATTTGCTATTGTGAATTGTTCTGTGTTATGTTTCTGTATACTTATGTGGGTGCACAGATTTTGCTCTTGGTGAAACTCACACTAAGCTTCATAACTCACTCCTTTTTATTTCTATCTTTACATATTACTCACCAGGTTAGGACGTGGACACGACATCTATAATACCTCTAACCTATCTTCGTCACCTGATTAGGGTTATGGAGCATTACTGTACAAAGCAGAACCTTAAACTTCAAAATAGAACAATAATTCAACTTAAGCATAAATTTCCAATAACTAATTCCAATTATAGCAAGCATACACATTTGGCCTTAACTTTAGCTTTCAGGACCCTAAAAACAATTTGAGATTAATCAGGGGTCAATTCGAAACAAATCAAAAAATTTGAGAAAAGTTTGAAAATTTTGAAAAACATGGTTCACACGGCCATGTGACATAGCCCAGACCGTGTGGACCTTTGAAGTAGGGACACACGACCATGTCCCAGCCCATGTCTCTGCCCGTGTGTATTCAAAATAGGGTCACACGTCCATGTCAAGTCATGTGCCAAACTGTGTAAAAAACTATTTTGAGACACATGACTGTGTCTTAGGCCGTGTAAAACCTGCACCTAAAATACAAATAACACAGCCATGTGTGGCACATGACCTTGTGACAGCCTGTGTCCCAGGCCGTGTGCTCCAAATTTAACCCTTAAAACAAGTCATTTCAATGCCTAACTTTGCACAACAAGTTATACCATTTGCACATGCATTCAAAAGACCAAAACACTCTTCAAACATCCCAAAATAAACCAAATCAATGACCTAAAATTTCTAACCAATATGTCATTCAAAGGTACCTCAAATCATACCAATCAAAACCATAAAATACCTTAAACATACATTACCACATCCACACACCAAGCAACCATTTCAATCACATATTAACATACCTCAAGCCATATATTACTAAGCATTTAAAAGTGATCAAAGGACATACACTTGCCAAAGCATTACAATTTCCATCCAAACAAAATATATACACCAAAGGCATATTCAAACCAAGTTGATCAATAGCATATTCAAAATCTTCCATTATATGAAAGCCTTATACATGCCATTTATAAGCATAGCCAAAATAACCAAAACTTACCAAAGTGATTGTTGGATAGTGTCATAAGACTCTAACAAGGTTCCAACCGGTCGAGCTTCCGATGATATACAAAACAAAGGAAAAACAATGGTGTAAGCAATTAGTGCTTAGTAAGCTTGTACAAATTAAACTCGAACCTACCAAAGATCAATTGATATACCATTTAACCATGCTTATTAAATCATTTAGACATTACACTTTCCTATCCACTACAATCCACATGGTTAGTAGACATCATGGAACACAACATCTAAGAAACATAACATATACTAGTAAATGAATTCCATTCATATTTCATCCATCACATGATAATTTCTCATCCTTTACATTTCATATATACATACTCATCTTTCCTTTTCATTTAAAATTTAACAACAATAAGTTTATACATGTCTTTCAATTAACCTTTTCTTCCCTGTTGAACCATACATAATAACATTAGATACTCGGGAATGCTCACACATATAGTGTGCCTTTTCATATAACCGTAACCTTTTTAATATACTTACATGAGTTGTGAAGTGGGCTTGCTCACACAAGTTGTGGGTCGAGATGTTAGTTACACGATGTTACTCACACAAGCTGTGGAGAATCCGCAACAAATGCAGGACCTCAGCCATCGGTAGGACATTTAGGACCAACACCTAAAACTATATAATTTCTTTTAAGGTTCAAATGAAACCTTTGCATATACTTAAATCATTTAATTTCATTATTGAACCATTCCATGTATGCTTCATGAAATATACATTTCTCAAATACCAACCTTGAGAATACTTGTAACACCCCAAAATTTATGTTTTTGTGTTTTGTGAATTTATGACTCACAACTGTGTATCTGTTTCAATGGTTAAGTGTTCTGGGTGTGTGTGTGAGGTCCCAAGTTCAAGCCTTAGCTTGGAAAAATTTTGGTATTTTTATGAATAAAGCTTAACCTGGCCTAGAGGGCTTAAGTTTAAGTGTTGGTAAGTTTATAACTGAATGGGCCTGCTGGTTTGGTAGTTAAGTGGAGTGTTAGTCTGCTGAAGGTCTTATGTTTGAATCTCTGTGCGAGCATGGGAGTTTATATTTTTGTATGTTTGACCAAGGGAGTTTTAGTCAAACAAGAATTCTAAGGGGTTGGATGTTAGTGGGAGTTGAGGGAGAAAAATAAAGGATTTTGGGGTTTTCAGGGTTGGGGAAAGTACTCTGACGTCTTTTTTTTCCCAAAAGTTCTGTTTTTTTCTTTCTCAGTCGTTTCTCTTACTCTTCTTGCTGTCGAATTTTTGAGTTGGTTTCTCTCCTTTTCTCCTTTCTTTCTATTTGCTAAATCCATATCTCCCTTTCTGTTCCACGACATTGATTGTTCTCACGCGAGTTGGTAAGTTCGGTAAGTGAGTTTTGAGAATTTTGGTATAAGATGGAATCATTGGTTAATGGAGTTTTGTTTCATGTTTAGGAGGCCAGTGAAGGGCTGTAAATTTTCGACTGGTGCTTTAGAGTGCGAATTCGCTAGTGTTTGTTCAAAGTTAAGGGATTTAATGGTTTTATGTTGGAATATCTCGTCGATTTTTTGATCGAATAACGATTTAAGTGACTGAGTTGGGAAAGTATTGGTCAATTTTAGATGCTGGATATTTCAAGAGTGTTTCTACTTCGAAAACGTATTAGGTGTGTACTCAATTACACAGAAAATGAGAATCAGTGAAAGCCAAAAAATGAATCTGTCGACACCACGCAGGCGTGTGGCCGCCCGTGTGGTAGGCCGTGTGGCAGCACACGGGCGTGTGATCGATGAACTAGGCCGTGTACGTGTGACACGGGCGCACGACAAGGCCGTGTGAGGACTGGAGAAGCCGTGTGTGAGACATGAGCTCGACAAATTGAAACGTGTGGGCCACACGGGCGTGTAGGCCCACACGGACGTGTGAAATTTTAGGACAGGCTGTGTGATCCACACGGGCGTATAGGCCTACATGGGCAGGCCACATGGGCATGTGAACCCATGATTTCTGAAATACTCTAAAAGGTTGTTCGGGTCGCCTAAGTCGACTGGGTCCTATTGTAGGGTCCGTAAGAGATACTTGACCCCTTATTACGTAATCTGACTATGTGATATATATGCTCTTAGCATGTTGACCGATATGTATGTATAATCTATTAATTGCATAATTGCATGTCATGTATTGTATGCTGCATTGCATTGGGGTTGGGTTAATGTATATGGAGGACTTATTTTGAAAGGCTCCTAAGCCTGATATTTGGCGGTATAGCTATAACTATCTGACTATGTGCCGCTTTCGGTACAGCATGGTGTGTAGGGATGGGTGGGTCGATTTTATCCCCACATAGTGTGTAGGGTTGAACAGAGTTGGTGTGTAGAGGCTGGCAGGTAGGACCATGTTCAATCTGTACTGTTCTGCATACTGTATCTGGGATAGGCCAAGGCCCTAATATATATGTCCAATTCTACATCTGAGTGGGCCAAGGCCTACACTGATTTCTGTAAGTGGCTCCAGCCCAGACTGATTCTGATTATAACCTGATGAATAATTGTATGCATGTTCTTCTGTGGGGATTACATATTGAGTTGCGAAAACTCACCCTTTTTTGTTTAATCTATGTAAGTAATCCCCAGACTTGACGGATCGATAAGGCAGAGGATTCGTGGGTGGCCACATGTAAATATTTAGACTGTTTTTTCGATTACATCCAATTTTTAATTATTTATTTGAAGTTTTGATGTAATTCTGGACTTGGACTGTTTGGTTTTCATTCGAGACTTATTACAATTTTGTGATTATTTAAACTGCAACTAGTCAAAACACAGTTTTCCTAAAAACTAAAGTTTTCGTAAATAAATATGATTTTACTTAAATTTATTATTTAGGTTTCTGAAGCTTCACCGTAAAAGAGATGGTTTGAGTTAAATCAATTTGAACTCAGATTCCCAAACCGAGTAAAAGGTAATAAATGGATCGATTTGAAGGTCAATACATTTTTCTAAAACACTCTCATGTGACTTCGCCAGATTTGACCATAACGTCCAGGCCGAGTTTGGGGTGTTACAATACAAATGTTACAATTTAATCCACAATATCAATTACCAAATAAGCTACAAAATTAAGATTAAAATCACATAATTATTCATAATAACTCATTTAAAACAGCAAATGACAATTTTTATCTCTATATGAACTTACCTTAATCACCACGGTTGTTATAGCTAAGTTGAAAGCTAATCCGAGACTTTAGCCTATCGACGATTCATATCTAATTGATTTTTTTCTTGATCTAATTTCATTCAATTAAATCATACCAATAGCTTAATATCATAAATTCTAACTTATAACCTATTTCATTGTAAAACTACAAAATTACCCCTAATTTTTTAACCTTTATACAATTTAGTCCTTAATCCTGAAATTTGAAATACAATTTAGTCCTTAATCCCGAAATTTGAAATTCAACCATTTTTTATTGAAACCCATATTAGCCAAATTTTTATTATACCCATATCAACCCATATTTTTCCTCATTTTACAAAATATACATGAAATTTATCATTTAAACAAATTAATCCCTAAACCCTAACTTTATTAAAAATCATTTAACAAAACATGTTCATTGTAACGCCCCCAAAACACCTTATATTTATTTCTGTATGTTTGTGACACAAAAATACCTCTCTGCATCAGTGGTTATGAGTCCTGGGATGTCTGAGAAGTCTTGGGTTCAAAACTTGTCTTGAGCGAAATTTTTGTTTTAAGTGAAGAAAACCCTATTGTTAGTCAGTAGGCTTATAAATAAATGTTGGTAAAATATGCTAGAATGGGCCTACTAGTCTGGTGGAATAAGTGGCGTGTTAAAATGCTAGAGGTCTTAGGTTCGAGCTGAGCTGGAGTATTATTTTTGTTAATGGTGTCGTGTAGTGTTTGAGCTGAACTGAAATGCCGAAGTAGTAGAGGTGTAGTGGGAAGTCTGGAGAGAAAAGTAAGGGATTTTGATGGGAGTGGTTGGACGATTTTAAGAGGAATTTGGGGAGAAAATTATGGGATTAGGGAGTTATCTTGATTTGGTGGATGGTAGATTTTGGCTCTCTCTTCTCACTCTCACAATTTCCTTCGGTTTTGGCAAAATTTTTCCTCTTCTCATTTTTTTTCTCTCTACCGTTCTCTTTCCCACTTGCTGCCAATTTTTCTATTTGTTCTTCCCCCTCTTCTTGTTGCCAAAATCCACTTCTTCTTACCTTTTCTTTTTTTTTTGTTCCTTGTTTAATCATTTTCTATCGTGCAATGGGGGTTTCCCTTGTTTGGTAAGTGGTTTTTTTCTTAGTTCTTATGGTTTTTTCTATTAAGTAATTAATAGAGGAATCGTTTTACTTACGTTAGGTGCTGCTCAAAGACTTTAATCGGGTTCATAGCATGTGGGGACGTAAGATTGTTGTTTTCGTCTTGGTAAGATTTCGAATCGGCATTGGACTTAGTATTTCAAGTTATACATTTGGGGTTTAATAAGAATGTTTTCCGTAACTGGAATTAATTGAGTTCATAGGTGTTGGTTTATCGTTTCATAGGTCTTGGAGAGCTCAGAAGTGTTTTTACAAGAAACGGAACCAGGTGTGTAACCACATCACTGAAAACGAGAATTCGCGGAAAGCAAAAAAATGGAATTGTCGATGCCACAAGGGCGTGTGGCTGCTTGTGTGATAAGCCGTGTGATCGAACACAAGTGTGTGATCGACAAGGCTAGCTGTGTGTGATACACGGGCCAGACCGAATTGGGTCGTGTGGGCCATACTGGCGTGTGGGCCCACACAGGTAAACACAAGGGCGTGTGAGATTTTTGGGTTAGGCCGTGAGATCCACAAGGCTAAGGCCATTTTGGGTTGTGTGGGCTACATAGACGTATAGGCCTGGAAACACAAAAATTTACACTTTACCCTTTTTAACTTAAATTCATGCGAATTCGGTTAAATTATTGTCGAAAAATAATTAATTTTTATAAAATAATTAAAGTGCACTTAAAATATGAACATGTTGAATTTATGTTAATTTTATAATTATTTTTGATGAATTTTGGTTATTTTCAACAGATTTGCACAAAGCGCAAAAAATAGCTCGGCAGACACTACTAGAACTACAAAATCGAGAAACAATTTGAAGTATCGAGGTGAATTTATTTCCAGCCTAAGACAGTCCAATTATGTGTATTAATTCATAATATAATTAATTTTAATTTATACCCAAATTAATTTGGGCTAAATAAATTATTATTAATTAATTATGAAAAAAGTGGTCCAGTTGAACCGAACCGATTGAACTGAACCGGCCAAGGATTGGGCAGCCCAAAACCGTCCATATGCTGACCCAAATCAGCTTATTAGCTGATTAATTAAGCTGCAAAGAAGCCCTTGAAGGCTTTTCAAAGTTGCATTCAAACCCCTCCACAAATTGTGGCTTTATGGATTTGCCCCAAGCCATATTTAGCAAAGTTGAAAGCATCAACTTTGCCACATAGGTGGCCGGCCAAGGGGTGGCTCGTTGGCTGCTATTTTTAGCAAAATTCAGCTGCCACACTCAGCTATAAAACCCCCTTGGCTGATCATTCAACACACCTCAATTTACTCACATCACATCTCATCTCTCCTCTCTCACTTTCTCCACTCATTTTTCCTTTCAAAACCCCTTGCTCTTGTCCCGATTTCTCCCCTTGAGAAAGGGTTCTTCTTCAGCCATTTTAGAGCAGCAATTGAGTGTTCATAGAAGCCTTGATCGACGATGACAACAAAGAAGGAAGAACGGATCAACTTAGTCAAGCCTCAGAAAACCACCGGATTTGATTCTTGTTCCCTATCTCTTTAAAAATTTGTTGTTGTTATGATGAACATATCTATGAATATTTATGTTGTTGGAATGATTAATTTAATTAGCTTAGCTTGAATTTAATTCGTGTTGGTCTGATTGCATTTCATCTGCTTAAATTATTAAAATTGTGTTTATGCTGTTATAGGCCTCGGTGAAATGTCTGATTAAGTAAAATCATGCCTAAGTTATTCTTGCATTATGATTGTTAGGTAACTAATAAATTAATTATTTAAACGGATTAAAATTGTAATTAATGGACACAATACTTCATCAGTGCATGTTTTTTCTTTTAAGGTAGCTGAAGGTTAAATTAGCAATGTATCTGGAGATACACTTGCCTTGCATATATGATTAAACTGTTTCAAGGTAAGGATACCTTGTTACCTCACATAGTCTTTTATGTGCTCATTAGATTTAATTAATCATTTGAATTGACATAGGGATGTGCAAGAGATTAGTTCAATTTAATGAGTATGTATGTGCAATAACATGTTTGCTTATTAAAATCTGTTTAATCGTTTGAATTAACATAGGGATATGTTAAGAGATGAATGGATTTGTGTAGGTGAGTATGTTCATAAGTTAGCAAATTACCGAGTTGCCGTGAATTTATTTGTAACACAATAAGCATGAGCTTAATAATTCTAAGTTAAAGAAATGTAATTAATCCAACACAATTATGTCATCTTGATTAAATCATATTTTGAAATCATGCATTTGAGATTTATTTCTTTAGTTTACTTATTTTAAAATCTTAGTTTTTAGTCACCCTCTTCAAACAAAAATATTTTTCTTCACCAAAGTGTTTTAAATAACATTCATAAATAATTCTTTTCATAGTCCCTGTGGATACAATAACTCGACATTTACTTGTCACTTTATTACTTGTTGCAATTGTGTACACTTGCACATTTTCGCCGTTAAATGTTTTTGGCGCCGTTGCCATGGACTGTTTTAGAAAGTCATTTTTTGTGAATTTGTTAGTTTACATTTTGGTTTATTTTTCTACTTAATTTTTAACTTAGTTAATTTTTTCGTGATTATTTTAGGTGTTTATGAGTATTGACCGAATTATTGACCTACTCCCTATAGACCCTGAGATTGAACGAACTTTTTGACAGTGAAGAAGACAAGCAAATCAGAGAAGGACTGAAGAGATGAACTTTGAAAATCCAAATCAAGGAAACGGAGCAAACCTTGCTCAAAATCCTATCCTTATTACTGATGATAGGGATAGAGCTTTAAGACAGTATGCCGTGTCAGTATTTAATGATCTTAATCTAGGTATTAGTAGACCCAAAATTGAGGCACAACAATTTGAGTTGAAGCCAGTTATGTTCCAAATGCTTCAGACAATGGGCCAATTCAATGGAATGCCTACTGAAGATCCTCACCTATATTTAAGACTATTTATGGAGGTGAACGATTTTTTCAAGTTAGCCGGAGTGCCCAAAGATGCATTACGATTGAAGTTGTTCCCATATTCACTAAGGGACAGAGCTCGAGCTTGGTTGAACTCATTACCACCAAATTCAATTTGTACTTGGCAAGAGTTAGCAGAAAGATTCTTCATGAAGTATTTCCTGCCTAGCAAGAATGCTAAGTTGAGGAATGAGATCACTGTCTTACAACAAATAAATGATGAGTCATTTTATGAGGAATGGGAAAGGTACAAATAGTTATTACGGAAGTGCCCTCATCATGGAGTCCCACATTCATCCAACTTGAGACGTTTTATAATGGTCTCAAAACTTACACGAGGATGGTAGTGGACGAGGCTGCTAACGATGCTCTCATTTTTAAGTCTTATAATGAGGCTTATAAAATCATTGAGAGGATTTTCAGCAACAATTATCAATGGCCAACCAATCAAGTAGCGTCAGGAAGACGAGTTGCTGGAATACATGAAGTAGATGCTCTTACTTCACTCTCATCTCAAGTATCATCAATATCCTCAATGTTAAAAAATCTTACAACTAATGGGTCTAATAGTTTTACAGCACAGCCACCAAATCAATTTGAGAATATAGCCTATGTTTACTGTGGGGAAGGACATTTGTTCGAAGAATGTCCATCAAACCTAAAATCCATGTACTACATAGGTAACCAGAACCAAAATCGAGGAAGGCAAAGACTACAATCCAATTTTTATAACCTATCGTGGCAAAATCACCCCAATTTTCCTGGAGTAACCAAGGGGCTGGAACTAGTAACACTTATGCCCAACCTAGATCAACCCAGCCGCCTAGTTTCCCTCAACAAGTTTAAAAACCAACTCAAGCTGAATCATCCAATAGCTTAGAGATTTTATTGAAGGCATACATGGCGAAAAACAACGGCACTCTAAGGAATTTGGAAAATCAAGTTGGCCAGCTTGCTACTGAACTTAGGAAAGACCACAAGGTGCTTTACCTAGTGATATGGAGAATCCGAGGAATCTGGGGAAGGAGCATTGCAAAACATTGACATTGAGGAGTTGAAAGACAGTAGAGCCCAACACCATCGAAGCTGAAAAAGAGCAAGCTGATGCTTAAGACTCAGAGAAAGTTCAACCGAGTGTTGAAATTCCAGTTTCATCAGAACTAGAATCTGCAAAACCCGACAAGGTAACTTCATAACCAGTTAATTCTAATCAACTAACAACTCGTTAGATGCAAAATTGCTATAGAAGATATATCAACCAATTCCAGTAAAGAAACCACCACCACCCTACGCTCAAAGACTTCAAAAGCAGAAGCAGGAGGTCCAATTCAAGAAGTTCCTAGACATACTCAAGCAACTTCATATCAACATCCCGTTGGTTGAAGCACTTGAGAAAATATCAAACTACGCCAAATTCATGAAGGATATCCTGCCCAAAAAATGAAGACTTAGAGAATTTGAGACAGTAGCTCTAACAAAGGAATGCAGTGCATATCTTCAAAACAAATTACCCCCAAAGTTGAAGATCCTGGATGTTTTACCATACCTTGCAACATTGGAGCAACTTATTGTGGTAAGGCATTATGTGATTTAGGTGCAAGTATTAACTTGATGCCTATGTCAATATTTAGGAAGCTGGGGATAGGTAAAGTTAGACCTATTACGGTTACACTTCAATTAGCAGATCGATCCTTAGCACAATTAGAAGGAAAAATCGAGGATGTACTGGTATGTGTAGATAAATTTATCTTCCTTGCTGATTTTGCTATTCTAGACTTTGAAGCATACAAAGAAGTGTCAATTATCTTAGGAAGACCATTCTTAGCAACCGAAAGGACCCTCATTGATGTGCAGAAGGGCGAGCTTACTATGCGTGTTCAGGATGATCAGATAGCATTTAACTTTTTTAAATCTATGCGATTTCCTGACACAATTGATGATTGTTCTGCAGTATCTGATTTAGAGGATTTAATAGTGGAGAACGAGCTCAACTATGTTGAGGATCCGTTGGAACACAATTTGACATCAGATCCTCCGAATGATGAAGAGGAGGATGAATACTTAACATTGTTAGAAGCTAATAACAAGGGAGTTAATTCGTAATCCCGTTTTTAATCTTTAGAATTAAAGAATAGGGATTATGCCCAACCAAAAGCGTCAATCGAGGAGCCACCTAAATTAGAACTCAAGGTACTACCTTCATATTTAAAATATGTTTATTTAAGAAACGCTTCTATTTTGCCTGTAATTGTTTGAGTAGAATTAACTAGTAAGCAATAAGAGAAACTCATACTTGTATTGAAATAATTTAAGAAGGCTATCGGATGGACCATAGCCGATATTCGCAGAATTAGTCCACCTGTATACATGCACAAGATTATCCTTGAAGATGGCGAAAAAGGGACAGTTGATGGACAACGAAGATTGAACCCCATCATAAAGGAAGTAGTAAAGAAAGAAATCATCAAGTGGTTAGATGTGGGTATAATCTATCCCATCTTAGATAGTTTATGGGTAAGTTCAGTCTAGTGCGTGCCAAAGAAATGAGGGATCAGGGTCATTAAAAATGAGAATAATGAGTCAATACCAACTAGAACAGTTACAGGATGAAGAATTTGCGTTGATTACCGAAAGCTGAATAAGACAACTAGGAAAGATCACTTTCCTTCCGTTTTTTGACCAGATGCTAGATAGACTCGCAGGGTGGGACTATTACTATTTTCTCGATAGATACTCAGGGTATAATCAGATTACAGTAGCACCGGAAGATCAACACAAAACAACATTAACCTGTGCGTACGATACATTTACATTTAGATGCATGCCATTTGGTTTATGTAATGTACCTGCTATATTTCAAAGATGTATGATGTCGATTTTTACTGACATGGTTGAGAAATATTTGGAAGTTTTTATGGATTATTTTTTAGTATTTTGAGATACTTATGACAATTTCTTAGCAATCTAGGGAAGGTACTAAGGCAATGCGAAGAGACAAACCTAGTACTCAACTGGGAAAAGTGTAATTTCATGGTACAAGAATGGATTGTTCTAGGGCATCAGATAACAATACATGGAATCGAGATAGATAAAGCAAATGTAAATGTTATTGAGAAACTCCCACCTCCAACATCTGTAAAGGGTGTTAGGAGCTTTTTGGGCCACGTCGATTTCTACAGAAGATTTATCAAGGACTTCTCCAAAATTACTAAACTTTTACGCAAATTATTAGAGAAGGATACGACATTTGAATTTGATGAGGAATGCTTAAAGGCTTTCAAAGATTTGTAGAGTTCGGTTAGTTACAGCACCCATAATCGTCACACCAGACTAGGATTTGCCATTTCAATTGATATGTGACGCAAATGACTTTGCGATAAGAGCTGTCATGGGCTAGCAAAGGAATAAAGTTTTTCATCTCATCTACTACATAAGTCAAACTCTAACGGGAGCTCAACTGAATTATACGATAACAGAGAAAGAGTTACTTGCCATTGTGTTTGCTTTTGACAAGTTTCGATCTTATCTTGTAGTTACCAAAGTAATTGTCTACACGAACCACTCTGTAATTAAGTATTTACTTGCCAAGAAAGACACTAAGCCGAGACTGATCCGATAGGTACTTCTACTTCAAGAGTTTGATCTAGAAATTTAAGATCGAAAGGGAGTGGAAAACCAAGTAGCAGATCACTTGTCCAGAATGGAGCTGCAAAAAAGGAATTCTCCTCTTATACCAATTCAAGAGACGTTTCCAGATGAACACATACTAAAGGTAAATCATGTTCATAATACCTTTTGGTTTACTAATATTGCTAACTTTTTAGCTTGTGGTTTGATGCTAATTGATAAGACGTATCATCAAAGGAAAAAGTTTCTTCACGATGTGAAGTACTATTTTTGGGAAAAGCCATATTTGTTTAAAAAGTGCGCAGATCAAATGATCAGGAGATGCGTGACAAAAGATGAAGTATCACTCAGCTCCAAGTGAGGGACACTTCGAAGGTACTCATACTGCGGCCAAAGTATTGCAAGCCGGATTCTTTTGGTCAGCACTATTCAAGGACGCATATGCTTACGTAAAGAGTTGTGATCGATGTTAAAGGGTTGGAAATGTCACCAATAGAAATGAGATGCCTCGAACAAACATCATTGAGGTAGAATTGTTCGATGTATGGGATATTGACTTTCTTGGTCCTTTCCCTCCATCTTTTGGTCACAAGTACATATTAGTAGCAGTAGACTATGTGTCTAAGTGGGTTGAGACTAAAGCTTATTCAACAAACGATTCTAAGATTGTGATGAAGTTTTTACAAAAGCACGTGTTCACAAGGTTTAGAACCCTAAGAGCTATTATCAACGATGAAGGGTCCCATTTTGTGAACAAGTGGTTGAAATGGTTATTAGATAAACATGGAGTGAAACACAAGGTCGTTACATCTTACCATTCGCAGACGAATGGGTAAGCTGAATTGGCTAATAAGGAGATCAAAGGCATACTTGAGAAGGTAGTTTGCCCGAACCGACAAGATTGGTCCAAAAGACGGGATGATGTTTTATGGGCTTACAGAACAACATACAAGACACCTTTAGAGATGTCACACTACAGGTTGGTCTTTGGGAAAGCCTGTCATCTGCCTTTAGAGTTAGAGCACAAAGCTTACTGGGCCCTACGACAACTCAACTTGGATCTGAAGCTTGCTAAAGAGAAACAGATGCTCCAACTTAATGAGCTAGAGAAATTTCGAATGTTCGAATATGAAAATGTCAAATTACTCAATGAAAGACTCAAGAAATGGCATGACAAGCATATTCGATTTCGAGAATTTGAAGCAAGTCAGTAAGTCTTGTTATTTAATTCTAGATTAAGGTTCTTTCCAGTTAAAATAAAATCACGTTGATCCGGTCCATTTACGATTCCTCACGTCTATTCATACGGAGTTATTGAACTCCAAGGTAAATGAGGTAATTTTCAAGTTAATGTTCAGCGTCTGAAACGTTATTGGGGAGATAAGACTAAACAGAATCAAATTTCGTTTATTTTATCAGATGTTTAAATTTTATTAAGTTTCTTTTTAATAAATGATTTAGGGTATATTTTCAGGATTAATATGTTTAAATAAATTCTGTCTAGGGATTAATATGTGACACCACTGGATTCGGCCATAACATCCAAGTTAAGTTTGGGGGTGTTACATTTAGTGGTATCGGAGCCAGGTTACAAAACTTGACTCTGGATTTGGGTTTTTAAGATCCAATTTTCTAATAATTGATTTCTAATGATTTGAAATGTTTTTACTAAATGTGTGGCACATCAAGTCTCCGGCGCCGATCCTGTAGTCATCTGAACTGCTATCTATTTAAAAACTAAAAATACTATAGATAGTATGTACTGAGACTACTATAGATAAATTGGACTAAAAACGCTCAAGATAGTATATATTGATACTATAGTAAAATCGATAGACATTGATTGACACTACGACGTTTGAAACAAACTTTAAACTTCTGATACTATTTTCATAAAACATTTATTAATAAATACTAGAATTGTAAACTAATACATAAAACTGTTAATACAGATAAAACATAATTAGGCATTGAGCAGTAGAGATACTAGCAGACGTGGTATAAGAGGTCGTGGTAGAGGCCGTAGAGGGGCTTGAGCATGGTCCTCATCTTTTGGAAACCTGCCTAATTTGGATATTAGTGTGATGCTGGCTTCACCTGTGACCGGGACTAGGTCTCATGATTAAACGGCTGGGGACGACGCACTGTCTCAAGCCATGTTAAGAATTCTAGAAAGAGTCGCTTGGCCCATTACTGGAGCTGTAGGCCGAGGGTCAGTTACAGAACGACTCCGGTCTAATGGAGATGAGCTTTTCAGAGGTATTGCGGGAGTTGACCCTAATGTGGCTGAGTACTAGATAGAGGCCACAAAGAGAATTATAGACGACTTGGACTGCACCCCCGAGTAGAAATTAAAAGGTGTTGTATCACTGCTGCGTGATGAGGCTTATCAATGGTAGCTCACTGTAAAGGAGGGCACTTAGCTCGATCGATTGACCTAGGAGTTCTTTAAGACCACTTTTTAGGGGAAGTATGTAGAGACTAGTTATGTAGATGCTCATAGGAGAGGGTTCTTCAATTTGACCTAGGGTGATAGATCAGTGGCCGAGTATGAGGCCAAATTTCTGTGACTGAGCCACTATGCTCGAGGTATGGTAGCGACTGAGTATGAGCAATGTGTTTGCTTCGAGGATGGCCTCAAGGATAATCTGAGTGTTTTGATAGCTCCACAGAGGGAACAAGACTTTGCTGCACTTGTTGATAAGGCGAAGATCACTAAGGAAGTAAACTGCGCTGAGCACCAGAACCGGGAGAGAGGTAGGAGCAAGAGGGATTTGGAGCCCTCGAGTTCTATTCAGAGGCCTAAGAAAAAGGTCAAAGTTGATGGGCTGATCAAAGTTGGGGCTCATATTACTGCTACTGGACAGCCACCATGTACTGACTGTGGTAGACTCTATCAAGGAGAGTGTTGGAAAAGAACTGGGGCTTGTTTGAGGTGCAATTTATTAGGGCACTGTATTAGAGAGTGTCCGCAGAAGTCGGATCATATGCAAGCTCCGGGTACTGGTATTGCGCCACTACCGAGACCAGTTCAATAACCACTGAAAAGTCGTGGTCAGGCCAGAGGTGGTAATGGTTGGGGCAATGGTTAGACAGTACCGGGGAGAGGTGCTGGTCATACTGAGGTGAAGCAGCCGACTCTAGTTTATGATGCACTTTACCGAGAGGATGGAGATGCTCCAGACGTCAACACGGGTACGTTTTTTATTTATAATATACCTTATACTGCACTGATAGATATAGGATCCACTCACTCCTATAGAGCTTGTACTATGTTTGAGAACTTAGGTATGTTGGTTGAAAGCACTATAGGTGAGGTGGCTGTACTGAGTCTACTGGGGCAATCAATAAGGGTAAATAAATTATTTAGAGATGTTCCTTTAGAGGTTCAAAGGGCTATTTTTTTGCTGACTTGATGGAATTGCCTTTTGGAGAATTTGATTTGATACTGGGAATGGACTGGTTGGTCAAGCACCGAGTGAGCTCAGATTGTGCTACAAAAAGAGTTGTACTGAGAATGAAGGAGGACAGCGAGGTAGTCGTAATTGGGGAACGTCAGGACTACTTATCAAATATGATTTCTGCACTGAGGGCAAAAAAGTTGGTTCGCAAGGGATATGAGGTATATCTGGCCTACATCAGTGTTTCAAATTCTGGGGATTCTTCAGTTAAGGATATTAAGATGGTTAAGGATTTTTAAAACGTTTTTTCAGACATTTTTTCTGAGGAGCTGCCTAGGTTACCTCCGAGTCGTGAAGTAGAGTTTGGGATTGAGCTCCTTCCTGGTACAGCTCTGATGTCCATCGCCCCTTATAGAATGGCACCAAAGGAGCTTGTAGAGCTCAAGGCTCAGATTTAAAAACTTTTGGATCGTGGGTTCATCCACCCTAGTGTGTCTCCATAGGGAGTACCGGTTCTATTTGTGAAAAAGAAGGATGGATCCATGCATATTTGTCTTGACTACCGATAATTGAACAAGTTGACGATTAAGAATAAGTATCCTTTACCGAGGATAGATGATCTGTTCGACCAGTTTCGAGGAGCTTCGATTTTCTCTAAAATTGATCTCCAATCAGGGTATCACTAGTTAAGAGCTAATGAGGCTGATGTGCATAAGACAAAATTTAGGACTCGATACAGCCACTACAAGTTCCTAGTAATGCCGTTTGGACTGGTTAATGCACCGGAAGCTTTTATAGATCTAATGAATTGAATGTTCTGACCCTATTTGGATCGATTCGTAGTGGTATTTATTGATAATATACCGGTGTATTTGAGGACTGAGGATGAGCATGACGAACATCTCAGAGTGGTTCTACAGATTCTGCAAGAGAAACAACTGTACACCAAGTTCAGTAAATATGAGTTCTGGTTACGTGAAGTAATGTTTCTGGGACATGTGATCTTTGCTGAGGGAATTAGAGTCGATCTTCGAAAGATTGAGGCTATCTTGGATTGGAAGCAGCCTAAGACTGTATTTGAGATTTGCAGTTTTATGGGACTGGCAGGGTACTATCGACCTTTTGTAGAAGGTTTTCACTGATTGTGGCACCTTTGACTAAGCTGCTACGTAAGGGTGTGCCATTTAACTGGACTAATGAGCAGTAAGAGAGCTTTGAGAAGCTGAAGACTGTATTGACTGAAGCCCCTATTTTGATACAGCTAGAGTTTAAAAAAGAATTTATTATGTACAACGATGTATCACATGTCAGTTTGGGATGTGTGTTAATGCAAAAGGGTAAGGTGATAGCGTATTCATCTCGTCAGCTTAAGACTCATGAGGCGAATTATCCGACGCATGACCTAAAGTTGGCCGCAGTGGTGTTCGCACTGAAAATCTAGAGGCATTACCTATATGGGGAAAAGTGTATCATCAACATTGATCACAAGAGCCTCAAGTATCTCCCCACTCAGAAGGAACTGAACCTTAGGCAGTATAGATAGATTGAGCTACTTAAAGATTATGATTGTATGATTGAATACCATCCTAGTAAGGCTAATGTGGTGGCCGACGCACTGAGCCGTAGGGCTATGACTGATCTGAAGGCAATGTTTGATTGCCTCAGTTTATTTTATTATAGTAGTCTATTGGCCGAACTTTAGGTTAAGCCGATGTGGATTAAGTAGATTAAGGGTAAGTAGTTGGAGGACAAGTCTTTGGGTCTTCGCTTCCTACAGGTTGAGAGTGGGAATACTGTGGATTTTAGACTGAATAGCGAAGGGGTACTCTATTTTCGAGGGAGAACCTATGTACCAAAAGATACTAAATTGAGGCAATCTATATTACAAGATGCACATAGTAACCCTTATGCTATGCATCCTGGCGAAAATAAGATGTATCGAGACCTTCGTGAGTTATACTGGTGGCCAGGTCTTAAAGAAGAGGTTACCGATTTTATGGCTAAGTGTCTGACATGCCAACAGGTTAAGGCTGAGTATCAGTTACTTTCGGGTTTGTTGCAGCTAGTTAAGATTCTGCTTTAGAAATAGGAGAGAGTGACTATAGACTTTGTCAGTGGGTTGCCCCTCACACCCACTAAGAAGGATTCTGTATGGGTCATCGTGGGTGGATTGACCAAGTCTGTCTATTTTATACCGGTTTGTATTGACTACTCTCAGCAGAAGCTAGCTAAACTGTATGTGTTGAGATATAGAGACTGCAAGGGGTACCTATTTCGATCATCTCTGATAGGGATCCTCGCTTCACGTCTCGATTCTGGAAAAAGTTGCATGAAGCTCTAAGTACAAGGTTAGACTTCAGTACAGCATTCTATCCTCAGACCGATGGTCAATCTGAGAGGGTGATTCAGATAATGGAAGACATGTTGAGGAGTTGCGTGATTGATTTCCGAGGCAGTTGGAAGGATTACCTGCCGCTGGCGGAGTTTGCTTATAATAACAGCTATCAGTCTAGCATTCAGATAGCACCTTACGAGGCATTATACGGTCGTAGGTGTCGCACTCCTTCATATTGGACTGAGTTAGGCGAGCGACGTGTTTTGGGCCCTGAACTGGTTTCTGATACCGAGGATAAAATTAGACTGATTTGAAACCGACTGAAAGCGGTATCTGATAGATAGAAGTCCTATGCAGACCTGAAGTGTCGTGAAATCAAGTATTTTATGGGGGACTCTATTTTTCTTAACGTCTCGCCATAGAAAAAAGTACTGAGGTTTGGTCGCAAGGGTAAGTTGGGCCCTAGGTTTATTGGGCATTACCGTATTCTAGAGCGGGTGGGACTGGTTGCTTACCAGTTGAAGGTACCTCTAGAATTGGATTGTATCCATGATGTTTTCCACATCTCGATGTTGAGGCGCTACTACTTTGATCCAACGTATATTGTTCCAGTGGAGGAGATCGAGGTTAGACCAGATCTAACTTTCGAGGAGGAGCCAGTTCAAATATTGGATCGCGACATAAAGATTTTGAGGAGAAAATCCATCCCACTGGTTAAGGTTCTATGGCGTAATCATAGCTCTGAGGAGGGCACGTGGGAGCTTAAGGATGCGATGCGTCAGCAGTATCCTCAACTATTTTGGTCAGGTAAAATTTCGAGGCTAAAATTTTCTTTTAAGGGGGTAGAGTTATAACGCCCCAAAAATACCTTATATTTATTTCTGTATGTTTGTGACACAAAAATACCTATATGCATCAGTTGTTATGAGTTCTGGGAGAGTCTGAGAAGTCTTGGGTTCAAGCCTTGTCTTGAGCGAAATTTTTGTTTTAAGTGAATAAAGCCCTATCGTTAGTCAGTAGGCTTATAAATAAATGTTGGTAAAATATGTCAAAATGGGTCTGCTAGTCTAGTGGAATAAGTGGTGTATTAAAACGTTAGAGGTATTGGGTTTGAGCTAAGCTGGAGTATTATTTTTGTTAATAGTACCGTGTAGTGTTTGAACTGAACTAAAATGCCGAAGTGGTAGAGGTGTAGTGGGAAGTGTGGAGAGAAAAGTAATGGATTTTGATGGGAGTGGTTGGACGGTTTTAGGAAAGATTTAGGGAGAAAATTATGGGATTAGGGAGTTATCTCGATTTGGTGGATGGTAGATTTCGGCTCCCTCTTCTCACTTTCACAATTTTTTTCGATTTTGGCAAAATTTTTCCTCTTCTTATTTTTTTCTCTCTGTCATTCTTTATCCCGCTTGCTGCCAATTTTTCTATTTGTTTTTCCCCTTGTCTTGTTGCCGAAATCCACCTCTTTTTACCTTTTTTTTTGTTCCTTGTTCAATCGTTTTCTATCGTGCAACTGTGGTTTCCCTTGTTGGGTAAGTGGTTTTTTTCTTAGTTCTTGTGGTTTTTTCTATTAAGCAATTAATAGAGGAATCGTTTTACTTACGTTAGGTGCTGCTCGAAGACTTTAATTGGGTTCATTGCGTGTGGGGACAGCAAGATTTTCGTTTTCGTCTTGGTAAGATTTCAAATCAGCATTGGACTTAGTATTTCAAGTTATACATTTGGGGTTTAATAAGAATATTTTCCATAGTTGGAATTAATTGAGTTCATGGGTGTTGGTTTATCGTTTCATAGGTCTTGGAAAGCTTAGAAGTGCTTTTACAAGAAACGGAACCAGGTGTGTAACCACATCACTGAAAACGAGAATCGACGAAAAGCTAAAAAATAGGAATGTCGACACTAGATGGGCGTGTGGCCACCGATGTGATAGGCCGTGTGATTGAACACGGGCGTGTGATTGAGGAGGCTGGCTGTGTGCGATACACGGGCCGGACCGAATTGGGCCGTATAGGCCACACAGGTGAACCACACGGACGTGTGGGATTTTTAGGCCAAGCCGTAATATCCACGCGGGCAAGGCGGACCCATACGGGCAAGCAACATGAGCTTGTGGGCCTATTTTCACTATTTGATTGTGTAATGACCCAAAATTCACAGGTATCAAAAAAGTACAATATCGAGCCTCTGTTTTAGTGAAATGGGTTCGTAAATAATTATTAGAAATATTTATGAGTTTAGTGATGTGTTTAATTAGGTTTTGATTAAGTGAATTTAGCTTAATTAAGAGAAATCAAGAAAAGGGACTAAATTAAATAAGGTGTGAAAGTCTAATTATAGATTAAAAGAAAATACAAGGGACTAAATAGGAAATTAATCCTATTCCATTAAATGAGGCTGCAAACAAAATAAAAATCTAAGATTTTTATTTGTTTAATTAATATAAATAAATAGATTAGTTATAAATTTAATTATGTTAAATTATTATAATAATATTATAATTATATTATATTATATTATATTATGAAATAAATAAAATAAGGACAAGTGGATGGTGATGATAATATACAATTGTAAAAAAAATATACGTGTGCACAATTGTAATACACATATTTATTGTTAAATAGATATTTATTATTATTACTTAATTGATATTAAATTATAAATTAAATTAAATAGTTGACAAATGTAGGGTGATGATAAAACACATGTGTAATAAATATATGTAAACATTTGTAATATAATTATTTATTTACTTATATTTTAAGCTAAAGATATTTATTATAATAATAATTATTAAATTAATTTTATTATAAATATCATATTATGAATTGAATTAAATAAAAGCCAAGTGTATGGTGATAAAAATATACAAATGTAATAATAGTATTTATACATTTGTAATATATTTATTTAATTACTTTTTATGTAAATAGATATTTATTATTATTATTATTATTATTATTATTAACTAATATATACATAGTAAAGTAAAATAATAAAAAAAAGAAAGCAACAAAACAAAATAGAAAAGAAACAGAGAGCAATTCGAAACAGGGGGAGAGGAAAGAAGAAAAGAAAAAAAAAAGGAAAAACTAGGGTTTTGAAGCTTAAAGCTTTAATTGGTAAGTTAATTAAGTCATTTTCACTTAATTTTGATGTTTTAGGAGATTTAGAAAAAGTTTTGTTGAAATCAAGTTGAAATTTTTGAAATTCTTAGGTTTTTAAACATAGTTCATGTTGAATAAAATAATGAATTAGAGGTTTAATTGAATGAATTTCAAGTTAGAATTGATTAAATGATTAAATTGCAAATTAGGCTATAAGTTTTGTGTTGTAGGGATTAAATTGAAAGAATTTTTAAATTAGGTTTTTATTATGAACATTAGATAATTAAGTAGAATATGGAAGGAAATTGAATGGAAATAAAGTATGAATTGAGTTAGAAAAGTAAATGAGTTAATTAGGATTAAATTGAATTAGGGTATAAATTGGATAAAAATTCAATTATTATTATTAATTAGTGTTGTAATTAATAGTGTAAATTATTATTATTTTCGTAGTTAGCAAAGAACCCGAGGCATCGGCAGCAAAAGCAAAGGAGAAAGTTATCGAGGAGTAATTACGAAATCCGGGTTTGTATTACTATAATTCAAATCTATTTATTATTAATTGTTATATTTAATTAAAATGCATGGTAGGTAAATTTAGTAAAGTAATTGAAATAATGATATTGATTTGAATGAAATTGATTTAAAAGTGTTTATGGCTATCGAAATTGAATGGGAGCAAATTGGAAATTAAAAGTGATTTGAATTGAATGAAGAAAATATGTGAGTACTTGAAATGCATATTGATTGAAAAGTAATTAGTGATTTGAATTTGATTGGAAAATGAATTTAAAATATGAATTAAATAAAAGTGAATTAATTTATGAATATGTGTGAATATGTGAATTGTGTATTGATTGAAAAGTGGTTTGAATTGAATCGAAATATGATTATATGTGATTATCTGAATTATGTATTGGTATTGAATTGTTTATTGATTAGAAAGTGGAAAAGTGAATTTGAATTGAATGAGAATTGAATGGAATGGTGAATGTGTATGTATAATTGAACTATATATTGGTTTGAATGTGAAATTATAATTGAAAAGTGATCTTGAATTGGAAATGAAAGTTAATTGAGAATTAAAATACCCTATTAACCAGTCGGGCTAAGTCGGATATAGTTGGCATGCCATAGGATTGGAAGTGTTCAGGGACACTTCGACCTTGAGTCGATGAGGCACTATAAGTGTCATACTGTTATTTCAACTTCGAGTCGATGAGGAACCATGTATGTCATACTGCTACTGTTACATTGGTTTAATCCAATGAGGTACTGAGTATCGTATTGTTACTATTTACTTCCCGATGAGGCACTAAGTGCCGTACTAGTGTGTTTGGTTGGAACCCGTATATCTGCCAAGGTCCGGGTTTGTTAATACGGTGAACAACTGAAATGAGAAAATTAAATAAATTTGATTGATCGTATTATTAAAAATATGAGAAAGAAATTATGAGTTGAATTGTGAATTGAATTGAAATGTAAGATTTGAAGCATGAACTTAAGGTTCATGAATTTGCTAAAATGTCGAATTATTGATATTGAAATCAGTTGAATAAATGAAATGAGAAAATCAAATGAATTGATTGATTGAACTATTGAAAGTATGAGAAAGTGAAATTATGAATTGAAATGTGAATTGAAATGTGAATTGAAATTGAGATATCGAAATAAGAAGTGAAAATAGAATGAATTGGAAATAATGAAATAGTGTATGAGTTAGTTGAATATAATCCTATGAATTAATTATAATTATTTTTATTGAAAAATGTTGGTTTAAATAATTATTGAAAAACTAATGTCTTAAGGTTTTAGATATAGAATATAATAAGTTATTGAGTTAGGATATAGAAATGAAATATATGAAATAATGATTTTATGAAATGGTTATTGATGAAATGCATGAAATGAATATTGATATAATAAGAAGATATATAAATTAAAATAAAGAAAAGCTATTTAAGATATATATTATTAGAATAAATTTAAAGTTTAAATGCATGAATGATTTATTGAAGTTAAAATAGTGGTAAGATTTAATGTGTACATATATTGTTTTTACCTTAAGTATTTGAATTATAGCAATACCATTGGGTGTATACTCAGCGTACGGTTTGTTTCCATGCGAAGATTAGGTACAGCAATTTTGAAGAGTTGTATTTGAGATTACGAGTCTTCATCTCATCACATCTTCAAGCAACAAGAGGGTACGTTTTAAAATTTTGAATAAAATGGCATGTACTTAGGAAAAATTAAGTATGTCCCAAGTAGTAGTAATGTATTTAAATATAAATTATTTAAATTTATTATTTGTCCATTTTTATGTTCAAATATAATAGTAATTAGCCAAGAATTACTTTGGCACCAAATGTAATATTCCTATATCAGGTTCCTTAAGTCGAACATGATATAGGGGTGTTACAGATTGCTAAGGTTGCATGGGTCGCCTGAGTCGACTAGGGACCTACTGTAGGGTCGGTAAGCTTGCTTAAACCCCTAATTAACTGAAATGACTGTATGACTGATACGATTGTGCATGTTATTTAGCATGATGATGTCCCACTGATTTGATATTGTATGCCCTGATTATATGCATGACCTTATGATATAGCATGTCATATTTGTATATTGCATTGCATTGGGATGGGGGTTGATATTGTTCGGAGGAAGTGTACTGAAAGGCCTGGAGCCTAAATTACTGGCAGTTCGGCTGCAAACAACTGTCTAGTGTCGCATTCGGTACTTTTTGGAGTGTAGGGATGGGTGGGTTGATTATATCCCCACATAGAGTGTAGGGTTGGACGGAGTTGGAGTGTAGAGGTTGGCTGGGTAAGATTTGATACTGTATATATATGTTATTGTACTGAATATTGATATTGTAATAGGTCAGGGCCCAAATGCATAACTGTTTCTGTATTGTAATGGGCTAAGGCCCCAATTGAACCTGAAACTGTTACTGAAATGGGCTTGGGCCTAGACTGCGATTGCATTTTGTCTGCTCGTTTGTATGGGGATTACACACTGAGATTTCGTAAACTCACCCTTCTGTTTTATCTGTACAGGTAATCCCCAGACTTAGGCGGATCGAAGCGGTGGAGGACTCAGCTGTGGCCACACGACCCTTTTTACACTATTCCGTAGTTAATTAGGTTTTTAAAGTTTTATTTGGGGTATTTTATTTTTTGGATTTTTATTGTTTTGGTTTATAACTGCTAGTACTAGGGGAACTCGAGTTTTCAAAAAAACCAAACGTTTTAACAAAATACTCACGAATATGCAAACAGTTTTAAAAGCTTCCGCGTAGAATAAACGTTTTGAAAGCTTTCGAATTACTAATTAACACTATAATAGAATTAATAAGTAATAATGAAAAGATTCTAAACGGAAAATGTTTTCAGAAAAGTTCAGTTTTCAAACACAAGCTATAGTTTTCAAACACACTACCATGTGACACTGTTGGATTCGGCCATAACGTCCAGGCTGGGTTTGGGGGTGTTACATTCATTCAACAACTAATTTTAATTATCTATCAATTAAATTCACAAGCATATCAATTTCATTCATGGCATATCCCTCAACCTTTAAAATTTTTACAAATTAACCCCTGGACTAACTAAGTCAAGCTAAAATGAGCTCAAAAACATAAAAATCATTAAAAATGGGGTTCAAAATCTTACCATGCACTCAAAGCAAAGCTTGGCTGAATGTTTTCCTCCACAACAATGGAGGAATAGATTTTGCTAGGCTAATTAGAGATGACGACAAAAATTTGCCTTTTGTTTTATTTAATCTTTTAACTTAATTATTCATTTACTAAATCAACCTTTTAAAAACTATTAAATTACACCAAAATAAATCCAATATCATCCTCTAAATTTAAACATGGAATAATTACCATCCAAGTCCATGAATTTACCTTTTTAAAGCTATTTAGTCCATTTAACTAATAGAAACCAACATTTGCACCTTTTACAAATTAGTCCTTTTTACTTATTTAACTATTTAAACATTAAAATTTCTTAATGAAAATTTAATACTACCTTAAATTAACCCTATAGAAATTAAATAAATATTAAAATATTAACTCAATCATCAGAATCATGGTCCCAAAACCACTATTTCAACACTACTGAAATAGACTGTTACAAGACCAGCTCTATTTTGTTTATTAAAATATTTTAGATTTATTATTTGAAATTATTCGTTATTCAGTCAGAGACTATAATATTTTATTTTCAACTGTGGCATGGGACTTAGGTTAAGTTTAGTGTTTATTTAGCATGCATGACATTTAATTTGATTATGGGATGTTGAAATAAGAATTTAAATTATCTATGCGTAAAATTATTTTGATTTTAATTAATTAAAACTAAATATCACTTTTTCGTTACTAGGTTATAAATTTATTTTGGTTAATAAATAAAATAGAAATTAAATTAGTTTTCAATGGTAATCACCTTTTACAAGAATAATATTAAATTATTCGTATTTTGTCAACCCATGAGTCATTTTCTAAAGATACACTAAGTTTCCTTCTAAGATAAATAAATGTTTTAATTTAACTATTTTAAATCTTCGATCAAACTAGGCCATTTCGGTGGCCAATGTAATCTCCCGGATTCATGTCTATCGTCTAGGCCGGGTTGGGGAGGTTAAAAGTTATGTTGCATGTCAAAGTGCTAGGTCGAAGTAGCCACTACTGGTGGCACTTCGATAATTACTTCGAAAACACTTGCCTCGACAATAAAACATCTATTAGGTTGATCAAGCCTTCCATATTTGGAGCACAAATCCATCTTTACAAGATAAGCCTTAATCTAGTTTTATTTGTCCAAATCTCATCAAATCAATTGTCCTTTAATATAATGATACAAAAGATCATAAAGTCAACTCATATCTTCTTGGATTGTATATCCCAATATACAATATAAGTAGATCACATAAGAATCCTTGACAAGTAATATTGCTTAATTCAATTTCTTCTCTAATGATAAACACGAGATTGACTACTCAAAATCATCAAAAAGAGACAAGCAAATCATCAAAACGTTTTGGTTTTTGGGTCCTTGAACATTGGTCACACAATCTCATATTCCTTTAGGAACTTATACTTGCCAAATTTTATATTGAATCATTTTCTTTATTGGACAAGTATGTAATGTATGACCATAGAAATAGAAATGTTCACACTTTACCATTTTTTATGAGTTTGCTAAAATAATTTCTTTTTCTTTCTTCAAGCTTTCAAGTTTTAATTTCAAATCAAGATTTCCTTTTTCAAGCGTAGGCATTTAATTTTAAAAGCCTCTAAATAATTTTTTAAAAATTCATTTTCACTTTCAAAATCATCTTTTTTTAAAGAAAATAAAATCGTTTTCTACTTTGAGTTTGGAAATCATTTTCTTATGTTTGGAATTTATGGTCTCAAACTCCAAAGCTAACTCATCAAAAGTATATTGTAACTCACTAAATGTATAAGAAATAAAATCACATGAGTTAGAAGATACTTCTCGCTCTTCAAGAGCCATGAAGTAAAGGTTGCCAAACCCTTCATCATTGGAGTCGTTATCATTGAAAGTGTCACTATCATTCTAAGTGGATACCATGACTTTCTTTTTTCCCTTTTGCTTCTTATTTAAAGGACAATTATACTTGTTGTGCCCCGACTTCTTGCAAATGTAGCAAACTATTTTCTTTTCTTTAAGCTTATCTTTTCCCATTTTCATGAACCTTTTGAACTTCTTAGCAAGTATGATTACCTCTTCATTATCCTCATCTTCATCATCAGTGCTTTCTTCTTGGATGGAGGACTTTATAGCAACTCCTACTTGCCTTGGTTTTTTCATTCCAATCTTGAGCTTCATCTCATAGGTAAGGAGTGAACCAATGAGCTTATCAAAAGCCTTGTATTCTTCAATAACTGTCACTTTTGCTTCCCATTCCTTTAGCAGGCTATTGAGTAATTTCTTCATCATTTCTTTGTTGGGATAAGTCATCCCAAGTGCCTTCAATCCATTGATGATGTTAGGGAATATATTTGACATGTCTTTGATGCTCTCCTCCGAATTCATCTTGAAAATCTCATTATCAAGTATGAGTAAATCAATCTTGGATTCCTTGACTTGGCTTGTTCCTTCATAAGTGGTGGCAAGCCTGTCCCAAATATTTTTGGAATTTTAAAATTGGGAGACTCTTTTGTACTTATTAGACTTTTAATGCACAAAAGAGAGTGTTCATGGTTTTGGCATTGAGTTGAGCTTTCTTCTTGTCACCTTCTTCCTATTCATCTTCAGGGGCGAAGCTAGGGGGCTGGTATGTAAAATTGCAATTTAGGCCCTTAAAATTTTTTAAAAATTTTAAATTAGTAAAGGTAAAATTGCACTTTGGCCCCCTTAAAATTATAAAAATTTGATTTAATCCTTTACAAATTATAAAGATATAGAGTATAAAAAATTAAAATTCCATCCGCCCCCCAAAAAATTGTTCTGGCATCGCCCCTGCTCATTTTCATCCTTGGGCACCATCAAATCACCATTTGTGATTATCATGATAATCAATTTCTTGAATGAAAAGCTTCATCATTGTCTTTCAATATGAGTGGATCTCTTCATTGAAGGATGGTAGCTCACAATTGATTAGCTTTCACCCAAGCTAGATGAGCTGAAATCTTGTGACATCTTCGAACTTGATAATTTTACCTCCAATCACCTTTCCCGATGGTGAAACCTTTGATGGAGAACTATCTCTTATATCAATTGTTAGGACCAAATAATACTAAGAGGGGTGAATTGGTGTTTTAATAATTTTTACAAATTTTTCTAAATGATAAAGAAATGGAAGAAAAGTTTGGAAATTTTGATTTATAGTGGTTTGACCCTAATTGTCTACCTCCACTACCTTAGCTTTCCACCATTAAGAATTTCTCAAGTCACTACTAGAATTGATACCTTTCAAGGAAAAGGAATAACCTTTACAATAATATTCTTTTAACAAGGCTTAAATAGAACCCTTCCCCTTAGCTTTTATGGCTAAACTAGAACCCTTATTAGTTTTTATGCTCAACTAACCTCCCAATTTACAATTGGTGATATGAAATAGCGTAAACAAAGAGACCTCTACAAGGTATGTGTTTACAAAAATTAAGCTTTCAAATAAATGAAATGAAAGTGATAAAAGATCTAACAATAAGCTCCTAGAGATATGTACAAGAGAAAATGAAAGAATAAATAATTTGGAACTTTTCGCTTGACTTTGAAGCTTGGATGTCTCTTTCTCGAGTCTTGAAGTGTATTTTTATCAAGAAACAAGTTTGTGGACATTGAGGATAAAATAGAGCACTTGGAAGTATTAATTCGGTAAAAAGACATCGTTGGTCTTCTTCAATTTTGAAATTGAGCAAATTGGTCCCTCTCAAAAAAATTCTAGCAATTTAATCTTTTTCAATTTCGAAAGTGAGCAACTAAGGTCAACTAGTAAAGGTATTAATGTATTCTGTCAATTATACATAAATTTGATTGGTATATTAACAAATTTAGCCTTTGATGTTTACATATTTTGTCATTTTGGCTTTAATTATACAAAATTCAACAAATTCAGCCTTAACATTTACACAAATGTTGTAGTAAATTTGTTAAACTAGCACCAAATTGATAAAATATGTAAACTTTGAGGACTAAATTTATTTTTATTCCAATCAAAATCATGTACAATTGATGGAAAGAATTAACGTCGTGATTAGTTGCCCTTGGTTGCTCACTTTCAAATTTGACAATGATTAAATTACTTTGATTTTTTGATAGGGGCTAATTTGCTCAATCTCGAAATTAAGAAAGAAGAGAGAGGTCTTTTTACCCATTAACTTCGAGTCGAAAAAGTGTTCATGCAGTCCAGGTCTTAAGACTTGGCAAGATGTCTTGAGGCATGGTTGAAAAATAACTATCATATAACCGTTGGCGGGCTATGTCTCGAGACAAACAAACATATGTCTTGAGACATATAGGCCAATGTCTCTAGACTTGCAACCCATGAAGCAGATTTTTGCATTTGAACTTTGTTAGGATCGTCCCGAATAAGCAACGAACAAGTAAAAATAGTAGAAGAAATTGAGAAGATGAACACACAAATTTAACGTGGAAAAACCCCTTAAAAGAGGATAAAAAACCACGGGCAAAGATAATTTTACTATAATGGCAAAAGAATGAAGAGTACAAAAGATGGAGATAAAAACTAAACCCCGAAAACCCGAAAAACAAAGAACCCTCAAACGTAAACACAAAATTCTCTAAATGTGTTATGAGTTCTAATCTAATGGGTGTCTCTTAATTCTAAGATTGTAAAGGAGCCTATTTATAGGCTAAATTAGTAAGTCAAATAAACTATACTAATAAATGCTAAATATATTATACTAATAAATACTAAATCTTCTAGAAAGAAAATATATTTTTGTTTAACTTGACTTGCAAGCAATCTCTTAGAATTTGGGTCACACAATTCTAACAATCTCCACATTGACACAAATTCTTTCAATGCCATCTTTGCCAAAACCCGCCACGGGCCTATCTTGAACTATGCAGGGAATTAACTGAGTCGAATCTATGCTTAGAAGCTGGAAGACTTCTAGCCTTCGACTTGTGCACTGCCAAATCAAAACTAACCCGGGTCTGATTTTCACGAATACAGTGCCCTAACTTTTCAAAACCTGCATCCAAAAGAGAACCTCTCTTCAACGAAACGGTCATACCTTTTTCCCTCCTATGACCAAGTTGCCTCCGCTTCAAATGAGTTGACTTTGACTCCGTAACGGACGAGGGACGTCCGATTTCACCGGTCACTGTAGAACCTTCCAGAATATAAAGACTGCCGGTTCTTTTACCTTTTAACAAAACGAGAGCTCCACGAGATACTTTAATGTCGCTCGACTCGATGTTGATTCTTCATCCTTTCAAGTCTAAAATACTCAAGGAGATGAGATTCTTTCGTAAATCAGGTACATACCTGACATCTGAGAGTGTCCTAATCGTCCCATCGTGTATCCTAATTTTAACAGTACCAATACCGATTATTTTACTAGATGAATCGTTTCCCATGTGTACAACTCCACCTTCAACTGAACTGTATGTGGAGAACCATTCTCTATTGGGACACATGTGGAAAGAACATCCTGAATCTAGGATCCACTCAGACGTAAGCTTGGAGTTATCGCTCGTTGACACTAACAAGAAATCATCACCGCCTTCATCGACCAAATTAGCACCAGCTACATCTTCCTCGTTACTCTCAGCAGCTCTTTTATTTCGCAGTTTATAACAATCTGCTTTGACGTGACCTAACTTTTTGCAATAGCGACACCTTTTGTCTCGTTTCTTTGATGCTACTAAAACGGAAGCTTGTCTATCTGCTTTGCTATTCAAATCAAACTCATTGTCGAGTTTGTCTCTACTCAACAAATGACCCTTCACATATTCGAACGAGAGTTTGTCTCTGCCATAAATCAGGGTCTCCCTGAAAGACTTGTATGAAGAGGGTAAAGAGCACAATAATAGCATAGCTTGATCTTCATCGTCAATATGAACCTCAACGTTCTTTAAATCATTTAAAAGAGTAATGAATTGACTGATGTGATCTTTAAGAAGCTCACCTTCGTTCATGCGAAACGTAAATAGACGTTGTTTCAACACTAAACGGTTAGCCAGAGACTTAGTCGCATAAAGAGTTTCTAACCTTTTCCACAAGGCAAATGAGGTCTTCTCCATCAATACCTCCTGCAATACTGTATTCGCGAGGCACAACTGGATTGCAGAAAGGCCTTTTCATCAAGCTCTTCCCATTCTGTTTGATTTAGATTCTCAGGTTTTTTCCCTGTAACAACCTTTTTCAAGCCATTTTGAACTAGAATTGCCATCATCCGAACTTGCCACAGATTGAAATTTGTCTCACCATCGAACTTCTCAATTTCAAACCTTGTTGCTGCCATCTCTGACCGGACTGATCTATGAAAGTTAAACTAGCTCTGATACCACTTGTTAGGATCGTCCCGAATAAGCAACGAACAAGTAAAAATAGTAGAAGAAATTGAGAAGATGAACACACAAATTTAACGTGGAAAAACCCCTTAAAAGAGGATAAAAAACCACGGGCAAAATTTTACTATAATGGCAAAAGAATGAAGAGTACAAAAGATGGAGATAAAAACTAAACCCCGAAAACCCGAAAAACAAAGAACCCTCAAACGTAAACACAAAATTCTCTGAATGTGTTATGAGTTCTAATCTAATGGGTGTCTCTTAATTCTAAGATTGTAAAGGAGCCTATTTATAGGCTAAATTAGTAAGTCAAATAAACTATACTAATAAATGCTAAATATATTATACTAATAAATACTAAATCTTCTAGAAAGAAAATATATTTTTGTTTAACTTGACTTGCAAGCAATCTCTTAGAATTTGGGTCACACAATTCTAACAAACTTTCACGTCTCAAGGCATATAGTCCTAGGCTCGAGACTTGACTACCAAAGTGCATTGAAAACATTTTAAACACTTCAAAACACTTTGGTATTTAACATTTTGCAAGTCTCTAAAAATGTTTGATAAAATTTTCAACCATATTTTCACAAAAATTAGGAAATATAATATATATAATTTATCTTAAATATTGTTATATCAAAAACTTGAGACATCAAAATTAACACATATAATTGATACATTTTTATCTTAAATGTTGTTATATCAAAAGCTTGAGATATCAAAATTAACACGTATAGTTAGCACCTTCAATTAATTGATCAAAATAACCAATATCAAATGCATTTTAAAATGCTTGATTATATATATAATAATTGTGCTTTAATTAGGTTAAGTTAGTAAATAATTTTGTAATTTATTAATATAGCATTTTAAGATAGTAAAAAATTATTAAGATAGTAACAACTTAATTTATTTATTAATTTGTTTTAAAGAAACACACTAATTTTTTATATTTTAAATTATGAAAAAAAATCTTTTTATTTATTTAAAATTTTAATTATTTGTTAAGTTTTTATTTAAAAATATGATTTTAAAGTTTTAACTGCTTATAGATTTTTTAAAAAAACCTCATCTTAATTACTTTTAATTATGAAGTATGGCATGATGGATATTCACTTTATCTATTAACCATTTAGTTAAGAGGTTCAGTCATTGTTCGTGATAATGAAACACATATTGTTATTAGAGAGCACTTGCATGAAGAGATTAATTTTAGTGCTACTATAGGTTATATATATATATTGAAAATTAATTTTTTGAGAATTTAACTAGATTTGTTGAGAATTGAGATAATAATCCTTTTAGGTGTATTTTATATAGAGAATGGTATGATTTTTACTTTCAAATCTTAGCGTACTGTGCTTAAGGGAGAAGCTTATTAAGTTTTTCCTGTGGGATTTGGTGCACTAGTCTTTACCTTTAGAGGAATGGTAAGAAAATGTTTTGAACAAGCACCAAGCAATGTCTTGAACAAGCACCAAGTACCCCAAAGCTGTCAAGCTCACGCTATAGCTAGGTTTATTAGTTGCCATATTTTTTTTTAAATGTGTTTGAGAATTAAATTGATAGAATTTGTATAGGTGGAGGGTTAAATTTGTTAAATTATTTAGAATTAAGATTAATTTGATAGAATATGTAAATATTAAGGATTAAATATGTTATTATACCAAGTAAAAAAAGGCCACCTCACCATTTTTGTTAACAATTCAATGTGGTGACCAAAATAGAAACAAATTATAACGCTAGTGATGAAATTGAAAATTTTTATAGTTTGGTGACCAAAACAGAAACATGCTAATAATTAGGTGATTAATTGTATAATTTACCCTATAAAGTTTTAACTTTCTATGTTTAAACATGGTTAAAACATACCATAAGTCCTTGTACTCTTTATAAAATTGAAATTTAATCCCTATATTTTTATTTTTAGGAGTTTAATCGTTCTACTTTTCAGAATTCAAATTTTAAGTCTAACTGTTAATATTTTTAAAATTATTTTTGTTAAATTCAGGTTCATTGCAACGTCATTTTTTAATTATATGATTATCGAGTGAGTATTTTTTTTATTCAAAACATCACATCAACAAGTTTAATAAAAAAAATAACAGTGTTAACAAGTGGATCTAAATTTTAAAATTTGAAAAGTAGAGAGACTAGCTTACTAAAAATGAAAGTACAAAAATTAAATTCTAAATTTGTGAAGAGTATAAGATCATACATTTCAATAAATAAAATTTTATTCTGCAACATGGTACAAAACTAGTTGTATGTATATTCTGTTTCAATTTGATTTTTTATTTTAAAAGTTAATAAATTGAACTCATATGAGAAACCTAAATTATCTAAGTTGAAAATAATTGAATTTCCTATATATATAGATTAAATTAAATTACTCAAAAAAAAATCTTAACTTAAACTTATTCAAATTTATTTATTTTTAATGTATTTATCGGAGCGAGTCCAGTATCTAATCTTCTGCATTTTTTAAGTCTATTAAGAAGGTAGATACTAGCCACAAGTTCTAAATCTGATCTATATCCAAGTTGAGGATCGAACCCTCCACTAATTAAAACAAGAGACCATTACATCTCATCTAACTCCAGTTGTCTCAAATATATTATGACTCCTATTAAAATAGTTGAAATGTCTAAATTAAAAATATGAAACTTAAACAAAAACACAACTTTAATTTTACAATTTAGTAAATTGAATCCTAAAAAACTAAAAACACCCTAAATCCTAAAATAACTTTAATTCTAAAACTTAAAAGTAAAAAAGCTGACACTAAAATAACTCCATTTATCAAATTCGAATTCGAACTGATGAAATTCAAATGCAACTAAAAGAAATAGATGCAATAAAGATGATCCAAATACAACCAAAATGTCGAATCCATTGGTCTAAACCTGACCAAGCATGAAGGTATGGTCATAGATTTTCCCAAAGGGCTCTGCCGAATGGGTCCATGTTGATCTTTTGTGCAAAAAATGCAAGGAAGAGAATAAGACTGACAAGAAGGGTAAAACTAAGGCAATGCCCATCACACATTCATGCCCTCCCATTGGATGAGATAAGATCATTGAGCTTCTTCAACGTGGCATTATCATTGTGGTGCCGAAGATAAGGCTACTGTTCAAATATTTCCCACCCTCTTTGTGGTCATTATGCTATAGTCTCTTCAAATTTTCAATCCGACGGTCACCCTTTCTCCGAATTCAACTTCAAAGCTTTGTAACCATAGGATGTTATACCCAAATTCCACCATTATATATAGGGGATTGGCACTGGGGAATAAACATTATTAAGGGAGATATATTTAGCTATAGCATACACTACTAGTACCCACTACTAGCAATGGCTTCCTCAATGATCTCATCGGCTACCATTGCCACTGCCTCTCCGGCACAGGCTAACATGGTCGCTCCTTTCACCGGTCTCAAGTCTGCCTCTGCTTTCCCAGTCACCAGGAAGGCCAACAACGACATTACTTCTCTCGCAAGCAATGGCGGTAGAGTGCAATGCATGCAGGTAAATTTATATCAATTTTTTTGTTTAAGTTTTAGTGTAATCTCTGGTGGAAATTTGAAGGAAAATTTGTTTTATATTTGGTGTTGTTTTCTAGGTGTGGCCTCCTACTGGGAAGAAGAAGTTTGAGACTCTCTCATACCTCCCCGATCTTACACCCGTGCAGTTGGCTAAGGAAGTAGATTACCTTCTTCGCTCAAAATGGGTTCCTTGCTTGGAATTCGAATTGGAGGTGTTTTCGAGCTCTAAATTATTCCATTCCTCCACTTTTTAGTGGGATATTTGAGTTGATTAAGTGTGTTTTATATGCATGTGCAGGAGGGATTCGTGCACCGTAAGTACTCGAGCTTACCCACGTACTACGATGGACGCTACTGGACCATGTGGAAGCTGCCCATGTTCGGGTGCACCGACTCGGCTCAGGTGTTGGAGGAGCTTGAGGAATGCAAGAAGGCATACCCCAATGCATTCATTAGAATCATTGGCTTCGACAACGTGCGTCAAGTGCAGTGCATTAGTTTCATTGCCTACAAGCCTCCAGGCTTCTAAGCTTTTTATTAACTTTGTCTCTCCATTTGTTTGAATTTGTACTCAGAAAAAATCATGTTCTTTACTTTTGCTTTTCCTTTTCTTTGAGTTATTGGCCTTTGTTTCTCGATTTCCGGGTTTTAATCCTGAGAACTAATGAATAAAAAGTTGGTTTTCTTCCCAATTTCCTTCGACCTACACTTTCTTATTTTTAATTACTTTGTTTTCATCCGCTGGAAAATTGATGGGCAGTTTTCAATGTGGATGCTAAATGTATTAATTAAGGTAAGAACAACATGGATTTTGGAATCAGTAATGTTTTAGAATGAGAATGCTGAAATAGATATATAATTGTGGATAAAATTTTTGTGGTATTGTTTTCCAATAGAAGAGGATAAAATTTTTCCACAATTAGTCAATGCATTTCATCCTTTTCTTTCATTGGGATTAAATTTTAGAAATAACATTATTAGGAGGAATAGTCATAAATCTTGATAGAATTAATTTCTATAGTTTGTAAAAATGTTAAATTTGCCTCAAAATAAGGATAACTTTTTCTTATATTGTAGCATATGTCGGCTTCTTTATTTTATAAAGAATATGTGACAATATGAACCAATTTCTTTTTAGTACAATATATTTTATTATTGTACCTAACACTTAATGTAGTATGAATAAATTTTATTACTGCTCCAAATAATATCGAATTTAAATATCAGATTATATAACATTCACATATTCAAATAACAGATTCATTTTGTAAGTATTAGGTTACTTATCCTTCCAAAAGATCTATGAGATTACTTATGATATATAGTTTGGTACTTCCAACTGTGACTAATTGATTATAGTACTACACTGATTTAATCGATGTGAAATTATATAACTTAATACTTTATGTATTTTAAACATAACTTTCAAAAGTTTAAAAGTTGTTCTTAATTATCAATAGTTACGAATTAGTTAATATTGTAAAAATAGACATATCAATTTTTTTCAATATGCAAGTGCGAGTATGTTTCAGAGTATTATTTTAATATAATATATATCTTTCAAAAACTTTTTGTGATCTATACATTCGTAGTTTATTTTCAAAATTTTAATAAAATTTATATTATATGCACATGAAAATATAACTAAATTAAATTATGTTGAATAAACCAATTTAATAATTATACTTTCTTTTTAAATATAATTGTGATAAAACATCAAAATATAAAATAAAGGAATACATGCCAATATAATTAATATTTATGAATACAAATAAATACTGAAATGATAGCAGCTATCATGGCAACAACCTCATTTTGAAATAACTTTATCTATAATTAAAAATTCATTTCACATTAATTTATCTTCTGTTTTGAATTTAAAAGATGGATCACTTATTTATTTATTTATTCTGAGTATTAAAATTGGTTGTTTGGTGATTTTTTTTGGGTGAAAATTGGTGATATTTTTATTATTATTATAAGTTGGTTTGTTGGCTATTACAGTTTCTACTATAGATTTGTAATAAATTTTGTTTAATTACTATATGGTTTTTTTCATTCTTTTTTTCCCATTTTCCATGTGTTGGGTTGGTAAACAAATTGTATAAAAACAATTAGGTCAAAGATGAGGTTAGAAATTTTATATTGGAGTATGATAAATTTTATAAAATTTGAAACCTAAAGCTACTATTTATGGGTAAAGAAGATTAAATTATTAATATTTGTAAAGGACCACAAATTAATTTATTGAATTTTTTAAAATTAAAACTAAGTTGACAAATTTTATAAAATTTGAAGGCTGAATTTGTTGATTTTTAAAAAATTCAAATTAAAATGACAAATTTTGTAAATATTGAGAGTTAAATTTGTTGAATGTTTTATATTTAGGATCAAATTAATATAATTTGTAAATATTAAAAGTCTAAAATTTTCATTATACCGATAAAAAAATCCAAATCAATTTGAGTGATCAAGATATTTGATTTAATAAAAAATTAGTGATTAAAATAAAAAAAATAATAGTTCAATGACCAAAATAGAACGAAAGCAAGAATTTAGTGACTATTTTTATAGCTTAACCTTGACTAAAAATGTATATAAGGTGATAAGGTAAAAAGGGATGTAGTTTAAAGTTTTAATTAAAATTAATTTAGACATTAAGTTAAATTTAAGTAATATTGTAATTTGGATTAAGTGTTATTTAATTAAATTGTAAATAATGGACTCATAACTTGTAATAATTTAGAGATAAATTTAAAAAATTAAAATTGTGGAGGAATTTAATTAAAGGAATTATTTTGAACCAACAATAAACTTAAGCAAAGAATTTAAAAAGTTTTGGAACAAATCCGGTCTGACCCGATCCATTGATCCATGTACACTGAACCTGTCGAAAATAGCTCTCACGACAAAGAAGCCAAATCTTTCCTTTCATCTCCTTCAACTCCATTTCCCATAATTTTCCTTTAATTTTACTCTCAGGTAACCTTCTTCTCCCTTCTTTTTTCACCCCTTCCCCCTTCCCCCTTTTTCATCATTGAATCACATTCAATTCAAATAATATGTTTATATTTTTTGGATCTTTTTATACCTTCTCGTTTCAAGCGTAGAAACCCTAGCAACTAACGCCTGGAATTTTTAACTTTGATCTTCTACAGGTAGCTTAATTTGAGCTCTGCATAGGGTTTGATTTTGTTACTGGGAATATTTTAGTTACAATTTTGGGGGGATTTTTGCTTAGGCAAATCCCTTAACCATATTTTTCGCTTTGAAATGGATGGGAGGAAGAGGAATTTCTTTAGGAAACAGATGAACACGCCCTTTAAGAGAAAAGGGGTTAATAATAATAATAATAATAATAATAATAATAATAGGAAACTAAAACTGGGTGTTAATTCTGCCCCTGAACAGTTTTCCGGAAATTTGAATCCTGGAGACACTGTTTACCGTATACTTTGTCCTTCGAGAAAAATTGGTGGTGTTATTGGGAAGGGTGGGATTATAGTAAAAGCATTAAGGCAGGAGACTCGGGCTAAGATTACGGTTGGTGATTCTGTCCTTGGTTGTGATGAGAGAGTTGTTGTTATTTATAGTTCTCCGACCAAGGTGAAAGAACATAATTCAGATGAGGATTATGGTGGTGATAATGAAAAAGAGGTACCCATGGAGCCTTGCTGTGCTGCACAGGATGCTTTGTTGAAAGTTCACGATAGGATTGTTGAGGAAGATCTTTTTGGTGGGATAGTGTCTGATGATGATAATGGGAATGCTGTTGTCACTGCACGGCTTCTTGTTCCGAATAATATGGTAGGATGTCTCTTAGGGAGAGGGGGTGATGTGATTCAAAGATTGCGAAGTGGCACAGGTGCTACTATACGTGTTCTTACGGCTGATCATCTTCCTGCTTGTGCAGTGGCAACTGATGAATTAGTGCAGGTATCTATTAACTTTATATGCTGTACACTTTTTTATTTATTGTATGTGTTTGACTGAGAAATCAACATGCTAAAACATTAAAGAGCCCTTGCATACATCTTCTTGAATGGCTAAAATGTTGAATTCCCTTCCTCTTATAAGAACTTTTCACATTTATTTGAATTTCAATTCAAACCTGTTACTGCTTCAATGTTTTGTGAATGCTAACTGAAGCTCTAATTTAGGACTTAAAAGTATTACTACCTATATTATGCTCTGCTTCAATGCTCTAAAATTGATGTTTGAACTGCTATCTTCGAACAGTTAGGCCTTTGGAATTTACTTTTTGGTTCATCTCCATTTTCATCGAGAGAGGATTGCCTAGAATATTCTGAAAATGCGATATACGGCAGGAAGTGTGAGGATGATATATGAGAAAGATTTCCTTTCAGAGGATTGTATATGGGGATATTGAGTTATCTATACTGTCTTTGTTTAGCCTGGGTTGACATGTGGGTCTCATTCATGTGCTTATATAAACGTCCTTTATATCTTTTTTGAGTCAGTTTCTTATTGGATAGGGTTTTTCTGTGAAGAAATGACTTATGATGAGGAGGATTTTTCAAGTTCTGGTATGAGAGAATTGCTCAAGTGGCAATGTAGGCATATCCTTATTTCTTAACCTAGTTGCCCCAACGTAACAACTGATTGGTTGCTACACTTTTGCATCTTTTGACCAGAAAGAATCAGTTAATTAGCTGCATATATTATCATAAGGCTCAGACCTTTTTGTTCCACCAAGCCACATGTCTTCCGTCCTATTGGCAGATGGACTAATATTTTCTGGTGGTTGGGGTTATGATACTGAGAGTGACTTTCACTTATTTAGGTTTGGGCTTGCTGTAGCCTGAAGCAAGTAATACAAAATAAGGATTATTAGCTCCATTTGAAACTCTCATAAAAGTTATTTTTTCGGTTACAGATTCTTAGTGCTCAAGGTCTTTAGCTAAGTTATTAGCTCCATTACTTTGCTTTGGGTCTCTATCATTTATGTGCACATCAATGGTAATATGTTGAATTCAATGGGATTATTGATTAGGGATAATAATGGATTGACATAAGTTATATATGATTTTGTACATGTACATGATGAGATGTAATACAAATATTACTAGTGGAACATAATAAATTTTGCTTTTTGTGCTAGACAAGATGGTGATTTGGGGTGGAAGAAAGCTTTAACATATTTTTCTTCATAATGTGTCAAAGCTTGATGGATTTCTAACTGAATCCAACCTTGTGAATCTGTACTGTGGGTTGCAGGTTTACTGGTTCGTATAGGCTGCCCTTGACTAACCTTGCTTTTCAAGCAGCTGGCCAGATTGCTGGCCATTGCTTGTTTGAAGATGTGTCATGCCTTTGTATCTACAGGTTGAATGAATCTGTTTGAGCAGTTTTATTGTGTTTAGCAAGGAAGAATATTCTGGGGTCAAATTTGTTTTTCAAAGATTTATGCTGCCTATGGCAAATTCGTTTGAAAGCTTGCATGCTTTTGGTCAAGTGGCTGAAGAAGCAAAGGATGGGCCCATACATGCTTGAGAGGTGAGTGGAGTGAGGTTAAAGCTGAGATGGTACAGAAAATAGCACCTTTTTGAAGGATATTTTTATTTTGGCCCATTACCCTTTTATCTGCACTTTTTGCATTGATGTGAGCAGCATATAAATTTTGGAAGTTGGTCTTACGTGTTATTGAGTTTTGATTCACTGGGAAGGCTTTGGATGTAGTTTGTCAGCCTATATTTCTGATTGTCAAATAGTTGTCAGTAGATTGTTTCAGTGGGAAGTCAAAGATTTACGTTGGCTGCCCTTTCTCTTGTCATTTTTTTAATGCTATAATGTGTTGAAATCCTTGTCCTTTGTTTCAATAAACTTTTTTTTTTCTCATTTATTGTGAATTTTCCTAGTTGCTGGATGCAAAGCCTGTAGGTGCTACTGGATTAGAAATTTTCCTTCACCATTCATGGTTTGATCTCTAAAAACTGTTGTCAGTAGGTGTTTCTTGCAATTTTGAATTTTCTTGCAATTCCTGCAAGCTGTATTTTTTGTAATTTACTGCAAATTTCAGGAAAATGAGAGGTATTGTCCTTAACCATTCATGGTTTGATCTCTGAAAAACTGTTGTTAGAAGATAGTTTCTTGCTATTTTATGTTTTCTTTCAATTCCTTAAAAACTCTAGTTTTTGGAACTTACTGCAGATATCAGGAAGACGAGATGTCACAAAGAGAGCTCTATATGAAGTTTCCACTCTTTTGCATCAAAATCCACGGAAAGACAAGCCTCCTTTGAGCTTCTCTGTGCCACATTCAAGCCAGAATTTCCCTCCTAGTGCTCTTCCACCAAGCTATTCAATGTGGTCGCATCGAAATTTTTCTCCTCATGATAGTCCACCAATGCCATGGATGAGTGCTCATAGAAACCGGCTATCTGGAATTGGGCCAGGTAGCTTCAGCAGTATTCCTCCAGCAGGTGGTGCTGAAGCTTCAGCTGAGTTTTCAATGAAAATTTTGTGCCCATCTGGGAAGATTGGTGGTGTAATTGGCAAGGGTGGCTTTAATGTTAAACAGTTACAGCAGGAAACAGGAGCAGGCATTCATGTTGAAGATGCATCAACGGAGTCAGATGAGCGAGTAATTCATGTCTCTGGAATTGAGGTATTTTATTTTGACTCTAGCTTCATTCCTCTTGAGGAAAAATAAAATAACATATTTTACCCTTTTTGTATGTCAACTAGTTGCTCCTGCCTTAAACTTTGTACTCTTTTTAGACTTAAAAAAAAAAAGCTTATGCTAGTCCATTTATTATTCTAGGCTCTTGGGAACCCTCGATCGCATACAATAGATGCCATTCTACAGCTTCAGAGTAAAACTAGTGAATCATCTGAGAAAGGTACAATTACTACTAGGTTGCTTGTTCCATCAAGCAAGGTCGGGTGCATTCTTGGGCAAGGAGGTCATGTAATCAATGAGATGAGGAGGAGAACCCAGGCAGATATTCGTGTATGCTCGAAGGATGATAAGCCTAAATGTGCATATGAAGATGAAGAGCTAGTACAGGTAATCTTGTTGGAAACTTATCTATCACCAAGGGTATTTCTGTATTTGTCCAATTCAATTCCAGAAGGTCTAATATTTTCAATATTTCAGCTTTGTTTTTATGTAAAGTAATTTGTTTTTTTTTCCATTCAGATATCTGGCAATTTTGGTGTCGCTAAGGATGCTTTGGCTGAGATTGCTTCGAGACTTAGAGTAAGAACATTGCGAGATGTGAATGCTGGAGCAGAACCTGCTTCTGCTGGATCTGTCCGTGTATCCGGTCCTGCAAGAAACATGCCTGATGGTCCACCACCAGCTGCTACAATAGGGCCTGGCTACTCTGGTGGATTTGAATCTTTCAGGGTATATTTCTTTATCAAATTTTTGCTTTAGTTACTTCTTTATCTTTCTAGAGTTGAAACCATAATTATGCAATTAACTGTTTTTTGGTGATTGGGAGGGTTGGGATTGGGTCATATTGAGTGAATTTATATTCCGGATCATTTCAGGTATGTGTGAGTTGGTTTTGGCAATTAAGGTTTGGATCATTTTAAATTCCAAGCTACTTATGTTTGGGCATTTCCTTCTGATAATAAAATTTATTGTATTTATCATTTTTTTAATCAAAATTTGAAATTTAAATGTGAGAAAATAATAAAATTCGTACTCAATCTAAGTTTAAGGTTCAAGTTGATTTTAGTTCAAGTCATTTTAGGTCTTTAAGTTGTTACGAGTCAAAATCAATGGGTTCATTCGGTCAAAAGATAGCTTTTTCCAACTTTAGCTTTCATTGTTTAACAAGTCTCGTTCTAACTGCTAATAGGGGTGAGCAAAACTCGATTTGACTTGAAAAAATAAAATAAAAATTTGAGTTTCAAGTTAATTGAATCGAGTTATTTGGTTTTTTCGAGTAAACTTGAATAACTTATTCGAGTTTCAAGTTCGAGTTGAGTTGAATTTTACAATTCGAATAACTCAAATAACATATTGGTGTAAATACACTTTTGGTCCATTTTTAAAAAAAATATAAAAATTTTAAAAATATTAAAAAAATCTAAAGAATATATAAAAATAAAAAAAATTCTAAAATAATATTTTTTATGACCTAAATAAGTAAATTAATTATTCAAGTTTATCATACTAAAATATCTATTTTTTTTTTCATATTTTGCTTTGATAGAGTTTTCAACAATATATGCTTTCAAATTTATCTGCTCTAATATGGAATTCATTATATTGTAACAAGATTTTAATTTGACATGTTTAATTTTTTAAAATTTAACTCGAACAATTTCAATCGATTCAACTCGACTCAAATTTCATTTTACTCAACTCGATTTAAAAAAATTTCAAACAGAGTTATGATGATAAATCAAACTTGTCAACTCGATTAACTCGAACTTTTTTCATTCGATTCAATCGAATGCTCACTCCTAGTTTATAATATAAATCTCTAATTAGATAATGTGTTTTATTTGCTTTATCTGTATGGATTCTGTGATTTATTTGTTGATAAATTATGAAGTTGTTATAATATATATTAGTTTGATTAAGGGTGTGTTTACCATTGAGGTTCAAAAGCACTTTTCAACCCAAACAAGCAGCTTCTCAAACCAAACCTTGATTTTAAACTGGGATTTTAAGCCAAGCCAAAAAGCCAAAATTTTTAGCTTTTGGCTTTTAGAAAAGTGCTTCTCAATAAAATTACCTTTTCATCATCATGTTTAAAATAGACATTTTATCTTCCCAAAAGCACTTACACTTTTCTAAAGCACTTTTTCACAACACTTTTCAGCCTCAATGGTAAACTGGCCCTCAGTTGAGGATCCAAACCTTTGAAGTTAGGGCTAACAATTTAAAAGAACAGTGAATGTTAAATCTTAAAGGAGCTTGTCATTCACTTCTTTCAAACATGTGAAAAAAAAAAAAATTAAGACCCCTAGCTTTTATTTATATTTGTTTGGTTCTTGGTAGATAATTCTAAGACATCACTATACTTATTAAAACTTCTAATTTAGGATATGAGTTTTATTCAATAGATAAATGGAATTCAAACTTTAGAGTAACCTATATATTATGTAAGTTCTTATGATCTGCCCTAGTTTTATTTGGCTTCTTATTGTTTGTTTGGTCTTACAAGTTTGAAAGTAATCATACCCTTTCATGGGTTTTATAGTTTAGTTTAATACATTTAATTGATGATTTCTAATCTTTCTTGGGGTTGGGCCTTCCATTGAGTTCTATTACAGGTCAGATTCTTATTTATTTAAAAATTTAAAATCTGATGAAAGACATTATTTCCTGTTTTTTAGTATTTTGTTGAGAATGTTGATTTGTCAAGAGGATAGTTTTCCTTGGTGCATGTTTTCAAGCTTTGGATTTTCAAGATGTCTTATGATTTGGTTAAATAGCTAAAAGTATTCTTTATGCTATTCTGAAGGGTGGTGGTGCACATGTGTATGACTATGAACCTCAGAATTTTTCTGTTCCTCCAGCTGCTGCTAGGTACTGGTGTTATCAAAACTTTCTTGGTCTAATTTTCATGTTTAACTTAATGGATTCGGTTTGTTGGATTCTGTTGTTGCAGATACTTAAATATGAACTGTGCTGTTGAAGCTAAAGTTCCGGAAACTGTGTCAAGTTCTGCAGTAGGCACCAGAGGAAGTACTGTTTTTATTAGTAGTGAGGTAATAATTCTGAATTTGGGATACCATAACCTGGACCTGGTATAGTTTGGAGATTGCACTTCAAAAAATGAACAAGTTAAAGATCTATTGAAGTTTCTGGCTTTGTTTTTCCATTGGTGGAGTTTTTTTTTCAGTAGGAATGGTGGCACAATATTGTTTCAAAATGGTATCTCCTTAAATGTTTAGTGAAAGGAATGTGCTGTAAATCCTTGATTTCTTGTTGTGGGAAGTGTAGCATCCATGCATCATTTATCAGTGTTGGGTGCTGCATGGTTGTTATTGAATGGAAAGAAAAATTGTATGAATTAGTATGTTATATATTGGAGGATACCTATTCGGGTCAAGCGCAATGTTAAAGGAAGGTATAAGATTTGCTAACTTGTTTTTGTTGTGAAGTGTAGGTTTCAAGGGCAATCCTAAAGCTTGATGATCCTCAAACTGGTGGCTTTGAAGAGTTCCCTCGATCTTCTGAGCATACAAGTGCTCAGAGCATTTTTCAGTCGTTCATGGCTTCTTCTGGACAAAGCATGAATGCACAACAGGATTCATATCCAAATACGAACATCCACCAAAGTTCCTATCAGAAAATGAGTGCTCAATATAGCCCCTATCAAAATGTGAGTGCTCAACAGAACTATTCAAACAGGCAAGCTCATCAAGGCCCATATCATAATTTGACTGTGCAGCAAATCCCCTATCCACTTAATTCTCAGCAAGGGCCTTACGCCAACTTCAATGCTCCACCAAGTGCTTACCACAATTACAGTGCACAGCAAGGCTCTAACCCGTATTAAATTCAATAGGCTCATTTTTGTACTATATTTCAACTTTCCGAATATTAGAGATTACATAGGCCGTCACATTACTGGATACTTTTGATTCAATTGTTAAGTGAAAGACGTATTGGTGAAGTTGTAAACTTAGACCTGTTCTTGCTATGTTTGGACTTGTGTGTAGATAAATCAAATGATGATTGTTTGACACCTGATAGAGTAAACCAATGCTTTTAATCTTTTGGAATGTATCGTATCTTGGGCTGTTGTCAATTTGTTCATGTAATTATTGTGCTAATTTTGTGCTTTGTATATTTTACTTTGACAGCGATAGTTGAATGTGCGGATAGGTATGGAAGCCGGAGCTACAAAGCGCTCTCATGGAAGTGTGGTGAGGTAGGGTCAGGGCTAAATTTTGCACAGGAGATTCTTGCTTCCTCGTTGAAGGAGCCAAGTCATCATCAATCCTCTCACATGAACCCAGGTCGGTTTCACTAAGGTTTATTATTCCTGTTACTATAATTGCCTTGTACTATTGGACTGTGGTTGGTGTTTGACTCACATTTGAGGATATTGGAATCTGATTATTTTGTTGAAGCAATTAGATGTCTTTTCAATTCATATAGATATTATTAAGATAGTGACATTTGTTATCCTATTTTTGTTTCCTTCCCTAGACTCAAAATTGGCATTGTATTTGTCCGTGTCAAATAGGCAAAAAGCTTAATAATGGTAAAATCCCATCAAAAGGCGATATGGCATATATGTTATGGCACTTGGAGAAAAAGAAAGGGTTGACCTTAAATATTTGTATCTTTTCTTCCATTTGGTACAGGGAAGTACAATGTTCATTAAATCTATAAAAGTCTATCCTATTATTATTGGGACACAAAAATGGATAAGCCTAGTACTCAGCCATTCTTGTATATAGTCGGTTGTCTCATCCTCAATGTAGGAAAGTGGTTCTCCCACTTTGCAACTTGTATGAACAGTTTTGTGGTTGATTCTTAATCACAAAAAAATTTCTTCTCATGTAAACCCGTTGGCGTATTTTGTTGGGATCAAAAGAAGAAAACGCACTGATGGTTTTGGCCTTTTGAAGTAAGATGACAATTTACTTGCCCCATGTGTCACATTTTACTTGGGTTATAAGGGGAGATTTGTATATAAACCCGTAGGCAGGCGTATTTTGTTAGGATCAAAAGAAGAAATCTAATCTATTGATGGTTTTGTCCAATCCCTTTGAGCCAAGGTCTATGTATCTGTACAAATATCAAGTCTTTTACCGGTTTGGTGTCACTAGTTAGTTGACATCAATCTAGTAGGTTAAGTTACTAAACAAATAGATAGAATTAGTAGAACTATTCAAGATGGGAACGAAATTGTGCATATACTTTGTATCAGAAACATTACTATTTATTTAACACTCGGATCTTGATCTTGGAGATATTAACAAAGAATATATAGTAGGTTTTTTAGGAAATTATTATTTTGTAAGCTAACGGTAAAATAACAAGGAAGTGGTAATATTTTAAAGGATGGGTTTTTATATAAATTTTTTTTAATATAAAGTGTTTTGAGTTAAAATGTTAGTAGAGTATGATGGTAATCTCAGTGAAGCAGTAAGAGTTGAAGAGTAATGATTCCAAGCATTTTGTAACAGTAAAGATTATATATGTAAAGGTTGAGAAATGATTGATATCAATCTCATTTTATAACAGTAAACATTATATGAAAAATCTAAACATAAAGTTTGTAATGATTTTTATAGCATTTATTTTGGCACATACGACAATCAAATGGCAATAACGGTATTAGCTCAATGCCAATCACACCATTTAGTTGCAAGTCTCAAGGGAATAAATATTAAGGAGATCTAGGAAAAGATAATAAATATTCTAAATGTTTTGAAATGCATTCTTAAAATTATATGAAATAAAAATAAAATATCTATAATTTCTGACATTTTCTCATATTTTAATAAATTTTAAAATGTAAATTTTCTTTTGATAATTGGTGAAGGGAAATGAGATTGTTTGGTCATTTTTACAACATAATATTCCTACTAATATCCGTCAAAAATAGAAAATTAATTTTAAATATTATGTTTTTTTTTCTTAGAATCCTCCTTCAACATTGTATTTATTTTTGGAAATTGTTATAAAGTTTTTGAAGTTTTAAGTTTTTTTTAGATTTTAAATAATTGAGAAATTTTAAAACTATACATAAATTTTGGACAAATATATACGGCTATATATAAACTTTGGTTTTGTGCACTTTTATACGTGAAATTTTTATTTGATTCGATTTTCATAAATCACTTACACAATTATCGTTATAGAACCATTTTAAGTTTATATATTCCATACACAAGTAATTATAATTATCTAATATATAAGTATATAGATATATTTATTTCTTTAAATTTGTATAGTTGAATCAAAATTAAAACTTCATGTATATATATGAGCTATACTCAAAGTTCCATATATATGATTGAATCAAGTCAAAGTTCATGTGTAGTTTTGAGATATATTCTTAAATAATTTGTGTTGTTTTCAAAAATTTACAAGATTTTATTATTATTTTATTGTTATATATGTTTTTGGATTTTTTTTAATTCTATAAATCATAAAAGGCACGTGTGATATATACTATGGAAATAGTTTACATCATTTTCAATTTTTCTTATTTTGCAGGAGTTTCAAAAAACATAAGAGCTAAATTATGCTATTTATTTTTAAAGGGATTAAATTACTTTTTTTAATTTATGGATTAAATTGCTTTTGACTTTGACCTTATTGGTAGTAATTTTAAATAATTTATTTTTAAAAAGATAATGTAATTTAAATAATAATAATTAAATTTAAAAAATTGTAAATAAGGAGAGTTGAAAAACTTAATTTACCAAATTTCAACTGCTACATCAATCAAAGAGACCAAGATTTTCAAATAAAAAAAAATACTTAGATTCAATGTTTCAAAATTAAAGTATAAGAGTTAAATTTTAAATTTTAAAAGAGTATAGAAATCTCTAACACGTTTAAACCAATAAAAAGCCTAAAAGTTCATATTTTTGTGTTTCCCAAACACACCTCAATAAATTCATACAATAGGTTTATAATTAGTATAATTATAAGTATTTATATTATTTTTTGAATAAAATATATATATTTTTTATCATTTTTATGTATATCGAATTCTTATTTAAAATATTCCATATTTAACAAATGATGAGAGTTAACATATTCATTTATTTAAATTATAACGTATGGTATATTTACATCCTTGTTAAAATTAGAAAAAAATAATAATAATGAGGAGAAATAAGAATTTCTGTTTCTTTTAGGTTTGAAATAATGAAAGTAGGGAAGCTGAATCCTACTCAAAATCAAAATTCCAACAAATGTTTGTTTGAAGGCACAAATGCTCATCATCCTACTTTTATAGGCATTTATCAAGAATAGCAAAGATAGGAGATGAAGAGATGTGTGGGAAATGCCAACTTGTGGTACACCACCTTCACCTTTCTAGCCTTTTATTTATTTCAAACCATAGGTAGCCTTATAACTAGGATAGCCCATTTTTGCCTAACTTTTTAATTAATTATATATATATTAGTTTGGAACTCGTCATCTTAATTGATGAAAAACAATATGCATAAAAGAAAATGATGAATTAAGCTTCTAAATAAACATGACATGATATCAACTAAGCCTATGATAAGATACCATAATTGTTTCAAATGAAGTCATTAACCCAATTTTAATTTGTTGTGAAAGGGCATCTTAGTTGTCTCAACTTAAGACTCTTATTAACTTATGAGGATTTAATGTCTACAAAAAAAAAAAAATATATATATATAAATTATTTCATCCATTTGTTCGACAATATCTCATGGTGGATCTGACCTAAAACAATTTGATCGCACCACTTTGTCCCTCATGCTTCTGCTTTTGTTGATTCCATTATTTAATGAAGAATCATTGCCCTATTATTTAGGGTCGTGAAAAAGTTGAGAAAATTAAAAGAAAAAATCATTTTGAATTATAAATTTTGGTGTGATTTTCGATTTTATTAAATTCAGATCGATTTTGATTTAACTTTATTATTATTTAAGTTTATCGATTTTCGAATCACAAATTAAAAAAAAATCACAATTTTTTAATGGAATTGCATGTTGGAGTAACTTTGATGACTGCGAATGACTTTAGTTACCTTCTTTAGGTAACAGAATATAAACTTGGATAATTTTAAGGGCCAATTAAATATTTAACCCAGAAATAAATTACATAAAATGTATCTAATTAAACAAAAAATATATATAAAATCATTTATTCAAGAGCTTAATTTTTGTTAACACATACCTTGTAGAGATCTAAATCTTATCATAGGTCAGGCCACTAGCCAAGGCACGAAGGTTTGCCCAAAAAATGGGAGCAATTGGACAAAAATATAAGCCCAAAAAATAGGCTTGGATAAAAAATAAGACCTGTTTTCTAAACAAACCAAGCCCTGAGTAGGATTTTTTGGCTCGGGCCTGGCTCGAATCAACCTAAACTTTCTTTTCTGACGTTGTTTTGTTGCCATTTTGCTGTCATTTTGCTATCATATTGCTACTATTTTGTTGTTATTGTTTGAATATTTTATAACTCTTGTTTTATTATTAATTTTGCTACTATTTTAGAGGTATTGGTTTTCCAAGTTACAACTATCTTAGTATCATTTAAGTATAAAGATTTTTTTTAATGTATTTTCAATTTGTTGGGAAACATTTATTTTAATGTTTCTAGTGTATTTGATGTATTATATTTTAAAATTTGTTTTTATATAAAAATATAAAAAAATTAATATGAGCAGGCTGGGTCAGCTCAAGATTAGCATTTTTAATCAAGGCTGGGCTTGGGCAGAATTTTAGGCCCATTTTTTAAGCTAGGCCTAGAAAATGGGCCTAAAATTTTGCACCGGATCGGCCAATGATCAAATCTATATAAAGGTCTCTTTGTTTATCTCTTACATATCAACAATTGTAAATTGGGAGGGTTTTTGAGCCATAAAAACTAAGAAGGGTTTTAATTTAGCCATAAAAGTTAGGGGGAAAGGTTTTATCTAAGCCTTGTTAAAAAGATAGTGTTGTAAAGTTTATACCTTCTCATTGAAAGATATCAAGTCTGACAGTGAATTGGGAAATCCTTAGTGGTGGAAAGCTAAGGTAGTGGCAGTAGGCAATTGGAGTTGAACCATTATAAATTAAAGTATTCAAGCTCTTCTTTCAATTTTTTATCATTTAGAAAAATTTGTAGAGATTTTTAAAATATCAATTCGCCCCATCTTGGTATTTTCGGGCCTAACAATTGGTATCAAAACTAGTTTTCTATAAAGGTTTCACAACTGAGAGAAAGAATCCAAGGAAAAAATACCAAGTTTAAAGATGGCTTACAATTTCAGTTCAACAATCTTGGAGATAGCTACTCATATTGGAAGATAAGGATGAAACTTTTCATTCAAGCGAGTGATTATCATGTTTGGAGGGCGATCAAAAATGGTGATTTGATAATGCCTAAGGTTGAAGATGGGTGGGAAGAAGGTGACAATAAGAAGACTCAACTCAACGCCAAGGCCATATAGACTTTCTTTTGTGCATTAAGGCCTAATGAGTACAATAGAGTGTCCCAAAATCAAAGTGCCAAGGAGATTTGGGACAAGTTTGCTACCGCTCGTGAAGGAACAAGCCAAGTCAAAGAATCCAATATTGGTTTACTCAGACTTAACCATAAGCTTTTCAATATGAAGTTATAGGAGGGCATTAAAGGCATGTCAAATAGATTCATTGACATTATTAATGGATTGAAGGCCTTAGGGAAGGCTTATTCCAATAAAAAAATGGTTAAGAAATTTCTCAATAGCTATTGAAGGAATGAGAAGCAAAAATGACAGAAATTGAGGAATCCAAGAACTTGGATAAGCTTTAAGTTCGGGCTTAAAAATTTAGTGGTATATGGTTATAAGGTGGATTCAACCACGGTGGAGGTTGGTTAGATCTTGAGCCTTATCTCAATCTTCATATGTAGACAATGGGCTCAAACATTTTTCTTACATTTTTGGAATAAAAACAATTTCACCACTCAAGGGACCCATCAATGGGTAGTGACATAATGGATGGGTGTATGTGGTCTCTATTATTGTTAAATTTGCACAAAGTTGAACTAGACACTTGAAATATTCGATGTACATGCCTTATCAGTAAACGAGCTGGGTTTGAAAGACTATGCTAATATTCAAATTAATATGAGGACACACCAACTTCGTTAATTGGTTGTGCAGGTGATTGTTGTTGTCCTCTTTGATGATTCAATTGTAATTGTTATTGCCTCAATTAAGGATGTTGTCCTTACTGATTAAGTTACAATATATCGTGGATCATACACCAATCATAGTACGCCTAAATGATAATGTGAAATTATCATTTAGAATCCACTCACCCTCAATCATATCCTCAAGACAAGTATCCCAATGGTTGAGCCACTCTTGATAAACCTCAAATCGATAGCACTTAAACAACCTATGAAGCCTATTTAGGTTCTTTGGATCCCCTAGAATGCCTTGCACTATCATGAACTTCTGTAGAATCAAGTCAATTTAATGTCATTTGATGATATGGAAGCATATAAGTTGGGGTTGTTATAAAAATGTTTTAGAAAACATGGATGTTGTATGGTGAAATTTTAAATTTTTTTCTTAAGCCAACTCAATTCATGATATCTAAAACAACAAATGACCGAATAAAGTACTTATGTGCAAGTATGTTTGATGACCCAGGGAGATTTGGGAAACTGAAAAATGACTTTGTGAAGGTATTAAGACTTTTCAATCAATCCAAATTGAATTTTTATTGCTCCAAACTTTTAACCAAACAATCCTTTCCATTATTCTGAAACTCACAGATGCTTGGAGAGTAGATTCCAATTCGAAACTTTGAACATAGGATAAATTGAAAAACCTTAAAGTTTGCCCAATCCTTATCTCTCGAACTAGACATACCTTGTAAACTACTAGATCTTGGATTATAATTGCTAAGATGATTGCAGTTGTAATCTTGAACTAATTTAGACTCAAGAAAACTAGAATTTATTTGTGCAAGAAAAATCACATAAATAAATCTCTTTCTAAATCTTGGTTGAGTCATCCATGTCACCAACTATATGGGTATAGAATGGGCGGGGAAATTTGAAGAATTTAATCTTTATTAAAAGTTTGGAAACAATCAAACAGGAAGAGTTTAAGTCCTATAAGGAGGCTACAGTGACCAATGACTTTCTTAGGGATGAATCAAACCCTAAGTCAACCTCTCCTTCATCGAATTGGGCTTTCTTGGATGACAAACAATTCAACCCAATACATTAGGCTATCCTATCTTGAATTGGAACAAAATACAAGACATTCAATTAGTTTTAATAATTAATTTTTTTTCACAATTCAATTAATATAATATCAACTTTACCATATTAGAATCTATGTGCATACTTATTTAATTGTAGATTGCTTCAATTCTAAATTAAATTAGCTATGACAACCTGTTAATTTAATTTTTACTTTGGGCTTAATTATTTAATTTATTCATCTAATTAAAAAATAATGCAAAAAAAAATTAAATTAACCTTAAGCTATCTTTTGATATTTTTTTTCAGAAATAATAATTATTACAATTAGTAATTCATGCAATACGTTTCTCTAACTTATTTATCCATTGTTTCATGGTTTAACAGGTAAATTCTCAATTATTTACCATTACAAAAGCTATATATATACTTATGATAAACCTCTTGATTGAGTTGGTGTGAAGGGTTAGCCGAGTATTAATTTCGTTGGAAAAAGAAAAAAAATCTTAATTTACTTGGAAAAAGAAAAAAATCTTAATTTAGTAAGTAAATTATATTATTCTGAGGGTATTTTTGTTATTTTATATCTTTTAGGTAGAAATGTGGAAAAATATAGACATATAATAAGATTTGAACCCATATCTTCTTAATTTTTCACTTTTATACTTTATTGTTAAATCAAAACCTCATTTATTATTTATATAAAATTTTTATAAATATATTTGTTACATAATTTTGTTTTTCACCCACGTCGAGGTGTGCCATAATCCACTATATATTTGAGAGCCTTAATCTGCCTTCATAAGACATATGTGATCTCATAAGGTCATATCCATTCACCTAGTATGATCACTTTTATATCAAAGTTTCCATTGTATCTTCTATGTTGAAAATGATTATCACTTATATCAGTAATGATTAAATCAATTTTCTTAGATAAAATACTCGTAACCATATTTCATTTTTTTAATCCATACAACGCCTTTGATAGGATACCATTGACTTTTTAATTCAACTATGATTTCATTCTTTGTAAGTGAAATTATATCATGTTTAGGCCATATGCCTAATGTGCGAACTTTTTGTTTACTACTTTGAGACCATTGGTTATCGATACATTAAAGTATACAAGTTATACATATATAATCATTCACTTAATCAAGATTAATATAAGTTAACAATGAAAATCACAAGAGAATAAATCTATAAACAAATTTAAGAATAATTACCTGAGTCCAATTCAATTTGTTGTTAGTCTAGACATCACATCTTTGTCTTTATCTTGGGAGTAAATCCTACTTCGATGAATAAAATAAGCTATCTCCCTAATTGAACTTATAGACAACATAACAATCCTAACATGAGTCACTCGCTTATCATGACCCTAGACTATTTAGATTATCTTCTAATATAAGGTACTTTTACATTACAAAATAATATTTGTGATGCAACTTAAAATTAGTTAAACTTTAGGTAATCGATGAGTCAAAATTTGCTTAATCATTTGTTTGTCAAGCAAAGCCAACAAAGACATCTATACAAAGAACAATAAATAAACATGTGGAAATAAATCAATTAGTTCGAAATATTACAGTAAATTATGACAAAATTGCTACACTAAGGGAACATAACCTAACACATGCATGGGTTAAATATGTGAGCATGTCGGTGTTACTTTCACCAGTAGTACAGTAGCAATAACTGTTGATCGTTATAATACCTACACAAACTGAAAACAATTAAAATAACTATTTACAATAATGATTATTGTAATTAAATATGAATATACCAACAAAATATTTATTGACATGCAACTTAATTGATTTGCATTTGCATCCAAGTAAGGTTTTTTTTTATATAATTTGTATGATTTAAATGGTCACTCTATCTATTCAAATATTAAATGTAAGTAATATTATAAAATATTTATAATGTAATTCTTTATAACATAATATATTGAGTGTGATTATTTTTTTACTTTATTTTAAAAGAAAATTGTATGGACTAAAAGGAATGGGCGCAAACCATGACAACCAATCCTCTTAAGCTTACAAAAGAAGACATCAGTCATCTTTTTTGTCTATCACCCGTTGGGATATCCTATAAAACACCCTATATAAGAACATCAAGACCAATATTAACTCTTAATTGTATTCTCCTATTACTTTAAAATTGGTTAATGGTGGAAGATGTTGGAAAATATATTACTACAAAATAAACTCGTTAGCACTGGCTGAAAAAATAAACCAAGATTAAATTAATAAGATATTATTGTGTCGCGGAAGAACTACTGCCTTAGAAATGAATTCACCCTGACTAGTGTAATCGTATAGTGGACGTTGCCCCCCAAGGTCAAGGCATTTCTTTGATATTCGTACACCCAAATAAGGAAGGTAGAACTCAATTGGTATTACTTTTCCAAAATAATTTGAAAATAGAATTAATTAGAAAAATCGTAATAGGATCAATTCTTAGGAAAGTTAAGAGGGGTCATAGATGGTCATGCTTAAAACCCAAACTCAAAGACAAAATTTCCTGTAATGCATTTTAAGAAAAATTCTAAAGTTTTAGAAAGAATGAGAGAGAGTCGAGAGAGGGTAGAAGAAGCTTTATTTTTCAGTTGTGTATCAAATGAAGGAAAAATGCCTCCTATTTATAGGATTTTAGAAGGGTAAAAATATAATTTAACAAGGGTAAAATGGTAATATTTTTATGTAACGGTAAGAAAAATATTTAATATTTTTGTAATTGTAAGAAACAGTTTGTAACTGTTGGAAATAATAGTTTGTAACTGCTGAAAATAAATTTGTATTACTAACGTTCCTCCGCTAATACAAAGTAATTGGAAATTTTGTAAACACAAGAAAAGATATGAGAAGAGCAACAACAAAATTAGCCGCTTAAGCACTAGTATCTTCTAGATTTGAACTAGTACATAGTGAAATAAGTGAATCTTTTCTTTAACAAGTGAACGAATCTTGAACTTGTTAAGATAGGGGTTAACTCATGACATACAACTAATCTCAAATCCAATTGATGTTCCACGATTGATCAACAAGTTTTATCCAATACACCTCGAGAAGCTGGTAAGTGCTCTAGAAAGACTACACAATGTTTTTCATAGAAGGTGACTAGTTCTTCACACTTACGTAAGAGATTTCAACAAGTCTATCTCAATATAGACCATCCGACTTAGGACTATGAAATCATTAAAAGCATTTATTAAGCTCATCCTCTCAAATTTAAATTCGGTGAATTCATCAAGTCCTGAGATATGAACTTATTAAGAGTAAGAAACTCAACCTACATGTCAATGAATTCATCAAGTCCATCTCAAGAGGACCACCCAAACCCTGGCTATGAATTCATTAAGAGTAAGAACTCAACCTTATGGATGTGCATCGTTCGCCATAGAGATAGATAAAATGTACACTATGAGTCTTTCCATCATTTTGTTTGACATCATTGAACTTAGAGAACTAAATTGGGTATCCACCATGAATTCCTCAACCATTGGGCTTAAGTCCCATCCCCTTTGATGAATCAAAAACCATTTTCCTATTTAATCCTTCAATTAGTGGATCAACTAGGTTCCTTTTCAACCTCAAGTATTCCATAGAAAGTATTCCATTCTTTATTAAATGTCTCACAGATTCATGTCTTCTATGAATATACCTCTTTTTACCATTGTAAGCTTGGCTTTTAGTAACACAAATTGCAGCTTGTAAGTCACATGATAGAGATACGGGAAGTATCCATTTTTCCCATAAAAGAATATCTGCAAGTAGATTCCTAAGACATTCGGCCTCTTACCCGACTAAGTCAAGAGCTATAAACTCTGACTCCATCGTAGAGCGAGCAATACAAGTCTATTTAGAAAACTTCCAAGAAATATTTACTTCTCCAAAAGTAAAAACATACCCACTTGTAGAGCTCACTTCATCACTATCAGTTACCCATTTTGCATCACAATAGCCCTCTAGGATTACAAGATATCCTATAAAATCTAACTCCCAAGTTATTATACCTTTAAGGTAATTAAGCAATCACTATAAAGTATTCCAATGCTTATTGCTAGGATTATAGGTATATCTGCTTAGTCTACTGACTGCCTAAGCAATATCAGGCTGGGTGTAGTTCATCAAGAACATAAGACTTCCAATAATTTTAGCATAATATAATTGAGAAAAACTATGTCCTTTATTTTTTAACACTTGTATGTTAGAATCATAAGGAGTTCTCACAAGGATTACATCAAAGCTATTAAAATTTTTTAGCACTTTCTCTATATACCGATATTGGTTTAAAGTAAATTCCTTTTCTAATTCAGTAACCTTAACACCTAAGATTCTATTTACCTCTCCCAAATCAGTCAATTCAAATTCGGTAGATAAGAAATTTTTGGTTTTATTAATGACTTCTATATTGGAACTAAAAATTAACATGTCATCCACATACATACTTATGATGACATAATCAAAACCAAACATCTTAGAATAGTTTTATAAAATTTCTCATAACATTATTTTAAAGCTTGTTTGAGACCATACAAAGATTTTTTGAGTCTTCAACCTTTATCTTCTATATATCAGGTGCCACAAACACTGGAGGTTTCTCTATGTTGATCTCCTCACCCAAATCCCCATTCAAGAAAGTTGTCTTCACATGCATATGATGTACCAGCAAATTGTGAATGGAAATTAAGGCCTACAAAACACGAATGGTTGAGATCTTAGTTACAGGAAAGTATGTATCAAAATAATCTATTCCAAATTTATAAATGAATCCTTTAACAACTAATCTTAACTTATACTTTTGAATTGACCCATCTGGTCTAAGTTTCTTTCTAACGACTCATTTGTTGCTAATAGGTCTAAAACCTTTAGGCAAGTCTACTAGTTCCCAAGTATGATTAGACATAATAGATTCTAGCTCATTGTTAATAACATCACTCCAAAAACTCGCATCTATTGATTTTATGGCTTTATCATAGGTTTTTGGATACTTATCTATAAAAAATGCATGAGTAATAGAATCACTTATTAAGTCTTAATCATTAATCTCAGTTATAGAAGAAGTAAGGAAATCAAGTCTGAAACTAGTGGCAGACCTTTTTATTTTACTTTTCTTACATTCCACATCATCATTAAGAGTATTTCTACTATGTGTACTAGAAGAAGAAACATGTTCATCTAACTGTATATCAAAATTTATGCTAGATTCCTTTAAAGGAAAAACATTCTCAAAGAAAACATCTCCAGATCCACATATGGAACAATCATGCAAAGAGATGAATCTATATTCAACACTATTTAGAGTATATCCAACAAATACAACATCAACAATTTTAGATCCGATAATATTCTTTTTTATAGGCAAACTTACTTTTCCTAAGCACCACTAAACTCACAAGTATTGTAGGTTAGAGGCATAATCCTCCCACAATTCATACGGGGTACAATATAACTTTTGTGAGGCACTTTATTAAGAATATGGTTTGCATAAAGTATGGCATCCCCCTATATGTTGTCAAGTAAATCGAAACTTAGAAGTAAAACATTCATCATTTCTTTTAGAGTTCTGTTTTTCTTTTCAGCTATGCCATTTTGTTGTGGGAAATAAGGATTATAAAATTCATGTATAATTTCATCTTTCTCACAAACCTCTTTAAGAAAATTAATGCCATATTTATTATAACACCCCAAACCTGACCTAGACGTTATGACCAAATCCTAGAGGTTACATCGACCACTCGAAAATACCAAAAAGCTTGCCTTATTAAACAATGTTTGAATTTTTAAAAACAATAATGATTTTGCAAAACTCAATTTACTTTATCTCCAACAAAAACTTTACTTTTTTCAAGTGAGTAACTTCTAAAACCTTTGTTATTATTTTTCAAAACTCTCAATTGCTCATTTCAAATTTGCAGCAGAAAAATCCTTAGCTTGTTTAATTCTGGAAATTGAACATTCATTTGAATAAACCAAAATCATGTAGGATATTTAAACTAATTAACTAAAAACTCAACAAAACCCAAAAACCAAAGTAAAAGTTCAGAAATTAGTTCGACAATCCAAAAGTCCATAAATTTTAGTTAATAATTATTTAAACCATCTTATGCAAGGAAAACCCAATCCGAGCTCCCAAAATGCTGCCAATCCCTAATCCTGTGGATTCCTTGAGGTGATAAAGTAAATGGATGAGCTATGAAGCTCAGTATGTGACTTAACTTTAAGTAAAACTACAGATAATGTAATAAACATATCAGAATACCACATAAAATTTTATAACGTTCAATTAAGCAAAATTGAGAATGCATGATTATGTTAATGTAGTATTTTTTAGAAACATAATATAGGTTTTTTTAGAAATTTTCTACCCAACTTCGCAACACACCAAATAAAGTTCCTAGAACCCATCCATCAAAAACACACCAACTGATAATCATGGACAATGTCACTAGAGTAGCAGATAAACTGCCAGAACAGATATGTGTGGTCGAGCCACCAGAATTGCAGTCAAGCTGCCAAAATAGATATGTGGTTAAACCTCAAGATAATATAGATCATTAAACTGCCAGAACTTCTTCTTTACCATATTGTCTCGACCCCATGTATGTGACATGGCATGCAAATAAAAAATCAGAATCGTAAGCATGTTGAACATGAAACCATATATTTAACAAAAATCAGTAGGCATGGGATTTCATGTTTTACTGCACAGATGAGTTCAAATTTTAATAATAACAAATCAAATTCACTGTAATGTCACGTGACATGAGAAGCAGGACATGACACACATTATCAATATTTAACATTTCAAATAGTATAGACCAAAGTCAGGATACATATAGCAACCTATTATCAGTTTCAAACAATAGTGCTAACCTTGAACCAAAGACCCCAAACATAACCTTAACTAAATTGATTGGGATGGGCTCACACGTCCTTAGCTGATGAGCTTATGTGGCCTACGTGGCCAAACACATGACCGACCACACACCTGTGTGACTCACAATGCCCGACACACAATCGTGGGGTTTCAATTGGTAGATTTAATTTTTGCAATTTTTTTAAGTTTTCAGATTAGCATCACACACTTGATTACGTCCAGGATGTCGGCAACACAGTAGCACACAACGTCTGCACATACAACATACACAACTAAACAATTAGCATTTGTTCACACAAAACCAGCCCTTGCTCCCTAGAGCATTCAGTCATTAAAAAAGGCATTCGAACACTTGCAAGTTAAATTATCACCAACCAGCCCCGAACTTGGAATTTTGAAACTTACCTTTGAAGAGAAAATTGTCGAAATCCTCAACTTACTGGGAGAGTATGCACCTCACAAACCTCACCTAACAGAATCATAATCAATCAGAAGACTATTGAACTAAAATTAATCCAATAGACCTCCCAAAGAAACCCGAAAACAACCTTCCTAGAAAAAACCAATGAATTAAACTTCTTAAATATTATAATAGGAAGAAACACAATTTGAATGGTGGCAAGATAGAAAATAAGGCAGAATTGGAGTGAACAACAGAGTGATGTTTGCAATTTAATGGAAACAAGCGAAAAGAAATGAAAAGAAAATATAAAAGAAGTAGAAAGCGAAAGTAGTTTGGTAGAAAAAGTTACAGCAAAAGAAATCCATGTGAAAAAGAAAAAAACAAAATAGAGAATGAAGGGGAAAATAGTTGGATGGTCACTTGAGAGATTTTAAGAGATATTCCTCAAATTTTTTTTTAAAAAACACTAATACTCAACTGACCAGATTTAACCATTAACCTCATCTAACTGATCAGAATTTGAATTTAACCCAATTACCAACAACATGGGTGACATAAACAAGGGGTAGCAAAAATAATTCCCACCTAAGCACGTCAATTTTAGAACTTGGGACCTAAGGGAAAGCTAAGGCTTTACCATTGAACCAATAGGCTTAATCTTGTCCACAATTAAAGAAAAATTATAGTTAAGCTAGTTGTGACTAGCTAGATATATGGACAAAAAATAACTAAAATTCAAGGGAAAGGAATCAAACATAAGACCTCAAGCACACATCAAGACCACTTAAACAAAAGGCCAAATTAATCACTTGGCACAAATCAACAAATTCAAAATTTAAGAAATTTGGGGTGTTACATTTACCACTCATATCTAATCTAAGACGTTTTATTCTCCTATCAAGATAGTTTTCTACTTCTGATTTAAAGAATAAAAGTTTTATCAGCTTCATCTTTTGATCTTAGGAGATAAACCTTTGTACATTTAGAGTAATCATATACAAATGTGATATAGTGGTGTTTTTAATTTTTAATTTTTATGTTTCTAAAGTCTGCTAGATCAGTATGAATTAGTTCTAACAGTTCAGTCTTCCTATCATTAACAGTTTTTAAGGAAGGTCTAATATGCTTGTCACATCCCAAGTCTAGCAGATCCAAGTTTAAGGTGTAAAGTTGTGAAGTTATCTATTTGGTGTAGTGTAATCCTCCATGTTACAGTTTTTTAGCGAATGAGAGTATGATGTATATTAACCGCCGTAAATAAAGGTTTTAGGTTATTCTCATTATAAGAGAAGGGTATATCAAGTGAAGTATAAGCTGGTTGAGTTACTACCACATGTATAGTATGCCTAGTTTGTTTGAGTACTATGTTAGTTGGGTTTTGTAAAATGATTTGGTTAGGAGGCAACTAGATTAATTGGTCAAATATCAAATATATAAGATTCTAATTTATGTTCCTCTCAGAATTTGTAGGCCATTGTGAAGAACAATCTTTGGATTCAATTGACACTTGTTGAGTCCCACAAAAAGGAAACTGAACATGTTTATATTGTGAGAAGGATTAGTTTGAAGGATTTTTCTTTCTTTAAAATCTACTATTTGGTTCTTCCTCTTAGAACTTATATGTTTCCTTCTTTAGAAGCTAAAGATTTTGAATTTCTCAGTGTATGTTAAGTTTTTGAAAGAATAAGGCTATTAAGAAGCTTATGAACAATAGGTTATGAATACAAGGCATTGCATCGGGGTTGTTTATGATTGAGAAGTTAACAATTGGTATGAAAATGGGTTTTTAATAGTGAATCTATGTTTTTTAAGAAATTATTGATGTTGGTTCGAGATGGGTGCTTGGGTTTGGAGTTCAAGCTATAGTTCAATTGAGTGTCAGGTGAGTCTCTATCCTAACTCTTGCATGAAAACTGTTCAAGTAAAAGTATATATATAAATGATAATGACATCTCTAATAATTGATAAGGATATGAAGAATAATAAAGATGATGTGTACTATCATGATATGTATAAAGTTTTGTTTGAAAAGAATATTGATTAGAAAATATGCATGTAAAGTCTAATATAAGGAAAAATATGAATCTATCAGGTGTTAACAATTTGATTAGTGAATTCTAATTAATGAACCCTTGTGAAGCCTTTAATGCTAACCAAATTGGCAGATCATGATACGAAAATAAGTGTAAGACCATGTGGTTTAGACCTATAGAAATGTATGATATGAAAACACTCATGGTGTAGCCTTTAATAAAATGAATACTAGACTGACAGATCACGGCATGAAAGTGTGTAAGTTCATGTGGTTGAGACCCATGACATAATATGATATGATGATATGAATATTCATTGTGAAGCGTTCAATAAAATGTAATCAAATTAACAGATCACGACATGAATTTATGTATAAGTACATGAGGGAGAAACTCATGGCACTTTCTGTGAAAAGTCCATAGGACAGTAAACATGTGACTCTGTATGTTGTCTTTGTGGCTTCTTTTGTTTGGCCCTTGTAGTTTTCTCTGCTAAATCTATATGGTGAATTATGTATCATCCTTGTAGTAAGTTCTGGATAAATTCTGTAAAGTCCTCCGATAGATAAGTCTCTGATAAGGGTATGATATGTCAAGAGTTATTTTGGTTTGAATACTTTTTGTGATGTAATCGAATGAATTTGTGTGTTCAAAGAGGTTATCCACCGTAATCATCTGTCAGTCTAGAGCCTGGATGTATTTTTAGTGAAAAGAGATATACAAGTGTTCATCAGTTTGATTTCTTTTTTGATACGTAAGGTTGGAAAATCTGAGTTGTTGGTATCCGCCATATCTAAATAGCATCATGTTTGACTCTGGAATTATCTGGTATTCGTGGCATTTGTCAATTTGGATATTGTTGTGCTCTGTAACAAGAGTTATGAGGAATACTTCCAAATGATTTGTTAGTTCATTATTCGTATGAATTGTGTTGGGTATTGAAATGGAAAATGATTTGATTAGTATACTGATGGTATTCAACTCTACATAGAAATTTTCCAAAAGTGTAAGTATTCGCCAATGAACATTGTTTGTGAATAATTGTTCTGGGATAAACGATGCAAATTGTCTGAATAGAGAGGAAAAGGTAGTATTGTTTGGTAAGATTTGAAGTTAGCCAATGAGTTAAGTTAATGATGATTCATTAAGTATGGTAAGTAGTGCATAGGTATATATAAGTGTCCGAAAATGTGAAGGTATCAGCCAAAGATAGAAATGGTAATCCAAATAGTCAGAATGTAGAATTCAACAAGAAAAGCTTAAGGGTATTTTGTACTTAAACTCACTAAGTTTGTATAACTTACAAATGCTACGTTTATATTTTAGGTATTATTGTGAATGATTACGCCAGAAGGGACAATGCCAAGAATGCGCCAAGGAAAGGGTAAACTGGGTTATTATGCATACAGTGGCCAATCTGGAAAAAGTGGAGTATAATATGATTAAGTCTTTTAGAGTCAGTGTTTAATAATTTTTTTTGTTGTAATTAAATTATGATGAGTCTGATGTATTATTTTATTTTTAAATGCTTTTCTTTAATAATGAAGCCTTTTATAAAATAAATAAGAAATATGCTTTAAATCAAGAGTAGGCGATGTTTGTTCCGATTATTTGTTAAGTGTCGTGACGTACCCAAGATCCAGACCTAGTAATTTAAGTCAGGTTGAGGGCGTTAGAATGCTTGGCTTCAACACAGATTTCACATTTTTTTTAAAGCTACTATCATCTAAATTAGGGAGTAAATTCATTTTTATAAGTTTTTTAAGAGAATTAATATTCACATGACCTAATCTAGTATGTCACATGTCAAAAGATTCAACAATATAAGTAGAAGTGGTGGTTGTGTTATTATTAAACATAGTCTCTATAACAAATAACGCTCCACTCAGATAACCTTTCCCAACATAATCTCCATTATGGGAAAGTATGAGTTTATCAGATTTAAAGACTAGTTTAATGCCTACCTTATTCAATAATCCACCACTAATTAAATTCCTTTGCAGGGCAAGTACATAAAGGACATTATTTAATGCTAACACTTTTCCAGAAGTTTGAGAAAAATCTTTCCTTTACTGAGTACTTCAGAGCTGCTAGAGTTACCCATGTAGACTTGTTTACCCTCAGCTACACTTTCAAACTCAGTGAACATTAATCTGTTAGCGTAGAAATATTTGGAGGCACCTGTGTCTACAATCCATTCGGCATTATTCTCGACTAGGGTTACTACAGAAAACACAACAGCTATCACCTTATCTAGAATTTCAACTATATTTGCTTATGGTTTGATTTCATTCTGGCAGTCAGAGCGTTGATAGCATTGGTATGCTTTGTTTCTAGCTTTGCCACACACGTAGTATTTCACAAGGTTGTTGGTTTTTTTTATTTTTTATTCTTTCTTGGTTTCTTGAAGTTGGCAGCCTTCTTGTTCTAGTATTTTACTATCTTTTTTGACCTCCCAGTATTTTTAAACCTATTCAATTTGAGACCAGAACCAAAGCCAGATTCCACAATGCTAGCTTTTAAAGAAAATTGACTTGATGTTATTAAGGCCTTATCTTTGGGACGATTGGCTTCCTTAATCTTCATATGGCTAATCAGTCTTTCCAGAGGAATGTTTCGCTTCTTATGCTTCAGAAGATTAAGGTAGTCAGACCAGGATTTCGATAGTTTTTCAATTAGGATGTTTGCTTGGAGGATTTCACACATCTCCATCCCTTCAGCTAGGATGTCAAAAACTAACTTCTCATAGACGTGTACTTGATCCATAATTTCCTTATCATCGGCTATTTGAAATTTGAGCCTCTCCAATGACATATTTCTCGACCCTAACATCACTGACTCCATATTTCTTTTCTAGTGTATTCCAGATGGGCTTAGCTGACTTGTTTTTGAAAAATAGCTCAAAGAGGTTGTTAGCCATATGGCTTAACATGTGACCTCTGACCATTTTGTTTTCTTTTTTGAACTTGACCTTTGTGGCATCGATATCTAAGCTTCCAGGAATGGTGACAGAATCCCTGAGTTCTTTGGTAACAAGTGGATTGAAGAGGATGTAGTCAACTTCAAGTTGTTCGAATAATATGACCATCCATTGGGACCAGAGGCAGTAGTTAGCTCCATCAAAAGGCTTGAGCTTGGAGAGATCAGGAATATATTTGTTGATCGGGGTAGACATGTTTAACAGTAGTACAAATTTTTGCCTAAATTGTATGAAAATGTACTACTACAAAACAAACTCATTAACACTGATCGAAAAAATAAACCAAGATTAAATGAATAAAGTATTACTGTGTCGTGAAGAACCATTGCCTAGGAAATAAATTTCCCCTGGTTGGTGTAATCGTATAGTGGACGTCGTCCCCCAAGGTTAACATAGTTCTTCGATATTCATACACTCAAGTAAGGAAGTTAGAACTTAATTAATATTGCTCTTCTGAAAAAATCTGAAAATAAAATTAATTGAAAAGATCACACCAGGATCAAATCCCAGGAAAATTTGGAGGGGTCACAAACGGTCCCGCTTAAAACCTAAACTCCTAGACAGAATTTCCTCTAAAGCAATTTAAGAACAATTCTAAAGTTTTAGAAAGAATGAGAGAGATTTGAGAGAGAGTAGAAGAAAATTTGCTTTTCAGTTGTGTATCAAATGAAGGAAAAATGTCTTTTATTTATAGGATTTTGGAAGGGGCGAAAATGTAATTTAGCATGGAAAAATGGCAACATTTCCATGTAATGGTCAGAAAAATATTTAATATTTTTATAATTGTAAAATGCAGTTTGTAACTGTTGAAAATAAATTTACATTACTAACAGAAGATACATACAATAAACAAAATTGCCAAACTTGTATGAGGTTATCAATCCTTCGAGCAGATGAAGCAAGTAAACTTTAACATTTTGAGTGACCTAAAACTTAGTTGCATTAGATGAGAGACTTTTGAATTACCTCTACAATCATGTAAATTTCAATTGCATCCCATCAAAATAATTCTCCTTATCATGGAATGTTCCCAACAAAGCATGGAGTACTTCCAGCAACGAGAATGAACTCTTTACAATTATCACCCGATTGCCAATTGGAAATTTTGTTAGTTGCTACATTTTCTAGCAATTATCTTGGTCACCACATGATAAATGAAAAGTGCAAGTATCAAGCCTCTATCGTTCAACTAATGTAGAAGGAAACTCTGGTACGCATTAGAAGTTGCCCATTTGAGTAATATATACAAATGAGCAATTTGTATGTGTAAGATGGTTCAAGGGTCTGGCACAAGAAAAGTTTGAATTTGGTGTACCTAAAGCACTTTATCTTCATTTGAAGTTATTGTACTAGAAGATATATGTTGATCTTACAATCTTAATAAAGTCATTTTTAATTTTTGGTTAAATTAGAGGAATTTGATAAACAAGTTTAAGGTTTAAATAGGTAGGAGTTAAGAGTTTAGGATTTTATATGAAAAACAAATAAAGGGACGAGGGTATGATATCGAGGTCCCCTTAATTTAACCAAGATAGTTGGACAATTTGACAAGAAATACTAGATAAATGTATTTGACTTGACTTTGTCACTTATTGATGTTGAGATCGTTAATATGTTCTTAAATCAAAAGATTCAAAATCCATAAGATATTAAATGTCAAAACGACCTCAACACTTATAAATATTGATGTTGCGCCATAATTTTTTTTTAATAATTATTGTGGAAATATCTCTACTAACAAATAATATTTTAATAAAACACTAATGATTACCTATGAAACTAAAATAAGTTATGATTGGACTTGTTGAATGTGTCAAACCAACCCTAATTCTAATAACCAATTGTTTGAGCAAAGCGTGAGGCAGGGAACATAACTTATCTCTCTATTATTTACTAGTTATATCATATAATGTAATATAATGGTCGCATGAGACATTATCTAAAGTAAATTAATAATAATTTAGTAGTATAGGTGCGCAAAGATCGATTCAAGTACTTTTTGGGGTTTAACTTATTATATATAAATGCTTAAAGATATGGAAGAATCATTAATTAAATCTCATTTCACTATCTTTTAATATTTTCAATTTTTTAAAAATTTATAAGTGGCCATGCTTCTCTCTCTTCTGTTTGTCTCTCTCTCTCTTTTTTTTCTTATTGCTTCATATAACAATGATTGCAAAATATATTGATGGAAAGACATTTTTTTACATAATCAAAGAATATTATTTTATTAAAAATAAGGTTTTATATATTTTGACAATAAATAAAATAATATTTTTAATTATTAAACCATAAGCTAAAAGTTTATTTAAGATTCATCAAAATAGATAGATCCTTGAATAAATTCATCTATGATGAAAATGAAATAAATAATGATTGATGATCCATGTGAAATCTATGGATTCCATCAAAGTCAACCATATAGGAAAAGCCAAAGTTAAAGTCAAAATGGTTTCCACTTCAAAGTGCGCGTGTGCATGAACATGCGGTTGGAGAGAGACAAAGAGAGCATTACTTCCATATATTTTATATTTGTTATATTTATATTAGATTATAGTGTTTTTTTTAAATAAATATACTTTAAAAAATTATATTAAAAATAAATAATACTTTTTTAGTTAAAATAGTAAACTTAAAATACTAAATATTATGAATTTCGGGTACTAAATTTTTAATTTTTCTAAATTTTATATAAAATATAAAAATAAAATTATCAAAATATATTTTATTTTTTAAAAATAATTAAGTAATACCAACTCGATCATAAATTTTTTATATTATATTAATATAAAAAGTGATTTAATATCTAAGTTACTTTCTCACCCACTGTCATTCTTTATATATACTATTATATATAATTTCAAAACTTTAAGGTATAGAGTTTAGGCTTTTCCCCCTCCTATTTGTCTAATTTTTTTAATCAAAGAAAATGGTTAAATTTCAGTTTTATCTTCTATACTATTCTGAAATTTGTGTTTTAATTCATATATTTTAATTTTAGACATTAGTGTAAATATTTATTTTTTGTTAATTATTTTGATTAAAATATTGACGTCGATTTTTCTTAAGAGCATTGTTTCAATTAAAAAAATTATTTTATCATGACAAGTTTTTAAAAACAATTTACATAAACATTTTTAACTTTATTTTTATTAATGGGCACCAAGTGATTTTTTTTCTTTTTTAAATATCACTCCTTAATTTAATAGGAAATTTTTAACAATAACAACTAGACCTAAAAATAAAACGAGGACTATGTTTCAAATTACAAAGTGCATAGGGGCTTGAATAATATTTTAAATTTTTACTTTTTAATTTAATTCAAAAAAATAATTAATCCAAAAAAATGAAAGTGTTATAAAATAAAGAAAGATACGGAGAATAAAGAACAAAGAAAATATGAAAGTAATAGAAAATGTACTTTATTAATCAAGGGAATTACAGTGCTTCATCAGAGTCTCTATTTACAGGCATAAGAAGTATAAAAGAAGTAGAGATCTAATTCTAATAACTATTAGAATTTAAAGTATATTAAAACTTTGTTTTGATCATGATTGACATCCACTTAATAAGATATTCATAACACTCCCCTTGGATGTCCATTGGTAGATAATGTGCCTCGTTAAAACCTTATTAAGAAAAACCCTGATAAAAACCTAATGAAGGAAAAATAGTACACGATCTATAATACGTATAATATGCTGCATCATTAAAAATCTTACTAGGAAAACCCAACTGGACAAAACCTCGGTTAAGGGAAAAAAAAGTACAACGTGTATTTACTCCCCCTCATGAAAACATCACATACTTTCTCATATTTTACGTATTCAATCTTGAATACTAGTTTTTCAAATGACTATTTGAATGTATAGCTAACCATTTATATCACCATTCTTTTAAAAGTCATGAGTGAGGGAAATTTGGGGAAATATATTTTGATCTCTTCATGAGATTCAAAAATAATCATAACAAACTTTAATCATGATTCTTTTATAAAAATACAAATAGGTATTTTGGATCATTTTATAATCCTACTTCAACTACTATTCACTAATTCAAATTTACCACATATATTCAAATTATTTCAATTCATATAAATGAATAATTTCTCGAGAATTTCAATATGCTTTTAGCATCCTAAATCTTTCAATGATTTTAATATAAACTTTACTATATAGTAATTCATAAAAGGTTGTAACAATAACCATTAGACGCAAGTTAAATCTTTTATGAATTGTCAATTTAATAATATATCTAAAAGTTATTACATCCACCACAAAAGAATATTATATCTTTTCATAATCAATGCTAGACTTAGCGAAATACTGGATATTTTTATTCCGCTTTTGCAAAACTACTTCAATTGCACTCTTACTGACTTTATACCTTTAGATATTTGGACTATTGGTCCAAAAACTCCACGAATTTAATTCTACTTGAGTTTCATATTTCGATTTTAATCAATTTATTCCATATCTATGTTTCTCAATAGATTTATTTAAGATTTTCCTTTTATTTCATTATTTCAATAATAATATTGCATGCAAAATCATTTTCGACCATTTTTATTATTCAGTTCCACATTTTCTTGAATTGACATAACTTGTCGAGATCTCTTATTTTCATTATTTTAAAATTCAGTTTCAGGTAATTGAATCTTTTCTGGAGTTTTACTTATTAGTTATGTTTTGGGTCTCTTCTGGAGCACCCACCTCCATTATATAACCATTTAGAAGAATTTTTCATTTTTGGAACCGATCAATCTATATAAAACTTGGTTATTCTCATTAATTTTGTAAATACATCTAATAGTTAACTTGTAATGAGTTATCCTTATTGAACTTCTGGTTCAAATTACTCTTCCCTTGACTCATTACAAGTTATTATTTCTCTTCCCCTAATGTCGGGAAAACTATCGAATCAAAATTGTAATCACAAATAATGTCATAATTGAATCTCTAATACATTCAAAACATCTAACAATACAAAGAAACTTGTAATTAATATATATTCCCAACATTCTTTGGGGATTCACTCATCTTTGTGCGTTGTGGTGGAGCAATTGGAACATAAACACACGTACAAAAATTCAAAGATGAGAAATATTTAGCTCTTGATAAAAAGCCAATTGTAATAGGAGTATTTATAACTTATTGGCTTGATGCGTACAACAAATAAATCAATATGATCTCATGCTGAAATAGAAAGTTTAGTTCTCATAAGTAATGATTTAACTATTAGTTGAAGCCATTTGATAAATAATTCAGCTAAATCATTTTATGTGTGAACATGAGCTATAGGATGTTCAACTTTTATCCCAATTGACATGTAATAATCATTGAAAACTTGGGATGTAAACTCATCAACATTAGCAAGATGAATTGTTTTAATTGCATAATCTGAAATTAATCATTTAAACAAGCAATCTTGCAAACAACAGGTTGCAAATTGATAACACATATGTGATTATTTTGTAGATGCATCTACCAAAATCATATAATATCAAAACTATCCACATGGTGGATGAAGAGACCCATATTTGTTTCAGAAATGCAAGACATTAAATCTCAACTTTAGCTAGTGAGTTTCTAATAATCAATTTTTATTGAGAACAAGCAACATATGAGAATTCTTTTAAATTAAAGAATCTTCTGGTTCTTTAATGGATGTTCATATGATATCTCAATTAATTTTCGCATCATATACGATTCAGGATGGTCTAACTGGTCACGCGAAATAGTAAACGCATTTGTATTAGTAAACTTCTGGTTTACTTTAACATGTGTTTCAATTGTACTAAATTGTAACAAGTTGATAATTTTATTATTATTCCTTTTAATTTGTATCCACGTATAAGAACTATTGTGACATTTACCATTGAAAATGTCTAAATCAATGTGAAGTCTATAATGCCACCAAGTCAATAAATATAATTTCCAAATAATTATATGCAATGTTCGCTTCAGGAAATATGCCAAAATCTTCAAATATCTAAAAAAAATTGCAACTTCAGGAGTATCCAACGATAACGAGCTTTAGATAGAATTATCATATTTCATTGCTTATAAAGAGATCTTTCACAGTCAAATATTTTACTTTCAACCCCTTAATGGGGATTATGACAAAACATATCACAAGGATTATAAAATAAATATAAATTAATAACTCAATCCCCTTTTTTACTCATATGAAATATAATATTTTTCTCATTCACAATCTCAATATGAGATCCATTACAAATAACTTTTAAAAGTAATGTATTAACCATCACAAATTTTGTGCTTTTCAGATAGTGATATATTAGTTTTTCTAGAGCTTTCGACTAGTTTTGTACTATCAAATATTAGAATAATATTTGTTTGTTTTAGTACCAAATAAGATAAATATTTTCTATCTATAATGATAAAATTCATTACTACATTTTCATATCTTTATCAAAGAATAGTAACAGGAACAAAATATTTGGGCATATGCCACATATGTGGCCAATAATCTTTTCATATCACATTGATAACAAAAGTTATCTTTACCCTTTGAAAAGTTATCTTGAGAACTCTCATTGTTCTCTTATTTATTACTATGTTCCCACTTTTAGTGGTCCATGAGTATATCTTTTATTTCTTTATGTTTACATTCACTTCTAGGAATGCAACAAATCTAGTAGGACGAATTTATAAACATCCAATGGATTCTTTATTTGATAATCACCATCAAAATATGCGCGAGATTCAAATCAAAATCTATCTATGCATGTTGTCATGATTAGTTTCTAATTATAATAGATATGATACAATAAATAAAATATAGTAAAAATATACCTGAAGATTTTTAATATCATCGTCATCACCATGATCCATTATGAGATTGAATCTTGCAACATCCTAAAGATGAAGTTGTAAGGGTGAAAGTTTAAGATGAAGGAGGAATGGGATTTGGGGGATGACTTCGAAAGATTTTAAAAGAAAAAAAAATAGAAAATCATTGTGCTGATAACGTATTATAAAATAAAGGAAGATGGGGAGAATAAAGAACAAAGAAAATATGAAAGTAATAGATAATGTACTTTATTAATCAAGGGGATTACAATGCTTCATCAGAGTCTCTATTTATAGGCATAAGAAGTATAAAAGAAGTAGAGATCTAATTCTAATAACTATTAGAATTTAAAGTACATTAAAACTTTATCTTGATCATGATGGACATCCACTTAATAAGATATTCATAACAGAAAAAAATTAAAATCACTTTAAAGAAACCTAATGAGTAGCATTTTATCTAAAAAAAATTAAAAGAAAGGAAAGAAATCACGTTAATAAAAAAATCACTAGCATTTTAACTAAGCATCGAGAACATTTTAAAATTTAAGGGAAAAGCTTATAATTAATCTATTTTTATTTATAAATGTATTAAATTATATATATTTGGTACATATATAAAGCTTAGATAATAGCTCTAAGATAACAGCAGCAGTTAATTTGCTCTATCTGTAACCAGCAACGATTGTCAAAGATTATCCTCTAAATATTCCTGTACATACCTTGGTGGTTCATAAAAAAGAATCAATTGGTCAATCACGCTACCATTTGCCTTTGCGATACAATCTGCAACTCTGTTGGCCTCCATCTGAATATGTCTGAACTTAACTTCCCATGATTTTAAACACCACCCATGAATGCCTCTAATTTCATCAACATTACTCATTGTTGCCCAACCATTTCAAATAAGTTCAATCAACAGAACATTATCACATTCTAATTCAATTTGCCTAAAATCCCAATCCCAAGCCAACTTCAAGCCTTCTAGTACAACTTTGGCTTCTACCTGTAAGATATCAATCAATCCAACTATCATTTTGAAACCCACCAACTAGACACTACTAGGCCCTCTCACCACCCCTCTAATAGCCGCCTTCGGTATATGGCTTGCCACCGAACCATCAACATTAACTTTAACCCATCCTATCTCGGGTAATTGGCAACTTCTCATTGTCATAGGTATAGAAACCCATTGTTTAGCAAATTCTTTAGTCCCCAAAGATTTTGTCCATATTTTTGCGAAACTGATAAGTTCAACACTATTTTTGCTACAGTGACAGAAAATAAAACTATTTCATTCTTCCATATAAACCAACAGATAATAGAAAAGAAAGAAGACTACTTTCCATTAGAAGACGAAAAATTACCTTCATTCTTAATATTCCATAAAATCTACCCCTCTTGTCAATCGAAAAGAATGTCTTAGGCCCTTGTTGGTACAACTGATTTCCACACCTCAAAAGCAAAAGGGCAATCTCTAATAGCATGCATTGATAACGCCACAACACCATCGCATAGTTCACAAACATGTGATTGTGCAATTCCACGTCTCGCCCGCTCTTCATTTGACAAAAGCTTATCATAGAAAAACAACCATAGGAACATTTGAACCCGTTTAGGCGTACGAACCTTCTAAAGTAACGTGTGTTCCTCATTATGTTTCAAAATATATGTAGAGAATAGATGCTTGTAAGACTTTGCCATGGAAAAATTCCCTATTGTCATCCATCGCCAACTAAGAATATCAGCCCCTACTTCACTCATTGGTGCTTTGCAGGCCTTAATTTGTTCAATCACTCATCGTGGAAGCACCATTGATAACCACACTATATTCTATATACCATCCGATAAGGTCGCATCACAAACTCAAGTTGCTTCATCAAGAATTCCATGACCACTAAAATGATATTTCAAAGGTCCCAACCAAAAATTAATCAAACGTCTATCATTTACCACCCAAATTGACCCCTGATTGACCTTATCCCATACCTTAGATAAAGAGCGCCAAAGATAGGAATGGTTAGCACGAGTAATACTATCTAGAATCAACCCATGTATTCTGTATTTATTCCGTAAAATCCATACCCCAAAAGTATCAGGATTAACAATCATGTAGTACCCGAGTTTCAATAGAAAAAGTTTATTCTCATTAACTAGGTGCCTTATCCCAAGACTCCCATTCACGACAGGCCTATAGGAATCCTCCCAATTAACAAGCGATATCTTTTTTTTTGAACCTGAAAACCCATATAAAAAATTTCGAGCCAGTTTCTCAATCTCTTGGCAAATAGAAATAGGAATACAAGTCGTTTCCATAAAAAATACGGTTTAGCCATTAGGAATGATTTAACCAATGCGAGTCTAACTACTAAGGATAATTTGCGCACATCCCATCCACCAAGGCGATTTCAAACTTTATCTACTGTGAACTGAAATGAATCAACTCCAACTCGACCATATAATAAATGCATTCCTAAGTATTTTCCCAGATCACTAACTTTAGAGAAACCAAGTTGGTACAAAGCCTTGATTGTTCCTCCATATTACCATTATTCAAGAAATAAACCTGAGTCTTTTGCTAGTTAATTTGATGCCTAGAGAAATGACAGAAAGTATCCAACACATACTTCAAACAGTCATCACCTTTCATATCTGCCCTACAAAAAAGTATTAGATCATCCGTGAAAAATAAATGAGAAACTTTTGGACCTCTACAAGAAAGCATGAGTGGTTCCTAACAATGTTGTTTGACTACCACATCAATCAACTATCCTAAACATTCTATACCTAAAAAAAAAATACGGACACAAATGATCACTTTGACGAACACCCTAAATGGATTAAATGTCTCTGTAAGCGACCCATTGCAAAGTAATTGCATGGATGATGAAGAAACTCTATTCATTATAATCCAAACCAAAGTTTTTGGAAGTCTCGCATCAAACAAAGTTTCTCATAAAAAATCTGATCTAACCCAATCAAAATCTTTCTCCATATCGACCTTTACAGCCATCCAACCCTTGTTATTCTTTTTATTTTTTATTGTATGAATAGGTTCTTGTGCCACTACTATGTTATCTAATATGCTTCGTGATGCAATAAAACTCACTGATTTTACTTCACCAAAATTTGTATTACTCGACAAAGGTGAATAACAATAAATTTAGTGATGACTTTATATAACATGGTACAAAAACTAATCAGGAGGAATTGATTAATGGTTTCAGCATCAATACTTTTGGGGATAAAACCAGAAGAGTTTTATTTAAGTTTAGCTCCAAAACCCCTCCACTAAAAACTTTTTTAACCATTTCAAAGACACTTCCGCCTACAATATCCCAATTATCTGGATAAAATTTTATATGAAAACTATCAATTCTCGATTATTTTATAGGGGCAATACTAAACATAGAATGTTTGAATTCTTCCATACTCTCCTTGCAAGAAAGCATTTCAAGCAATTCCCCTTCAATCCTAGAAAAGCACCTTTGAATTGGGTAATCTCCAAGCAGGTGATTTTGGAGAAATATTCAACGACATGCTTCCTTAACTGCTCACTATCAAAGTACCACTCTGACCCATCAATTTTCAAAGCCTCAATTATATTATGCTTCCTCCATTTCATTGTACGTCTATGAAAATATTTTGTGTTTCGATCACCATTCCAAAGCCATTCACATCGTGACTTTTGGAACCATAAAAGCTCTTCTTGATGTAAAATTTGCTCAATTTATCAGCTAATTTCCATTTTTCTTTGTTTTAAACATTCAGAACAACATCATTCTAACCTTTTCTGAACCCACTCCAACTTTCTTAGTGCCCTCCTTTTTCGTGAAAAAATATTCCCAAAAACTTTCTTATTCTAGTCTTTGATCTGCTGAGTTGATGTATCCAAATTCTCAATAATACTAACAGCAGATCTCCAATATTTTGTAACAACTTCATGAAACTCCAGATGATTTTGCCAGCTTGCTAAGAAACGAAACAGCCTTTTACCCTTTTCTCGTTTAGCCATACTAGCCGAAACAAGGATTGGCCAATGGTCTGATTTCAGCATATAATGGTGTCGAACGTAAGAATTATGTAACACCTCAAACCTGTATTCATCGCCGGAATAGGTTTATGGAGTATTACCGGACTTATTTCATAAACAATTATACATAAACATCTCATAATGTAATTCAATTTAAATCCAAAACTTAACACTTATTCAATCCAAAGGTTAAACATGAATTCCATCAATTTCTTTGATTCAACGATTGTATAGTTCACGAACATACCTGTACTAGCTCATATAAATTTCATACTCTTCTAATTCATCGATATACCCTTTGAACCATTTGAAAAACATCAGATACTCGGGAATCTTGCACCCTAAGTGCCAATACATAGCCGAAGCTATCTCAATCTCTTAACTCATATAATGCTCACTCTCGAGCTATCAACGGGTCTGCTCACACAAGCTAACGGTCAAGACGTAACTACACGGTGCTACTCACACAAGCTGACGAGAATCCGTAACACATGCCAGAAAACTCAGCCACCAGTAGAACGTACGGACCAGCACCCAAAACACATAACCCCTAATGACATGTTATTCGTATCCTAATCTATTCCTAAGGTTCAACCGGGATTTCAAATTGTCGAATCTTCGTCGAACATATCCGGAAGGTCATATTCACAATTAATTCAATAATAAAGCATTTAAAACACAATTTTATTAATGCTTATTAACATACGAACTTACCTCGATTCAAAAAAAATGAAAAAATGGATCAATTAGTCCAATACTTTGTTTTTCCCACGATCTAGATCCGAACTTCATTTTTCTTGATCTATATAATATCAAATTTAACTTATTCAATTATCATTCTATTCAATTTAGCCCAAAAATCATATTATGGAAAAATTACACTTTTCCCCTAATAGTTTAACATCTTTACAATTTAGTACCTAACTCATAAAAATACAAATTCATGAAATTAAGTCCCTACTCATGCTATCCGAATTTCCCATATTAACATATTAGCCTATTTTTTCATTTATTTCACATTTCTACCACAAAATTTTCATATTTCACAAATAAATCCCTAATTGGATATTTTATCAAAAATCACTTAGAAATGTTGTTAATCTAACAAAAACCATTCATTTTCTATCGTCAAACATCAAAATACACATATATTCATCAATGGTAAAAACCTAAACCTTTAAAATTTTTGCAAATTAGTCCCTGATCTAGCTAGATTAAGTTACAACGATCTCAAAAATATTGAAATCATTAAAAACAGGACAAAAATCATACCTATTTGAAAGAAAAGAAAATGGTCAAACCCCAGCCTTCTTTCTCCATGTATAAATGGTTTTCTTAGTGTTTTAAGAAGAAGATGAACATAAAATAAAAGTTTATTTTGTTTTATGAATATAATATTAATTACCCATTTACAAAATTAACCTTTAAAACACTTATTAATTACACAAAATACCAAGCCACTATCATCCAATAGCTCATTAATGGGCTATTTACCACATAAAGACCTCTAATTTAAGGTTCTATAGCTATTAGACACCTTTATCTATTAGAATGTAACTTTTATATTTTATGCGATTTAGTCCTTTTTATCAAATGAAGCACTCAAACGATAAAATTACATAACAAATTTTTTACACAATCATAGTATCATGTTGTAGACATTAAAATAATAATAAAATAATTATTTTGACCTTGGATTTGTGGTCCTAAAATCACTATTCTGATTTGACTAAAAACAGGTTGTTACAACTTTCCTCACTTAGGAATTTTCGTCATCGAAAATCTTACCAAAAAATAGGTTAGGGTACTATTTTCTCATAGGTTCCTCAGGTTACGTAGCTCCTTCGACACTGTGCCGTTTCCATAGAACTTTCAATAAAGCTATGCTATTGTTTCTTAACTCTTTAACTTCTCGAGCTAAAATTCTGATCGGTTCTTCGTTATATGTCATATCAGGCTGAATTTCAATCTCTATCAGAGAAATTACGTGTGAAAGATATGATATATATCGTCATAACATTGGCACATGAAATATATTATGAATCTTTTCTATTTCTGATGGTAAAGTTAGCAGATATGCCACTAGCCCTATTCTTTCGATAATCTCATACGGCCTAATAAATCGTGGACTCAATTTGCCTTTGTGACCAAATTGAAGAACCTTTTTCCATGGTGATTCTTTTAGAAACACTCTGTCACCATTTTGAAATTCGATATCCTAACATTTCAAATCTGCATACGATTTCTGTCAATCTAAAGCAGCTTTCAAACTATCACGAATTACTTTTACTTTCTCTTTTGTCTCTCTAACCAAATCAACCCTGTGAATCTTTTTCTCACTAAGCTCGGTCCAGTAAAATGGGGTTTGGCATTTGTGACCATACAATGCTTCATACGGTGCCATCAAATTCTAAAATACAGTAACAAAGCATATCTTCGAGAATCTATATAACTCTCTCAAATTGACCATCTTTTTAAGGATGAAAAGCAATACTAAAGTGCAACCGTGTACCCAAAGCTTCTTGCAATTTTTTCCAAAATCGCGACGTAAACCTCGGATCTCTATCTGAAATAATAGAAACTGGCACCCCATGCAATCTGAAAATCTCAGAGACATACAATTCAACTAATCTATCAAGTGAAAAGTCTGTACGTACCAAAATGAAATGTGTTGATTTCGTCAAATGATCAACAACAACCCAGATAGCATCTTTTTTTTTCGGAGACAGGGGTAATCCCAATATTAAATCCATCGTAACTCTATCCCATTTCCACTCTAATATCATCGCTGGCTGTAGTAATCTCGAAGGCACTTGATGTTCGACTTTGACTTGTTGAAAAACCAAGCATCTAGACACAAATTCTGAAATGTCTCGTTTCATGCCCAACCACTAGTACAACTATTTCAAATCATTGTACATCTTAGTACTCCCTGGGTGAACAGATAAACAACCACTGTATGCTTCATGTAGAATTTTCTAAATAAACTCAGAGTTTCTCGGCACACAAATTCTACCTCGGAACAATAAACAATCATCGGATCTGATTTGTTTTGATACTTTGAATTAGTAATCAACTCGCACTGTACTTTTTTAGCTTGTAATTCGTTATCACATTTCTAAGCCTCACAAATTCGCTGTATAAATAACGGTTTAGCTTATCATCAAATAATTTTAACTGTGTGTTCATCGTCCGCAAAGTGAATAAAGATTTTCTACTCAGAGCATCTGCGACTACATTTGCTTTCCATAGATGATAATCAATCACTAACTCATAGTCTTTCAACAACTCGAGCCATTTTCATTGTCGTAAATTTAAATATTTCTAAGACATTAAATACTTTGAGCTTTTGTGGTCAGTAACAATATGACACTTCTCACTGAATAAATGATGTCGCCAAATTTTCAATGCGAACACAATAACAGCTAACTCTAAGTCGTGCATCGTATATTTCTTTTCATGTGGTTTCAATTGTCTAGAAGCACAAGCTATCACTTTGCCCTCTTGTATCAAAACACATCCCAAACCATTTAATGATGCGTCACTAGAAATCACAAACTCTTTACCTGACTCAAGTTGAACTAAAACTGGTGCCTCAGTTAACAGTGCTTTCAACTTTTCAAAACTTTGTTGTCATTTCTCGGACCACTCGAACTTCACATCTTTTTGCAGCAATGGAGTCATCGGTGTAGCAATCATCGAGAATGTAATGCCCCAAAATTTATTATTTTTTTTATTGTGAAAATATGACACAAATATCTGTCAGCTTTAGTGGTTCTGTGTTCTGGGAGTGTTTGGGAAGTCCCAAGTTCAAGCTATCGCTTGGGCAAATTTTGGTATTTTGAATAAATTAGGCCTTACTCTTGTTCTGTAGGCTTCTATTTGATTGTTGATAAAAATATATCAAAATGGGCCTACTGGTCTGGTGGGTAAGCGGAGTGTTAGCGTGTAGGAGGTCCAGTGTTTGAGTACCTGCGCAAGCAGGGGAATTAATTTTTGTTTGAGACGTGTGGCGTGGTGGAGTTCAAATTAAATTGGACTGCTAAGTAGTTGTGTTTTAGTGGGTTAATAGGGAGTGTTTTTAGAAGATAATTTGGGAGAAGTTATCAAAATAAGATTTTCTTCTTATCAGTTTTTATTTTCTTTTTTCCCAGCAAATTTTCTAACGTTAGACTTTTGTTTCTCTGACGTTTCTTCCCCCTTCTTGTTTACTTTTGTTTTTTATTCCCTTTTGGCCAAATCTTGTTTCTTCTTTTTCCCCATTTTTTCATTTTCTTGATTGGTTCATCTCTTGCTCTATAGCCAAAATTCACTTCTCTTTTCCCTACTCTTTTCGTTTCTGTATTTTTTGTGAGTCATCTCTTTGGGTGCAACTTTCGACTTCATCTATTTCGGTAAGTGGCATTTTTCCCCTTACTTATCGTATTTCGATTAGGAAATTAACAAAGGGTTCATTTTACTCTCGTTTAGGTGTTGTTCAAAGGTTTTAAGCGGATATTCCAATGCGTGAAGATGACTGGCTATCGAATTCATCATGGTAAGTTTTTGAATCGCTATTGGTTTAGTTTCTCGAGTTTTATGTTGGGGATATTTGGTTTGATTGATGAATCAAGTGATTAATTAAGGGATATATTGGTCAAATATAGGTTTTTGAAGGCTCAGGTTACTTCGCACAGCGAATTGATACCAGGTGTGTACCCGAAAAGCAGAAAACGGGATTTGGCGAAAAGCCAAAATTGCTTGCTGTTTAGAAATAAGAGAAATAAGAGAAAATGATGCGAAAAATTGTAGAGAAAGGAAATAAGGGTGTTATAAACTTGGAAATCAACATTTTGCACTAAAATAGTTTTGGATAGCAGCAGTAATCTAACTTTGAAAAATCATTAAAAAGTGGAAATTGAGTTAGAGGTTGAATACAATATGAAATTAAATTTTATTGAGTCTAGTTTTTCATGGAGGAAACATGTAAGCAATGGAATTTTAAATTATGAGATATAATAAATTTTGTGAGACAAGGTCAGAATGATTTCGGGTTCCCCTATCCTGACTTTGGAAAATCATCAAAAATTGTAAAAAAATATAATTAGGGGCTTAATTTTATATGTTTAAATCCTTAATGAGTCTATTTTCAAAAGAAACAAATGGAAACATCATCCAAATTCCATACTAAGAGATAAATAATTTTTAGTAAGGAGAGGTTGAAGCTGTCAAACAACAGAATATGGATAAATTTGAAGATTTTACTGTACTTATTTGATAAACTATAAATACTGAAAATTTTATGGTAGAAAGGTATTTGAGTCTAGTTTCAAAAACATCAAGTGGATGTTAATTTGGAATTTTTTAGCTCAAGATATAAATAATTTAATGACAATGGCTCAAATAGATAGCTTTGAATGAAAATATAAGTAAATAGAGAAAACATATATGAATATTTAGCTAGCATGGGTTATATTAAAAATGAATCACACGGCCAAGGCCAATCTGGGCCGTGTGGGCCACACGGACGTGTGAACCTATTTTTTTGAAAAGTTGTCTAAGGTTGCATAGGTCGCCCAAGTCGAATGTGGACCTACTGAAGGGTCGATAAGCCTTGCTTAGACCCCTATATGAGTGATTTATCTGTCTTATTTCTGTATCGAGCATGAATTATGATTTATGAATGTATGTACTGTAATTGCATAATAGCATGACATCTTTTGTATGTTGCATTGCATCGGGTGGCTTATTGTTATCTGGAGGAAGTGTCTGAAAGGCTATTAAGCCTGTTATCTGGCAGCTCTGCTATAAAATTCTGATTATGTGCCGCATTTCGGTACAGCATGGTGTGTAGGGATGGGTAGGTTGATTTAATCCCCACATGGTGTGTAGAGGTTGGTGGGTAGGATTCTGATTTTCTACTATTGCATATTGTATCTGAGATGGGTCAGGGCCTTAAATTATATTTGAAACCGTATCCGAATGGGCCAAGGCCCAAATTGAATCTGTAATGGGCTCAGGCCCTAGACTGAAATTGATTATTTCCTAATGTGTATCTGCATGTATGTTTTCTGTGGGGATTACACGCTAAGTTTGCGAAAACTCACCCCTTTTTTCTGTTTAATCTGTACAAGTAATCCCCAGACTTAGGCGGATCGGGGCAGCGGAGGGCTCGATAGTGACCACCACTACTGAACTGCTTTATTACAGCTTTTGATCTTATATTATCTTTGGGTATTTGTTATTGTAATGTTGGGACTTTGGACTGTTTGGTTTAACTTGAGATTTTATACTATTTTTATGGATTTTTAAATTGCAACTCAACAAAACACGATTTTTCTAAAAACTAAGATTTTCGGTTTCGTAAAATAATTGGTTTCAAAAGCTTCTGCTTAAAAGACATGCTTTAAGGCAAATCAGCTAGTTCACATTTTTTTGAATTAAATAAAAGCTAAATTAACTGGAACGGTTTTAACTTTTCAATCTCGATTTCAAACCCCATTTCATGTGAAATAGTTGGTGGTTTCCAGTCAAAAATTGTTGGAATCTTACTCGGATAAACTCGGATGCCTTTCGTTGAAAAAATATGTCATAAAAATCCAACTTCCTGGAGCCAAAACTCGCATTTACTGAATTTAGCAAACAATTGCTTATCTCTCAATGTTTGTAACACAATCCACGAATGCTCGGTATGTTCATGTTCATAGCCAAAACTACACGATACTGGTTACACAAGCTGACAGTCAGGACGTAACTACACGGTGCTACTCACACAAGCTGATGAAAATCTGCAACACATGCTGAAAAACTCAGCCACCGGTATAACGTACGGATCAACACCCAAAACACATAACCCCTAATGACATGTCATTCGTATCCTAATCTATTCCCAAGGTTTAACCGTGATTTCAAATTTTTGAATCTTTGTTAACCATATTCGTAAGGTCGTATTCACAATTAATTCAATAATAAAGCATTTAAAACACAATTTTATTAATGCTTATTAATATATGAACTTACCTCGATTCACAAAAAACGACGAAATGGATCGACTAGTCCAATACTATGTTTTCCCCCCGATCTAGATCCCAACTTTGTTTTTCTTGATCTATATAATACCAAATTTAACTTATTCAATTATCATTCTATTCAATTTAGCCCAAAAATCACATTGTAAAAAAATTACACTTTTGCCCCTAATAGTTTAACATCTTTACAATTTAGTCTCTAGCTCATAAAAATACAAATTCATGCAGTTAAGTCCCTACTTATGCTAGCCAAATTTTCCATATTAACATATTAGCCCATATTTTTAATTTATTTCACATTTCTAAGACAAAATTTTCATATTTCACAAATAAATCCCTAATTGAAAATTTTATCAAAAATCACTTAATAAATGTTGTTTATCTAACAACAACCGTTCATTTTCTATCATCAAACATCAAAATACACACATTTTCATCAATGTTAAAACCCTAAAACTTTAAAAAAAATTCAAATTAGTCCCTGGGCAAGCTAGATTAAGTTACAATGATCTCAAAAACATAGAAATAATTAAAAACGGGACAAAAATCATACCTATTTAAAAGAAAAGAAAATGGCCGAACCCTAGCCTTCTTTCTCCATGTATAAACAGTTTTCTTAGTGTTTTAAGAAGAATGTGAACACAAAATAAAAGTTTATGTTGTTTTATGAATATAACGTTTAATTACCCATTTACAAAATTAATGTTTAAAACCCAAATACCAAGCCACTATTATCCACTAGCTCATTAATGACCTATTTGCCACATAAGGACCTCTACTTTAAGGTTCCATAGCTATTAGACACCTTTAGCAATTAGAATATAACTTTTACACTTTACACAATTTAGTCCTTTTTATTAAATTAATCAATCAAAAATAAAATTTCATAACGAATTTTTTACACAATCATACTATCATGCTGTAGACATTAAAATAATAATAAAATAATTATTTTGACCTTGGATTTGTGGTTTCAAAACCACTATTCTGATTTGACTAAAAATGGGCTGTTACAAATTAGGTGCAAAGGATAAGCAAAGATCGTTACCAAGGGCCCTATCTAAACATTGAGAAAGATTGCCTCTGTTCCAAGTATATATCGGTCATTGAAACCCCAAATCTGAGAGTGCCTATTGAAAAACAAAAGACTTAAAGTTGTTACATCCCAATTTCTGAGCCTTTGGCCCCATGCTTTTTTTCACATCTTAATACGACATTAAAATCCCCAGCCAAAACCTATGGTTTCACAACTTCAATAGCTATTACTTCCCAGTTATTCTAGAGTTTATGTCTTGTATTATGTTGAGGACTTGCATAAATGTAGTGTATAAGAAATGAGTTAAATTCCCTTCAATTCGAATTCTCATATGTATAAATTGTGTAAGCACCTTCAAGATATCAACAGGAATATCATCATTCCATAGTAGCCATATACCCCCTACAAATCCCATCGCTTCCACTCTAAAAGAATTTTCAAGCCCAAGCTTAGCTATCACTGAGTCAACTTTACATCCATTGACTCCTGTCTCAAATAAACCAACATAATCTGGCTTAAATTCCTTTTTATAATCGACCACAAAATTCTGAAAACGGGGATGCCCACACCCTAACAGTTCTAAAAGAAACCCCTAAATTTTAGACTTATCATTATCAAATTAGAAATTTAGGAACCTAAAAACATACCTAGTCATGCCTTTTCAACATCTGACAGCACCTCATCATCCATCTCAACAGATACGATATCACCCCAACCATGACCATATCATCTTTGACATATTTGCTTAACCTATGAACAGGGTTTGCAATTGCCACTTTGATCGAAATAGTGAGGTTATCGTTCGACACAGTTTTGTTTGGTTCCTATCTTGTATTTTCACCAGTCCCCTTGGCCATCATAAATGGTTGTTGGCCAGTATCCATCCCCACATTTGAAAATGAATTGGAACACCCTAGATTATCCAAAGAAATTAACTCCTCTAAAGTTCCTTTTTTTGATTTCAAAGAAATAGCTATGTTTTTTCCTTTAGACAGCCCATTCCCAATAGCCTGAAATTGAACTGGTTCTAACCCGGTATCCAGTGTACATGGCCCCATCCTTGACTCATCCTCAAATGGGTTTCTATTTGGCCCAAGTTGCGGCATCATATTGGTAACGAGTTGTAGCACTTTGAACCCTCTTTTTGGCCCATTTAAGTTAGAAATCTCTTTTTTTTCCCTTAGCCACCCCTTTCTTACCAACAGTCCCCTTGTTTATCATTCCAGCTTTAAAGATTTTTTAGTCAACCCACAATTCTCCATAATTTCCTCCCCAACTCCCTTATTTTCTACTCTTTTATTTATGAAATATGATTTGTATCTATCTGAGTTTTCAATATTTTCACTCAAAATCCCAAACTGAGATCTCGATACCCCCTGATTCTCACTAGTAACCCGTGTTTTCGCCACCGACTTAAAGCTCCGCCTCTGTCTCCGTTCCACAATCATCCAAGATCCAAACTTTTCAACCTTTACACTTTCTTTCATGAAGATATCCTTACCACTACTACTTTCCGATATCCCTTCAAACATCTTTGTTACCCCTAATCTATGTGAGCATAAGTCGCTCTTATGGCCAAACCTCCCACAATCAAAACATACAAGTGGCAACGATTCATACTCCACACGCTGAAATTTCTCGTTAATTTGCACTTTCGAGACCAACAATTTTTCCAAATCAATAAAGACTGCAAGCTTCGTGAATTGACCTCTAGAAGTACTATCTGTATTTCAGTCAATTTTTGTAACCGTCCCTATCGCATTGCCAATAAACTGTAGGAGGCTTATCATATACATATGATAAACCATAATATATACATATTTTACCCCATGCTTGGCATATTTATGGATGATTTTTCCTTAGTTCTATTGAATTTGATGCTCCTAATCCTTTAATTTCATGTTTTATACTCAGGAAAGCTTTGGATAGCGAAAAGAGCGAGAAACGAGCCAAAAATTGACAAAATTGGGCCTAAATCAGTGTTTCACACGGCCTAGGCACTTTCACACGGGTGATCTACACGCCCGTGTGTCATGGACATGTCTACATTAATCCAAGTCAGAATTGCACACGGCCTGAGCACCTTCACACGGGTGTGGCACACGGCCGTGTCCCTGTCGAGCCCAAGTCTAGCTTTACTCAGAAAAGGCTAATTTTGGGCTATTTTGGGCATTCAAAAGTCTATATAAACACCCTAGAAAAGGATTAAGGAGGAGACGGAGAGTTAAAGGCAGAAAATACTTAAGGACAGCCATTAGAATCACCTCAGAGGCATGATCTACATCAAGACTGAAGAATTCCATCCAATTTTCTAGAAGTTCTTTGGGTTTCTTTATGTTTTGTTGTTTCCTAAACTTTGAGATGATTTCCATTATTATTATGAACTAAACTCCCTAAATACCTAAGAGAGATAAAACCTAAGACGGATTTTATTATTATTTGAGTTATATGATAAGTTCTTGTTCTTATTCTTAATTGTGAGATTAACCCTTACTTTAATATTCCAGGATATTAATTCGGGTTTTTGATGTGCTTATTCAGTGGAGCAAAAGTCCCCATTTAAGAGTAGATCATTCATAATTAAGCGAAGTTGCCTGCAATCCTAGAGATAGGACGACATAAATCTGGCGGATTAGAGTCAAATCTAATAAGGGAATCTATAGATCGAGTTAATGCGACAATAAGGGTTTTAATTAGAAAGCGATTTTGATTAATCAACCTAGAGTCAGTTGTTTTCAGTCTCGAGAGGGATATTAACATAAATCAGGGATTTCTACGGATTAAGTCAAGTGAATAAATCGTCTAATTCAGAAGTAATAATTGAAGTCTAGGTGGATTCTTCCTTGGGTATTGTCTTCTCAATCGGTTTTCCTAGAGCATTTTCCAACTTCTATATCTATCGTAATCTTAGTTAATTGGTACGTGATACTCGTGACAGGTTTTAACGATTTATAACTAATCATTCTTGAAACTAACTATTATCACGATGAAGGCAAGTGTACCTATTGAACAGTAGTATAGCTTTAGCAAGACTGGATTGTCGAATCCAAAGGAACCAAGAGTACCTATCGAACACGCCTGTGCTAAATTCTCAGTTTCAACCACGGTTTCTAAACACGGACGTGGCACACGCCCGTGTTGGTTTGACAGACTCACCTAAGGCCACGTTGTACGGCTGTGGCCATTTATCGTATCCCGTGTTAAGGAAAAATTTTGCCTTGTTTTCACACGGTCGTGTCTTCTCCCGTGGTGCGAGCACGGCCTAAGGCACGCCCTTGTGCCCGGCCGTGTAGATTAGAAAACCTATGTTTCAATGACTCAGTTAGTGATTAGATGTTAAAAACTAAAATTTTAAAGAGGTCAATACTGTTAGTGCTCGGGTTTCCTTCCAAGAAGCGATTATTTATAGTCTAAGCTCGACTTACCTTTCTAGTATATGGTCATGGTGGTGCGAGGAGTTTACACTCCTTATCCCTGCTATCAATTTTATCAACATAAGGATTAAAACGAGTATTGTTTACCTTAAAAGTGCCGAATTTGAGATGAATTACTTTGACTGTACCATATGGAAAAATACTGAGTACCGTAAGAGGGATTGCTCCGTTAGGTTCAGAAGTGGCAATGCGAGGGTCTGCTGCATCTAGTAGTACTTCGTCTCCAACCTTAAGTTGATTTGGTGCGACATTGAGATCGTCATGGCGTGGTTTTGGTTTATCGTATGTCCTCGATTTATGTGCCCGCCATTCATCTAGTTCCTCGATTTGTAGCCTTCGTTCTTCATAAAGAGGCCCTTTGTTCTTGCTTGAACATGGCTCATGTAGGTTCTTCGGACTTATTTCCTGCAAAGTAGGTTGCACCACATGGCCAGTTTTAGTAGAATGATTTATACAACCACCTTCAAGTTTTGATGTGTTACTCGTATTACGAGCTTGAAGGGTGATTGTTTCGTCTCCCACATGAAGTGTGAGTTCACCTGTACCAACGTCAATTATTGTTTTAGCAGTTGCTAAAAAGAGCATCCCTAAAATTTAAAGGAATGTTACTATCCTTTTCTATGTCTAGAACAACGAAATCAACTGGGAATATAAATTTGTCAATTTTAACGAGTACATCTTCAACAATCTCTCTAGGAAATCTGATTGTTTTATCGGCTAATTGAATACTCATCCTAGTTTGTTTGGGTTTCCTAAGACCTAGTTGCTTAAACATTTTGTAAGGCATAACATTGATACTAACCCCTAAATCAGCCAAAGCATTATTAACATCTAGGCTACCAATTAAACAGGGAATCGTAAAACTCCCTAGATCTTTTAATTTGTTGGCCAGCTTATTCTGTAGTATGGCTGAGCAAACCGCATTTAGCTCCACATGCGACGCCTCATCCAACTTTTGCTTCTTTTTGAAAAGATCCTTTAAGAATTTGACTGCGTTTTGCATCTGCGAAAGAGCTTCAATGAATGGCAAGTTAATATGTAACTTCTTTAATAATTTAAGTAATTTACCGAATTGTTCATCTGTGCAGTCTTTTCTTGTTGCGTTGGGATATGGCACACAAGGTTTATTGTAATGCCCCCATACCCGAGACCATCTCCGGAGTCGAGCACGAGGTGTTAACGGACTTAATTCATTAATTAAACAGCTCAAACAATTTATTTTTAAAATTTCTAGACAAGCTGGCTAACTGCATCACAGTCGCTTAAAAATTTATATCTCGAGTTTTGAAACTCGAAATTAAGATCCGTAAATTTTTCCTGAAACTATACTCATATATCTATGTAATAATTTTTTTATAGAATTTTTGGTTGGTCCAATTAGTACAGTTTATTAGTTAAAATCTCCCCTGTTTTAGGGTTCAGCTACTCTGACCCCTGTGCACTACAAATCAAATTTCTTTCTGTACAGAAATCTAATGACTATTCTGTTTATTTAACTTAAAAATAGACTCAATAAGGAATCTATAAATATAAATTTTTAGTCCTAATTATTTTTACACAAATTATGGTGAATTTATAAAGTCAGAACAAGGAATCCAGAAATTGCTCTGACCCTGTTTCACCAAAACGTAAATATCTCATAAAATAAAACTCTTTTACCTATTTTGTTTCTTCCACATGAAAAAAGATTCATTAAGATTCAATTCCATATTTTATTCATCATTTAATTATATCTCTACTATTTTTAGTGATTTTTCAAACTCACATCACTGTTGCTATGTGATTCTGTTTTATAGCCAATTTTACCATTTTATGGATTTCCATAGATTAGTTAGCACATAAAGCATACGTGTTATCAAACATAATCTCGATTAGCCACTCCAATAGCTAATCATTCTCAAACATTTCCATGCCATCCATGAGCTATATCATAAGATTATGTACACAAAAGGATTATAATGCTATATATGCCATATTCCCAAAATATGCAAGCCACCATACGGAGATGGTCCGTTGATAGTGTGAGTGTGCCTCCGACTGTCCTGATCTCCAAACCGGCTTGTCAAAACTATAAGGAATGGAAGGGAAGGAGTAAGCACAAATGCTTAGTAAGTTCACATGCAAATAACAAATAACTTAACAAAGCAATTATACCAACCAACATTAACATAATATCACCAAAACATATATCACATTTCTATTCATCATTCATCGTCTTACTACATTATTGTTGTCGTATCAAATCTCAACCCGAGGGTTAAGTACATACCTGTCCAAAGTGCCCATTCCACAACATTTACCAATACGTCACTTGCATCTTGAGTATTCTTCTATTTCACTAGAATTTTACCCGTTGAACACATCGGAATATAACTCAGATATATGAAAAGTTTGCACATAAGTGCCACATATGTAGCCAAGCTACCATGTAACCCGCCCATAAGTGAACTCGGACTCAACTCAACGAGCTCGGACGTTCGCATCCATAAGTGAACTCGGACTCAACTCAACGAGCTCGGATACCTAGTTACATCTCACGAACTCGGACTCAACTCAACGAGTTCGGACGTTCGCATCCATAAGTGAACTCGGACTCAACTCAATGAGCTTGGATGCCTAGTTACATTTCACGAACTCGGACTCAACTCTACGAGTTCGGATGCCCAAATTTGAATCTATTCCTAAGGTTCAACGAGACTTTCCTCATTCGTACTTCTTTACCATTCTCCTTAGAATACCCATGACGATACTTCGGTAGTCTTTCACATTTTTCACATAATTCATAAAATTTTTGCATGTTGTCCAACAATGACCACAAAGCATAGAATTGCATGATAACAATCATAATATCGTATAAATAGAATTAAATGATTTAAAATAACGATTATATTACAATATTTACATTTGAACTTACCGCGTATGCAAAAATGGTCATTTTTACTATTTTGTCCACAACTTGGTATTTTGCCGATTTTTGCCCGAATTTCAATTTTCCTTGCTCTATCATTTCAAATATAGCCTAATTAGGACTCATATTATTCAAATCAACCCAAAATCATATTTTGGAAAAATTACAATTTTACCCCTAAACTTTCACATATTTACAATTTTGCCCAAATCTCGTAAATTAAACTTCATCCTATTTTCTTATGTTTCATGATATGCTGATCATTTTTCCCTTCTACAGCAACATCCAATTCTCACTCTAACATGTACTTATGAACATTAGGTATTTTTACCGATTATGTCATTTTAGTCGTTTTTACGTAAAATCACTTAGCAAAAGTTGTTTAACACAATCACAAGCTTCATATTCTACCATAAAACATCAAAATTCATGCATATCATTCATGGGTAAATTTTTAAATGTAAACCCTAGCTCAAAATATTGGTAGAAACAGGTAAACCGAGCTACGATGATTTCAAAAATGTAAAGAAAATTAAAAACGGGAATAGAAATCACTTACAATCAAGGCTTAAAAGTGTTGAAACCCTAGCTATGGTGGAGAGCAAAATTTGGCAGCAACTTATGGAGAATATGATCATTTTTGTGTTATTTTTCCCATTTTATTTCATTTAATATCAAAATGACCAAAATGCCCTTCCTTATTAAACTTTCAAAAATTCCATCCATGTCCTATTTTTTTCCATAAACTTAGAAATTGGTAAAATTATATTTAATACCTCCTAATTAATATTTCAAAGCAATTTCATACTAAAAACTTCTAGAATGCAAGTTTTGTAACTTATTCAATTTAGTCCCTAACTTCAAATTAAGCACTTTATGCATAGAATTTCTTCACGAAATTTTCACATAATCATGAAATCATATCATAGACCTCAAAATAATCATAAAATAATTATTTCTATCCCAGATTTTTGGTCCCGAAACCACTATTCTAATTAGGCTCTAATTCGGGAAATCACATTTGTACTCTTTACTTACCGATTTCTGGTTATTGTGGTCCACCTCACCATTACCTTTACTTACCATAGTTTCTTACTTCAGTTCTAGTTCAGGTGCAACTAACCCTTCTTCATCTTGAATGGTAATCGCATTGAGTTGCTCCATTGGGTTAGATTCAGTGTTACTCAGCAGACTACCTTGTGGTCGTTCAGATATCAATTTAGCGAGCTGACTTATCTAAGTTTCGCGCCCATGGATCGATGCTTGTTGATTTTTAAGTGCTGTCTCGATATTCTAAAAATGAGTTTCTGACATCGAGATGAATTTTTTTAGCATCTCCTCGAGGTTCGGCTTTTCTCTTGTTGGTAGAGTGGTTGTTGGAAGCCTGGAGGTGGTGGTGGTCTCTGATTTTCTTGGCCTCCCCATGAAAAATTTGGGTGGTTCCTCCAACCTGCATTGTAAGTGTTACTATAAGGATTATTTTGAGATCGATGATTTTTACCCATGTAATTTAACTGCTCGTTCTCTATGTTGTGGCCATAGGGTGGTGATTCTAAATTGCTTGATCCACCTCCACTTGCTTCGCACTGCATTACTAGGTGAACCTGTGAAGAACCAAGAAAACCGTCAATTTTTCTGTTCAAAAGTTCTACTTGATCAAAGAGCATGGTGACCGAATCGACGTTCAAAACACCAGCTGTTATCGTTGGTTTTGTCCTCATAACTTGCCACTGATAATTATTCAGTGGCATCTCTTCTATAAATTCATAAGTATCCTCAGGTGTCTTTTTATTGATAGTTCCACCAGCGGCCACGTCAATCATCTATCGAGTTGAAGGATTCAGGCCATTATGAAACGTTTGAACCTGTAGCCAGAGTGGTAACCCATGGTGAGGGCACCTTCACAAAAGGTCCTTGTATCTCTCCCATGCATCGTAGAGTGTTTCTAAATCCATCTGCACAAAAGAAGAGATATCATTACGTAATTTAGTTGTTTTAGCCGGTGGAAAATATTTTAATAAAAACTTTTCAGACATTTGTTCCCAAGTAGTGATTGACCCTCGTGGTAACGAGTTTAACCACTATTTAGCTTTTTTCCGCAATGAAAAAGAAAATAACCGAAGGCGAATGGCATCACCAAAAACTCCATTGATTTTAAAAGTGTCGCAAAACTCTAAGAAATCTGCCAAGTGAGCGTTGGGATCCTCGTCCTGCAAGCCATCAAACTGAACAAACTGTTGGATCATTTGAACGGTGTTAGGTTTTAGTTCAAAATTATTTGTAGCAACAGCAGGCCTAACTATGCTCGATTCAGTTCCTGTTAAAGAAGGTTTAGCATAATCATACATAGTATATGGAGCAAGATTCTGATTAGCAGCAATTGCAGGAGGTAGCGGATTTTCTTGGTTTTCAGCCATCTCCTCGGTTGTGGTTGAAATATAGTCCTCTTGCTCTTCTTCTGTGTATCTTACGCTTTGCTTTATTTCTCTTCGGTTTTTACGAACTGTGTGATCGATCTCACTATCAAACAGTAATGGTCCCGACCGGTTTCTTCTAGTCATACACTATAAAAACCTGCCAGGAACAAATAAAAGAAAAAATTAGAAAAGAAAATAAAAATTTAAATTGAAAATAAAGTAAAATGGCTAAAGTAATAAAAATCGAGTGTTCCTAATATCTTAGTTCCCCGGCAACGGCACCAAAAACTTGATACATGATACTCGCGATAGGTTTTAAAGATTTATATAGCTTTAGCAAGACCGAATTGTCGAATCCAAAGGAACCAAGTGTACTAGTAATTACTTTCTTTTTATTATCTAACCTAAAAATTAAGGGATTTGTTTATCTAGACTAATTAACTAAACTAAAGAGGCACAGAGAGAAAATGGGGAAAATCTTTTAGGAGAACTCGATTGATTAAGACAATACCCAAGGAAAAATCCACTAGACTTCACTTGTTATTTGACTCTGAATCAGACGATTTATTCATTTGACTTGATCCGTAGAAATCCCTAAGTTATATTATTATCTCTCTCGAGACTAATAACGTCTAACCCTAGGTTGATTAATTGAAATCTCTTTCTAATTAATGCCCTAGTGTTGCATTAACTCGATCTATGGATCCCCTTATTAGGTTTCACCCTAATCTGGCAAAATCTTATCGCCCTATCTCTAGGTGTGTAATCGACTTCGCTTTATTACGAAAAATTTACTCTTAGACAGGGTCTATTCCTCCTCTGAATAAGAGCATTAACTTGAATCAATATCCTGAAATATTAAAACAAGAATTAAGAACACATAATTAAGAGCAAGTCAAATATTTATCATACAATTCAGATAATAATAACAAGATCTGTCTTAGGTTTCATTCCCCTTAGGCATTTAAGGGGTTTAGTTCATAACTAAGAAAGAAAACATCTCAAAATAATAAAGATAACAAAAGATAAAGAAAACCCAAAACCCCTGAATGGAAATTTAAGGGAGATCTTCAGTCTTGACGATGAATCCGGCTTTTGAGATGGATCAATCGGCTTCCCTTGAGTAATTCCTTGCTTCCTACTCCATGTCCCCCTTCTAAGTGCCTCCTCATGTGTTTAAATAGGCTTTAGAATGCCTAAGCACCCTCAAAAGTGTCCTTTTTCGAGTAGGACTATACTTGGGCTCGGAAGGGGCACGCCCATGAGACACGCCCGTGTACGATTACTCCAGCCCGAGGTCAAAGTTGTTGAATAGGCACGAGCGTGCAGTCTACCCGTGTAAGTCATGCTTCGATCCTGCCAAATGGACACGACCGTGTGACATGCCCATGTGAGGAAGTCCAGGCCGTGTTGATTTCCCACGTGGGTCCATTTTTGACCCGTTTCTCGCTCTTTTTACACTCCTATGCTCACCTAAGAATAAAACATGAAATTAAAGAATTAGGAGCATCAAATTCACCAAATCTAAGGAGAAATCATCCATAAATGAGCTAAGCATGGAATAAAAATATGTATAAATTACGGTTTATCATTAATTAGATAGTTAATTTTAATTTTTAAAACATCCCTTCGATTCTCAGGGTAGATATTAAAAAGATAGTAATTACTAGTACTTTTAGTCCTCGTGGATACGATATTTCCAGTCTCACCTCAACTATACTATTGTTTGATAGGTGCACTTGCCTTAGTAGAATTTTTATTTAGTTTTACGACCATCAAGTTTTTAGCACCGTTGTCGGGGACTAAGATATTAGGAACGCTTAATTTTTATTACTTTAGCTATTTTTTATTTTTATTGCAATTTAATTTTTTTATTTACAAAATTTTATTTTCTTTACTTTTGGCATGTTTTTATAGTTTATGACTAGAAGAAACCCGTCAAGACCTATACTTTTCGACAGTGAGATCAAAAGCACAGCTTGCAGAAGCCGAAGAGAAATAAGGCAAAACCTACAATATATAGAGGAAGGGCAAGAGGACGATATTCACACCACAACCGAAGAGATGACTGAAAATTAGAATAATCTGCTACCTCCTATGGTTGCTACAAATCCATTAAATAAGAATCCTGCTCCTCTTACTATGTATGATTATGCTAAACCTACTTTAACAGGAACTGAATCGAATATAGTTAGGCCTGCTGTTGCTGCAAATAATTTTGAACTGAAACCTAACACGATCCAAATGATACAACAGTTTGTTCATTTTGATGGTTTGCAGGACGAGGATCCAAACAATTATTTAGCAAATTTTCTAGAATTCTGCGACACCTTTAAGATCAATGGTGTTTCTGACGATGCCATTCACCTTCGGTTGTTTCCATTTTCATTAAGGAATAAAGCTAAATAATGGTTTAACTCGTTACCTTGAGGGTTAATCACCACTTAGGAACAAATGACCGAAAAATTTTTACTTAAATATTTTTCGCCGGCTAAAACGGCTACATTAAGGAATGATATCTCTTATTTTGTGTATATGGATTTAGAAACACTTTATGATGCATGGGAGAGATACAAAGATCTATTGAGAAAGTGCCCTCACCATGGGTTACCTCTATGGCTACAGGTTTAGACTTTTTACAATGGTGTGAACCTCTCAACAAGACAACTGATCGATGCAGCCGTAGGTGGAACTTTAAACAATAAAACACCTGAAGAGGCTTACGAATTTATTGAAGAAATGTCAAATGTCACTGAATAACTATCAGTGGCAAGTTATGAGAACAAAGCCGAAAAAAGCAGCCGGTGTTTTCAACCTCGACGTGGTCACTATGCTATCTAACCAGGTAGAACTTTTAAATAAAATGATTGATGGTTTGTATGGTTCTACTCAGGTTCATCCAGTAATGAGGTGTGATTCAAATGGAGGAGAAGCACGCAATGCAGGTTATCCATCCTTCAACCCTAGCACAAAGGAGGAACAAGTCCACTACATGGGTAATTATTCTAGACCTCAAAATAATCCGTATAGCAACACTTATAATGCAGGTTGGAGGAACCACCCCAATTTCTCGTGGGGTGGTCAAGGAAATAAAAAACCACAACATCCTCCAGGTTTTCAACAACCACCTTACCAACAAGATAAGAAACCGAACCTTGAAGAGATGCTCACAAAATTCATCTTGGTGTCAGAAACTCATTTTCAAAATACCAAAACAACACTTAAGAATCAACAAGCGACGATCCAAGGGCTCAAACTTAAATAGGATAGCTTGCTAAGTTGATTTCTGAACGACCACAAGGTAGCCTACCGAGTAACACTGAAACTAACCCAAGCGAGCAACTTCATGCCATTACTGTGCACAATGATGAAGGGTTAGTTGAAGCTAAACTGAAACTGAGGTGAGACAATGTGGAAGATAAATGTAATGTTGATGTAAACAATGGTACATAGAAACTGGTAAGCAAGGAGTATAAACCTCGTGTGCCATACCCCAATGCAACAAGGAAAGACCACACAGTCGAACAATTCGGTAAATTCCTTAAGTTATTAAAAAAATTACATATTAACTTACCGTTTATTGAAGCTGTTTCGCAAATTCCAAACGCAATGAAATTTTTAAAGGTGCTATTGGCTAATAAACGAAAGTTAGATGATACGTCACACGTGGAATTAAAAGCAGTTTGCTCAGCCAACTTACTAAATAGGCTACCCAACAAACTGAAAGATCCAGGGAGTTTTGCTATTCCTTGTTTAATTGGTAGTTTAAATATTAAGAATGCATTGGCTGATCTAGGGGCAAGTATTAATGCCATGCCCTATAAAATGTTTAAACAACTAGGTCTTGGGAAACCCAAACAAACTAGGATGAGCATTCAATTGGTGGATAAAACAATTAGATTTCCTAGGGGTATTATTGAAGACGTGCTTGTCAAAATTGACAAATTTATATTCCCAGTTGACTTTGTTGTTCTAGACATGGATGAGGATAGTGACGTACCTTTAATTTTAAGAATGCCCTTTTTAGCAACTGCTAGAACTATCATTGATGTTGGCACAGGTGAATTGATACTTCGTGTAGAAGATGACACGATTAAACTTCAAGCTCGTGACTCTACTAAAATATCTAGTAATCGAGATGATTGTTTAAGTCCTGATAATTTGAGTAATATTACAACTCAAACTTCTTTGTAGGAGTCTCCTAGGAAGAACATGATGGAGCTTCATTCTAATCCATACGACAAAAACAGAACAAGTCATGAGGAACGAAGAATACAAATCAATGAACTAGACGAATGGCGAATACATGTCAAGGAGAAACTAAAAACACACGATAAATCAAAGCGGCACCACGATAGGCGTAGGGATGAAACAATGCAATTTAAAGTCAGGGATAAAGTTTTGTTAGAAGAAAAGGACATCTGAATTGCTACTTTAGAACTTAATACAAACGGAGCGACTCCTTTCATGGTACTGAATGTTTTCCCATACGGTACAATAGAGGTAAATTATTCTCAATTTGACACTTTTAAGGTAAATATTACTCGACTTAGACTTTATGTGAAAGATAAAGTTGATAGTAGAGTTGATGAGTTTCAACTCCTCAATCCACCGTAATCACATGAAATTGAGGTAAGTCGAGCTTAAACTTTAAATAAGCGCTTCTCGGAAGGCAACCCGAGCACTAACCCCACTAAATAACTTAGTTGTTTTTCGTTTTGCTTTATAATCTGACTGCAGGTCTTTTTGACACACACGGTCTGACACAATGGCGTGCTTTAGGCCGTGGGCTCCCCACGGGTAGTAGACACGGGCGTGGCCCTGACCGTGCTAAAATAGGACAAATATTTTTTTTCAAGACAGGATGACACACGGCCTACGATAAATCACCATAGCCGTGCGAGGCGGCCGTGGGAGTCACACAGCCTATCACACGGGCATGCTTGAGGCCGTGTGAGAACTTGCCCAAAAATTGAAATGATAAACGAAGTTAGAATAAACCACGGGCGTAGGCCACGTCCATGCTTAAAAGCCATGTGTAATCCTGATTAATTGACACAGGCGTATGGGATTGAACACGGGCATGAGAGAAATGAAAGGGAGCACTACATGGCAGTGCGATGTGGCCGTGTGGGTCACACGACCTAGCTACACAGGTGTGTCCAAAGGCCGTGTGTGATACTGACTTAAAACATCAACCCATAACCATAAGCCATGAGCACAGGCGTGGAGAACCTAACACGGGCGTGGGAGAAACGAATGAAAGTTTACATGGCCTGCGACGCAGCCGTGTGCACTACACAGCCTGGGAACACAGACGTGTCGAAAGGCCCGTATGTAAACCTGACTACGATTTCACGAAAAACACGGGCAGAGAGCATACCACACGGGCATGGGCCACGGCCGTGTGGCTCAAAATAGGGCTTACACGATCGTAGCCCTCCTTTTTATTTCCCCCTAACCCTAATTTCTTCCTATCTCCCTTCACTATTCATCATCTTCTCCCACCAGCCACCCTTTTTTCCCATTTCTTTTCTTCATTTTTCTTTCCTTTCTCTATTTTCTCCTCTCCTTTCCATTCCTTCTCCCTCACTTTCTCCCCCTCAATTCACTAACTTCCCCCCCGTCAACCAACCCACCCCGCGAGTGTACCAAGCCCCGTCAAGCACCACCGTCGTTCATCAGTCGTTTGTCCCTCCTTTTACCCCCACTACCTTCATTTCTTTATTCTATTTCTTGATTTATCCTTAGTTATTCTTTCTATTGCTAATGATTTGCATGCTTATGATTTTTATTTATGTTTAGTGATTTTCAATTTTACTGATGATAAAGTTTTACTTAATCTTTTGTATCTTCATTGATTTCCATTTCTACCCACATGATTAGCATTATCAATAGTTCCTTACCATATTTCATTTGCGTCTCAGTCTCTACTTATTTGATCACAATGCTATCATGCCTATTATTAGTCTAAGTCAGTTCCTAGTCATTTTTAAATATTTATCACTATTTCTGGTAGTCTCTATTATAACATGATTTGTCTTTCAGCTCGGCTTTGTTTAGTCTTAGTACTATTTTTCTTTTTTATTGATATCCCTTTGGCCCTTTGATTCATATGCAGTATCACCACTTGGTTTTAGCCTGCTTGAGTTTTTGTCTATATTATTTTACGAACAAGTTACTATTTTAGACTACTTAGATTTTGCTTACAGATGTGGGGATTGTTATTGATGACCTAATCTTTTATTTGCAGATATCATGATAAACCCAAAAGGCAAGAAAGTTGCGGTTCCCGCCTCTAAAAAATAAAAAGGAGCAACATCCTCATCTGGCCCCACCACTGAGATACGACATCCATTCTTTCAATTTCCACTAGGGCCCCAAGAGGAATTATTTTAGATTCTACGTGCCTGACCCCTAGGTGTGGGCCGTTACATCCATTGGACCGCATTAGAGCAGGTCCATCTAGCTGATTAGGTTCGGGCCCTTCTAGCCACCGCTCCATGGGACCGATTCTTTGATATCATCGAGTTGACATATTTGGAATTCACCTTAAAACTCGACTCGACTTTCAAGTTACAGACAGTAATGGCAGAATATGACGACCCAGGAACAGTTCAATTCCACCTTGGCGGTCTAGTACGTCAGTTGAGTGTCCTAGAATTTATAGCTGCCTTGGGACTCTACACCAACGAGTTTATGGAGGCCAACCATTTCCCCCACCTCCAATGCCACATACATTGTTCACCTTCATCGTGTTGGGTAGACCTCCAGCCTACTACAGGCATTTATGATCCTAGCCGTTCAAAGGTATCGGCTCTAGCTCCATCTCTACGCTATCTCCATGCCCTTTTGGCACACACATTAACGGGGAGGCGAGAGAGCACTGGCATCGTCAACACTCACGATGCATACTTCTTGTGGAGCATGAGCCAATGGCATATTTTTTTTCGCGCTTACTTTGTCGCCCTTGCCTTTCGCTCCCAGATAAAATGACACCGAAAGTGAGTCATCAGCATCGGCCCATATGTGACTCGTCTAGTGCGATATTTTGGGATCTTGAATATAGTAGCGCAGTCTTCATCACTCACTCTCATTGGCCAGATGTCCCCATAGGGCATCCAAAGTATGCTCCATATGCGAATGATTGAGCGTCGTCGTGGGTTTGACCCTCCTCAGTACGGACTTACAAGGATGATGCCGAGGATATTCCTGATGATATCCCTACATTTTAAGAGGGCCCACCTTCACAGCCACCATCGAGTCACCGACCAGTTCATGCGGCTTCTTCATTGTCTAAAGTTTCTAACCACCTTCATCGCTTTGAGAAATATTACACTCAGCGATTTGACAACATCGAGGCAACGCTACAACAAGTTTGCTAACAATTTCACATATCGCCTCCAGCACCACCACCTCACGATCCAGATGTCGATGAGGACTTTTAAGTCTATTTAATTTTCAACTTGTTTTTCTTTTTATTTTATTTTTATTTTTACGTTTCTTTTGCACTTTCATTATCATTTCCTTTCAAAACTTCTATTAGTATAATTTGAATTTTCTTTTATCTAGTTATTTTATTATTATTAACCATAACAACCCTATACATATAAATGCCTTAAATATTCTTGATGGCATCGCAGTTTCAAAAGGTTCAGTCAATGGGTACTACTAAGGAATAAACAAACAATCCTCCACGACTGCCATGTCCTGCTCGACCATGACTATAGCCACCACGACACCGACCACCACGATAACCTCTTCGCTGGGCACTGTGATTGTGGAACCCAACCTCTACCTCTACCACTACCTTTACCTCTATCTACATGTCATATACACATCACTTTCAATGCCTTTAGACCTATTTCCGCTCTTTCAAGGATTACATCCAAATTCAGGGCAGTTTCGCTTCTCTCCCTCTCTTCTGATATTATGCTTATATTGATATTATCTATATCTGTACATTAAGGACAATGTACATTTTAAGTGTGGGGAGGTTGTTTATTTGATTATTAGAAAAAGACCTGAATTGTCATCTTGTTCTCAAATAATTTCCTCATATTACTATTAGAATGAATCTTGATTGACTTATGATTTGTATTGATATGTTTTGATTTAAATCATAGGTAATTGTGCATTGATTGTTTAAACTTTAAGACACTAGAGGATCAAGCATGACAAGTTAACTTTTGAAAATTAAAATTTCTAGGTTGTTTCCCTGAATCGAGGTATGATCTTGAAGTTTTGAATTTACAAGATTGACATCAAATACTCATAAATTTCATAAGACTTTAAGCCTTTTAGAGCATATATCTTTCTTACTCACTGATTTTTTTTTATGAGTATGTCAACATTGATTTGCTATTCTAGAACTTGTATCGATTATACATGTCGAGACCACACTTTGATTTGATATACTGAAATGATAAAGGCACTTAGGTTCTAACCCATTTACCCCATAAAAAGCCTACCCACATAATTGACCCCTAGTGAACCCCTTTGAGCCTTAGCTATTATTTCTCAATTTTACCCTTTAATTTTAACCAACAACTTTTCCCTTTTTGATTCATTAAGAATTTTTCCCTTTCTATTGACTCCCTTTTTATAGAGACTTAATTTGATTAGTTACCTAATTATGTTTGTTCATTCCAGTTGCTAAATTATTTCTTATTATGTATTTTCCATTATTGTTCTTATTCTAAAAAAAAACTCGTATATTCATTCAAATTACATATTATTCTAAAGAGCTTGGGTAAGTTACCGTATTGAGAGAAAAGCTCCCTTCATTAGTTTTGGTTAGTGTTAATTCTGGCACTTGTTTGTAATTTAGTGATTAGCTTTGTTTTTTCTAAGTTTAGTAATCTATTAAATTAATCTCGATTCTAACCCTCTTTTGCAGCCTTTATCCACACCTTTAACCCAAGCCCCATTACAACCCTGTTAAAGACTTTTTGATTTGTGTATCATCTCATTATAGTGGTGGAGATTTGATTTTCATGCAAGCCTATGGTAATAATTTTTCATGTTTGACTATTGAGTGCTTAATTATTGAACCTTAAACACTTTGAGTGATTTGAATGAATCATTAGTGAGGATGTTAACCTTGTCAATTTGGAATTAAGGGTGATTACTTAGATAAAGGGGGATACCTATGATTTTATGATTGAAATGCTTAATTTGGATTTTTTGAAACTTCAATATTCTTATAGTTAAGCTCTTAACATATGATTACTTGTGGATTATTTCAAACATTATTAATAAGAATTATAAGTTAAGAAGGATTTATTTTATTTGTGAGTTGAGGATTTTGCTTGAGCACAAGCAAATGCTTAAGTGTGAGGATATTTGATAAACCACAATATATACATATTTTTACCTCATGCTTGGCATATTTATGGATGATTTTTCCTTGGTTTCATTGAATTTGATGCTCCTAATCCTTTAATTTCATGTTTTATACTCAGGAAAGCTTAGGATAGTGAAAAGAGCAAGAAACGGGCCAAAAATAGACAAATTGGGCCTAAATTAGTGTCTCACATGGCCTAGGCACTTCCACACGGGTGATCCACATGCCCGTGTGTGACACATGGGTAGATCACACACCCGTGTGTCATGGCCGTGTCGACATTAATCCAAGTCAGAATTGTACACGGCCTGAGCAGCTTCACACGGGCGTGGCACACGGTCGTGTCCCTGTCAAGCCCAAATCTAGTTCTACTTGGAAAAGGTTAATTTTAGGCTATTTTGGGCATTCAAAAGTCTATATAAACACCCTAGAAGAGGATTAGGGAGGAGACGGAGAGTTGAAGGAAGAAAATACTCAAGGACAGCCATCAGAATCATCTCAGAGGCAGGATCTACATCAAGACTGAAGAATTCCATCCAATTTCCTAGAAGTTCTTTGGGTTTCTTTATGTTTTGTTATTTCCCAGACTTTGAGATGTTTTTCATTATTATTATGAACTAAACTCCCTAAATACCTAAGGGAGATAAAACCTAAGACGAATCTTATTATTATTTTAGTTATATGATAAATACTTGTTCTTATTCTTAATTGTGAGATTAACCCTTACTTTAATATTCCAGAATATTAATTCGGATTTTTGATATGCTTATTCAGTAGAGCAAAAGTCCCTGTTTAAGAGTAGATCATTCATAATTAAGCGGAGTTGCATGCAATCCTAGAGATAGGACGACATAAATCTACCGAATTAGAGTCAAATCTAATAAGGGAATCCATATATCAAGTTAATGCGACAATAGGGGTTTTAATTAGAAAGAGATTTCGATTAATCAACCTAGAGTTAGTTGTTTTTAGTCTTGAGAGGGATATTAACATAAATTAGAGATTTCTATGGATTAAGTCAAGTGAATAAATCGTCTAATTCAGAAGTAATAAATGAAGTATAGGTGAATTCTTCATTGGGTATTGTCTTCTCCATTGGTTTTCCTAAAGTATTTTCCAACTTTTATCTCTGTTGTAATCTTAGTTAACTAGATAGTTAATTTTAGTTTTTAAAACATCCTTTCGATTCTCAGGCTAGATAATAAAAAGATAGTAATTACTAGTATTTTTAGTCCTTGTGGATACGATATTTTCAGTCTCACCTTAACTATACTAATGTTCGATAAGTGCGCTTGCCTTAGTCGAATTTTTAGTTAATTTTACGACCATCAACATTCCTTCTGGCAGCCTAGGTAATCTGATCCAAACAACAAGCTTGACAGATAAGGTTGATTCGTTGAAAATGCTGGCGTCCACGGTCTTACTATCAGTTAGTGCCCAAATATTGTCCATGGTCCACCAGCCAGCGCCTCCAAATATTCCTCATCAGTTTGAAATTTGACCGAGAAATAATCGTTTTCCAAGTGTATGATTTGCAAAGGTTGATTCATTCTCCAAATTGTTTGCAGTTTGTTAACCATGGCAAAAAACGAAAATTTTCTCCCAAGTAGCTTGACAATAACTGTTATTGCCATTCGCTTAGCAATGAACTGATGTACTCGATCGGAGAAAGTTATTGATGGCACACCATCTATAACCACCGCCTTCACATCCCCATCGTCCAATTGAAAACCCTTCTCTTGCTGCACATTAACCCCTACAGAAGCACTTCCCATTAGCTTTTCTTTCCAAGATACAGGTTGAATACCAGCCCCATCCACTCTAATCCCTTTTTCATTTACTACTGGGTTATCAGGATCTAGTGGTTCGTCCATCCTGCGTTTAACCTTCTTCGTCGATCTTCTGACATCGGTTGCAAAATCCATCCGGCTTATTCTTGTTAATTTGGAGATTTTAAATGTATTAAATTATATTAATGTAAGTTATTTTTATTAATGACGTATCATACAGTCCATTGATTTTCTTTTCAAAAATATTATAAATATGGTAAAATTATATAAATATATGACTAAAGAATTATAAAGTAAAATTTAATGAATGCAGACTAAGAAATAGAATATAATATATAAAAAAAAAATTTATGCACATGGTGAAACTGATATTGTGGGTCAATAAGATATTTGTGAGGAAGAAGGAAAAAAAATATATTAATTTAAAAAAATTACCCACTTCTCGTAAAACTACGTGCTTAATTCTTTTATTTTCTAAAATAACTTTTTCACATTATTTATTTATGTAGGTAAAAAGCTACCCACTTAATTCACTCTAAAGAAAATAGCCACCTTTAATTTTATTTTAAATAGAAATTTGAAGAGGTCAACTACCTTTAAGAAATATTTTCAATCAGGGTTATCATTGCAAATGAATACAAATGAGGATGGCAGCAGCACAATGTTTGCCAACCTTATTTTACTTAATTCTTTTTCATATTAATTTGATGATCTCTTCTAAGGATAACTTTTTAATTTGTAAGCTTATTGTGCGCCTGCACTTGAATGATTACTAAAAGGCACTGATGAGCATTAATTAAATCTTCTCGCATTCTTTTATAATAAATAATAAAAAATAGGGTTTAAGTCTGACATCAAATTTTAAATTAAATACGAATGTTTCTGCAACTCCTGCTTTAAAGTTAGCGAAAATTTTTAATTTCGAAGTTAAAAAGTTATAATTTATTTTATTTAAAAATAAAAGTTAAAAAACTCCACCAAGTATATAGCATTATGTTAGATACATAATTGATTTTAGGGAAAAATCACTCTCATTTGAAAAATATCCACGTACTCTTTGAGATTTAAAGATACACTAACTTTTCTAGGTTTATTAATGAGTAAGCTATAATTATGTTGCAATTATTAAATTTATATTTTCATCAAAGTTACAATTTCATCATTCAATAATAAAAAGTTACAATTTCATCATTCAATTATTTGAAATTGATTATTTAAGTTACCCCCTAACAAATGCCAGCATAGGCCATTGAGTTATTATTTCTCAAATACATTTTGAGTAAGTTACACCGTTGGTCATACAATTATTTGTAAGTTTTTTTTTATCACTCAATTATAAAAAATTACAAAATGATCACTAACATATTGATGTCAGAATTTTTTTATGTATAATTAATTCTAAATCCATGTTTCAATATACTAAATTCAAATTTAATATCATGCATGTCTATAACCCCTAAACTTAAGTCCCACTACACAGTTCAAATAAAACAGCACAATCCCAATTAGCAGGAGTTATACGTTGAAAAATTTAGACATCACATATATAATAAGGATAATTACATGTTATTATTTATTATCATGATAGGTTAACCTAAATTAAAACTGATCTAATTTGGTTAGAATTTTATTGGGCTTTTAATTATTAAATAAAGTATGGGTCAAATATGTGTAGATACTCTTTTAATCAAATTTTAATTAATGATGGGCTAATTAGAATTTGATTAGATCATTAATTAGAATTTGATTAGAACTAATATGCTAAGGTTATAAATATTAGGGTTATGGTCCCCAAATTATACACAATATATCTTTTCTAATATCCCATCATTAGAAAAGAGAGAGCAAATATTCTCTGAATTTCTTATGTGCTAATTTGGAAGATCAAATCCCCAAGATCCAGAAAGTTTCAAGGAACCCATGAATTCAGGTACGCTTCCGCATTTAGTTTTGTTCTTGATTTATTCTTGATGATTTGACATGACAGATCCTAGTTTACGGTTCTAATTTTATATTAGATATTATTTAAAATTCTAACAAGTGGCATCCAAGCTTTGTCATGTTGAATTATTGAGAATGAATTGATTCTTTATTAATTTCGGATTGATTCGTTTTTCTTTTTTAATTTTATGGATTTTATATTTTAATTATATATTATGTTGAATCTTTGAGATTCCTGATAAATTTTTAGGTTTTGATTCTTTAAATAAAGTTTTATGATTTTATAAATATAATCTAGTTTAATATTTGCATATGTTATTCGAAAGATGAATGTTTATTTATTTATTTGATAAAAATTAATTTGTGAGATTTTTTTATCTTCTTTTCACACAATTATTTTATAATTTTTGGTTAAAGTCATTATTAAATTAAAATTACAGACTTACAACTTTTTTTGCAATTGAAGAATTCCAATTGGGTTGTATAATTGGTTTTGAAAGTTAATTCACATGATAATCGAATAAATGAATGTTGGTAAGATATTTTTTTTCCACTATTTATTTTAAATTTTCTGTTTGTAGTTGAATATATATGGAATCATCATCCTTTATCTTTATTTATGATGAATTATATTCACCATTGAATTCAATTCATATATACGAATGATTACTTTTGGTTTCTTTTATAATTATTTTATGTAAGTTTTAGTTATTATGGAATCTGACTAAAATTAAAATATTTGAGATTATTTTTTTTAAATATGGTGACTATGACTTTTCATAAGTAGTTGCCCATATAAAGACTTTTATATAATTTGGGATTCTTCTTATAATTTGGGGTTATGGATTTTTTAAGTATTTGTGCATATAAAAAAGTTTTATGATAATGTTTTTAGTCATGAATATAAATTTGAGTTTACATAAAATATGTAAGGCAAGCTAGTATTATTTTTATATTTGTGTGTGTATATATATTATATGCATATCAATGATTTTGAGGATTAATGCATGATTATAGTTTGCGTGAACAGACGTTTATAACCATTATTCAATAAGATATCTTTTATAGTTTAATTGGTGAAATTAAGTTTTGATGGATATCATTGAAGTTAATTTTTGTTTTCGTTATGGTTATATATTCAATTTTATAGGTACTTTTGGTGCAAATTCATGTCAACTATATACATATTTAAATATTTTGGTTTTAAATTTGGTTATATAATCTTAGGTTTTGGCATCTTATGATTCTAAATATTTGGTTAAATTATGATGATATGGTTTATTGTATGAATTGTGGGATATGCCAACTATTATGATTTTGTTTTTTTAGATTTATTGGCTTGAAAATATTTTTCAAGTATTTATGTGAATATCTGTTTAATCATAAATACAACTTTGGATTTACATGATAAATTCAGAGTAAGTTTTTCTATTTGATTATGAATACATATATATGCGTGAATTACTTTGGTGTTTTTATCCATGCTAAAATTAAGAATACATGTGCTTGTTAATTATTTGGCTTTGAACCACTGTATTATTTCTATTTGTTTTTGATATATATGATTTTGGAACAAAAAAAAATTTTAAGGTTTTCGGTTTTTTATTGCATTATTAAGACAACCTTATTTTGGATTATTTCAGAGTCTATAAAGCAATAAAAATAATAATTTTTGACATTTGACTATTGGGGAAATTTAAATTTGAATATTGGTATGTTTATATATATTTTAAAATAACTTAATTGAAGCAAAAAGTCATCAAAGTGATTTTTTTTATCAATTATTTTGTTTTAAAATATAAAAGTTTTTGTGCATGTAACTTAAGTTATGTTAATATTGATTGACCCAAATGAAGGTTAATAATATTACATGTGCAACTAAGGTGATAAACATGTGACGATTATCCGGTTTTACATGTAAGTAATAAATTGGCCCAAAGGAAGATTTATTATTCTACATGTTCTTATTGTCAATGTTTAATTACTCCACCAAGATATCACTTACAAGTTAATATTTTGTCCAAAGATGAAATATTAATGGAGTGTTCGATATCTTGATATGAGGTTTTCCTTTATTCAAATTATTTTAGTTTAAATTTAAAGTCTTATGTGAGATTATTTCGATTTATTCAGCTATTATTATATTTGTCAACATCACTATATGTTGTTTTGCGATAAATTTTAATTTGATTGAAAGATGAAATTAAGGTAAATATTTTGAAACAAATAAATTCAAATTTTGGCTTTTAATTAAGGATGTTTAATATTTTAAATAAATTAGTTGAAATAAAATGCCGCCAAAGTGGCCTTTTTTGTATAGATTAGTTTATTTGAAATATTAAGATGATTATATGTTTTTATGATTCATGCATTTATTAATTGACCCAAAGGTAAGTTAATATTTGGCAGAATTACAACGACATCTGTGGTGATAAATGTATGACAATTATAAGGTATTTTATGTGAGCAATAAGTTAGTCCAAAGATTAATTCATTGTTTGACATAGTTTATTGTCAATGTTTGATTGCTACAACAAGAGTACCGCTTACTGTTAATATTATTATCCAAAGACTTGATATTAATGTTGCGTTTGGTATCTTGAGATGAGATTAGCCATTATCCTAAATTTATTGTTTACTTATGAATATTGATGTGAGCTTTTTACTTATTTTTTGTTCTATATTCAGCTAATTCATATTCTACTGCCACAATATCTGCTAATATAAATTCTATACCCATGCTTAATGGGACTAATTTCAATGAATGGAAAATGCACTTACTTATAGTGCTTGGTTGTATGGACATAAACCTTGCACTAAGGGAAGAAAAACCTGCACCTCTCACTGCAGAAAGCACCCCCTATGTTAAAAGGGATTTTGAGAGGTGGAATCATTCAAATTGCATGAGTCTAATGATCATGAAGCACAACATTTTAGAAGGCTTTAAGGGCATAGAATCTGAAAAGATTACTCAGGCCAAGGTTTCCTTGACGAAATTAAGAAACGTTTGGCTAAAAATGATAAAGTTAAAATGACATCATTTCTAACTTCATTGATGTCTATAAAGTATAAGGGTCAAGGAAATACTGAGCAATCTAAGGGCTATGAATTTTATGATCCCACAATTAGGAATATTTTTGAGACGAGAATTGCAACATTCTTTTAGGATGTTGAGTTTGGAGAGAGAAATAAGGTTAGAGACATTGTTTTTAAGGAGGAATTGAATTTTAACTCAGTTCCTACTATCACTTTTGATGATGTTTAGTTTCTCATACCTATCATTGATTAAGAAGTGAATCTAGAACCTCAATAAGACAATGTTAAACAACTCCCTATTCAAGATGAGGTAATTGTTCCAGAAGAACAAACTCAACAACCTCAAGAATTAATGTTATTAAAAAAGTCCACTAGGGAAAGGGTTATAATGACTTTAGAGGAATATTTTGACATTAAGCTACATCAGATGAATATTAAGTTAATGGTTTCTCAATGATAACATTGATCATACATTTATATGGTGCAATTAAAAAACTTTGTGTTTGATGATGCAAAGGTAATGATTTGCAGATTAAAGAACTTCATCTATGGGCTTAAGTAGACTTCTCGTCAATAATATTACAAAATTTACCAAATGATTATCTCATTCGATTTAGAGATGAATTTTGTTGATAATTGTATATGCCATAAGTTTAGTGGGAGTAAGGTTCTATATTTGGTTTTATATGTTAATGACATACTGCTTGTCAATAATAAGTACAACCTCAATCAATGTCCTAAGAATGATTTTGAGATTACGAAAATGCATAAGATTTTTTACATTTTAGCAATAGAAAATCTAATGTACATTCAGGTTTGTATACATTGGAATATTGTGTATATTATTGGGATGTTAGGCAGATATTTTAAGCAACCCTGGTTTGGACCATTGGATAGCATCCAAAAGGGTTATAAGGTATTTTTAGAGAACAAAAGATTGTAGGTTCACATATCGGAGATCTAATTAATTAGAGATCATTAGGTATATAAACTCCGATTTTGATGGAATATGGATACAAGATTTTGTCACTAAGGTGCAAATTTTGAAAACAAATTGCAGCCCTTTATTCCAATAGCAACAGGAGCACATTTAAGTCAAAACACATAGACTTTAAGTTCCTAGTTGTTAAAGTAAAAGTTCAGAGTGGTTAGGTACTTATAAAGCATATTAGGACAAATTCCATGATTGCAGATCCGCTTACTAATGAACTACACCTAAGGTTTTATAAAAGCACATTGCTCATATGGGTGTAATGTCATTTAAAGGATATTTGGTTTTAGTGGGAGTTTGTATTTTTAAATGCTTTTATGTAATAGACACATTTTCAGTTATTTCAATTTAAAAATAATAAGTTTATTTTCTACAGAAATAAAGTTTATTTGGCTTATCCACACTCTGATTTTGGTAAGGTTTGATCTCACTAAAGAGGACCAGCTGGAAATAGACATGTTTAGATCATATTGCATGTAATTTCCATGCTACACATCCATACTTGATCTATGTCATTTGATTGTGTTAATATACGTGATCATGGATGGATTTAGTTACGATATATGTAACGAAAGTTACCTTAGTTCTATGTTAACATAATTAATAGACGAGATTGTTCGGAATACCTTTTGGATATGATAGTAAAATTTTGAGCTCATAAGGTTATATAATGGTATGTAATTATAAAGTAATTAGTATATATGAGGTCCAAGTGGGAGATTGTTGGAAAATTTGGACATCACATATATAATAAGGATAATTACATGTTATTATTTACTATCATGATAGGTTAGCCCAAATTAAAAGTAATCTAATTTGGTTAGAATTTTATTGGGCTTTTAATTATTAAATAAAGTGTGGGTCAAATATGTGTAGATACTCTTCTAATCAAATTCTAATTAATGATGGGCTAATTAGAATCATCATTAATTAGAATTTGATTAGAACTAATATGCTAAGGTTATAAATATTAGCGTTATGGTCCCCAAATTATACACAATATATCTTTTCTAATATCCCATCATTAAGAAAGAGAGAGCAAATATTCTCTGAATTTCTTGTGTGTTAATTTGGAAGATCAAATCCCCAAGATCCAGAAAGTTTCAAGGAATCTATGGATTCAGGTACGCTTCCGCATCTAGTTTTGTTCTTGATTTATTCTTGATGATTTGACATGACAAATCCTGGTTTACAGTTCTAGTTTTATATTAGATATTATTTAAAATTCTAACATTATAATATAAAGTCTAAAATACTTTTTAATTAGAAAAAATTATCCTAACTGAGCCATTTGAATGTCATGTTCGTGTTTGAACTTGGTGAGTTATCTGTAAAGATGAAAACTAAGAGGAAATGAGCTTAAGAAGCTCAGTGTGCATCCAATCATAAGAAAATCAGCATGGAACAATAGACATAGCATACAAGATAACAATTCTTAGAATAAACACATTCATATAGAAATTCAGAATTTCACAGTATTAGTTTATCAAAATAACAAATCACTATAGTATTTTAGAATTCACAGTTTTGTATGCACATACTTATGAATGGCAATGCAGTTTTAGTTTATCAGAAAAGGTCCTACCCAACACCACTACACAACACACTATGAGTTCCCTAGAACTCATCCAACCTTATACACTGGGTTGTGGATAAACCACCGCTGATTTGTAGATGAACTACCACTTTTGTGGATGCATATCAAAATTACAGATAAAAGCTACCATTGAGTTTGTAAAAATTGTGGGTAAACCACCAATATTTTCAGATAAAAACGTTTGTACATAAACTGCCACTTGGTTTGATAACGAACCACATATTTGTAGATAAAAATTGTCACTAGGTTGTGATTGCATAACATATTTGCAAATAAAAATTGCCACTGGGTTTGTGGACAAGCCACCACGATTTGTAGATTATTAAACTGCCACTTTTCCTCCGTGCATGTCATCCTACCCATGCTATGAACAATTCAACACTAGCAGTAAACATGCTTAACATGTATTCAATTCAACATTGGCAATAAACATGCTTATCATGTATTCAATTTAACACTAGCAGTAGACACGCTTAACATGTACTTAGTAGGTTGGTGACAATATTAAAACTAATGGTTCATTAGTATTACAATGATAGTAGGCTTGTAATATTCACTTTTCATATGATATAACAATAGCACTTCAGTCATTAAATCACAGATTCGAGAATAACAAAATATAGGAGACTTAATTGAGCAAATAAAAATTCTAAAACAAATTCAGGGAACATACAAGGACTAAATTGAATAAATCATGAATTTCTAGGTAAAACTACAAAATAGAGGTCACACAACTGTGAGGTCAAACCGTGTGAGATGCTATAGGCTATGTGGAAAGGTTACACGGTCGCGTGGCCATGCCGTGTAATAGATTGTGGTTGTGTGGCAAATGTAAATATTAACCTACAGGGGAGATACGGCAATGTGGCAGGCTTTGTGGAAGAGCTTGTGGCCGTGTGCTTCACGAACTAGCCTAGGATTTTCAGAGGCACATGGCCGTGTAGTCCACACGCCCTTGTGGGAGACCATGTAACCCTAATCCTACACACAATTGAACGCCTTTAGACATACTAACTTCTATAGTGCAAATTCATCAACCAAATATAACCGCCTGGTGATTTTTGCAAGCACATGGGTTAGGTTGTAATATAGATTCATACAATGAAGTATTGGAGTACTACGAGGATTGTAACCAAGGGAGGCGAGACTAAACTAATTCTAATATCTACATTAACAGGTCTAATTAGTAATCTAATTGAACTATATTACGACGAGACTTAAGGTGATAGAAAATTATGTTTTATAGAAATGATTAAAAATATAAAAACAAAGAAGGGAAACAAATTGTAGATTTTATTAATTTTAAGGACAGAAGACTAACTCGGTTTGGTGCTCACAACTAACTCCTATTTCGGGTTCTATCCAACCAACTAGTCATTAACCTAGCAAGATCTCTCGATCTTCCACGAACCTATTGAGTCAGCAAAAACTACTCATCTCTCGACTTCACAGTCCAGATCAGATTGGGGTAAGGTGTTCATGGATAGAAAATACCAATTTTAGGTTCATTCCCACCTATATGACTTCGTAGGGTTATCAAGCTTATGATTTTAAGTTCTTTCTATCCCAACCAACTAATTTGCTAAGAAACCATATGTAACCTCCCCAACCCATCCTAGACGTTAAACCCAAATTCGAGAGGTTACATCGGCCATCGATATGGCCTAGTACGGTCGGAGTTTATAAAATAGTCATTTTAAAACATTTATTTATTTTAGAAGAAAGCTTAGCTTATTTTCAGAAAAAAAAATATGAGCTAATTTATTTATTCTTCCAAAACTTATTTACAAACTTAGCAGTGGAAAAGTGATATTTGCTTAGTTTTAATAAAATTCTACGTTTCATGCTTAATTAATTAAAAACCTTATTTTAAATTAAGTTAAATGTCATACATTCTGAATAAAACCAAAACCTAAGTCTCATGCCACTGTGCAAAAATAAAATAACACAGTCTCTGAATAATAATAATAATAATAAGATATCAAATAATAACTTAAAAATGTTTTAGTAAATAAAATCGATCCAAGTCGAGCTTTCCATATGTCAAGTCTGCATCCTAACTTGGTGGGTTATCTGTAAGGATGAAAATTAAAGGGGAGTAAGCTATGAAGCTCAATGTGAGTTCAGTCATAAGAAAATCGGAACAAAATAACAAACAAACAAAGATTATGCATTAGCAATTTTGGGATTAAACACAACCATAAAACTATTCAGATTAATGGTTTTTTTACATAAAATGCTTCACTTCACTATCTCAATATTCACAGTTTTATGTGCACATGCTTCTAAATGCAATGCAGTTTCAAGTTAACAGAAAGTCCTACCCAACTCCGCTACACATCTCACTCTTGAGTTCCTCAAAAATATCTAACATATCACTCTGGATTGTGGACGAGCCACCACTGGTTTGCAGATAAACTGCCACTTTGTAAAGAAAAACGTGGGTAAACCACTAGTATATTAGATAAAATCATTTGCAGTTATTGCCACTTATTGTGAGTGCACAATATGGTTTTAGGTTAAACAAACTGCCATTGGGTTTATGGACAAGCCACATATTTGCAGTTACTGCCACTTGTTGTGAGTGCACAACATATTTGCAGATTACACAAACTGCCACTGGGTTTTGTGGACGAGCCACCACTTATTTGTAGATTTAATAAATTGCCACTCTTCCTCCATATAATTTCTTGCCCCATGCAATGCACTATATCATGCTTTGAATTATAACAAATCACACTAGTAGTAGACATGTAATATGTATTCAATTCATCAGTAACACCTAACATGCTTATCATGTTCTTAGCAGGGAAGTAAAAATTTTATCACTTTCAATTTAATAGTTTTACTTTATCATAAAACACATATTGTTTACGTATCATGTGATGTAATAAGAGCACTTAAGGCATTAAATACAAATTTTAGAATTCACACAATATTAAGGACTTAATTGAGCAAGGAAAAACTCTAAAAACAATTTAGAGAATGTATATAGATTAAATTGGACATATCATACTCTTACATAATATTAATAATTCAGTCAATCATGTCATGGATTCTAAATTTATTCGTATTTTTAGGGACTTAATTAAATAAAATAAAACACTAAATATAGTTTAGGAATCAATCAGGGACTAAATTGAGCAAATCACAAAATTCTAGGCAAAAGTGTAAAATCTAAAAAATAGGGGTACATGGTCCCGTGGCTAGGCTGCGTGAGATGCCTCAGGCCGTGTGGAAAGGTTACAAGGCTATGTGGTTTATAAACTACACTAGGGTTTTCAGGGCACATGGCCATGTAGTAGTCCGTGTGGTCCACACGCCCGTGTGGAAGGGTCATGCCCATGTGAGAAGCAAAACCGTACCTCTAGATGATGTACTACACACTTACCGAATACATTAGCCTACCTTTAAGCCTATTTTGGCCCCTAAGGTCAAATAAATGACTCAAATTACACTTTTTTATTATTTACGAACTAAAACTAAAAAGTAAATAAAAATATATCGAAATTGCTTTTATACGACCTCCTTAAGTACAAAAAATAGTTTAATAAGCTACAACAAATTGCGGCAGATCAAATTCCTCCATACTTAAGTCATTACTTGTTCTTAAGCATGAAAACATAAAAAGAAAAAAATATAAAAATGACCCTTGAGCAAGTATGATACAAAGATGAGTTTCGAAGTGACATAAATAAGAATAATCATACATACACATTATTCAAGCATGATATGTAGATGACTTACCACTCTTAACTTCAAACACCTAAGTTCAGTATGTTACAAAGCATATAAGCAACAAGGTCCTCAAATATATTTATCTATCAATAAATCTTACAGGTAATTTGATTATTCGAGTAGAATACAAAGAATTATCATTGTAATTACTCAACACAATGTCCGTTTATAAATATATTTACCTAAGTCACATAGGACTTTTCAGCTTGTAGTGTTCTGGGGCTTAAGGTTAGTATGAGATTCAAGAACAAGGAGCATCAAAATAGTTTCAAGCACGAAATTAGTTTGGCACATCGTATTATCCCCTATTTGCCCCTTTTAGTAACCCTTTCTTGCTATGAGATTCAAGAACAAGGAGCATCAAAATAGTTTCAAGCACGAAATTAGTTTGGCACATCGTATAATCCCCTATTTTCCCCCTTTAGTAACCCTTTCTTGCTCACCCTTTTAATTCTCCTTCTCTCACCTTCCTTATATCTCCATGTAGGAAGTCATAGTGTAATACTAGTAACTATGGTTAGCTTATGAGTTTTTGTGCACTAATGACTAAATTTTCTAGTTTTGTAACCTTATTTTTGGGCCACTTTTGACATTTTTAATATTTTCTCTTTTAGTACTTTTTCCACTCGTTTTGACTTTTCTAAAATTTTATTTTGTTTGGAAATTTTTAACTTATCCTATAACACTAGATTATATTGTTTCTTTTTATTTCGCTCTGATTTTACAAAACCACCTTTATGTCTTTCCCATCCCTCAATATGTACAGCCCGTCGTCTAAATTCATGCAATTCAGTGACCAAAGAAAAGAAAGGTAAGTACAATTTTTGTTTTGGTTTCAGGTTTTGTATAAAGGTTTATCAGGACGGGTTTTTTTGCTCAAATATGGGTACTCAAGATTGATGAATAAGGTTGGCTTTTTGGCTCTAGGTTATACCAAGCAATGCTTTAGGTCATCCCTAGGTATCTTAATATTCACAAATTTAATTAATTAAACAATCACAATTCTAACCATTTATCATTCATACTAGCATGCTTGTTTCCCTTTATTCTCTCTGTCATTTGGTGTATTCAATTACTTAATGCCTGTTTACAATGTAATATATAGAACTTAGTAGTCTAGTAATTGAAAATTTAAAATTAATCTCTATCATGACAAATTTATAGTGAATACAATCAACCTATATCAATGCTCCTAACCATTCACTTGTATTTCTACAAGCCCAAGCACACTTTCAACAAGAAAAATAAAAATGGTAAAAAATAAAGCCTAAATTTCCTATGTTACCCCCAACACTTTAGACAACAGATTGTCCCTAATGTGTAACCCTTAAGTATAAAATGAACAAAGTTACCCGATTAATCATGATATTGTCGTAGTCTTATTGTGGGTGCTTTTTTCCTTGTTCATTTATGGTCGTAATTGTAGTGTTTTCGCCATATAAAGTTCCTTCATAGAAAATTTAGAACAAAAAAAAATATATATGTATAAACTATTGTTACTCTTACTCTTAATCTAAAACAAGAAATAAAAATCGTCCTAATAATTTGTTTTACAATCCCAAAAATTAAAAATCGTTCTTAATCATCAAAATAGGGTGGTTATCCCCTCCATTGGAGCTTTCTCTTTTCCCGAAACATGGCCTCGAAAGGAGCCTCCACTTGACAAATGTGCATGTTGGGTTAGGCTGCAGATGACTGGCCCTTTCTACGTGGATCTTTGCGACTGGAATGCCCTCTTGTAGTCGTCATCCTCCTCCTCCTAGGGGCTATGCTCCATAGCCCCATCGTCCTCTTCTTCTTTCTTATTTCTGTTGTCCTCTTCACTTCCTTGCTCTTCGGATATGTGATAGAAGTGCATTGGGCCATTTTTTCAATAGAAAAGTTGGTATTCGCATACCATTTTCTATGCGAACTCTTGTCCGACCGGGCCCATCTCTTGCATCCTTTTTATCATCCATTCCATATGCAAGATGTTTCTTCCTTCAGGTTATTTTTGAGCAATTGGTGTTGATTTTCTTTTCAAAGATGTCGGGACATCCATCTTTTGTTTTTTTGGTTGGTTTCAATCCTTGATTTGTTTTCGATGAAGCTTGATGTATTAAGTATACATGGAATCACTATTAAGCTCTTCGTTAGTCTCATGAATTGCTCGTTTGTTTCCATTGGAACCCCAACCTTTTTGCATAGCGCCATCACTAGGTGAGGGAAGGAAACTCAGACCTTTTGGCCATTTATACAACAATTTGTACTGTGATAAATCCATCAACTGATGCGTATATGCTTTTTTCCATAAAATTCCATACAACACATAGCTCAAAAAGTGTTTACATTAGAAACGTTCAAAGTAGGTGTAATTCTAGTACAAAGAAATTTCATCCACATATTAGCCATGGGAAACATGACAGCTTGATTTAAATTGGTTGGTAGTCTGGTATCCAATCGGTGGTTCCATTCACCTCTCCCTTCGGTTAAGTAGTTTACAATGTTATCTATATATATGTCCTTAAAATTAGTTAAATCAATAGTGGCAAGAAAATTAGTTTCATAACATAAAACATTGTAAAACTCACAAATTTCTCGAGGGGTGACGTGCGCCTCTTTACCCATTACTATTATAGTTTCCCAAATAGCATCACACGATCTCCTAGATTCTTGATCTCTAAATGATGCATAAAATTCTTAGACTACCAAGATAATAGCTGGTTTTTTCGGGGTTATGCAAAAGCATACCCACCTATGATATCGAACTAACACCCAAGTTTCTTTATAAAGGATTATCGATGGTTTGAAACCCCTTTCTTGAATGAATGCCTTCCCTTGTATTTCTAGAAAGTATTTTTCAACATTCGGGTTTTGAAACTTAAAGGGGTTTGCGACCACTGGTTCCTCTTGTTTATTGGTTTGTCTACTTTCCTAGGAGGCATGTTTCAAATATATTCAACTAGAGAAACTAGAAATTCAAGCAATGTGTTTTACAAACAATAAATGCAATGTAATAGTAAAGTTCAATAAGGAACCCTTTCGAGAATAAACATATTCCTATAGCAATTCACAATTTCACAATATCGGTTTATCAGAATAGCATATGATTATAGTATTTTAGAATTCACAGTTTTGTATGCACATGCTTATGGATGGCAATGCGATTTCAGTTTATCAAAAAAGGTCCTACCCAACTCTGCTACACAACATACTATAAGTTCCTCAAAACTCATCCAACCTTATACACTAAGTTGTGGATAGACCACTGCTGATTTGCATATAAAGATGCACAACATAATTGCAGATAAAAGCTGCCACTGGGTTTGTAAAAAAATGTAGGTAAACCATCAGTATTTTCAGATAAAAACTACTATTGGATTGTGAGTGCACAACATATTTGTAGATAAAAACTGCTACTAGGTTTATGGACAAGCCACTTTTATTTGCATATTATTAAACTGTCACTCTTGCTTTATACATATCATCCCACTCATGCTATCCAGTATGACATGCTTAACATGTATTTAATTCAACATTAGCAATCAACATGCTTATCATGTATTCAATTTAACACTAGCAATAGTCATGCTTAACATGTACTTAGTAGGGTGGTAAAAATATTAACACTACCAGTTCATCAATATTACAATGACAACAAGCTTGTAATATTCACTTTTCATATGATATAACAATAGTAATTTAGTCATTAAATCACATATTCTAGAATAACACAATATTAGATACTTAATTGGGCAAATAAAAATTTTAAAAATAATTCAGAGAATAATAATGACTAAACTGAACATATCATAAATTTTTGAGCAAAACTGTAAGACAAAGGTCACACGACCGTGCGAGATGCTATAGGCTGTGTGGAAGGGTTAAACAACCGTGTGGCTAAGCCGTGTAATAGACTGTGGTTATGTGAAAAATGTAAATATTAACCAACAGGGGAGTCACGACCGTGTGAAAGAGCTTGTGGCCTTATGGTTCATGAACTAGCCTAGGATTTTTAGAGGCACATAGTCATATAGTCCACCCATGTGGCCCACATGCCTGTGTTGGAGATCGTGTGGCCTTAATCCTACACATGATCACCACCAATTCACTTAGGAAAGAACACACATTTCACCAAGGGTCCAATCGACGTTCCTCACGATCATATTTGATTCGATTCACCTAAATCCGGTGATTCAAATGACATTTACACACGAATTAGCAGTTGGTTTCAATATTTGACAAGATCATCGAAAGTTTTGGCCATAATAGTAAAAGATCGATTAATTGAATTGAAAGATTAATGTGGAATGATGTTATCTCAAAATTACGAGTTCTACTTATCTAAACAAATGCACTTACCGAACCTTGATGAAAAAAAATGAATGTTATCAATGGTGAAATCAAAAACTAGTAGGAAAAATGATTTGAACGAGATTGATTTTGATTCAGGAAAGCAAAATTTATTTTCAGCAATGGAATGAAAATATGATGTAAAGAAAGGAAAAAAAAGAAATAGGGAAGAAATAAAGGGAGGAAGGAAAAATTCTAATGGGATTTGGAAAGAAACAGAATACCAAGTCTAATTAGGAAAAGATGGTTAAATACTTAGGATTTGGAAACCTATGGGGTAGCATGGTAATTTACCCATTGTTGCCGAAAAAACTACAAATGGGGGAAGGATTGGCTTGAACTTGGTTCACTTGTGAAAGGAAGCTAACTCTTATCCAATTAGTCTTTTTGCCTATTTCTTGCTAAGTTTTATCCCTAGCCGAATATATTTTAGTTGTGGTTTTTACCCTAAGTTGCTGAAAATGAAAGGAAAAGAAATGGGAGGAAGGTAGCTCAAACTTAGGTCTCTAGGGAAGACATTAAACACTTAACCATTTGGCCTTTGTATTATTTCTTATGTATTCATTTCAGTTAACCCCCTATGTTTCAGGGCATGACAATTTCTCAAAGTAATCCCTTAAATTATAAACTTTAAATTTAATCATGATCTGATGTTAAGATACTAAGAGTCCATATTTATTGTGTATGTTATTATTATATTGTATTACTATTGATGGAATTAATGTTTAACTAAGATTGTATTAGATCTTCTATCATAAGCAGGTCTCAAAATCATGTCTATATATTTGAGATACTTGCATACAAAAATGTACTGATTATTAAAGACATAATCAGTTTTTGTGAGAATACTTTTGTAAGAGTGTTATTTTTAAAGTAAAACCTGTTGGTGTGATTTTACTTGTTGTGATCATAAAGGGTGTTCACAGTAATGAGAGTATTGTATCTTCAAAATGCAAAGATGAGGGAAACGATCACGGTACATGTGATTGAGTACGTTAACTTTGTAATTGTTGAGGAAAAGTCATATTTTCCATTGAGCTTGGCTCCATAGATGTAGGGAAACCAAAATCCATAGTCGTCTTCTTGTGTGTTGTGTGTTTCTGTTTTCTCATTTAGCGCATAGAGAAATGCCCACCAACTTAGGCAACAGTTTTTTTGTGCTCTTAGAAATGCCCTTTTGTTTACAATGGTGTTTGGAAAGCTACCTGATAACTAGATTTGGGTGTAGTTGCTAGTAATTACACATGTGTGACATATTTCTGTAACCATTATAATTCGTGAGTCCTACTGTATTGGTTATAATTGAAGCCTCCAGTTACAATCTCCAATTTTTAGGGGAGAGTAAGAATTGAAGTAATTACATACATAATTACAACCAACTATATTCAAATCCATTTTCCCTATAACTTTTCAAACGTACCTTTAATGATTTAAGTTTAAGAATTGTTTTATACAATAATTGTAGTATTTTAACTTTAGAACATATATTTTATTTTTTAAAATTTAATTATATGTTATTTTATTAGGCTCATTTAAATATTCTAAAAATTGTATTTACATGATTTTTATATATTTTGGCTTACTAAATATTTAATTAAATTACATAATATTTATTATGAAATTATTTATACTAATTTTAAATAAAATATATATTATTTATTATTAATTATTTATAAGTGGCTAATGACCAACCGGTAGTGATAAGAAGTATATATTTAATATTAAAGGAATAATAACTTAAAAATATAGAATATTAGAATAATTAGATAAAATTACATATGATGTGTTTTTTTTGTTAACTTTCTTAGTAATTCTATTGTCAAATGTTTTTTTTTTACTAATATATTACATATGATTTGTTTAGAGAATTTCTCAAGTATCATGGATAAGTTTTATAATAATTAATATTTTTTAGAATTTAAATTTGTGTAATTATAACCTATACTACCAAACATGGCATAAAAAATTACGACGTAATTAAACTTTGATAGCCAAACATGTTTAGGGAATTAGAATTTCTTTTAATTACATAAGAGTGTAATTACTACCCTATTAATTACACTTTCATTCAATTACTCTATGGTGTCCAAACACACTGTAAGTAAATTTTAAATAAAAATATAATTATAAACTTGTTATTATTAATCATGTATTTTCTATTTATTTTTATATTTTCATCTACTTTTAATTACAAAATAATAAAAATTTAATTAATTTAGAATTATATTAAAATAATATAAAATAAAATTCTTATTAAATTATATTTTATTTCGAGTAAAATTAAATATTTTAAGCTTATATTCAAATTTATTAAACATAAGATGAATTTAATAAATTTTTTTATTTAAAATCAAATAATTACCAATATTTAGGAATTTTTATTAGAAAATATAAAATGGAACAAAAATGAGTTCATCTCAAAATTAATATATCTAATTGAATTAAAATTAAGTATAAAATAATTAACATGTATCTGCATAAAAAATTATGGAAAAGAAGAAAAAGAAAGAGGACAAAAAGAAAATACGATCATTATTAAAAATAAATTTGCATATATTAATTAAAAAGGCATTATGTTTAATGGATTATTTGTTAGGAGTTTTATTTTTTACACATATTTTAGTATATGACTTAACAATAAATTAACTCAATTAGTAATATTTAGTCACTTTCACGATTTATTTTTATTAAAAAGAATGAAAACCTTTTGCTTATTTTAAAGAGGTTTTATTTTTCACAAAAGTTATTACTCATATTTCTAATTTCAAATTTATATTTATACTAGCTATTCTTTATTATACTTTTTTCTTCATGCTATTATATTGGTAACCAAATGTAGTATAGATGTGGAGTATTTTAACTCTAAAATCGGGTAAAATGTAAATTTGCCACCAGCTCAATATTTAAATATGCCACTATACTTTATTTTGATTAATATTTTGCTTTATATTTTGAGATTATAATTAAATTTTCCACTCACCTTTGAATTTTACTGAATTTTGCCAATTAGTTTGATTTTAATTAAAATTTACCACGAGAATTTCATGATTTCAAAATAAAACTTAACAAGAGAAATTATTTCAAATAGTTTATTTTAATAGTTAACAATACATTAATTTATTAAATATTAAAAATTAATTAACTTAAATCTTTATTAAGTAAAAGAAAGACTTGAAAAGAAAAAAAAATTGAAAGATTAAGTTTACTTTTTTCTTAAATAACTATTTTTATTAATTTTTAATATAATATTAAATTATTATTTTTAAGTTTTAAGGTAAAATATTATTTTTTAATTAAAATTTATCTCCAAATTATTATAAATTAAAATTGAATAGTAAGATTCAATAAAAAAATTAAATTTTAGTGACAAAATTCAATCAAACAAAATAAAAATAAAGTATAGTGATAAATTTATCTTTAGCTCAAAAGCACAACCACAAATATTAATCAAAATAAAATATAATGTAAAATTTTGACTTATATCTCAAGTACAGTGATAAATTATAAATTTTAGGTAATATTATATTTCAACTAAATAATAAAATCTTACGTTTCAACCAAATAATGTAATGCAACATACATAATAATGTGTTAAGTAATCTTACAATTCGATAATTCAATTAACATACATAATCATACGTATTTCTTATATTTATAAAACGAATTCACTTGCATTAAATAAACTTTGTTAAAATAAAATATGCATACAAATAATAAATTTAATAACAACTTACTTGTAAATAACACTTGCTGAGAATAGATTTGAAGAATCATGATTTTACCATTGTTGCCAAGAATTGAACCCTTTGTCCTTGTCTTTCGAAGCTTTAACAACAACACCTCCACAAACTTATAAAATCTGACTTATTTTTATCTCCACCATTAATAAAAACCTAAGGTTATTTTACAAAAGAAGAGAAATAAGAGCTGACTGTATATAAAGAACAATTTTTACAAGAGTTACATCGTTTAAGCCGCCCATTTTCAAAGGAAATTAAATCGATAAAAAAAACTTACATTAATAAGTGTTTTAAATTCATGAATGATAAAAAAATATGAATGTGACAATTAATTTATCTACTGAAATTATTAATTAGATCGGGATTAAACAAGCAAAAATATTTTATTTAACCCTTCATAGTTCAAATTATCACACAAACCTGTAATTCAAGTTCTGAAAATTTTCAATTGAAATATTCTTTGAGAACAACTTCTCATTCACCTTGATTTTTTAAACATGCTAAATTTTACATATTGCTGTACAAATTCAGTAATAACTTAACCATAAAATGAATGATTTTTATTAAAAATCCTTAGGCTTTGATTTTTACTGATACTTTAGATAATTGCAAGCTCATTTATGATATCCAAACAGTTTACAGCAACATATCCTGAAGATTGGTTTGGACCGGATCAATGGTAATTGACTTCCCAACTTTGGTGAAATTGGATTGAATCAGGTTGAACTTGGAAGCATATCTTGAACATTCAAGATTTAGCTCGAGCTCATTGAAGATATTCTTTATACTTGTTATCTTACTAGTTTTATGGGGAGTTTGATTGTAATTGATTTAGAATGTTAGTAAGTCTTGATTCCTTATAAATTGAGGAGATTTGTATATGTATTGTACTGGTGAGAAAACATTTATTCTTGTTCATTGAGGAATGTTTCTTGAGAGTGCATTGAGTGAAAAATCAAATGTGTTATTTGGTTATTGTTCTAAGTTTTTAGGGGAGAAAATTTAGAGGAGAGTTGTCTAGATCTTAAGTAAAAAAAAATGAAGAGCCTATTGAGAGGAACCAATTATCTCATTTTTTAAATTGATAGTGACCTAAGGAATATTTAAACTAATTTGTTATTTGAGTTGTAAAGTTCAACTCAACTTAACTCAACTTGAACTCAAAAACCATTTACTTATTCAAGTTTATTCGAAAAACCGAATAATTCAATTCAATTAACTCAAAATTCTAAAAAAAAAATTGACTTTTCGAGTTGAACCAACTTTTACTCACATGTGGATCTCCAGTCCCACCATACTTAGTTGCCATAAGTGGGTTTAGTCTAGTGGTGGATTTTGTCCATATTATTGTGGTTCACTGTTCGTATATAAGTTGTAATGGTTTAATTCTACTTTGTAATTGCCCAAACATTTGTACTTGTAATTTTGCTTGCGATTGTAATATAATTATACTATACTTGTAAACTCTAAAAAATATATGTAAATTTTTAAAACTTATCCTACAATAAAAATTTATAACATATATAAGAAAAAATTTGAAAAAACTTTTAAACTTACTAGAATTAACTTTGTTATTTTAATTTTTTTATTTATAACATCTATCACCTTTATAAATGAGAATTTTAATTTTACTAAAAAACTTGGTTAAAAATTTACTTGGTAAGAAATTTTAGTATAATTACAAATAAGAATTTTGATTATATTAAAAAATTTATTAAATGAATTTATATGATAATAAAAAAATTATAATGAATTGTTTTATCTAAATTATTATGTTTCAAAAAAGTAAAAAGAAAAAAATGTTTTAAATAGTAATTTTTAAATTATTTATATAATAACTAAGTTTATATTTCATATATAAAAGTTTATAATAATACATTTTTATCATATAATCTCATATATTATATTTATATTAATTGTATATTATCTACAAAATATTATGGTGAATTTATTCATAGTTAATAAAAATAAAAATTGAACAATAAAAATTTTAATTTATAATATATCAACTTTTTATCCTTTTTACAAATGCTTTAATAACGATTAATTTTTTTATTAGCAATATATTTGCATTATTAAAATTATTTAAGTGTTTTAGATTGTGCGATTGAAGTCCTGCGTTCAAATCCCTTCCCTTGAATCTTTATTAATTTTCGCCCTAACACTTATAAGAGAATATTTGGTTTATAAATTATTTTTGTACAATTGATGACAAAATGAACATGTTGGTTCAGTACTAATGTTTTAGCTTACCTTAAGGTTTTGTGTTTGAATCCTCACTGTATGTGCAAAGCGGGAAACATTTTTGTTTCTCTTACACTGTCAACCTATTTGGCAGAATTTGGGATAAATTTAAATTCTGGGGAATATCTGATAAGTGGGTAGTTAAGGGGATTTAGTGGCAGAATTTTTGTTTCCAATCTACTTGTTATTGAAATTTTCTTTTCTAACATCATTTCTTTTGTTTTCTTTCTCTTTTGCGCATATTACCATTTTTCCTTTCCTCATTGGAGAACTTAGGTACATTTTTTTTTTCTTTCATTACTTTGATTTATCATTTGTTGTCGCTTTGCTATAGTTATGGACGCTTAGTTTTTGCGTGGTGCCATCGTTACTATTGTGCCATTTTTGTGTTGGGTATCGTATACTTTTTTCTTTCCTTATTGTTTGTTATGAACCGTTCTTTCATGTAAAGGATGGGTGGTTTATTTAAGTTTATAGCTTCGGTTGTAATTGTTAGTAGGAAACTTTGTAGGTGACGAATGTGTGACATTTACTCTTTCGGCGAATAGTGAGCTTTAAGAACTATTGCTTCTATTTGTGGTAAGCGATCGAGTCATTGTAGGGGTTGTTTTGGGTTGTGTAAAGGCCGATTGTATTTTTCGCATATGGTCAAGTTAGTGTTTGAATTTCATGTATTGATTGTTAATTAATTCATTTTGAATGTCATTTTTAGGTGTTGGAATCGCATCTGTTGTGTCGGCATTGAAAAACGATTAGGTGTGTAATGAAAAATTTAAAAAAAAAACAAATGGCACAAAGTCGAAAATTTGATAGTTGACGCCACACAACCATGTGCCAAGCCGTGTAAACCACACGATTTGGGTCAATTGGGCCACACGGGCGTGTGTGAGACCGTTTGTCAGGCCATGTGTGTAACATCCCAAACCTGGCCTAGATGTTATGACCAAATTTGGAGATGTTGCTACGATTTATTTAAAAATCTAGAAACCATTCATTTTTTTAAAATAATGCTTGCTCTTATTTAGTAAAATCCGAGTTTAATTAGGAAATTTATCTTTCTTAGCTATTTCGATAAATTTGGCGATTATTTACGCATAACACACTTATAATTATAGTGAAAAAACTTAGTCGAGTTGAATTTTGAAAATGCAGTTTTTTGTTGTAAAATTCATCGTTAAGCAAATCAATTTCAACTTACCAAAATCATTTAGACAGTTAAGATAAAAAAACAAATAAAATCCAAATGTTAAAACAGCTCCAATATGTTCGAACAATCCTTAAAAATCAAAATAGTAAAATAACGAAAAATAGTGTAATTAACAGAAATGTTCAACCGAGCTCCCGTCACACCGACCAATCCTAAGTCTGAGGGGTACTTGAAAGTAAACAGAAAAACCAAGAGTGAGCTTACAAGCTCAATGTGCAACATAATAGAATATCAACATATAGTAATCAAACATATATATCATAGATAAAATTCATATCAGATCATAACAAATGCAATTTTACGTTCCTACCCCCATCTGCTACACACCATCTCCGACCATCCAACACACCATATAGGGTATTTAAATACCCATCTAACCCTATACACTGCTTAGTGTCGATATGACACTTTTCAGAATATTCGCAGCTTAGCTGCCTAATCATTAGGCGATTTATCGCCATTTACAGAAATATGTGTGCCTATGCCACTAGATATGTTAGAGGTATATTTGCCTACACTTCCTCCATATACACAAATCCCACCCCAAATGCACATACAAATATTAACAGATAACAAAACATACATGTCATACATGCTCTTATAACAGATATGGATCAGACTTACCATAAATATAGTTCATGCTATGCATATATCATATTTATCATATAACACATATCATTATTTTTATGCTAATAAAACATTAGAAGTCATGTTTTTAAGCTTAATTAATACCCTATGAACCATATAGGAGGTCTACGTTTGACCCAAACAATCCTTACGACCCTAAGGTAAAATTTAGAATTTTGAGCCCACACGCCCCAATTAGCCTAAACTGTGTGTCTCACATGATCCAGCACACAGCCTATCATATGACCATGTGTCACACACGGCCTACCATATAGCTGTGTGGCACCAACAATTCACTTTTTTTTGTTTTCGCCTTTCTTGTTTTCTCGGGATTTAGTTACAAACCTTGGTTAAAATGCACGCTCAAAAATAAATATTCCAGCACCTAAAAGCATCAAATATTAACAAAATCAGCCCTCAACTGCGCAACGATTAAGTGATGAAAAACTTAAATTTTCCTAAAATACTAAACCGACCACAACTGATTAACCCCCAAACAGTCATAACAGTCCCAAATTGGCAGAATCGCTTACTTTCAAACGAACAACACCTCCCCAAATCTTAACTCGTCGATGAAATATTTGCTTCTTGAATTTCCCCTAAACAAATTAATTAATTATCACGATTAAAAACAATCCCCAAAAATAAATATCCAACAGCAGAACTTAAATCTTACCCAACACTACAAAATCACATAGGAGTGTAATAGCATAGAAGGAATTGAAGCACATAGGTTATAACAATGGTAAAAGAAAAATCAAAACTGATAAGGAAATATTGGGAAAAAGAAATTAACAAGATCGACACAAGAATAGACGAAAGAATAGAAGAAAAAAAGCAAAGAAGAACAAATTGCAAAAGCAGATAGAAGAATAGTGGCGTGAAATAGGAGGTTAAAGGGAAAAAGCAACGTGGGGGTTTGTTTAGGGTGATATTATTTTATTTAATTATACTATTATTAAAACCAAAAAGAATAATCACCTAAAGGTTATTTTCCTAAAATTAAGAATACACATCTATTTCCACAACTAAACAGTTATCTAACTAAGAGTTTAAATCAAATCTAAACTCCTCCCTACATTGACAAAAAGAATAAAATACTATAATATGCTCACAAAGAGTTTTGAACTCACGACCAAATAATACAATCAAATGTCTAAACCACTAAAGTATATACATCTTTTATGACAAATTTGGAGAAAACAAATGTTTAAATTTTTTGGGTGTTACAACTCTCCTCCCTAAAAGAAATTTCGGCATCAAAAGTTACCTGATTCAAATAGATGTGGATATTGCTGTCGAATTGAGTCCTCAGGTTCCCAATTAGCTTCCTCATTACCATTATTTTGCCACAGAACCTTAACCAAAGGAATAGTCTTTCTCCTCAAGGCTCTAACGTCTCGATCTAGAATCTGAACCAGCTCCTCCTTAAAAGTCAAATAAGATCTTACCTCAATCTCCTCAACAGATACAATGTGAGATAGGTCAGAACGATATCGCCTTAACATGGAGATGTGGAACACATCATGGATATGTCAACTCTAGAGATAGTTCTAACCGATTGGCGACTGATCTTACACGTTTCAGAATCTGATAAGGCCCAATGGACCTAGGGCTCAGCTTGCCCTTACATCCAAACCGAAGGACCTTCTTCTATGAAAATACTTTAAGAAAAATATGATCACTCATAGAATACTTAATATCCCTCCTCTTCAGATCTAAATAGGACTTCTGTCTATTAGAATATGCCTCAATATGATCCCAAATCAGTTTAACCTTATCTTTAGTCTCAGAAACCAACTCAGGACCCAAAACTCGTCCCTTGCCCAACTCAGTCCAACACAACACGGTACAAAACTTACGACCATACAAAGCCTTGTAAAGTGTCATCTGAATACTAGATTGAAAGCTATTATTATACGCGAACTCAGTCAACGGTAGAAAATCCTCTTAACCACCTCGGAAATCAATCACACAAGTTTGTAACATATCCTCCAGTATCCGAATCACCCTATCAAATTATCCAGTTCTTTGAGGATGGAATGTTGTATTCAAGTCTAATCGAGTACCTAGAGCCTCATGAAGTTTCTTCTAGAACCCCATGAAGTCTAACAATCTCAGAAATATACAACTTAGTCAGTTTTGCAAAGAATAATCAATCCTGACCGGAATGAAGTGAGCAAAACTGGTCAAACGATCTGCGATAACCCAAATAGAATCCTTCTTAAGGGCAACCAACTAACGAAGTCTATAGTCACTTGCTTCCATTTCCAAAGGGGAATCTTAACGGGTTGAAGCAAACCCGAAGGCAGTTGGTGATCAACTTTAACTTACTGACACGTTAGATAATAAAAGACAAAATTCATTACCTCCCATTTCAAACCAATCCACTAGTATAACTCTCCAAGATTCTGATACATCTTATTCCCACTGGGATGCATAGTATAAGGGTTACATGCACTTCCCGTAGAATAGATTGCCTCAAACCAAAATTGTTAGGAATACAAACCCGACCTTAAAAATATAGAACCCCATCACTGTTTATCCCATAGTTAAAAGTACTACCTTAGACGAGCAAACATCGCCTTCAAATCAGTCATCGCTCTACGACAAAAAATCAAAATTGATAAGGAAATATTTGGGAAAAAGAAATTAACAAGAATAGCACAATAACAAACGAAAGAATGGAAGAAGAAAAAACAAAAAAGAACAAATTGTAAAAGCAAAGAGAAGAATAGTGGCGTGAAATGGGGTTATGGGGAAAAAGAAACTTGGGGGTTTGTTTAAGGTGATATTATGTTATTTAATTATATTATTATTAAAACCAAAAAAGATAATCATCTAAAGGCTATTTTCTTAAAATTAAGAATACACATCTATTTCCACAACTGAAAAGTTATCTAACTAAGAGTTTAAATCAAATCTAAACTCCTCCCTACATTGGCAAAAAGAATAAAATACTCTAACGTGCTCGCAAAGAGGTTTGAACTCACTACCAAAGAATACAATCAATGGTCTAAGCCACTAAAGCAAATACCTCTTCTATGACAAAGTTGGACAAAACCAATGTTCAATTTTTTGGAGCGTTACAATATGGGTCACATGGGCTTGCCAGTTAGGCCATGTTGGCCATACAGGATTGTGAGCCCATTTTCTAAAATTTCACCCTAGGGTCGTATATTTCATGCGAATCAAATTTAGCCCTTCCGTAGGGACCGTATGGTATAAATATGACTAAAAGTCTTCATATTTAATGCTCTGTTTCTATTTAATGTGACTTATGATTGCACGATAGGTATGTTATGCGTTATAGCAGAATGTGTTTTATGCTAATGTGATCTAAAATCTATTGTAAATAGCATGTATGACATTCACACATTCGATATCTATTTATTTATGCATGTGCATCAGGGTGGGTTTGATATGTGATGGATGAAGTGTATTCTGACAGTATTATTGCAATTTTGGTGATTAAACCGCATTATCTGTCTGGCAGCTCAACTACACCTTTATGAGTGGCATACCACCACGACCCGGTGTGATTGGATGGAGGGACTCTTATAGTCCTAATTGGTTGAATGGAGTTGGTGTGCAGCGGATAGGGGTAGGATCTGTGATTGCATTTGTTTTCGAATCTGAATATACATCTGTATCCGATTATGAAATACAACTGATTCTATATATGATAATATATTTTAATCTGTATCTGAAAACGTATTTGTTTAGTTATGTATATTTGATTTGTTGCTTGAGATGTGTTACACACTAGGCTTCTAGCCCACCTATTTGCTTAATACGTTTCAGGTGATCTTCAAACTTAGGACTGGACGGCGTGTGGGAGCTCAGATTGATTTCTCACCTAAGTTGGTTTGATTATTTTTAATTAATCAAGTTTTTCGAACTTTTGGGTTTTTGAACTAAGTTTTTATATTTGGTTTGTTTTTGGGTTTTCGCTTAATCGTTGGTTTTTTTGGTATTTTAAGATGAAATTGCAAAATCATATGATTTACCAAATTTAGAATTCACTCTTTAAAATTAAAACTCTGAAATTCCGTTGCAAAACTAAACAAGTCATTAAGTGATTTCATTATAGGATAAGTGTTTCGAACATAAGATTTGACTAAAATTTGTAAGATTTTTTCTGTGAAATAAATAAGTGTTATGTGCAACACGTAAGAGATTTGCTAAAAAATAATATTTCAAATCACGTGATTATTAAATTTAGAGAGAAAATTTCTTAAAGTTTTCACTATTTTATAAGTAAACCTTTAAGACATTGTGTTGTGAAATAGATATTGTCAAACTTGTGATTTTCCTGAAACTTGTATAAGCTTAGTTAAATTAAGATTTTAGGTCATACAACTTCTAAGCTAGATTTTTAAATTAGTTTTCACACGAGTTGATGTAACTTTTCTAGATTCGGCCATAACGTCTAGGTTGAGTTTGAGGTGTTAAAATAAAAGTTTATGACTCCTCAAAATTGTTACCGATTCCACGTAACCACAGTAGTTTTAATGATAGTTTAATTATAAATTTCATCCCTCTATAAAAATTGAAAAGTTAATCTATGTACTTTAATTTATCAAAACTTGATCATCACATTTTACCAAGTTAAAAAGCTAATCCAATTAAATAACATAGTTAACATTGTCATCAAATTTCTAATTTAGAAATCATTAATTATATATGCAAAGAATTTAAAAAAAAATAACAAATTAGTAAATAAAAAGAATTTAAAAAAATAATTATTAATTAATAGGTAACAAATTAGTAAAAACCAACTGTTAGAAGTTTTTGTATAACATTTCAATTGTTTTTCTTAGAAAGAAAATTTTATTATCTTGTGTAGGATTTAAGCCTGTTTTGCATCTAAAAATCTTTTCTGGTTTTAATTTGCACTCTAATAAGCTTTTAACATATACCCAAATTAACCAAATATAAATTCTTAATATAAACCTTAAACTTAAATTATGGGCCGAATCAGATATTAATAAAAAAATAAAAGCTTCTTCAAGTGTACAATTAAAATTTATGAACAACCTACAAAAACTGATTAAAAGATCTACTTTTTTACATTAAAGTAATACTTATAGATACCAGTTAAGGATTTTTAATTACTAATTTAGTAAAAAGTTTCACTAAATAAAATGTAATACTCCTTCAACACCACATTAACCGAAAATTGATTATAATTTTTAATAAACCTTAACTAATATCCTTATCCACTAATTAACATTTAATTATTTAACTTTAAAAACACAAAATTGAAGTTCAGAGTTGGATTTCTCTTCACTACTGTCTTGAAAAAAAAATTCCTGCAACAATATAAATATTTATATTTGATGTAAGAATAGTTTATAAATTCATATATTATCAATAAATCAAATAATGCCATGCCAGAAAAAAAGAATTTGCATTTATTTAAAGAAAAATATATGGCAGCATCTGATTTGTTGATAATATATGAATATATACTCTGTTAACGCATCAAATATAAACTTCAATGTCATTCTATTCAAACTCAAAAAGATTTCCACCTCAAATTTAGTACGTTTTCAGTTGGAAGGATCGTCCAATGGCTTCAAATACACTTGTACTCCATATTTAGGCTTTATTGTCATGACCACAACTGGAGCATGTCGATAACGCTCCGAAATCGTGAAGCTAAACCGAGAAATCAACATCGCTAAGATGATCTTCGCTTCCATAATTGCGAAAGATTGGCCGATACAATTCCGTGGGCCAGCAGCGAAGGGTATGAAATGGCGACCGGCTGCAAAGGGTCTCGAATTAAACCTCTCTGGATTGAATTCATTGGCATCTTTTCCCCATAATTCTTCACTGTGATGGATGGCCAGCACCGGTATCCATAAGGATAGTCCCTTGGGGATAAGCAGGTCCCCTAACTTTATGTCCTGGAAAGCCATTCGAGGCAGCACTGTTGCTGGTGGATATAGTCTCAGTGACTCATTTATAACCATTTGTAGCTGCAAAATCAATTTCAGTATTACGATTTAAAAAAAAAAATCAAACTAAACCAAACAAAACCAACCCCGACATTATGATTTGAATCGAATTTTAACTTTATCAATTTTTTTTCCTTCTTTTGATACCCTATTGTTCAACCTTAATCGTTTGAACTTTTTTTGGGTGCTGATCAACGATTGTAATATTATAATTAGGCCAGCGAAGCAGCTAAAAAAGTTTAATAATTTGAGGGGGGGAGTTATTTAGGCATTCTTTATAGCAAAAAAAAAAAACAGTTTGGAAGGTACAAATTCAAGAAGTGGAGAGCCATGAACTAATGGAGCTAGTTGTTGAGTGTATAATCTATGGTGGAGACTACCAATTTCATGTAATATCTTTGCTGGATCCCCTTTAAATTGCTTTGTCTCGTGGAGACAATCCTTTAATATTCTATGGTTTTATATTCAAATATGCATGCTTTGGGGGTCTTATGATAATCTAAGAAAATGGGGGAGAGCCAATTAGGATTTTGGTGTACTATGTTAAAAAAAATGCAATTCTAAGTATCGGATACATATATTTATTAAAAATATAGGATGTTTAATTGATTTTTTTTTTAATTTTAGAATACTATATCCTATCATTCGTATATAAATTTTAGAAAAAATAACAAAAAAAACTGCAAATTGAGTTAGACCAAAATTAGCTAGTGGTCTAATAGTCTGTTATTTCATTAGATAAAAGAGAAAGAAAAGAGTCCTTTCATAAACACCCATAAAATATATTTTTTTTAAATCCCATTATTCAAGAAAATAAATGAAGAATGAGTGAGGGTGTGGAACATAAAATGGTTACCAGAGTGAGTTTGGGGAGTTGATCAAGAGAGGGGACTCCACCATCGCAGACCTTATTCACCTCGTCTCGAACCTTTTGTTGCCAATGAGGGTTAGTGGCCAATAACATGACAGTCCACGTAAGTAAAAGAGCTGTTGTTTCATGGCCGGCAAAGAAGAATGTCTTACATTCATCCATTATCAACTCTAAATTTATCTTAAATTTGCCTCCCCGTCTCTCCTTTTCCATCTCATTCAGCAATATGCCTAACAAATCATTCCCATACGAACTGCTTCGTCCTATCTCCATACAATCTTTTCGGCTTTGTATGATCTCCATTAGTAATCTCTCTACCTCCATTTTCAATGCCTTTATTTCTCTGTTGTATTTAGTCGGAAAAAACCTGTCAAATGTTTATCAATCTATTACATATTTGTCTCTCATTTTACCTTAAAATGAAACGGTCCGATGCGAGGAATATGCTTATGTTGGATACACTGAACCTGGAAAAAATAGATACTCACCGGCTTCCGGGAAAGCAAAGGTGCCTGCTGGCCTGAGCACAACGGTGTTGCAGAGATGTTAAAAGATGGAATATTTGCTTGCCTTTTTCATAACTGGTATCGAATTCGGTTCTAGCGATAATATCGGCGGTGAGTCTAGTCATGTATTCGCCGATTTCGAACTCGTTTTGGCCAGATTTCACTTCATTTAGCAGTGATTGGAGCATGTGTTTAGTGCATTCCACCATGTGTGTTGAATAACTCTGTTGAATTCCAATTCCAAAATATCAGAAAAGATAAAATTATGGACTTGGGAAACTTTTTTCTTCGTTTGGGGTCCGACCTGATTCAAGTCCAAAACGATGAAAAAGATAAAATGAAGGTAAAAGGTATACCAGTTTACCTTAAGCTTATCTCCCATGAATGCTGGAGCAGCAATATGTCGTTGATGGTACCATTCTTGGCCATTGGCCATTAACAAACCTTTACCAGTAAAATGCTTTGAGCCTTGCTGTTGCAGCCATGATTTGCCTGTCACAAGGTGGTGCTTCGTCATCAGTTCTTTGATCAATTCTATCTCTGTCAAACACATCCTTGGCTCAATCCCGTGCCAGTATATAAATCTTTTCCCTGTCAGATTTTCCCAGGAAACAAACACCAAGTTCAGCTGTCTGAAAAATTCACCTTATACGGTGAGATTTCATTACCATATATATACACGTATATATGGCAGTATATAAATATTTTTTTCCCAGAAAAAGAAAAACTGTCAGCATATATTTATAGCATTACCATAGGAGTTAGACCACTTGACATAATGAGGCAGAAGGCGGCCAACGACGTCGTGGTGGACTCCGTCCATATCATTTACGGTGGATTGGGAGGTTAGAGTAACCATCTCAATGATATTACCCGTTAATCTCCAGGGTTTGGGGCCACGAACCCCTTGTTTTTGCATCATGTTCTTGATGCGTCTAGGAATCAAAATGTAACAGTGGATAGTGTCAAACACAAGTTTGAACACCAATGAAATGAATAGAACGGAAAGGGTCGTCAAGCAAACCACCATAGCTGACATGGCAGTGATCTCTGCAAATCAATAACTACAAGTTATATAACTAATATGTATGTGAGTATATATATAGTTTGTGTGAGGAGAGAAAGATAGTGGAGGAAGGGAAATTTGTATTTGGTGGTTAATGATCACAAAAGCATAGTGGGAATTTATAGTACAAACAAAGGATCATCATGAATCTTTTTTTAAAAATGAAAATTAAGAAAAAAATTTAAAAAATTTTGGGGTTTTTTTAACCAATGAATTGAATTTAGGGTTAGCATATATAGCATACGTTATATTTAAGTTTAATTGAATTAATCTTGAATGAATTAGCTATCTAGTTAGAAAATGATTAAAAAAAATTATAGAATAAAAGATATTATATGAAAAGTTATATATATATATAAATTCTATAAAATAACACAATTTAAATAGAAACCAAAGCTTTAAATAATATCTTAAATTTTGGGATGTCAAAAATCTTCAAAATTTTATTTTTTTTCATTTCATTCATATCATGGGTGTGTAATAGTATAATATTATTTAAGTACTAATTTAGAAGAATTTTTTTATTAATATGATATTGAGAAAGAGGATGGTAATAACAGGGATTGAATTCGTCTCATCTAAGTGTTTAACAAAAACTCTAACCATAATTTTAAATAAAAATTGAAACTAACAAAAGAGTAAATTAAATATACCAGTGGAAATTTTAAATAATATATAATTAATTTTTTTTAGAGAAAGTAACATAAAACTAGTTTTTTTTAATATTTCTCCCTTTAAAAATTAAAATTATTTTAAAAATATAATTTTCCTCTTTAAAAATTATAGTGAGTATTAACTGTATGGATGAAAATGGTAATTAAATTATGATTTTCATGGAGTAAACTATTAAATGCGTAGTGGGCTGGTGGAAAAAAAAACCATTAAGGTAATTAGTGGATTCTTTTTAAAATTTTGAAATTTTAGAAAAAATTACATAATTATTTTATTTATTTATTTTTGTGAAATGATAACTTTTTAATTGAGTTTTTTTTTTGAATTAGTGATATTAACTCTATTAATAATATAGAGACATTGGTAATTAACATGTAACGTCAGAATTTAATTATTTGTATTTATACTTGTATGTTTTAACCTTATATTCTTTTAAGTTTTATATTGAGATATTATTGGTGTATTGAATGCAAAACCAAATTTTATTAAATATATATAGGTGGGTATTTGGAAAATTGTTAGTTGTAAATTTTTTTATTTTATAAATAATATTAAAAAATTATTGCGTGTCTTTTTTTTAATATTTTACTACATTCTTATAAGATATTTGTCAATTTTTTATGCCTACTTGTGAAATTTTAAAAACTCTACAGATAATATATCAAATAATTTTCATATATTAAATTGAGGTTGGTTGAATTGGTAATAGAGATCGAAACATGAAAGGATAAAAATACCAATGTTTCACCCTCATATGGAAAAATGTTGAACTTATTTAGTATTATTGAGTTGGGTATGTTTTCTTAGATTATTTAACTTATAAATACACTTACTATACGAGTGAAATGCAAAAGCATGTAATAATTTATTTATAAAAAAAATAGTGTAAATAAAAAATGTGAGCTTTGGTCGGATGGTGAATTATAAATGTTGAAATCCAACTCAGTGCTTATATAAAATGATATAATTATTCTTAAAATAATATAATTTAATATGTAAAATGAGGGTAGTTTTTTCATTATGTAATTAAGTTGGTACTCGGTTGACTTGTGATGCTAACTTTGTATTTAATATATAGTATAGATTGAGTAATCTATATTACATTTATTTTTTTTATTGTGTTGATATTACGATTCAATTGGTCATCAATTTAATTGAAAAATGATTCAAAATTCTTCTATTTAAAAGGTAACAAATATTATTACAATGATGTTTTTATATTTTTACATGAAATTTATAAAAAAAATTATAAAAAATTAAAATAAATATTAAATTCAGATTGCTTGAATTGGTGATAGGGATTCTACCATAGAGGGTAAAAATGCTAATGTTTACCAACAAATGGTTAGAAGAAGTGGAAGTGAATTTCTTTCCTAGGCATTTAGAACAAGTTCAACTTCTAGAGTCATTATTGTTGGGAGAGTTTTACCCAAATATCACCCCATGTGTGGTTATTTACAAAAAAAAAATGCTAATGTTTGACTCTCATATAGAAAATTATTTAGCTTTATTTAGTATTATTGAGTTGGTTATGCTTTGTCAGATTACTTAATTTATATCAAATTTTTAATTGAATCAATATATCATCAATTTAGTTGAAAATGGTTTAAAATTCTTCTATTTAAAAAATAAAAAATTATTATATAATAACGTTTTTAGTTTTTTATATTTTTATATGAAATTTATAAAATAAAATAAAATCCAATATAAATTAATAAATGATGAGGCTTCAACCTAAAACACCAAAAACTCTAAAGTTATAATTTGTTATTTCAACCAAAATCATATTTAGTTTTTTTTTAAAAAAATTTACTAATTTTTATATTTTTTCACTCACATCGTGAATGTGTAATAAATTATTAAAACAAACATTCATCATTTAATTATTATATGTAACATAAGGTAAACTACAGCTCGTTAGTCACTTTAAAGTTATGTTGTTCATATTTTGTTCACTCTAAATTTTTTTTTTGCTAATTTGGTCACAGCCGTTAAATTAACCAAATTGTTCACTCCACCATTAAATCAAATTTTTTTATTTCTTAATTTTTTTCCCTTTTAGAGGTGTGCATGGGCCGGGCTACCCAGCTCAACCTGAATGCCTGCCCGAAAAATGGGAGGGTTCGGGTAAAAATATAGGCCCGAAATATGGGTTTGGGCAAAAAAAACTTTTTTGGCCCGGCCCGAATTATATACTAAATATATATTTTTTTTATTTTTAATCATAATTACATTTTATTTTTAATTTTAATATAATCACTTTTTATTATATTTTCAATTTGTGTATTGTTTTAAGAATTATTTTAATATATTTTTTATTTGTTTCTTGTTTTAATATTTGTTTTAAATGTATTTGATGATTTAATATATTTTAAAATTTTTTATTTAATGAAATAAGTTAAAAAAATTTAATATGGTCCGGGCCGGGCTCGGGCTTAACAATTTTATTTCGGGCCAAGCTTGGACAAATTTTTAGGCCCATATTTTGGGCCGGGCTGGACCCGGGCCTAGGAAACGGGCTAAAATTTTGTATTCTATTCCCTTTCCTTATTCTCTTTTCTTTCATTCCTTTTCATTTTTTTTTTCTTTCCATTCTTTTTCCTTTCCTTTTCCTTATCTTCTTTCTTAAACCCATCTCTTCCTTTTTTTACAAAAATGGTGAGATTTTCATGTTGTGGAAGTAGATAAGGCAAGTTTTGAAAACCAAAGAGAAAAAGGAAAAGACATTGAGAAAATGGATGGATCTAGATTTGATGAGCTTTTATCCTATTGATAGTGTTCTAAGCTTAGCAGTGTTGGCAATGGCATGCACTCAAGAGAATCCTCTAGCTAGGCCAAGCATGAAGGAAATCTTCAGCCTTTTTGTTCTTATTCATCCATCTTTCTAGATATCTGATGGCTCTTGGGCTTCGAGAATAGAAATAGAACTCGATCAGGCTATTGCTCTTATAGTTGCATGTCAAGTGTTGCAGAAAATCAATATGTTTCAATTTAGTATAGTAGCTAATGTATAGTTTTGTTTTGTAATATATTGTTTGAGCTTGGTTTTATATTTGTAAGATGTTTTATTAATGTGAATATGGATCATGCATAAAAACTTCTTCTCCTACAATCACTTACTTGACAGTCCATGTATTTATATTGCGATTGTATTATTTTTTTGTGATATGTCTTGCAAGTTTCCACGATTCATACCATTATCCTTTCATATGCATCTTTTGTACTATAGGACTGCTTAAGACCTTCAATTCTAGCATAACTACTTAAACTCGAAGACACTAAACATATTTATATAGAACCTCAAAAAATATTTAATATGTCTGAAAATGGAAAAACAAATAATTGTAAGTGTAGCCATTGGAGATTTGAATCAACTCGATAGAATCTTATGGAAACATGCATGTTTGGGGTTTTTTTACTTGCTTATTCCATGTTCTGTTAAAATAAAACAAATTTTCTGCCTGAGTCATAGGCTATTTCGGCCCATGGGTGTTTGACCTTTTTTTCCCTATTAAGGAGTGGCATATTTGACAAAACTACAATTGGAGTTTGGCTAGGACTCTTCAGCTCTTTAACTAGTCATATTAAGAAATTTAAAGTGAAGATAATGTTTATCTTTCTCCTTATCTCTTGAAAGAGTTTTGAAGCAATTGGAAGACTGGTTTATGAAGACTTTTACTTAATAAATACTCAGGATAATTAATGGGATAATTTTAGCTTTTAAATAGGAGTTTAAAACTTATCAAATCTCTGTTGATGAACTCTTGTATCAACCTATAAAAAGGCTGCTTGTGGCATCACTTAGAAGGAAGTTTAGAATGTCTTTGTCAACAACTTACCTGTGTTCTTGTGATTACTTTCGAGAAACTTTTTTAGGTATTATTTGGAGAGGTTTATCGATTGTATTATGAGATATTTGAGTGAGTAATTTGTGATAATTGGGGTCGATATTGGGGTCACAATCACTTTTTTGTGTAAGGATAGATTAGGCTTAAGTCAATAGGTGATCCAGATGATTGTTGAATAAAATCATTCACTGAGTGAGGCTTCATAGACGTCAAACCATTGTGTCTGAATTGCACTAAAAAATATCTTGTGTCAATTTTCTCCTTACTTTTCTCTTTGCATTACTTTGTATTTAACCTTTCTGTTCATTTCTGTTTAAATGATAATTAGTAGGAAAATGTTTTTCAAGTGCAAATCGAAGGTTTTCTCAATTGTTATCAAAGCGGATTTTGAAAATTGTTTGAAGAAGATCCTAAGCTACAGTTTGTAAAAATAAAGTCAAAGAAGAAAGGTCTTTCTCCCTCGTTCAGATTACGTGTTAAAGCATCAAATTTAAATCATAACGGTGATGCTTCTTTCAACAACCAAAAGGCTGTGTTCGGCCAAATGCTAAAAAACATAGAAACATTGTACCAATTGAACGAGTTTTTGAGGCTGTCGAAACCATTTTTAAGTCGAGTTTTAGAAAATGGGAATCGATTTTTAAAAAATGAAAACGGGAGTCGCCACCAATCTTTTTAGGTGTGATTGGATCACCTTTAAAACATTTTGTTTTAAAAATCATTAGTTTTGGTCCACGAAATAAAAGAATGGGTTCGGGAGTCGGTTACGTACGAGGAAGGATTATCACCCTCGTAACGCCCAAAAATTGGTACCTAATTGATTATCAAGTGTCTTTAATGTTAGAAATTTAAAAAATTTTAAGATGTAATCCTCTTTAAAATACTTTGATTTTGAAAATTTGGGTTCACTCGTATCAAAACATTGACACTAAGTTAACCTTTTGGAAATCCCTATCTCGAAACGACAAATCGCCACATCCAATAAGTTAGGACACAACGCTTTGAAATTCCAAGACAGTTGCTCGTATTTTGAAAATCTTAAAAACTTAGAAGGGTACTTGACTATTCGAACTCAACGAGAAAAGTTGTAACCCAATAAGTTAGGGCACTACTTTTCTCGAAGCTTTCAAATACTAAGCATTACCTTTTTTATTTTTATAAAACTTTTAAATATTGTTTTAAATGACCTTTTAGAGTGACAATTCTATATTACGAAACATAGATATTCAAATAGCGTATATTATAAAGTATTATAACACTTTATATAAATGCAATCACTATATAGAGGATAAATAGAACAATAAAAATAATCATGCTAAGCAAATAGGAATATACCAAAAAGAAAACATAATAAATGCACTAATTATATACAATATATCATAAATAAAACATTAAATAATATAAAAACATGGTAAATATTAATGTGTAAAATATGTATGAGTAAAAATAGATGACATGCATAGCAAATGGATAAATAGAATCTACATAAAATATAAAATCCAATAATTTAATGTACACATGAATGGATTAATAAATAAAATGATGCATATAATACAATATATCAATGTACATATATAAAAATATGCATTTGAAAGTAAATTATAAAAGTCTAAGATATTACATAACATATGAAATACATAACATAACAATAATACATTAATGCTAAAGTAAAAACAAATATTGTATAATAATAAAAAAAACATAAGTTTTAAAAATATATGTATAATATAAACAATTGATAAATAGAATGAGCATATAAAAAATGTGATATTTAATAATAAATTTAAAATATAATATATAATAAAAATATATTTATAAGAATAATAATTATATAAAAAATATAAAATATATTGGTTTAGAAAAATAATGTATAAAATATCAAATATGTAAAATAATTTATATTTATAATGAAATGATTATATAATATATATACATGCATAGAAAATATATATTTGAAAATAAACTATATAAAAAGGTTAAATATTATGATATATAAAATACATAATCAAATGTATAGAAGATAGAAAAAAATATACATATTTGAAAAATGAAGAAATTAAAATAAAAAGAGTTGAAAAACTAAGATAGACGAAGAATAAAATAAGAACAAACCACAGAGAGTAAGAACGCAAGAGGAAGAGAAATTTGAGTGAATGCTCTTCAAGAATTCTTATTGCTTCCCAAAACTCAAGTCCCCTTTACAATGAAGGGAGAGGCCTCTATTTATAGTTGAGCCTCCCCAAATCTAACGGTACAGATCAATTACATCAACAGTTAAGATTAAAGGATATCTACAAATTAAATCTCCAATATTACAAAATCATATCTTCTAAGATTGTATATCATATCTAAGATTGCAATCATATCTAAGATTGTATCATATCTAAGATTGCAATCATATCTAAGATTGTATCATATCTAAGATTGCATATCATTGAAGATTATATTTCCATATGAGTCAAGCTTGTAGATGCACCTTAAATCTTTTCAAGTAATGGGCCATTCTGATAGGGCCAAATTATATTTGTAATTATGGACTGAACTTGGACTTCGTTTTTTTTGGGGGGGTTTAAATACTGAAATGGGCCGGGCAAAATTGAGTGTCTACAGAGGGAAGAAGTTATCATTTTCAAAGGAGAAAAAGAAAGGCTCGAAATTGTGGTGAAAGAGAAAGATGATGTGATTATTGATCTTAGAAAGGTGAAAGAGATGCTTGTTGGGATTATCAAGAAAAAGGATGAGATGATTGCTAAAATTGATATAACTTTGAAAGAAACTGAGTAAGAGTTAAATGATGCCAAAGCCATTCTCAAAAATATATGCAAGGTAATGAGAAGATATCTTAGTTGTTAGGAGATCAGAACATGGTCGTAATGTACTTGGTAAAAAACCTACACCTCCTACAAATTTTGTTAAATCTAATAAGATGGTTGCTACTTCTTCCTATGAGACAGGTAAAAAGAAGAATGGAAAACACGTTTGTTATTATTTTGGAATGATCTGACATGTTAGAACTTATTGCTACAAGTTGATAATTGTTCAAAGAAAGAGAATTACAAGGAACACTCAATCTAATGTTGCAACAATTAATGGAAGAACACTTAGACATCAACATAAATGTAACAAGAAGAAAAGAAAATTTGTATTCCATTATTGTTGGAAAGAATGACATATCAAACCCCACTATTTTAAGATGATGCAAGATTGGAAGAAGTATAACTCTGTTGTTAAACATGTTTGACCAATAAATAGATTAAGGAGACTGCAACATAGGCAGATTGGGTAAGGAAGAATCCAACACATTTGAGTAATAAAGATCAACATTTAATTGATGCTAGTTTGAAACATGAGGTTGCAACTCATGATGATCATGTTGAAAATTTATCGAGCATTAGACAAACATCATCTAGGTTTCATGGAAAAAACTATCATTGTTCCACAAGGTACAACTCCTCTTGTTGTTAAGGTTTGATCTCATCCCCTCTAAACAACTTGAAGGATTTTGATTAGGGATGATTAGAGAAAGGGGGAGTAATGATATGCTAATTTGGTGATTTTGTCTACTTTGATTTCACTTATGGTTGATTTTGATTTTTTTTATATTCAGAATTGATGCTTTTGAGCTGATATTGTTGGTTGTTATTATTGATATATTCAAGTTGATTTTAGAAGGCTATTTTGTTAAATATATGATTTGATTTAATCATGGCATTGAAAAGATAGGTGGATAAGAAAACAAAAGTGCAATAGTATGTTTTTAATGGTGTCGAAAAAGGTGGTTTCAGAACCTCATTTTTTATGTTCGATTTCATAAATATTTAACATTTACAAGGTTATTATAGAGTTTAATTAAAGTTTGGTCCCTTAATTTTTGAATTGGGTAGTTAATTAAGGTATAAGGACTAAATTATAAAAGTGGTAAAAGTTAATCACTATGGATTTTTAATTAACTAAAGGACTAATTAAGTAATTGGGCCATTAATGAATGGTTATTCGGTGTTGGATGATGATGAAATCCACTAGCTTTAAGTTAAATTGGTTTAAGGTTAAAATAATTAAGTATAATTCGTATAATTAGTAATTAATTAAAGTTAATGAAAGTTTATATATTAAATTAAAATAAAATTATAAGCCATTTTTATTCATCTTTTTCATTTTTAAGAAACATAAAAAAGGTTTTGATGCATTCAAACATTAATCCCTCAATTGGATAGTGATTTTAAGTCATTTTCATGTAATTTTTATGTTTGTGAGGTATTGTGAGCTTGATTTAACTAGCCCATGTATCAATTTTTAAAACTATTAAAGTTTTCAAAATTTTCCATAGTTGATTTCTTGAATTTTTTCTATACTAAATTGTTAGCTTTTAAGCTTAGAAGTGAAAAAGGACTAGTTTGTAAAGTTTAATTTCTTGTTTTTGAACAAAGGGACTAATATGCATGAATTTCAAAATTGGTATAATATTTCTATATTTTTATAATATAGTGTTATATAAGGATGAAATTGAGTCAATTTCAAAATTGAAGCTCAAATTTGAAAGTTACGGCAATTTCGGTTTTAATGACTAAATTGAATAAGATAAAAAAAACTTTAGGAAACATTCAAAAAGTGAAATTGAACTAACTTATACATATAATAGGATGGAATAAGGTATTTGAAATTGATAAATTGAAATGGACTATCGTATATATCGAGAATTGAATTAATTAGTGGATAATCGAGGAAAAGGCAAAATTACAAATTAGTCCTCAACATCTTCTTTGTTATTGTTTTGGCCAGGTAAATTCATATAGGACTTAAGTTATTAATTCATAATATTTTTTTATTGTTTTGTTTTGTTTTCTACTTTGAATTGTTATGAACATAATATCTTTTGGCATCAAATGGACTAAATCATAAAATACTAACTAAATGACAAATTTGAATAGGTACATGGTATTGAATGGATGTGAATTGTTATATGATTGGATGATATGTATAGAATGATACAGAAACAATAATGAATAGGATACGAATGACATGCTATTAGGTCCCAAAAAGGAAAACGGGTGTTTGATCAGAGATTAATATATGATGGCTTGAGATCCAACATGTGTTACGGATTCTTTGAAGTTTGTGTAAGTAGCATCGAACTAAGAGCCCAAATATGTTAGCTTGAGCGAGCAAATTAGTCTCGTGTATCCAAGTTCAATTCACTATAGTTCTCTGGGCAAAAACAGAAATAAAAATGGTATTAAATGGTAATAAAATAATTAAAAAGAATGCTTATGAATGGAATTATACATGTTTGCAATTTGATTATGACAGAGATAGTATATGCTATATGGTAGATTGTTATATATCCATACGATCGTGTTATAAGTTCATATCATGCAAATGAATTAACCACTAAAAGTTTTCTTGATGTGCACATGAGAGTAATACGATGCCAAAGTATTGCCATGCTTATTTCCTATATGTTTTAGTTACTTAATTGTTGAAATATTAAGGTAAATTAAATAAATTTCATATGGACTTACTAAGAATTCGTTATGCTTACCCGTTGTTTTTGTAACATCCCAAATTTAGGGGTTAGAAGAATCAAGCTTTGCTTGGGAGTCAGAGCTTTTGCTTAGGTTTATACATTTTTTTTGTGCGCTTTAGAAATGAGAATGAGTCTTCTTGTTCAACTGTAAAGTGTCAGTTTACCCTTAGGTCCTGAGTTCAAATCCTCGTGTAATAATATAATAATAAATTTGATTGGTGGTTGTTAATTTTTTTTATAAGAAAGTGTTTTGTTAAAACTTTGTTTTTAATAATTAAGATATATTTTTTAATTCATGAAAACAGATTTCCTAAAATTTCAGCTCATTTATCCTATTTTTTTCTCACATGATTTTCTGACTCATTCTTTGGTTTTGAAAATTTTGGTTTTTGAATTTTTACTTTGGTTCCAACAGTCTTTTCTGTTCAACGTTTTCAAGTTCTTTTTCCTTGGTTCTTCAGTCTTTGTCTTTTGGTTTCAATTTTGTTATTGCTAGTTTTTTGCTTCTCAAGGTTATTCTTTATTGCAATCAATCGTTGAATCGGGTAAGCTGAAGTGCTGATTTCTTGAAATTTGAATTGTTTCATTGATGTGTTGGTATTTGGTTTAGGCTAAAAATCCTTGTAGATTTAGTGTGTGTGTGTGTGTGTGAAAATGGAGTTTCAGGTCGATAGAGATAAGATGAATCGGTCGCTTTTTGTGCTCGAAATCGCGTTTCTAAGGTGTGTTTCTTGAAATTAGGTAATTGGGGATGATTTTGGGGGTTAGTTTTCGTGATTTGAAGTGAATTTAGGGGTGGTATTCACACCACACAAGCAGTCACACGGTCGTGTGGCCCTTTTACAATTTTTGCACCCTATTTGCAAATCGATGTGTTTTAGTCCCTAAATCATCCCGTGCTAGTTTAAGTTCTATAGAAGTGTGTGAAACCTTAATTTTTGTGAATCTGATTATGAATATACAATTATTAGATGTAATATAGTATTGTAAGCGCGTATTTGTTATGGGATTTTAGCTCTATTATTCGTACAAGTTTGGATGTGATTTTTAATACTCTAGGATAAATGTGTTCTATTATGCTTGACTGAATAAAAGTATGTTGAATTCTGGTTCTGTTTCTCTAAATATGAGTATGCCTGTATGCATGATGATTGCGTATTTTTGCATTTGAATAAATATCTGGGGTTTTTTTGGAAGAGAAGGAAGCCTGATTCGGCATTTTAACTGCAATATTTTATTATAGCAGTATTATCGCAATATATTTTTATATATGTCAGCTCAACTACATATTCTTATTATTTGAGTGGCTTAGATCCACTATCGTGGTGTGTAGGTCGGAGTGGTGTTTTGGTTGGTTGGGTGGGAACATTCTAACATATTGCATTCCTTTTGCATCGAGTTGTATATATTTGTTTGTGCGAACGTTGGAACGTTTGTGAAATAATTTGAATAACCTGATGTGTTAAGTAACATGTGTGTTTGGTTTATTGTGTTTGTGTTTTGTATGTTAATGGAAATGATTCGTATATTTGACTATCCGTTCGAGATTCTTATGTATTGTTTGTAAATATGTTTTTGTATTTTTTTGTTTAGTTCATAGTTATTTGCCTTTTTCTTATGTTTTGGGATTCACACTGAGCTCGTGTAGCTCATTCCCTCAGTTTTTCCTATTTTCAGGTAACTGTCGTAGCTAGGTCCTGGATTCAGCAAAGCGGAGGTCTCAGAGATTTGTTTTTGGTTTGTTTTAGAAAAGCATAAGGTTCATTAAACTAATTCTATTTGGACTTCCGTAAGGTTTAAGCTTGAATCTGGACTTTGACAAATTACGGGTTTTAATACCAGACCAAAATTTGGATTTCCATGTATGGTTTTTTATTAAAATGGGAATATAAATTTCCGAGACTGTGATGATTTTATATGTTCAGTTCTTAAAGTATTGCTTGTACGAATTCCAAATTATATTAAAATAACAGTTTTTCTGATGATACACTGAGTTTGAAATATCAATTAACTAAAGTGTCTCTAAACTAAACGTGGAAATTTAATTTGGTTTTCCTATAACTTAAACAACAATTCAAACCACTGTTTGCAAAATGTAAGATAAGTTTTATCGAACTTTCTAAATGTAGGAAGAAAATGCTTTTCGTAAGGAAATTTAGAAATTTTAAACAATGCTTTGTTTTGGCAGTTTCGGTGGCCATTGTAACTTTTAGAATCTAGTCGAAACTTCTGGGCCGGGTTTTGAGGTGTTACGGTTGTCCCTTCTCCGTGTAGATTGTTGATTTGTGGAATATGTCGATCTGATCAACTTGAAGACCACACTATCCTACTATAAACTCATTAGTTTTTTGATCATTTTAGTCTGGTTATGTGGCATGTACATATATATGATAGCTTGAGTTTGAACCTTGGTTAATGATTAAATTTTGAAAATGATAAAGCCTTGTTGGCATGGTATGTGTTACTAATATGTTAAGATATATTTGTGCCAAGATGAATAGAGATGAGTGAATGTTTTTGGTATGTTTGGAAAGCTTGGAGATAAATATATGGTTTATAATTGCCAAATGGATTGTTTAAATGCCTTGGTATTGAAATGTTAACTTTAATGGCTTAATTGTTGGTTTAGTTCAATGTACAATGAATGTGGATATTTATACATGTTTTGTTTTTCATTTGGTGGGATTTTATGTAGGAAAGTTTGGAAATTATGCACTAAGTGTGCAAGTATTTGGATTGGAATGAAATAGGTACCAAATGACCTAATATTTACCAAAAATAGAGTCTTCGTCCAGACAACCACATTTCTTCGTCAAAACATCGGTCGACAATTTGTGATATCACGATGTTGAGTGACTTGACGTCATGACGTGAAAAATTGTTTGGTGACGACATGATGTTGGCCTTCAATTTTTGAAACTTTACAATTTGTTCCTATTTCATACTCGATTCAACAAAAGAGCTTTTGTAAGCTCAATTAAGGCTCGATTTAAGTTGTAAATCATTATATGAATATGTATATGTCATGATTCGATGATTAAATAATTTTCATTTGATGTATTTGACTGTAGTTACTCGGGCAACAGATGTGGCATCCTATAGCTCGGACCCAGCGATCGGGTTAGGCAAGATGTGCTACAAAAAGTTTGTTGTGATAACATGAATATGACACCATTCCATCTTTTGTTAAAACAAAACTGGTAAAACATTATATGTTTTGGCTTCCTAAAAAGCTCAAATGTTAGGGTTTTTGAGGATTGATATGACTTCTTTTAATGATTTTATTCAAAGGTTGATGTCTAAAAGGTCATTTTTTTTCTAAAAAGATCTCTTAGTGAGCGAGAGCACTTTTGGCATCTTTTCCAAGGGGGAGAAATGGAAAAATTCTAGTAGCAAATGAAATATGACTTGTGGAATCTTTAACTGATCTGTTGCATTTTGCTTTGTCAAATAAGGAGATGATCTTGATTTTTTTTTTAAAACTGTTGATTCAATGATTGTATGAGGGTTTGCTCGAGCATGGTTTTACCTATTAGAGGGAGATATATTCTAATTCCCTTGATATTTGGCTTTTTTTATTTGTGTGCTAACCATTTTTTGTAAGGTTTTGTAAAAAATGCCAATGGAGAGATTGTTGAGTTTTTTTATCTGCTCATTCTATAGTCTATTAGAACAAAAATGAATTTTTTGCTTGGGCCATGAGTTGTTTCAACCCCATGGGTATTTGATGTTTGGTTAGCCTACTAAGAAGTGGCATGTTTGACAAAACAACAATGGAGTTAAGCTAGGAATCTTTAGCCCTTTAACTGGTCATATTAAGAAGTTTAAAGTGAAGACAATGTTTATCCTTACCCTTATCTCTTGAGAGATTTTTGGAGTAGTTGGAAGACTAATTTATGAAGACTTTTATCTAATAAATGCTTAGGATAATTTATGGGAGAATCTCATCTATTAAATAGGTGCTTAAAGCTTATCAAAACTTTGTTGATGGACTCTTATATTTATCTATAAATAGGCTGCTTGTGGTGTCATTAGAGGGCAAGTTTAGAGTGTCTTTGTCAACAACTTTCTTGTGTTCTTATGGTTATTTTTTAGGTAGCTTTTTAGGTAAGAATGCATTCAGTTAGGTTTGGTTCGATTTTTGAAGAAAAATCAATCAAATCGCTCCATTCAGTTTTTTAACTTTTGAAATCGAAACCATATGGAATAAAAATCGAAATATTCAAAACTAAAAATTTTGGTTCAGTTCGGTTCAACGGTGCTTAGAAAATTTGGCTTTGTCAAAAAAAATTGTCACCTTATTTAGGCCAAAAAAAAATCTAATATTTTAATTCTTAATTTTTTTTCATAACAATCATAATACATGCTCTAGATACATTTGTACATTTATAAAGTGAATTAAACAATTAAATTAATATCATAATCATCCATAAGATCATTTAAAAATCATTTTAAGTTAAGCTATTAAGTTTATAAATCATTTATGTCTCATTTGGTTACTAGTGTTATAACATGAGGGAAAAGACAAAAAAAATTATTACATGTGTATTACAATAATTAGACATAAAACAAAGAATAGTTGGTACAAATTTAAACTTGAAACTAGAAATATGAGTAAAACTTTTTGTAAAAAATAAAACATTTGCAAAATAAGCAAAAAAAAATTCCTTTTCATGTTGCTAAAAAAAAGTCGGAATGGCTAAATATTATTACCAGTTGAATTAGTTCATTGCTAACTTATATACTAAAAACATTCATAAAAAATAATACTCCAACCAAACGTAGAAGTTATTAAAAGGAAAGTCAATGCATAAATCATTCATATATCTAATGTTTTGTTGTGTCATCTCTTTTAATTAGTTGCTAACTTTAATTAGTTATAATTGAGTCATTACATACCTAAAAAAAACTGGGTCATTACAAAATGCCAATATAACTTATTCAATTCTTAACTATTAAATATATATAATTGACAACTTGTGTATAATTGTTTCTTTTATAAATAAAATATTATAAAGTTTAATAAACTATTTTCCTAAAATTAGAATTATGCTTATGCTTATGCTTATAATTATAATTATTATATTTAAGAAATTATTCACTTATTTTAATACAATATTACACTTTCATAACTTTTTTTAATGAAATATTTCTATAAATTTTTGTATGATCATATCTAGTTTTTAATAATAATAATAATAATAATATATTTAAATGAATTAGTCCATATAAACATTGAAATGATCAATTTATTATTCTATGAGGACTATTCCTTTAAATATATATTTAGACTGATTAACTAAGTTAGCTTAATTCTTACTTGCCTGCACTAACTACTCTTTCCAAAAGCTAGCTAAGTCATATATTTTGGAAATTGTAAGGTTGCATGGGGTACCTATATCAATCATCTCAGATCGAGATTCCCGTTTTACATCTCGATTCTGGAAAAAGCTTCACGAAGCACTAGGACTCGTTTGGATTTTAGTACTGCTTTCCATCCACAAGTTGACGGACAACCTGAACAAGTCATTCAAATATTGGAAGATATTATAAGAGGTTGCATCATTGAGTTTCGAGGTAGTTAGGAGAAATGTTTTCCTCTAGCAAAAATTGCTTACAACAATAGCTTTCAATCAAGCATACAAATGACACCTTATGAAGCTTTGTATGGTCGTAAGTGTCGAACACTACTGTGTTGGACCGAATTGGGTGAAAGGAAAGTTTTAGGTCCCAAAGTGGCACAAGAATCAGAGGGGAAGATAAGGTTGATTCAGGATAAACTGAAAGTGGCTTCGAATAGGTAGAAGTCGTATGTGGGCTTAAAAAGGAAAGACATTGATTACAGTGTCGGAGATCAAGTCTTCCTGAATGTGTTCCCATAACGAAAGGTTTTAAGGTTTGGAAGAAAGGGCAAGTTAAGTCCTAGGTTCGTCGGACCTTATAAAATCCTTAAGAGAGTCAGTCCAGTTCAATATCAGTTAGAATTACCTCTAGAATTGGACCGTATCCATGATGTATTTCACGTCTACATGTTAAGACAATATTGATCCAACCCTTCCCATATCGTACCAATTGAAGAGATAAAGGTGAGGCTAGATTAGTCCATCGAAAAGAAACTCGTACAAATTTTAGACCGTCACATAAATGTTCAAAAAAGGAAACAAATCCCACTTGTCAAAGTTCTATAGAGGAACCATGGCACTGATGAGGCCACATGGGAACCGGAAGATACGTTTCACCAACAGTACCCTTATCTGTTTGAACATGGTAAATTTTGAGGACAAACTTTCTTTAAGGAGTGGAAAGTTATCACGCCCTAAAATATAGGGTTAATTGAAATAAATGACCAAAAAATGAATTAGGCTTGATGATTAAGTAGTTAATGCATTCCTTTGAAATCCTAGGTTCAAACCACTCATTTTCCATTTCTTTTCTTTTTATTTTCAGCAAACTAGGATGAAAACCACACTAAAACAAATATTATTTGGAGTAGATAATAAATAAGAAATGGATAGTAGCCTAATGGCTAACACACCACTCATTCCCCTTGTTTGCCCAGGTTCGAGTCACCCTATCTCCATTATTGTTTCTTTATTTTTCTTTCTTATTTTCAGCCCAAAAAGTAAGATTATTTACCTAAGTCACCACTAGGGTTTCAAACCCTAACTATTTGATCAATCATCTTCCAATTAAACTAGGTTTTCTTTCTTTCCCAATTCCAAATAGATTTTTATTTTCTCTCCTTATTTCTTCTCATTTTCCTTTCATTTCCTTTTATTTCCTCTCTTTTACATCAAAATTTACATGTTTTTGCTACTGAGTAATTAGCATTCCTGGATTAAAACATCTCTCATTCGATCATTCTATCCATTAATTTCAAAATTATAATCAAAAGAGTCCTGATCTTTTCCAAGAAACTGTAAATACAAGCAGTTTATCTACAAACACTAGTGGTTTATCTGCAAAGATTGGTGGTTTATTTGCAAATACTGGTGGTTTATTCATGAACTTACTGGCAGCTTTTATCTGCAAACTAGTTGTGTATTCACAACTAGTGTCAGTGTATTAACCGACAGCTTTTTTTGCTGAAAACTCTTATTTGCAAACTCGTTGTGTATTCACAACTTCTAGCAGTGTACTAACCTGCAACACTGGTAGTTTATCCACAAATTGGATTGTTTGGGATATATGTGTAACATCTCGATTTTAGGCCTAGTCGGAATAGTGGATTCGAAACTACAAATTTGATGAGGAAAATTTCAATTTTATTATATTTTTATGGTCTACAATTTTCACGAAAAGATTTTGTGAAAATTTCATTCAAAAATTTCGACGTTTGAGCACTCAATTTGGTCAAAAGGACTAAATTGTAAAAAGTGAAAAAGTTGAGTTCTACATGTTAGAGGTGTCTAATTGTTATAAAATTTTACATGGGAGGTCCTTAAATGGTAATTAGACCATTGTATAACTTGTTGGACAAAAATGGCCTTGGTTGGGTAAAATTTGAAAGAATAGTAAAAAGGGCATTTTGGTCATTTAGGGGTAAAATGAATTAAAAGACAAATTTTAAAACCCAAATGTGTCCCTTTCTTCTTGCTTCAGTAGAATATACCAAGAGCAACCATGGTTAGGGTTTGTCCAAGCTTCCAAGCTCAATAGTAAGTGATTCTGAGCTCTGTTTTAAACGTTCTATGCATTTTTGAAGTCCCAGTAACATGTTCTAACTATTTCTACCATTTATTTGAGCTAGGGTTTGTGTTTAAAAATTTAACTATGAATGATATGCATGTATTTTGATGTTTAATGGTAGAATATGAAGTCTTGGTGTGTAATAAACGACTTTTACTAAGTGATTTTCGATGAAAACATCCGAAAGGACCGTTTTGTAAAAGTTGTAAAATTGGTCATAAAAGAGTGATTTAGTGGGAATTGGAGGCTTCCATAGTTATGAAAATGATTCAGCTAGACTTAAAATGTAAGGAAATTGAATAAAAATTATTTTACGAGCATTGGGCCAAAAGTCCAAATATGTGAAAGTTTAATGGTCAAAATGCAAATTTTAAAAGTATAGTTTTTAGACCCATATGAATAATGTGACTAATTATTAGGCTAAATGTGATATTATGGAACAAGGAAATTGAGATTCGGGCTTAAATCGGGAAAATACAAGGTTATGGACTAAAATGGTAAATTATCATTTCTGGATCCGAGGTAAGTTCGTGTGATTTAATAAGCCTATTATTCATGTTATTATTTTTATACATCAAATATATCTTTTTATAATTGTATTGAATTTGATGTAAATAGAAATTTGGTGGAATATGAAATTTTAAATGAAATGATTGGTTACCGTGTAAATGGGGTCTTGCATGTGTTGCAGAAAGGTTGTCCCGAAAGGGTAATCTTTTGATCTCATTATGAAAAGGAAATGTACACCTTGTGTGTACAATGTGAAAAGGGATAGCTTCTACTATTGAATGTGAAAAAGGATAGCTTCGGCTATCGAAAGGGATAGCTTCGGCTATCAAATGTGAAAAGGGATAGCTTCGGCTATCGAATGTGAAAAGGAAAGGTATACTTTGTGTATACCACTAGAAAATGAAAGGTATACTTTGTGTATACCAATTGAAAAGGATATGTACACTTTGTGTGTACACTTGGAAAGGTTAGGTATACTTTGTGTATATCATTTGAAAAGGAAAGGCATACTTTGTGTGTACCACTCGAAAATAAACGTATACCTCGAGTGTACAACTGGAAAAGGAAAGGTCCATCAAAAAAATTCAATAATTCAGCGGTAATGATATACATAATGATATAAAGAAAAACGGCATGATAAACTCATCTATGTTTAGTTGATTTTTGTATGATGCATATGATTGTCCTGTTTGGATGAGTAGTTGTGCTAAGAGATAGCACAAGTACGTACTCGCAACTCATGAGTATGTGTTTGACATGTGAAATGAAATGGACTTGTGATAATAGTGCAAATGAATGAGTGATATTTATGAGAATAATTTCTATGACAAACTTGTGATGGTTATCATTATGTTGCACTAAGACAGATTAGGACAATAGCAGTAATCCAAATTTGAAAATCCACCAAAAATAGTGGAAATTTTGTTAAAGGCTGAATAAAATATGGAATTAAATATTAATGAGTCTAGTTTCACATAAAGGAAATGGTGTAAGCAAAAGAATTTTTTATTAAGATATATTTGAATTCTTGTGAGACAGAGTCAAAATGAGTTCAGAATCCCCTGTTCTGACTTGGGAAAATCATTAGAAATTGTAAAAAAAATAATTATGATTTAGGAATCATATGAATGAAATCCTTAATGAGTTTACTTTCAGAAGAAAGAGACGGGAACATTATCCGAGTCTCGTACTATGAGATAAATAAATTTTAGTGAAGAAAGGTCGAAGCTGTCAAATAGCAAAATAGGGGAGGCTTTGAATAATAAACTGTATTTATTGGCTAGGCTAAAAATTCTAAAAAATTTACGATAATATATATATGAGTCTAGTTTTTGGGAAAATTAACTCATCTTGATTTGGAGTATCGTAACTCCAGATATAAATAATTTAATGACTATAACTCGAGAAAACAGCTTAGCTGGAATTTGAATAAATAGAAAGAATTTGAAAATAACATGTTATCATATTGCTTATTATTTTCATGTGAGCTTAATAAGCATAAAGCTTACTCACTCCTTTTCATTTCTTTAAGTTTTGTCAGGTTAGCTCAGGGTTAGAGATCGTTGGAGGCATCATCACACTATCGAGCCATTACCCTTGGAGTATTGACATGCATAAGTTAAATATTTTCAAGTGAGTGGTATGTATAGGGACTTAGTTTTTCTATGATGATTATTGTTGTGATTAGCCAAAGGTATTGGCTTATATTGATTTGTTGTTTATAGCCATGAGATGTGGCTTATAATGATTTTGGCTTTTAAGCCTATTTATCCATGATATGTGTTAATGTCTTGTGATTGTGCTCGTTCACTATGTATGAGGAGTATATGGCATATGTACATGATGAAGGCCTTAGGACTGTTCAAGGCGATCATGGTCATAGAATCATTGTGTGATATGGTAATAAGTTATTAGTGCCCTGAACATGGATGTCGATATATAAGTTAATAACCATAATATAATGGTATAAGTGATTAATAAGATAAAAAGGTCAAAAGTATGTGTGTGCATGTGAAAATAAAAAAAAAAGCTTGGAAATTAACCTAAGTTTTGACCACACGGGTAGAGACACGGCCGTGAGTCTCATCCGTGTGCCTTTAAATGGTTGTTGATGACACAAACAGAGAGTTACACGGGCTGAGGACACGGTCGTGTCCCAAGCCACACGGACGTGTGTGACCACACGGCCCAACCCACACGGGCGTGTGACTCTCCAAAGCAAGAAAATTTGATTAAGTTGCCCAAAGATTTTCAAAGTTCTCAGTTTAGTCCCGAACCACCCCAATGTATGTTACAGGCTTCGAAGGCCTATATAAGGGACAATATGCATGTGTTTGAGATGTTATAATTTTGCGCGAAAAATTTTATGGCCTGATTTTGCATGTTGTGAATGTTTAAGTCAGTAACGTCTCGAACCCTGTCCCGGCGTTGGATACAGGTGAGGGGTGTTACAATATGAGTTTTTGGGAACTCTTACTGTGGAGTATAACGTTGGGGTAAGACTTTTTTTTTTGTTAAACTGAAATTGCATTGCATTGACACTCACAAGCATGCTCGAATGAATTGTCAATTTATGTTGTACCACGTGATTATTATTGTACCAAAAACTGATGTTGTGTATGATTGGTTTGTTACATTGCAATGATTCTCTTGTGATAGAACTCACATTGAGCTTTATAGCTCACCTCTTTTAACTTTCATCCTTACAGATAACTTACCAGGTTAGTGCTGGAAAAATGGGCTTGGAAAACGCAGCAGAAAATAAATTTAGGGAAAAATCAAAGTTTTAAAATTTTTCCAAAACAAGATCTTGGTTATGATATCTAAAGTAATAAACACTTAATCAAAATTGTACATTTTCGATTAGTCTAGTATGAATGCTTCGACTGAGTAGTCTTTTCCGCTATCCTCAAGCTCACATCTGTCGAGTGTGGGATTCTACAACTTTCTCTTGAATTCAAGTGTGTGTAAATAATGACTCAATACTCTCTTTATATAGGGAGATTTTAGAGAGTTCAACTATAATTAAACTTAATCACTTTAATATTAAATTTAATCTAATATAAATATTAGATTAAATTTAATATTAAATCTTATTAAAAGAATAGAATGTTTATCTTGTAGATAAACAATAAATTAAATTTAATATTAAGATGATCACTTTAATATTAAATTAATAAAATACTATTAAAATAATTATTAAATTTAATTTAATAATAAACTATTAAAATAATATTATTTTTGGAATAGTTAATCTAAAATCAAATTCTCCGGCAGAATTTCAGTAGGAGTGTAACTCTTCCTCTGCTCAACTACCACCGGCCACCGAGGCGCCGCCGTCACAACTACCGGCACCGCCATGTCTGATGATGCAGGTACGACATCCTTACGGCACCCCGAGCTGGTTCGACTACTACCGGTTCGATTCGAGTCAATGACGACCCAACTTGTCCAATCTAGCCACCGATTGGACCGTCGGTCCAGTTTCATATATCGGGCCTGGTTTGACCTGTTTTTGGGTCTTGGTCTCGATTTTGGGCTCCCGAGCTCAATTTACGATCTTAAGTCCACTTTTTAAGTTCAATTACCCATTGGGCCAATTGTCAGACTTGAAAATTAACTTCCAAAAATATCATATTAATTTTAATTGATTTGATTAATTTAATTTGACTTGATCAAAATTAATTTTTTCAAAAATCACTTAGATTTTCTAAATTAATTTTTCAAGAAAATTATTTAATCAAATTATCTAGTTGAGCAATTCTCATGACCACCTAATTTAATTCTACATCAAATAAATTGACTCAATTAAATTATTCCCAAAGTCATAGAATTTGCTTTTGATTCAAATGCAGTCTGATCGAACTTTTGTTGAGCTAGCGAAGGGACTAATTGGACATTTGCAATTAGGCTCTAGTGATTGCAATTATGTCTAGAAGCATTGTTCTGATAATTCGTAATTACTTAATCATGGAGTCAGTCCACAATAAGTACCATGATTGAAAACTCCTTATTGTATATTATTTATGAAAGCAATTCACCCAACAACTTTGTCCAATGACCTCGTCATGTGTGTGTTACCTTCATATGATATCATTGATTCCTTTGAATTAAATCCATTCACTCAATATAATTCTATTTTATCTCATTGTCAGCATTGTGTCTTCTTAATGATTAATATAATCACTGTCAATAAATGACAATGATAAATTGGTCGTTCGAGAACTAATTTATATTAAATTGACAATTGAACTAATTTTATAATTTATAAATTTTTAATAATTTATTTAATTAGTTGGTTTTTGTGTTAAAGTGGAAAAGGCAAGAAGAATATGTTAAATCAAAAAAGTTAGAATAGGAAACTGAAGGTTTAACAACCTTTTATGAAAGTTGATGCGTAGTATCAGATTTTAACAATGTAAATCGTATCATCTTTGGATTTGTTCTTTCTTTTGTTTCGTTCAACGTATTGGATTTGTTCTTTAAGTACTTTTTAGTTAAAGATTAAACAAATGTCACCGATGACGGAAAGTGATTTATTATCGTCAAACAATATGAAATCTCTAGTTTAATGATTTTCATATATCCTCTGCAGCTCAGTCAAAAAGGATGGGAACAGCCTCTTTTTTTTTTTCTCTTCTAACTTAAAATAGGCTACATCCAAATTAATTATGGATACAACATCAGTCTTGCCAATACAAATTACATTAGAATTATATCAATACACAAATTGATAAGTCTAGAAGAGGAAAAATGCACATTCCACTTTGGTCATTTTAATAGACATGGTAATGGGGTCATTTATGTATTCCATAATCATAATTAAAATTTACAATATTACTGAGGTAATAACTAAAATCAATTTTAAAAAATTACATATAGAGAATGGAATTTGAATATCAAACTTTAAAGTTCCCAAAAGCGAAAAAGTGTTATGTATTTATATAAGTCTAGATGTTACTGTCGGCAACCACTTTGATGAAGGAGGCGAATACCATTTTACATGTGATAATTGGCACTTGAAGCTACAAGTCAGAAAAATTGAGATTAAATGTGATTCTTTAGTTGTAATTAGATACCTTACCGGCAATAACCGTTTAGTGTTGAGTGTAGGGTACCTTATCCTTCTACATTTAGATTCATTTGAAAAATTAGAGAGTTTTGGTAAATTATAAGTTTGAAAAATAGATTTGAGCAAAAAATAAGACCCATTTTTAAAATGGGCCGGGCTTTGTGTAGAATTTTTTGGGTCAACTCTTCCCAAATAAATTGTTTTGTTGTTGTTTCGTTATTATATTGCTACTATTTTGTTGTTATTGTTTATATATTGTATAACTATTGTTTTATTATTAATTTTGCTACTATTTTAGAGACATTTACTTGTTAAGCTGCAAGTTAAGTATTAAACTTTTTTAATATATTTTTAATTTGTTGGGAAATATTTATTTTAATGTTTTTGTATATTTGATGTACTATACTTTTTAAATTTGTTTTTACAAAAAAAAATAATCTAAAATAATTAATACGAGTGGGTTGGGTCAAACTGAGGTTTAGTATTTTTAATTTAGGTCAGGCTTGGGCAGAATTTTAAACCTATTTTTTGAGTTGAGCCTATAAAATATATCTAAAATTTTGCATCGACCCAACCCAACCCATGATCAAGTCTAGTGTAGGGGCATCTAATAGGAAATATTCCATTTCTTCATGCTACATTTTATTTAAACATGTCCTTCATGACGAAAAGAGTTAATTACACTAAACATCTCTAAATTATGATCTTTATTTTAAATTGGTCCTCAACTTTTGAAAAATTTTAATTATATTCTCAAATTTTAATTATATAAAAAATAATCTAAAAAAATTAATACGGGTGGGTCAGGTCAGGCTCGGGTTTAGCATTTTTAATCTAGGTCTGGCTTGAGCAGAATTATAGGCCCATTTTTAGGTCGGGCCTAGAAAACGAGCCTAAAAATTTGCATTGACCTGGCTCGACCCATTATCAGGTCTAGTATAGGGGCATCTAATAGGAAATATTCAATCTCTTCATGTTACATTTTATTTAAACATGTCCTTCGTATAGGAAAGAGTTAATTACACTAAACATCTCTAAATTATAATCTTTATTTTAAATTGGTCCTCAAATTTAAAATTTTTTTTAATTACATTCTCAAACTATCAATGTTATATCAATAATATCTTTCTGTTATTAAAATTGTTAATTTAACTGTTAAATGCAATGTCAGATCTTATGTGACATAATTTAAAATGAAAATTTTAAAGAAAAATGGATATGGTAAAAATCTTAGTTTGAGGTTTTCAAATATTTTACAAAAACTATTGTTCACTCTCACTTTTTTTTCGGTTTTACTTTATTTTTAGTTTTTTTTTATTTTTATTTTAAACGCTACACGTCAACACTTTACTTTTCTTTGTAGTTGTCATTTTATATTATGTCACAAGATTTCATGTGCCATTTAATGGTTAAATTAATTGTTTGAATAATAGAAACACCTAATTGATATAATATCGATAGCTTAAGATGTAAATTAAAATACTTTAAAATTCAGGTTACAATTTAAAATAAGAGTTATAATTTAAGGATCTGTTTTGCAATTAACTTTATGGGAAATTAACCCATTCATCATCTTGCTCAATTTGGTAGGTTTAGTGGCGGTAATAGTTCTACTTGGTAATTAGTATCACACAAGTGGATACATCATTTTTTACTGGAATTAATACGTACTGCTACTAATTTGTTTTGGTATATTGTTTCGAATGTATTGATACTTTTGAATATATTTAATATATAAAATATTTGAATATATCAAATAAATTAGATTAAATAATTTCAAATATAAAAATATTAATTAATTATATAAAACATTCATCAATAAAGTTTACAAATAAAATTTTAACATTCAACAAATCTAAAGTAAATGAGGAAAAAAAGCATCTCACACATTAAACAAGAAAAATCATTATATTATTTAAAAAAATTTACAATAAGATCATCTCATACTAAATATATAAAATGAAACTTTAATAAAAATGTATGCATAAAGTTGTGTTCGTGAAGCTTTTAGAAATTTTATTTTTTAATTTGTTTGTTATATAAACTCTTTATTTTTTATTTATTAATTTTTGCACCTTAAATTTTAAAGTTGCTCATTTATCCTGGTTAAAGTTTAATGATTAAATTTAGTTAATTAAAATTTCAAAGTTGGTAAAAAATAATAAATTTATCTATATTTTAGCATTATTCATATACCGGTCAATGTATAATGTTTCGGGTGGTGCTACCGGAATTGAAAAAAACAAGTTGATGCAACCGATCAATACTAGAATTTATACCTGTGTGAAAAATAGAACAGATCGTTCCAATTAATTACTGGAACGATATGCACTGACTAATACAACTAAGGACTACATTGAACAATACCCCTTGGTAATTGTATTAGTGAATAATTATGTACTAAAAATCTTTATTGGTATATATACGTATAAGTGTACATTTTTTTTTAAATTTTGAAGAGTAGTTTTTTAATGAGATATTTTTTTTATTGAAAAAACTAAAGTTGAAATAGTAAAATATAATAGAGATATTTATAACTTTTTAATTTTAATGCATAACAATATATTAGAAATAGAAATTCTCTATTTTTTTAATTTATAATTTATTTTTCAATCAAAATATACTTTCTTTTAAGTTTTATCCTACTATAGTGTCATTAATGAAGCGACACTAACTAAAATGTAAAATATATAAGACATAATATATTAACATGATTATATAAGTTATTGCTTATCATCTTTTTTTTTATTTATAAAATTAGGTTATGGATTTATATTAGAAAGTTTTTGATAAATTAATGAAAAATATAGATATTATTTTTTAAAGATTATTTATCATAGTTTAATGTTATTAAAATAATATTTGGGATAGTTTTGAATTAAGTTAAAAAAATTAAGGTTAATAATTCATCTAGATATTTTAATTAATTTATTGCATTTAATGAGAACCAAAAAATGGTGTTGTTTGGTAATGAGACTTGCTGTATTGGCAAAAATGGTTACGGTACGGGTCAAATTTAAGTTACAGATTGTAAAAAAAATATTAACAAATTTTCTATTATGGGTGGGTCCCAACAGATTACGTGTTTTTCCTTTAGTTGAACCATTCTTCTCACGTGAAACACGTATCATCTCCGGTGTTTTTTCTTACTTCTTATGTACTACGGTTTTTGTTTTTTATTTTGAAAAACACTTCATATTATTCTTTTAAATTTATCCAAACCCTTACCTCTTTTTTGGGTTTTAATCCCTTTTAAATTGGGATCCAATGCCTTTTTATCTGAACCCATTTTTCTTTGGGCTTTCGGCCCATTCAAACTAAGCCACATTCGTTTAATTTTTTTTAATCTATCTGTTACTCTTTTTTTCTTTTATTTTGTTTAAATTCTGATTTTCATTTTTATATTATTTATTTATGTTATATGCTTCTATTTTAGTTAAATTTTATTATTACTCCCAGTACTTTTGCGGAAGCTATGGATTTAGTGTTTATACTTTAATTTGATTAATTTTAATCTTTTAATTTTTTGAATTTTGAAATTTTAGTCTTGACCCAAAACAATAGCTGTTAATCTTGTTTTGTTAAATTCAATTACTATGCATATATCGTGCGTACAATTGAAGATTTTGTTAATATTCTCCAATTGGATCATTTTAAGTCCTTATAATTTTTTTAATTTTGAAATTTCAATCTTTGACTCAAATAACAATTGTAATAATATGTTTGGCATATCAATTTTTGAAAATATCAAAACTTAAATTATTATAAAACTCATTAAGTAAGGACAGAAAATGACCAAATTAAAGTACATAAATTAAATCCACAATTATTATAAAATACAAGAACTAATAGCATAATTTACACCTTCAATTTATCACTTTTGTCTTGAATTTCTTTTATATATTTTACTAGTTTCTTATCCCATGCGATACACGAGTTAGTTGTATGTAGGAAATATAAAGTATTAATTTAAAAGAATAATATAATACATTCAATTTATTGTATTTTTAGGTACATTTTCACAAATAAAATAATATAATATAACCAAAATATTGTGTAAAGTATTATATATTATTCAATCCATCAATTGGTTCTTCTTGATAATTCTTCCTAATGTTATTGTTCATTTGAAGCTCTTTTAACATTTTTTTTCAATAATTTTAAGTTGGTGGTTGCATTGTATCATGTACATCTTAGTCTTGTTTTGTAGTTGTTCAATCAAGGTCTCCTCAAATTCATTTTTCAAATTCTTACTTCATGATTCCCTTCTATTATCTTAATGTAAAATATTAGAGAATAAATGATGTAAAATAGAATTAGAAGGTAGAAATTGAAAATAGGAAAAATTTTAAAATGGGAAAATAAGGTTAAAAAATTTTAAATCGTCAGTGATTTAATTTATATGTTATGTTTCATCTATGCAAGAATCTTATTTATAGGCCTTCATACATACATAAAATGAAAGTGTGGATTTTGAATACTAATTTTATATAAATTATTTGTTAATTGTAGTTTTTTTTCTGTAATTTTTACTTTAATTTTCTTAATTAATATTAAGAATTTTACATTGACATTTAAAAGTAGATATGTGTTGTATATGATATTAATTTACTTAAAAAATTACAATTATATATAGTAAATATATTCATTATCTATAATGATAATTAACGGGTTTAATTATAAAGTGTGTTAGTAGTAAATTAGAATCCAAAATAGATTATTAAGGATGAAGTGTAGAAATATGAAAAAGTATATTAAAGAGTAATTTCGAATTTATAATTAACATAATAATATATTGTTATTACTAATGAGTAAAGACAAGTATAATTAAAAATTCAACCTTCCATACATTTAATCCCAACATCGTCGTCATTGTCAAAATTGACTTTTAAAACTAGATGACGAGTGATGAGAATTTGAGCTTGTAAGTCCTGTTGAGTAGATTAGACATTATGTAACCCACATTGAAAGTACAATTATTATACGTATATATGATTTCATAGTTGAAGATTTCCAAGATTTTATTTCAAGGAAATATAATGCTGCCACTAACTTTGTTGGATAATCAACTACTCGGAGATTTCCCAATCTTCCAACCGCCGTTGACTAAAGTGAAATCATAGAGTTCACTACATTTCTCGAGTGCCAATTTCAGGGACATCTAATTTTAATCACTAAAATATTCATGTCCAATCTTGCTGATTTTTTCACTTTATTATTATTTTTTTTTGGAAAAAAATGGGTGCTACATTTGAATCAAAACTCTTTTAATGGCCATGGTCCAACCATTTAACCACCAAAATTTTTATCTTGTGTTGTCAAAATTATATTAAGTAATCGAAACAGAAGGTTCATGAGAACATTTTGAATGGAATTTTTCATTAAATTAATTCTTCTATTTTAATGCATCTATAAACTAATAGATAGATCAAAAGAATGGATGGGTTATTGGAAGATAATTTTAAGTGCCACACAAAAACATCAACCTAAATTACTTGATGTGGCACAATCTTCTTACAAACTTCAATGCAACGAGGCTACTAATCAAAGTCCACTCGAGATAGCGATGGACAACAACCCCTCATAAAAGGTAGCATTTCTATGAAAAATGATAGCTTAAGTAAATGTCTTTTAAGTCTCTCTCAAAATGAAATGAGTGGACCAATTCCGGCCATAATAAGAAGACCACTCAAAGTTCAAGGTTAGTTTCTCCATGATAATAAATTACTAGGCAATATTTCATACAATATTTGTCTTTTGGAAGAATTGAATACTTTATTATCACCAATGGTGTGTGAGGATAAAATAAATTTATGAAAATTTAATAAAGATTTTAAGGTATGTATTAATATTATTTTCTTTAAACTTTTTTATATTTTGGTGTGCAAAAAAATTACTGAGCACTAATGAAAATCTAATGGCTATCTACATTTTGCATTAACGAAAATAGTTCACTGAACACTGAGCAGAGCAGAGCAAGAATAATTATTGCAAATATTGTTTATAGAACAATCCAAAAATAATAGAAGATGGAGGAGAATAAAAACAAAAGTTTCTATATTTTTTTTTGGGTGTACCAAACAAATGAATTTTGACTTATATTTATATGACTTCTCGTGTCTCTTTAGAGAGACGTAGCTATCCAAATGGATAGTTATATCTTTAGCAATAAACATAATTATTCAATAAATATCTACTTGAATAATTATGATTATTTGTTAATAATCAAGCAACATAACTGTCGAAACCATTTTTTTCAATTTAAAAATGATGGATCGACTTTTCGGAAAGCGAAAATGGAGTCGCCACCAATCTTTTCTTGTTTAGGTGTGATCGGATCACCTTAAATTAAATCATTTTAATAAAAGTTAAGATTTACTAAAACGATAATTTTTGGTCTACGAAAATCAGAAAACGAGTTCGGGAGTCGGTTACGCACGAGGAAGGATTGGCACCCTCGATACGCCCAAAATTGGTACCTAGTTGATTAATTAGTGTCTTAGTTTCGAAAATTTGAAAACTTGAAAGAATTTAAAATACGATCCCTCTTTGTAAAAAAAATGCTCAAATGTTAAAGACCTTCTCGTCCCAAAATAAAAAATGTCACATCCAGTAAGTTAGGAGATGACATTTTGAATTTTCGAGAGCGAGCTTGCCTTTTATATAAAAATTCGTGTATTTCAAAAGGTGATTCGGTTAGTTAAGGTGAATGAGAAAAATCGAAACCCAGTAAGTTAGGGCACGTTTCCCCGAATTCTCGAACACCGAATATTGCCTTTACTTGCAAAAATCCTATTTCGAGGTAACAAAATGCCATACCCGGTAAGTTAGGGCACAACACCTCGTATCTCCGAGAATAAGTATTCTTCAAAACTCGTATTGTGTTTTAAAAGAGTATCCCGTTATTCAGGTTAAATGAGAAAAATCGAAACCCAGTAAGTTAGGGCATGATTGTCTCGAATTACCAAATACAGAATATCACTTTTATGAAAGAATCATTTTAAGGCATCAAGTGGAAAACATAATGTTATTTATGGTAAAACATGAGAGCAAATTATGGTGCTAATATGTAATAACATAATAATAGGTGCGACAATGTCAAAAATAATAATATGAGTAATTATAAAAGGTGAAATAATAGCAAGGCTAATAATATGCAAATATAAACAAATACATGAGGAAAATGAAATGATCAAACGAGTAAAAATAAATAAAACACGACAAAATATAAATGACAATGATAATGAAAACGATAATAATAATATAAATAATAATAGTATGAAACGATAATAACACATGGTATTAAACATAGTAATAATAATGTAAATATGAAATAGTAGGGAACATATATATGTACAACATATAATACTAGATTAAAAATATATATACAATATTTATTGAAAACAATAATAATAAGAAATAACTAATGATAACGGTATATAAATATATACATATATGTATTAAAATATATACGTAATAATAGAAATAAAAATGTATACGTAGTATTAAAAATATATACATAATATATACATACTAGAAATAATAATGAAACACAAATATTACATGAAATATACACACATATATATATATATATATATATATATATATATATATAATAATGATATTAGAAGTATGTACAAAAATAAAAATAGTATAATAAAAAGTGGAAAATGATGATAATAATATATGAATAAAGAAAAAAAAACATATATATACATACATATATCAAGAACATATTTATGATAATAGTATTGAGTATTAAAAGTATGTATACAATATAGACAAAAATATATACATAATGTAGTATTGAAAATATTTACATAATATAAAAAATATATGAATAATATGATATTAAAAATATATACATAAAAATATAATAAATATATATAATATATACATAATATAGTTTTAAAAATATATATAATACATACACATTAGAAATAATAATAATGTTACAAAACAATTATTAATAATACCTCATAAATATATACATATATATGTTAAAAATAAATACATATTAATATTAAGATGATGATAAAAATAACCATTGATAACTTTACATATAAAAATATATATATAAGTGTAATAATAGTAATTATAATACTAATACTAATAATAGATATAATAATAGTAGTAAAAATAATATAAATAATGTGTACATAATGATATGATAATTAAAAAAGGACGATACGATATAATAATAACGTAAGGAAAATATTAATATTTATAATAATAGAAAATAAAAGAGTGTATTTAAAAGTATATATATATAATATTATTGGAACTAATATTATAAATTAAAATAGCAAAGATAATATAAAAATCAACTTAAATTAAAAAAAGTCTAAATTCGAATTAAAAAATGAAGTTTTGGGGCAAATTAAAAATAAAAAAAGGAAAAGGGCTTATTTAAACACGCATGAAAAAACGAAGGGCCTAAAGTGCAATAACCCCTTTTCTAAAACGCATAGCATCAGCTAGGATTAAATTGAAAGTCGCGACAAATTTTAGGGCCAAATTAAAGAAACCAAATAGGGTCAAATCAAGGATGGAGCAAATAGGAGGGACTGGTCACGCAAATTACCCATTAAGGGTAAAATGCATGTGGACCCAGTCAAAACATGTACTGGCATGCTGTTTTGTTTTATTATACAAAGTTAAAACCCATTTCAATTCATTTTTTCCTTTAAAAATTTAAGCTTCGACTTTTCTAAGGAAAAGTTTGAAATCTTCACACTTCCCCCCTCTGCTATTCGCCGAAAGGCTTATGCCCAGGCCTTCAACCACCCAAAAGTCGCCGGCGACCGGCGAAGCAAGGCCCTCTCGATGGCGCAAACATGAGGCGCAGTAAGTCTCTCTTCTTCTTTCCTATTTTTTAACTTATATTGTGGATCCGATTTGAAAAAAAAAAGAAGAAAAACAAAATAAAATCACCTTTGAAATTATTCCTTGATGGGTTTTTTACTGATTCTTGCGTGAGATTTGTATATAAACTTTAGTACCTCAGTCCCGATTCTCGATTTACTCTTGACTTTGTATATTCTCTATTATATTCGAAAAAGAAAGCTCTCTATTGCATGTAGTACCACTGTTCTTTTTCTCAAAAAAAACCTCTTTAGTACAATCTCTTCTCCCCCCTTTACAATGAAAAATTGAAGGCTTTATATCCAAAAACCAGACATTTTCTACCTATTTCTTTGCTCCAATAGCAGGTGTTGAAGTTGTAAAGAACGAGGGGCGTGAAACATGGGCGAAAACATGGAGCGGGATATATGGGGATCGTGCCTGGAGTGCTGACGTGGGGGTTGAGTTTGTAGTCTTCTGAAAATTTTTGAGATTGTGGGCTGGTAGGGTTAGTTTAGGTTGTGGACTGATGGGGGTTTAATTTGGGCCATGTATTATTAATTGGACTGTTTTATTATTTTTTTTGGATTTTTTTTTTATTTGGGCTCGGGCTAAGGTTGAAATTAGGTTTGGTTTTATTAGGCCCCGGGCAAAATTTGGGCCTTACAGCTGCCCCTCTTTGCTCGTTGTCGTGTCACGAGAATAGAGCAAAGATTTAAAGAAGGGCCAAATTTGCCGGGACCTACCAAGCCTCGACTTCTCTTGACGCTTCTTTTCTTCAAGTAGCCTCACTGCATCCTCAAAGGTATAAGAACTATTGCTCTGATTCATTCCACTGCAACTACTTGTGGCTTTAACCTATTCCACTGCAACTTTAGGGAGATGAAGTTTGTGGTTTTAATGTGTTCTTCTACAATTGTAGCTTGATCTGCTCCATTGTAACTTCAAGGAGATAAGATCCGTTGTCTTCAGTCTGCTCCACTATAATTTCAGAGAGATAAGACTAGTGATTTTCAGCCTATTACCCTATTACTTAGGAGGTTAAGGCTTGGTGGCTTGAATCTGCTTCACTGCAACTTCAGGAAGGTAAGATTTGTAATTTTCAGCCTATTACCCTACTGCTTAGGGGATTAAGGCTTGGTGGCTTGAATCTGTTTCACTGCAACTTTAGGAAGGCAAGATTTATCGTCTTCGATCTATTCCACTACAACTTCAGGGAGACAAGATCTGTTTTGATCTGCTCTACTGTAACTTCAGAGAGATAAGATCTGTAATTTAGCTTCAATCTATTCCACTGCAACTTCAGGGAAATAAGATTTGCTATATTTGATCTGCTCCACTGCAATCTCAGGGAAACAAGATCTACAATCTTCAGCCTACTCCACTACAACTTTAGGGAGTTAGGATGGTAGCTTAAATCTGCTTCACTACAACTTCAGGAAGGCAAGATTTACCGTCTTCGATCTATTCCACTACAACTTCAGGGAGACAAGATCTGTTTTGATCTACTCTACTGCAACTTCAGAGATATAAGATCTGTAATTTAGCTTTAATCTGTTCCACTGCAACTTCAGGGAAATAAGATTTGCTATATTTGATCTGCTCCACTGCAATCTCAGGGAAACAAGATCTACAATCTTCAGCCTACTCCACTACAACTTTAGGGAGCTAGGATGGTGGCTTAAATCTGCTTCACTGCAACATCAGGAAGCCTAGATTCGCCATCTTCGATCTGCTCCACTACAATCTCAGGGAAACAAGATCTGTAGAATTGATCAATATCGCTACATCGTCTTCTAAAGACATGATTTGTAGAGTGGATTTCCTGTATCTATGTTTATGCCAAATAATTAGGATACCATGATCGAAATGAGCCAAATGATCCTAACTAAATGAATGATTACGAATGTATAAACATCATGAGAGTGGTTTCTTTTTAAATGTTTAAGGTATCGTTGCTCATAGTTCATCCGGGTTCTATCGTTGATGCACTATCGTGTCTTCCTGCTTAGTCGTTATCTTTGATAGAAGATTCAAAGAAATAGTCACAACTTGGACTATTTTTCTCCAATGTTTCCCGCTTTTGAGTCTGGTTAGTTCTGCCTAGTGGCCCTACTTCAGGTCCTTGTACTATTTAGAAACTTTCCAGAGTAGTATGCGTAACCTCTTTTATGTGAATGTTATAAGTCCAAAAATCGTGATTTCAAAAAAATGCTCGAAAGAGATTATCATAATGGACAAGATGGAATTTTATTGAGCAAAACTTGAAGTGAATACATTAAACAGGACAGCAAATCTGGTAAGGCTCAAAATAAAATGAGGAAAAGGTGCCCCAGATATCGCAGCACGAGTTTTACTATTCTAATTTCTCAAGGCTCCTTCGAACCAAATGTGTGTTCAGGAGATCATGTGTCTTTTGTTGATGCTCCAAGGTGTAACATTCTTCTGCCTTGCTGATTTCGGGAGGACAAGACTGTCATATGCCCCATATTCAAAATTTGAGCTGCCCATTTTCGAGTTTTCAACTCAAAGGCCCATTTGGTTCCAAAGTGCCATTTGCGGGTTTTCACCTTGGCCTCTCCCTTTTTTTGTGAATTTTGAGCACCCTTTGTCGGTTTTCACTCTGGCTACCCTTTTTTCAGGTGAAATACTTCTTGACCGGATCTGAGTTTACAGGATTGAGCAAGTTTTTACCGTCCATCTCGGCTAGAATCAATGCTCCTCCAGAGAAAGCTTTCTTCACCACATAAGGCCCTTCCCAATTAGGCATCCATTTCCCTCGAAAGTCCTTCTGTATGGGAAGGATCTATTTTAAAACCATGTCTCCCTCGTGGAATTCTCTAGGGCAAACCTTTTTGTCATAAGCATGCATCATTCGCTTTTGGTACATCTGACAATGACGGATAGCTCTTAACCTCTTTTCCTCAATTAGGTTCAATTGATCATATCGAGACTGGATCCACTCAGCTTCTTCTAACTTTAACTCTGACAACACTCGAAGAGACGGGATCTCGACTTCGATTGGCAACACCGCTTCCATTCCGTAAACCAAAGAGAAAGGGGTTGCCCCAGTTGAGGTTCTGACTGACGTTCGATAAGCAAAGAGGGCAAATGGTAACTTCTCATGCCAGTCTCTGTAGGTTTCGGTCATCTTCCCCACAATTTTCTTAATGTTTTTATTGTCCGCTTCCACTGCCCCATTCATCTTTGGGCGATATAGTGACGAGTTCTGATTTCTGATCTTGAATTGACTGCAGACTTCCGCTATCGTACTATTGTTCAAGTTTAATGCATTGTCAGATATAATCCTCTCCGGCATTCCATATCGACATATAATCTCCTTTTTCAGAAACTTGCTTACTGCCGACTTGGTCACACTAGCATACGAAGCGGCTTCTACCCATTTGGTGAAGTAGTCGATAACCACGAAGATGAACCGATGCCCATTGGAAGCTTTCGGCGATATTGGTCCAATCACATCCATGCCCCACATAGAGAATGGCCATGGAGAAACCATGACATGCAGCGGTGAAGGAGGCACATGAATTTTGTCTCTGTAGATTTGACACTTATGACATCTCTTAGCGTAATTGACATAGTTTCCTTCCATGGTGGACCAATAGTACCCGAATTTGATAATTTGCCTGGCCATTGTAAAGCCATTAGCATGTGTCCCACAGACGCCTTCATGGACTTCTTCCAAGATTTTCTTAGCCTCTACAGCATTTACACATCTTAGTAGCACTTGATCCTTTCTTCTTTTGTATAGGATATCTCCATCTAAGACATAGTCGATGGCCAATCTTCTTAGTGTTCTTTTGTCATTCTCGCTTGCCTGGTCTGGGTATTCACTATTCTTCATGTATTGCAATATATCATGATACCAAGGGTGATCATCTCTCTCTTCATCTTCTTCAATATTATAACAGTGGGCCAAAGTTTCATAAATGCTCATTCGGATGGGTTTGACATCTTCTTGTTTGTTCACCTTGATCATGGAGGCTAAGGTAGCCAAAGCATCAGCCATCTGATTTTTGTCTCGTGGAAGGTAGTGGAAGGTAATGTCATCAAAATCTTTAACCAATTCCAGGACCAGCTTCTGATAATCGATTAACTTGGGTTCTCTGGTCTCCCATTCTCCCTTGAGTTGATAAACCATTAGCGCAGAATCTCCATACACCTCTAGCACTTTAATCTTGCGTTCTATAGCTGCACGGACTCCCATAATGCACGCCTCGTATTCCGCCATGTTATTCGTACAATCAAAATCCAATTTACTAGTGAATGGATAATAATCTCCATTTAGGGATACCAAGACGGCCCCAATTCCATTGCCCTCAGCATTTGACACCCCATCGAAGTTCAATTTCCGAGGAAGTTCTTCCAGGGCACCTTCTTCAGTGGTAGTAACACATATTAGGTCTTCATTTGGAAAGTCAAAGTTCAAAGACTCGTAGTCTTCCAAGGCTCTACTGGCTAGAAAATCTGCTATTGCACTTCCTTTTACTGCTTTCTGGTTCACATAGACTATGTCGAATTCATAAAGTAGAATCTGCCATCGGGCCATCCTTCCATTCAAAGCTGTTGACTCCATCATGTACTTCAAGGGGTCCAATTTTGAGATAAGCCAAGTGGTGTGATATAACATATACTGTCTCAGTCTTCGGGTTGTCCAAATTAGGGCACAACACAACTTCTCTATCGGCAGATACCTTGCCTCACATTCCGTGAACTTTTTACTGAGATAGTAAATAGCTTTTTCTTTCCTCCCCGACTCGTCATCCTAACCCAATACGCATCCCATGGAGTTCTCGAATACTGCCAAATACAGTATCAACGGCTTATCGGGGTTAGGTGACATCAGCATCGGGGCGTTGGATAAATACTGTTTGACCTTGTCGAAAGCCCTTTAGCATTCTTCATCCCATTCACCTGGGTTATGTTTCTTGAGGAGGGGAAAGACAGGGTCACATTTCTCGGTCAGTTGTGAAATGAACCGAGCAATGTAATTTAATCTTCCTAGAAAGCCTCGAACTTCTTTCTGAGTGCACGGTGGGGATAGCTCTTGTATGGCTTTAACTTTGTCTGGATCAATCTCGATCCCTTTCTCACTAACCACGAATCCGAGCAACTTTCCAGACTTGGCTCCAAAGGTACATTTGGCGGGGTTGAGTTTTAGCTGAAACTTTCTCAACCTCAAGAACAATTTTCCCAAGACTTGTATGTGTTCCTTCTCTGTTCGAGACTTAGCTATCATGTCATCAACATAGACCTCGATTTCTTTATGCATCATGTCGTGAAAAAGGGTTACCATGGCTCTTTGATAAGTTGCCCTCGCATTCTTCAGTCCAAACGGTATCACTTTGTAGCAGAACGTGCCCCACATGGTTACAAATGTGGTTTTCTCCATATCTTTAGTATGTATCTTTATCTGGTTATATCCCGAAAAACTGTCCATGAATGAAAACAGTGAGTGTCCCACTGTGTTGTCCACTAGGGTGTCAATATGAGGTAGTGAGAAATTATCTTTTGGGCTGGCTTTATTCAAATCTCTGTAGTCCACACACATTCGCACTTTTCCATCTTTCTTAGGGACAGGGACGATGTTGGCTACCCAATCTGAGTATTTTACCACCTTCAGAAATCCAGCGTCAAACTGCTTTCGAACTTCTTCCTTTATTTTTAGCAAGACGTCGGGCCTCATTCTTCAGAGTTTTTGCTGAACAGGCTTACACTCTTCTTTTATGGAGAGTCGGTGCACCACAATGTCAGTATCCAACCCGGGCATATCTTGGTATGACCATGCGAAGACATCTTTGAATTCTTAAAGTAATTCAATGAGGTCTCGCTTTATTTCCGCAGTGATACATGTTCCGATCTTCACCTCTTGTCCTCCTCCTGAGCTCACAATTTCGACTGATTCTTTGTGAGGTAGAATTTGTTTCTCGTCTTGTTCTACCATCCTCAACAAATTAGGAGATAGGTTACAGCCTTGGTCATCTTCAAAATCCTGATAATCATCCATACACACATCTTGCTCGAAAGGAAACTCTGAGTCGCTAGCAGTGTCACTCGTATCATTAATATCTGGGGACTCTAAATCCATTCTAAAAACTACAGGAATCTCTTCCGCAGTCTAGTTGTCCAGAACACTTCTAGGCGTGCAGAGGCAAATGCCCGATAAATTCTCTCTTCCGGTCTCCTCTTCGCATATGACGTTGATGTCCAAGCTTTCCAACCTTTCTTCTATAGCTCCTGTCATTGGTGTGTCTCTCTCGGGATGAATGATTCCCCCGGACACAAATGTTTTCGATATATGGGGGAATGTCATTGATTCCCACTTGATTTCCTCCCCTGTTAATCGAGCTCTTCTTCTTTCTTGCTTCTTTTTCAGCTCCCTTCTCCTTTGTTTCGCATCCGGCTTAAATCCTAAACCGAAGCGGTCTCTCTTGTCTTTTGGCATTGGCGTTTCAACCCTTCCTTGCAGATGTCTCCCAAGTCCCCTTCCGAGTAGGGCCCCTCTTCTGATCATCAGCTGGAGGCTCATTCTCGTGGTTTTGGACAATTTTGGCACCAGAATTTTACTTCCCTCGATGATAAACATCGCATTAACAAATTCCATAGATCGAAATGAGCATTCGATTGCTTCGTCATCTATCTTCAAATAGGGTGCATTATTGCTCATAGTTTTAATAATATCCTCCTCAGCCTTGATCGTTATCAATCTCCCTTCCGATACTAGCTTCAATTTCTGATGCAACGAGGAAGGCACTGCCCCAGCCGAATGTATCTAGGGCCTTCCCAACAAGCAATTGTATGAGGGCTTGATGTCCATTACGAGGAAATCCATCTCATATGTGTTTGGCCTAATCTGAAGAGGTACCTCGATTCTGCCCATCACCTTTCTCTCCGTGCCATCAAATGCTTTTACGATATTCTGGAACTCCTTCATGTAAGAGCTGTCTATAGGTAATCTATTCAGCGTGGTCAAAGGCAGGACGTTCAAAGCCGACCCATTGTCAATCAGTACACCTGGCAGCGTATACTCTTTACAGCGCGTGGTGATATGCAGAGCTTTAGTCGACCCCATATATCTCGTCGTCATTAAAGAAGATATAATTGTCGGACTTATGTTGTTCACCAAACGGTCCAACTTGTTAACGGAGATGTCATTGGCAACGTATGTCTCATTTAAGACCTTCATTAGTGCGCTACAATGAACTTTCGAGCTTAGAAGTAAGGCCAACACCGAAATACGGGCTGGTTGTTTACGTAGCTGTTCCACCATGCTGTATTCACTATGCTTTAGGAATTTTAAAAACTCCTTGGCCTCCTCTTCGTTAACTGGTTCATTAATAGGTTTGGTTTCTTTTCCCTTCATTTCCTCAACCACCTGGGCTTTTCCTTTTGTGGGCTGCACCTCTTCATTCGACGTATCGTAATGCTTCCCGCTACGTGTATAGAAACTCTTGCCTTGGTCCCCTCTTAAAGCGTCAACAGGCTCTCCTTTCCCGGCATCGTCACACTGCAATCATAATCCCATGGGACCTTTTTGCTGTCTTTGTAAGGGAAAACTGCAGGTCTTTGGATTATGACCCTCGGTGGCATTTGTACTCCGGCTTCATTATTTTTGGGTCTCGAAATGATCACCATGGGATAGTTAGGCGTTCAATTTTGTGCCGTCGATTCTCCCTCCGATGCATATATATCTCCCTCTACAGGGTTTTTGGTCTCTTCATGGAATTCAATTTCTTTATTGTTCATCATGTTTTGTACTAGGGCTCTAAACTCCATGCAATCTTGGATTTCATGCCCCACCTTGTCGTGAAACTCACAGTAGTTTCTCTCTTCTTTGGATTCTTCCCTCAAATCCAACACAATCAATCCTCTCTTGGCCATCTCCTTCCATACCCGCCTCAACGGGGTCCTAACTTCTGCCACCTTATACTTGGTCTTCTTGTTCAAGCCTTCACTTATCCCATTCACTCCTTGGTTGGTATGATTGGGGAGTGGGTTTCCTGCTACATTGGGCATGGCTGGGTCATCAAATCTCACAATCCCCACCTTAATGAGTCTCTCGACTACTTTCTTGAACGCAGTGCAATTCTCGATTGAGTGCTCGGTAATTCCCGCGTGGTATTCACATTGGGCGTTTGTGTTATACTATTTGGGATACGGGGGCTGCAATGGCTCTAGGTAGAAAGGGGATACTACATGAGCGTTGAACAGGTTCTAGTACAACTCCCTATATATCATGGGTATAGGGGTGAATTGTAGCCTTTCTGTGTTCTTCCTCGCATTGGATTCTTGTCTTACAGAGCTTTGTTGATTGGTAGTCACCATTTTGGGTTGATTCATGGTAATTGACTTGGACTGCCCCTTGTTGAATGTGCTCGTGTTGTTCACTTCATTGTCTATTTTCCTTGGGGCCGACTTTCTGGCACTTTCTCCCGACTCTATTTTGCCGCTCCTCACAGCATTCTCGATTATTTCCCCCGTCATCACTATGTCGGAGAAGCTTTTTGTGTCGCTTCCTAACATATGGGTGATAAAAGGGGCTTTCAAGGTGTTGATAAAGAGCATTGTCATCTCCATTTCTAGAAGTGGCGGCTGAACTTGTATGGCCACCTCTCTCCACCTTTGTGCATACTGTCTGAAGCTTTCATTTGACTTTTTCTCCATATTCTGGAGAGTGATTCTGTCGGGGGTCATGTCCGTCACATGATTGTATTGCTTCATAAAGGCCTGAGCCAGGTCCTTCCATGAGTTAATTTTGGCTCGGCTCAGTTGATTATACCACTTAGACGCCGTTCCAACCAGACTATCTTGAAAGCAGTGGATTAGTAGCTGGTCATTGTTAACATATCCCGTCATTCGCCTGCAGAACATGGTGATGTGGGCTTCAGGGCAACTTGTTCCATTGTATTTCTCGAATTCAGGTATTTTGAATTTAGGGGGGAGGACTAAATCTGGGACTAGACTCAGATCCTTGGTATCAATCCCTTGATGATGATTCGCGCTCTCCATGGCTTTGAATTTTTCCTCGAGCCATCTACACCGTTCTTTCAATTGTTTTTGCGAATCCATCCTCGCCTTTTCCTCTTCAACAACTTCATCCAAGTCGGGAACAGGCGAATAGTTTGGGTTGTTGACAAAGTTAGAGCCTGAGCCGGCTTGGAAGTTTATCAGAATTGAAGCTCCGGCTTGAACTTGCTGGGGTATGATTGTGACCGATGGTTTTTATAGGTTAATCTTGGGCTTCATCGGTACATGCGTCGGAGTAAAGCCAGGGGGTATTGGAGATCTTCATTCGTTTCCTCAACTTGGTCCATGGGGCCCTTTCCCTTATCTATTCCTCTCAACAGCAATTTGGATAACTGGGACATCATTTCTCTCTGGGACTCTATCATTTGCTCATTCATCTCTCGTTGAATCTTGGCTAGCTGCTTTTCCATCTGAGACTGCATTTGTTCTTGCATGTCTTTTTGCATTTGCTCCAATTTCTCAAGTCTCTTATCCATTGATTTTTTTCTTGTACCGTAGGGGTGCGTGGTTGGTTGGTTTTCGTTGGTTTCCAGGTTACTGAAATAATTTTTAATTAATTAATTAGAAAACTCTTATGGCCTTTAATGCATAATGATATGATGTAATGTAAATGCATGAATGCAAAGGAGGCATCAATTTTGATTCAATTGCCCTTAGAAAATTTCACTCGAAAATAAAATCTTTTACATAAAGTCGAATTACAAATAAAATTTCGCTCTAACACTTAAAGTCCTAATTTTTCTAAGCAACAAGGCCAGCTCTTGTCCGCGATCCGACTCCAACTCATACTTCATGCTCAGTGTGTCCGCTTGAACCGCTAAAGTTTGCAAGTAGTCTGCTACCTCCCAAATCTGGGTTATGGCTTCCCCCATAAGGTAATCTCTGTTTCTGACTTGGTCTTGCGCATGGTGAAGCTGCTCTTTCCAACGATCCTCGTTTGCCTCGAAAAACTGGATCCGCATCTCACAGTTCTACAGTGATGCCTCTAACTCTCCTATTCTTCCTTTCATTTCTTCTATCTTGCTCAAGCTTGCCCTCAACTCTATTGCGGTGTTGCGGTTTTGGTACTGATGCAGAGACGTCTCGAGTTCTGCCACTCTAGCACTTAATTCCCCCCGCTCATTTCTGCTTACCGACAGACTATTCTCTAAATCTTCGTTTCGTGATTGAGCTTCTCTAAATTTTCTTTCCCACCGATCGGTATTGGCTTTTTCTTCTCGAATTTCATGGCGCCATTGTTCAGAAGTCTTACCTAAACCCGCAGTCCTCATAGATAGGCGCAGCTTCTTGTAGTCCGTCTTCAAGCTGTTTAGGTCTTCTTCAGCCTTAGTTTTTCCTTTTCTCCATTTCTCAACCTCTGACCTCTGAACATCAACGTCTAACCTTAGATGCATCTTCTCTTCTTCTAACTGTTCGATCTTCTTCCCGAACTCCGAACTCTTCTTCTCGAAATCTTGCCTTATAATTTCCAATTCTGATGGGGCGACTTGTAATTTTTCCCCGATAGGTCGAGCATTCTCCAAACTTGGCCTAGGAATATTATCATTAATCCTCTTCTTAAACCACTCGCTATACTCGGGCGTTACCATGGAACCGATGGCTAACCTCTTCATCCAACAAGTTTGCTTCCAAGCATCCGATAACTCCTGAACTCTTTTCTTATAATGAGCACCTTTAAATGAGAATTCACTCTGAGCAAGCCCATAGGTCGTGGGTACAAACTGCCTCGACTTATATTGCCTCAAGGCTAACAGTGGAGTATACCCGGTAGCTCCCCAAATTCCTAACAATGGCACCCAATCGAAGTTACCACATCGGTACATGATCTCATCAGGAACCATCCAATAAGCTCTCTATTCGATATCCCCTTCCTTGAGGTTCTGAAGAATGTCCATCCACTTCTCCTCTGAGATATCCTCTCTCCTCTGTATAGCTGCTTCTTCTTTCAGCGGGAAATAACCCTCGGAGAAGACTCGATAGGAAACTTTGTCTACTTTCCAAAAGTGTCCGTGGAACCATGCTATCAATAATTGTGCACATCCAATGAATCGCCCCTTGCCTATCTTCCGACATGAGCTCAAAGATTTTAACATTTCTGCCAATATTGTCGGCACCAGTGTGATTCATTTTTCAAGACGATCAAACAAGTTAATGACCGCCTCGTCCACGTGCCTCAAAGCCATAGGAAAGATCACTAATCCGTAGATGCTTAAGGAAAATATATCAACCCTCTTTCTTTCATCTGGATGTGTCAAGATCAAATCTCGCAAATTCTCTCAATGGATACATTTGTTATCTCCTTTTTGCTGAATCCGAGTAATGACCCAAGGTTCGCTCATCCCAAAAATGCTCATCAGTTTCTTCACGAAAGTCTAACTACTAAAAACCCGAGCATAAGTCTTCCGGACCTGAATTTTGGGACACCTGAGCAAAGTAATGTATTCCTCCATGGTAGGTACCAAATCCACTTCTCCAAAAGTGAAACACTTGTACGCAGAATTCCAAAACTGCACCAAGGCTCGGAACAAATTCTTATCCACTCTAATGTCTAGCAGGTAGGATACGTCACCATAATTTTGGTAAAACAATTGCTTGATTCCTTCATTCCAACTAGCCCAAATGTCTCTCAACTCTTGCAGCTCGTTCTGTACTACATTGACGCGAGTGAAATCTTGCAACTCCGATACATACCCTTCTGCCAAGCTATCCCCTCTCTCCAATTGCAGCCTCTCTGACCATGCACGAACGGCCGCATTATCCTCGACTTTACTAAGAAATTCATTCTCCATGTCAAATTTTCTAACTTAGTAATTGAATACGGGTTAACGCCTCCTTTAGTATGCAATGTTATGCAAAAAAGACAAAACCAAACAAAACACCGGTTAGTGTCAAATAATAGCGATAGAATGCAAGCACATAAACGATAATTATGACGCATATACGGGTAAGTACTAAGGCTCGACGCGGCTTCATCCAAGGATGGTTCCTAAGGTTTACTATATGCGGTTTAGTTCTAGAGATAAGGTACCCGAACCAGCAGATTCCTCGGTCATTACCCATTATAGGCTCATATGGACCAAGTTCAGTTCAGGGGAATACATTTCCTTATGCCCATGCAGAGGTGAAAATCTCACGAAGACATAAGTACGGATGTATTTCGGAAGCGATCCCCTAGCCCATGCGGAGGTGAAAACCTCACGAAAGCATAGTTTCTCACTCCCACTTAAAAGGTGTGACCACAATGGTCATGCAATACAATGCAAAAGCATTCTATAGGACTTGAACCAAAACAAATGAAGTAAAAGGATCATCTGTTAAAAACCAAATTTTAAATTTTTGACAAAAGGACAGAAAATAATCAATTTTGAGGCTTGACTCTCTTATTGTCCCCAGCAGAGTCGCCAAGCTGTCGAAACCATTTTTTTCAATTTAAAAATGATGGATTGACTTTTTGGAAAGCGAAAATGGAGTCGCCACCAATCTTTTCTTGTTTAGGTGTGATCGGATCACCTTAAGTTAAATCATTTTAATAAAAGTTAAGATTTACTAAAACGACAATTTGACATTTAAAATACGATCCCTCTTTGTAAAGAAAATGCTCAAATGTTAAAGACCTTCTCGTCCCAAAATAAAAAAATGTCACATCCAGTAAGTAAGGACATGACATTTTGAATTTTCGAGAGCGAGCTTGCCTTTTATATAAAAATTCGTGTATTTCAAAAGGATATTCGGTTAGTTAAGGTGAATGAGGAAAATCGAAACCCAGTAAGTTAGGGCACGTTTCCCCAAATTCCCGAACACCGAATATTGCCTTTACTTTCAAAAATCCTATTTCGAGGTAACAAAATGCCATACCCGGTAAGTTAGGGCACAACACCTCGTATCTCCGAGAATAAGTATTCTTCAAAACTCGTATTGTGTTTTAAAAGAGTATCCCGTTATTTAGGTTAAACGAGAAAAATTGAAACCCAGTAAGTTAGGGCACGATTGTCTCGAATTACCAAATACAGAATATCACTTTTATGAAAGAATCATTTTAAGGCATCAAGTGGAAAACATAATGTTATTTATGGTAAAACATGAGAGCAAATTATGGTGCTAATATGTAATAACATAATAATAGGTGCGACAATATCAAAAATAATAATATGAGTAATTATAAAAGGTGAAATAATAGCAAGGCTAATAATATGCAAATATAAACAAATACATGAGGAAAATGAAATGATCAAACGCGTAAAAATAAATAAAACACAGCAAAATATAAATGACAATGATAATGAAAACGATAATAATAATATAAATAATAATAGTACGAAACGATAATAACACATGGTATTAAACATGGTAATAATAATGTAAATATGAAATAGTAGGGAACATATATATGTACAACATATAATACTAGATTAAAATATATATACAATATTTATTGAAAACAATAATAATAAGAAATAACTAATGATAACGGTATATAAATATATACATATATGTATTAAAATATATACGTAATAATAGAAATAAAAATGTATACGTAGTATTAAAAATATATACATAATATATACATACTAGAAATAATAATGAAACACAAATATTACATGAAATATACACACATATATATATAATAATGATATTAGAAGTATGTACAAAAATAAAAATAGTATAATAAAAAGTGGAAAATAATGATAATAATATATGAATAAAGAAAAAAAAACATATATATACATACATATATCAAGAACATATTTATGATAATAGTATTGAGTATTAAAAGTATGTATACAATATAGACAAAAATATATACATAATGTAGTATTGAAAATCTTTACATAATATAAAAAATATATGAATAATATGATATTAAAAATATATACATAAAAATATAAAAATATATATAATATATACATAATATAGTTTTAAAAATATATATAATACATACACATTAGAAATAATAATAATGTTACAAAACAATTATTAATAATACCTCATAAATATATACATATATATGTTAAAAATAAATACATATTAATATTAAGATGATGATAAAAATAACCATTGATAACTTTACATATAAAAATATATATATATAAGTGTAATAATAGTAATTATAATACTAATACTAATAATAGATATAATAATAGTAGTAAAAATAATATAAATAATGTGTACATAATGATATGATAATTAAAAAAGGACGATACGATATAATAATAACGTAAGGAAAATATTAATATTTATAATAATAGAAAATAAAAGAGTGTATTTAAAAGTATATATATAATATTATTGGAACTAATATTATAAATTAAAATAGCAAAGATAATATAAAAATCAACTTAAATTAAAAAAAAGGCTAAATTCGAATTAAAAAATGAAGTTTTGGGGCAAATTAAAAATAAAAAAAGGAAAAGGGCTTATTTAAACACGCATGAAACACTGAAGGGCCTAAAGTGCAATAACCCCTTTTCTAAAACGCATAGCATCAGCTAGGATTAAATTGAAAATCGCGACAAATTTTAGGGCCAAATTAAAGAAACCAAATAGGGTCAAATCAATGATGAAGCAAATAGGAGGGACTGGCCACGCAAATTACCCATTTAAGAGTAAAATGCGTGTAGACGCAGTCAAAACATGTACTGGCATGCTGTTTTGTTTTTTTATACAAAGTTAAAACCCATTTCAATTCATTTTTTCCTTTAAAAATTTAAGCTTTGACTTTTCTAAGGAAAAGTTTGAAATCTTCACACTTCCCCCCCCCCCTCTCTGCTCTTCGCCGAAAGGCTTATGCCTAGGCCTTCAACCACCCAAAAGTCGCCGGCGACCGGCGAAGTAAGGCCCTCTTGATGGCGCAAACATGAGGCGCGGTAAGTCTCCCTTCTTCTTTCCTATTTTTTAACTTATATTGTGGATCCGATTTGAAAAAAAAAAAAGAAAAACATAAAATCACCTTTGAAACTATTCCTTGGTGGGTTTTTTACTGATTCTTGCGTGAGATTTGTATATAAACTTTAGTACCTCAGTCCCGATTTTCGATTTACTCTTGACTTTGTATATTCTCTGTTATATTCGAAAAAGAAAGCTCTCTATTGCATGTAGTACCACTGTTCTTTTTCTAAAAAAAACCTCTTTAGTACAATCTCTTCTCCCCCTTTACAATGAAAAATTGAAGGCTTTATATTCAAAAACCAGACATTTTCTACCTATTTCTTTGCTCCAATTACAGGTGTTGAAGTTGTGGAGAACGAGGGGCGTGAAACATGGGCGAAAACATGGAGCGGGATATATGGGGATCGTGCCTGGAGTGCTGACGTGGGGGTTGAGTTTGTAGTCTTCTGAAAATTTTTGAGATTGTGGGCTGGTAGGGTTAGTTTAGGTTGTGGGCTGATGGGGGTTTTAATTTGGGCCATGTATTATTAATTGGACTGTTTTATTATTATTTTTGGATTTTTTTATTTGGGCTCGGGCTAAGGTTGAAATTAGGTTTGGTTTTATTGGGCCCCGAGCAAAATTTGGGCCTTACAATAACTTTTGGTATTTAAGAGACATACATTATCACTATAAATAGTGACAACTCTTGATCAATAGTCAAGTGATATAACTTTTGGGTCACTTGTAACACTTCATTTGTAATTTTTGAAAAATTATAAATATTTTAAAAATGTTCTAACGTATACTCAAAGAGCATTATTTCTCAACAAACCAAAGGTGGCTCATATGTTTCAATTCATAGTCATATTAGAGGATCATCAACTATCCAACCATTTGACTATAACATCACACATTTATACACCCTTTGTCATCAGTTGTACTTGTAAGGCCCAAATTTTACCCGGTGCCCAATAAAAACAAACCCAAATTAAACTTAGCCCATTACCCAGTTACAAGCCCAAACCCAATTTTGGCCCAACCTAATCCCATTACACTAGCCCAACCCGAACACACAAAAAAAAACATTAGCCACCTAGTGCCACCCCTATTGTCTGCCACCAGCACACCTGCTCCACTTACACTTGCAAAAGCCAAAAGAAGAAAAAAAACAAAAAGGGGCAGAAAAGAAGCGAGAAAACAAGGAAATAGACAATAGCAAATCCATTGTATTTCGGTTATAAAGCCTGAAATCCCGGATTTTTTGGAAAAAAAAACATGAATATAGAAATAAAAAAGAGGGAAGAGATGGTACTAAAAAAAAAAGAAAAAAGAGGGAGGAGATCCAAAAATTGTATCACACGCATATTTTTCAAGGAATCAAACAGAAAAAACACACCGAAGGTTGATCTTCGATTTTATTCTCTTTATTTTCGTTTTTCATTTTCTTGCTTCTTTAATATTTCTTTTATTTTTTATACAAATCTAATTAAACAAAGATAAACAAAAAAAACGCAAATAAAAGGAAAGAGGAGGGATTCTCAACAGATCCGGCCCCGTCACCGCGTCGTCGGAGCCCTCCCCTTCGTTCGGCGTGGTTGAGTCAAAAAGAGGGGATCGATTGTATTTTGAAAAAAAAAACGTTTGTAAATAAGGGGCATTTTCTTATGAAAAAAGAAAAAAAACAGAGAAAAAAAAAGCTTCAAAGTTTTCTGACTTTTGTTTTAAGTTCTTGTTCATTTTGCTTTTATTTTTTTTACTCTTATTTTATATTTATATACATATGCGACAAAGGAAAAGAAAGAAAAAGACTCACCGGAGTCGTTTGGCCTTCTCGTTGTCGGAAGAGCTCCTCCCCGATGTTACAACCGTTCTAAGGAGAGGACAAAGTTTTTTTAAAACATTTTGGGCTAGGAGGGCTTGATCCTCAAATCCATCTGAAAAGGGGTAAAAAATGGGCCTTTTCGCATTCTCCGGCCACCGTGGACGGCCGCTACATGGTATTGTGACCGGACCTTGGCCGGATGTTTAGAGGGTGAGAGAGTTGAGAGCCTTCTCTCTATTTTGAAAAATGAATGTAGGATGGTAGGGTGGTGTTTTAACTATTTTTTTTTTAAAAAAAGTTTTTTTTTATATTATAAAAGAGAAATAAAATATTGTTTTAATTAATAATAAAACAAAGTGGCATGGGGGAGTGGGATTAATTAATAATAAAACAAAATAGCATGGGGGAGTGGGATCAGCTTTTTTGCTTGGGACCATGCGCATGTTACCTTTAATCGGGTAATTTGCGCAATTGGTCCCCTCCTTTGTACTAGCCTTCAATCGGCCCATATTTAAGTTTTTTATATTATTTTAAATTGGCCCTGTAGTCTGTGTGCTATTGCAATTTGCCCCCTTTGCGCGGTATTTTAAGATTTGGGGCATTTTCAATTTTAGACCTCGGACATTTATACGCAATTAATTTTAACACAAAATTCTGTTTCAATAATTTGTTTTACTTGTAAGTTATCTCTTGGATTTTGTTACTTCTCTCAATTAAGTTTCAGTTATTCTTTTTAGAATAAACATGTTTCTACATATTATTTTGATTTCATACTTTTGTGATTATTTTTTTTTCTTTTTTCACGTGCATATCTGTTTATATGAAATATCTTTATATTATTATTACTATTATATGTATATATTTATATAATATTATTAATAGTTTATTTTTTACATTATTATGTATATACCATGTAAATATTTTAATATTATATTATGTATACATTTTATATATATATCTTTTAATATTGTATTTTTATTGTTTTGTATATGTCCTAATACTATATCGTTTATATATTTTTTATTTCCCATATTATCTTACGTTTATATATATTTTAACTATATCATGTATATAATACTACTATATATCTATTTATGTAGTATTATTAATAGTTGTTTTTAATATTATGATTATTTCTAACATGTATATATTATGTATTTAACTTCAATATTATATATCGTATATTTTTAATACTATTACGTTATTACTACTATTATATTATTATTATATTTTTACCCATTACTCTTTAAATACACTTATTTTACCTTTTACTCTTCACTCACTATATATATTGTTTACTTATTTATATGTTCACATACATATATATAATTTCACACATCATTCCAAAATTATTACTTGTATTATTACTATTAATATTATTATTATCTTCACTGTACTATCATTCTTTAGTCTTACATAATAATTGTTTATTTATTACTAGTTCTTTTTAATCTCGAATATTTCCTAGCTTATTCGTTATTTTCTTTTTATTCATTTTATTCATTTATTTGTTACCTCGAAATAAGATTTTTCGTAAATAAAGGCAATATTAGGTGTTTGGCAATTTGGGGAATCGTGCCCTATCGTGCTGGGTTGCAATTTTCCGTTTGTTCGAAACAATTGAATATTCCTTCGGTGTTCCACTCATGTCTTTTAAAAAATTTCATTAAAACGAAAGAGATGTTCGATATTTAGCAATTCATGGAATCGTGCCCTAACGTGTTGGCTTGCAATTTCTCGTTTGCTCAAAATAATCGAATGTCTCTTTAGAATTCCATTCATGTTTTCTAAAAAAAAACTTATAAAGGAAATGTTCGGTATTTAGTAGTTCGGGGAATAGTACCCTATCGTGTTGGGTTGCAATTTCCTATTTTCTCAAAATAATCGAATATCTCTTCGAAATTTCACTCATATCTTCCAAGGTGAGGCAATGGTCAATATTTGGAAATTTGAGGAATCGTACCCTACTGAGCTGGGTATCGATTTTTCGTTGGACCAAATAGTTGGGCATCCTTTTGTTATTTTCGAACTATAAATTTTCGAACGTCGAAACAAGAAGATTTTTGGCAAAGGACTCGGGTTATTCAAATGTTATTAACAAGAACCACATTTCAAAAACATTTTTAATTTTAGACAAAAGGACAGTATTTAATCGATTTGGTACCAATTTTGGGCGTAATGAGGGTGCTAATCCTTCCTCATACGTAACCGACTCCCGAGCCTATTTTCTCATATTTTCATAGACCAAAATCATTGTTTTAGTAAACCAAAATGTTTTATTAAAACAATCCAAATTTCTAGGTGATCCGATCACACCTAAGCAAGAAAAGATTGGTGGCGACTCCATTTTCGCTTTCCAAAAAGTTGATCTATCATTTTTACTTCGAAATATAAAAAAAATGATTTCGACAGCTTGGCGACTCCACTGGGGAAAATAAGGGAGTCAAGCCGCAAAATTGATTATTTTCTGTCCTTTTGTCAAAAATTTAAAATTTGGTTTTTAACAGATGATCCTTTTACTTCATTTGTTTTGGTTCAAGTCCTATAGAATACTTTTGCATTGCATTGCATGACCGTTTTGGTCACACCTTTTAAGTGGGAGTGAGAAACTATGCTTTCGTGAGGTTTTCACCTCCGCATGGGCTAGGGGATCGCTTCCGGAATACATCTGTACTTATGTCTTCGTGAGGTTTTCACCTCTGTATGGGCATAGGGAAATGTATTCCCCTGAACTGAACTCGGTCTGTATGAGCCTATAATGGGTGAGGATCGAGGAATCTGCTGGTTCAGGTACCCTTACTCTAGAACCGAGCCACATGTAGAGAGAACTAGGAGCTTACCCTAGGTAGAGCCACTCCGAACCCCTAGTGGTCATCCGAATTGCTTTATTTATTATTTATTTATTCTGTACTAACGTGTTTTGTTTTTGTTTTATTTTGTTTATAACTGCATTGCATTACATCATCATAGAAAGGAGGTGTTGATTTATATTTGATTGTTAAATAGAACAGTTTGTCATAAGAAAACGAATTTTTTGATAAAGTGGATTATAATACAGTTGTCTAAATATGGTTCAAGTGAACACATGAAAGAAGGCTGATAGTCCATGAAGAAATACAAGACTTTGCTTCATTGCCTGAGGACAAAAACTGATAAAGATTATTCGAGAACCGTCACGTCTTGACTTTCTTAAAGGAGCTGACAAGTATCACAGAAATTAGTGAGCAACGAGTCGCAGCCTGGATCAAGCAAAAAAGGAGTTAATATAGACATCTCTTGGAGAAATCGTTAGACTCGACCATAAGATCCGGATATGAAGAGGAAGATAGGTGTATTCACTTGGAATATGAGAGAAAGGCTGTATATGTAGTCCGTTTTATGTAAAAGAATTTGTTTCCTAGAAAAGTTGCTCTAATGAAATTGAATTCAGAATCAATGTCTTCCTTTCTTTTTGCATTCATGCATTTGCATTACATTACATCAAAGAAAAGAATGTGTTGATTCGAAATTCGATTCCTAAATAGAATAGTTTGTCATAAGGAAACAAATTTCTTGATAAAGTAGATTATAGTGCTGTCACCTGAATATAGTCCAAGTAAACACGATGAGAGAAAGCTAGTAGTTCACGGAGGAATATATGATGTAATTTCCAGAGATTCAAGCCAACAAAGGCATGACGAGAGAAAGCCAAAAGTCCACGAAGGAATACATAACTTGATTTAATTGCCAACAAAGATTATCCAAGAGCCGGCACTTTTTGATGAGTATCATGGAGATAAGCGAGCAAGAGATCGAGGCTCAGATTAAGCAGTAAGGAGCTAGCAAAGGCATCTTCTGGAGAATTTATAGGGTTCGACCATGAAGAAAAGATCAGCGTTTACTTGGACTATGAAGGGCAATACCACATATGTAATCTATTTTCATGTAAAGAAATCTATCTTCTAGAAAAATTGTTCTAATAGAATTGAATTCAGAATCAACGCCTTCATTTCTTTTGCATTCATTTCATGCATTTGCATTGCATTGCATTATTTTGCATTAGACTTTCCCTAAAAGGACCCCAATTAGGTAAAATTATCTCAGTTAACTTGGAAACCGACAAAAGTCAAATGACTAGGCATCTTTACGTTACACGAAAATGAGCAAAGAGTTGCAATGCCTTGAACAAGTCAAAAGCCTGAAAGGAATGTCGAAGAATTTGAATGATATATCCGAAAAGGGAACTGAGGAATAAAAGTCTCCAAACTTTTGCATATTTGGGAGTGTTTTGAACAATGAGACTGTGTATTTTTAGAGCTAATCTAGAGTAATATTCAAAACACACTTATTGCTCTAGGCCTAGGAGTAATAAGAATCTTTTGTGAAATAGGCCGATGTTTAAAAACGACATTTCAATAAAATGCACGGTTATTATCATTTTTGAGAAAATATTATCTCGTCCTTTCAATTCCATTCATAACCATACAAATGATTACTTTCGAATTCTTTTATTCTTGAAACATTCTTCTAAATATTCTTTCATTCGTCATTCATAATCATATCACGCAAATAAATGTTTCGAATTCTTTTGATTCTTTGTATCTGTCTTCGTCCTTGTAACAGGTCCCCAGATATTAATAATACGAGTGACACTGCTAGCGACTCAAAATTTCCTTTCGAGCAAGATGTGTGTATGGATGATTCTCAGGATTTTGAAGATGACCAAGGCTGTAACCTGTCTCCTGATTTGTTGAGGATGATAGAACAAGATGAGAAACAAATCCTACCTCACAAAGAATCAGTTGGAATTGTGAGCTTAAGAGAAGGACAAGAGGTGAAGATCGGAACATGTATTACTGCGGAGATGAAGCGAGACCTTATTGAATTACTTCAAGAATTCAAAGATGTCTTCGCATGGTCATACCAAGATATGCCCGGGTTGGACACTGACATTGTGGTGCACCGACTCCCAATAAAAGAAGAGTGTAAGCCTGTTCAGCAAAAACTCCGAAGAATGAGGCCCGACGTCTTGCTAAAAATAAAGGAAGAAGTTCGAAAGCAATTTGACGCTGGATTCCTGAAGGTGGTAAAATACTCAGATTGGGTAGCCAACATCGTCCCTGTCCCTAAGAAAGATGGAAAAGTGCAAATGTGTGTGGACTACAGAGATTTGAATAAAGCCAGCCCAAAAGACAATTTCCCACTACCTCATATTGACACCCTAGTGGACAACACGGCGGGACACTCACTGCTTTCATTCATGGACGATTTTTCGGGATATAACCAGATCAAGATGCATCCTGAAGATATGGAGAAAACCACATTTGTAACCATGTAGGGCACGTTCTGTTACAAGGTGATGTCGTTTGGACTGAAGAATACGGGGGCAACTTATCAAAGAGCCATGGTAACCCTTTTTCATGACATGATGCATAAAGAAATCGAGGTCTATGTGGATGACATGATAGCTAAGTCTCGAACAGAGAAGGAGCACATACGAGTCCTGGGAAAATTGTTCTTGAGGTTGAGGAAGTTTCAGTTAAAACTCAACCCCGCCAAATGTACCTTTGGAGCCAAGTCCGGAAAGTTGCTCAAATTCATGGCTAGTGAGAAAGGGATCGAGATTGATCCAGACAAAGTTAAAGCCATACAAGAGCTATCCCCGCTGTGCACTCAGAAAGAAGTTCGAGGTTTTTTAGGAAGATTAAATTACATTACTCGGTTCATTTCACAACTGGCCGAGAAATGTGACCCTGTCTTTCGCCTCCTCAAGAAACATAACCCAGGTGAATGGGATGAAGAATGCCAAAGGGCTTTCGACAAGGTCAAACAGTATTTATCCAACGCCCCGGTGCTGATGCCACCTAACCCCGATAAGCCGTTGATACTGTATTTGGCAGTATTCAAAAACTCCATGGAATGCGTATTGGGTCAGCATGACGAGTCAGGGAGGAAAGAAAAAGCTATTTACTATCTCAGTAAAAAGTTCACGGAATGTGAGGCAAGGTACCCACCGATAGAGAAGTTGTATTGTGCCCTAATTTGGACAACCCGAAGACTGAGGCAATATATGTTATATCACACCTCTTGGCTTATCTCAAAATTGGACCCCTTGAAGTATATGATGGAGTCAACAACTTTGAATGGAAGGATGGCCCGATGGCAGATTCTACTTTCTGAATTCGACATAGTCTATGTAAACCAGAAAGCAGTAAAAGGAAGTGCAATAGCAGATTTTCTAGCCAGTAGAGCCTTGGAAGACTACGAGCCTTTGAATTTTGACTTCCCGAATGAAGACCTAATGTGTGTTGCTACCACTGAAGAAGATGACCTAGAAGAGCTTCCTTGGAAACTAAACTTTGATGGGGCATCAAATGCTGTGGGTAATGGAATCGGGGCAGTCTTGGTATCCCCAAGAGGAAATCATTATCTATTCACTAGTAAATTGGATTTTGATTGTACGAATAACATGACGGAATACGAGGCGTGCATCATGGGTATCCGTGCAGCCATAGAATGCAAGATTAAAGTGCTAGAGGTGTATGGGGATTCTGCACTAATGATTTATCAACTCAAGGGAGAATGGGAGACCAGAGACCCCAAGTTGATCGACTATCGAAAACTGGTCTTTGAATTGGTCAAAGAGTTTGATGACATTACTTTATGTTACCTGCCACGAGATGAAAATTAGATGGCCGATGCTTTAGCCACCTTAGCTTCCATGATCAAGGTGAACAAACAAGAAGATGTCAAACCCATCCGGATGAGCATTTATGAAACTCCGTCCCACTGTTACAGTATTGAGGAGGATGAGGAAAAAGATGATCACCCTTGGTATCACAATATATTACAATACGTGAAGAATCATGAGTACCCGGACCAGGTAGGCGGGAATGACAAAAGGACGCTGAGAAAATTGGTCATCGACTACGTCTTAGATGGAGAGATCCTATACAAAAGATGAAAGGATCAAGTGCTATTAAGATGCGTAGATGCTGTAGAGGCTAAGAGAATCTTAGAAGAAGTCCATGAAGGCATCTGTCGGACACACGCTAATGGCTTTACAATGGCCAGGCAAATTATGAGATTCGGGTATTATTGGTCCACTATGGAAGGAGACTGTATCAATTACGCCAAGAGGTGTCATAAATGCCAAATCTACGGAGACAAAATTCATGTGCCTCCTTTACCGCTACATGTCATGGTTTCCCCATGGCCTTTCTTTATGTGGGGTATGGACGTGATTGAACCGATATCACCTAAGGCTTCCAATGGGCATCGATTCATCTTTGTGGTTATTGACTACTTCACCAAATGGGTAGAAGCCGCTTCATATGCCAACGTGACAAAGTCGGCAGTGAGCAAATTTCTGAAAAAGGAGATCATATGTCGATACGGAATGCCGGAGAGGATTATATCTGACAATGCCTTAAACTTGAACAATAGTATGATAGTGGAAGTCTGCAGTCAATTCAAGACCAAACACCACAATTCGTCACTGTATCGCTCGAAAATGAATGGGGCAGTGGAAGCGGCCAATAAAAACATTAAAAAGATCATAGGGAAGATGACTGAGGCCTACAAAGATTGGCATGAGAAGTTACCATTTGCCCTCTTTGCTTATCGAACATCAGTCAGAACCTCAACTGGGGCAACGCCTTTCTCTTTAGTTTACGGAATGGAAGCAGTTTTGCCAATCGAAGTCGAGATCCCATCCCTTCAAGTGCTGTCGGAGTTAAAGTTAGACGAAGCAGAATGGATCCAGTCTCGATACGATCAATTGAACTTGATTGGGGAAAAGAGGCTAAGAGCTAATCGTCATGGTCAGATGTACCAAAAACGAATGATGCGGTCTTATGACAAAAAGGTTCGCCCTAGAGAATTCCACGAGGGAGACCTGGTTTTGAAAAAGATTCTTCCCATACAGAAAGATTTTCAAAGAAAATGGATGCCTAATTGGGAGGGGCCTTACGTGGTGAAAAAGCTTTCTCCGGAGGAGCATTAATCCTAGCCTGTAATACCCCTACCTGTATTCATTGCCGGAATAGGGTACGAGGCATTACCGGAGTTTACGAATTAAATATTTTTTTATTCAATATAGCCCCTTTATAAATATCTAACCTTCCCTGCAATATTAAATCGAGACCAATCCACATCAACCAAATCAATTCAACATATTTTTATGATAGATTCATGCATTTATATAAGATAACGTCATCACATATCTATAACCAGGTTTGTTAACCATACTAATGGCTAACTTTACATTCATTTCAAGTTAACATTTACTTTGTTGGCTTATACATGCCATTGATTTCCAAAATAAAGTTTCTTTATATACCGAAATCCTGAGGTTGACAGTGTGATGTGTCTCCGACCAAATCTGACCTCCGAGCTCTGAACACTACAAAACAGGGAAAAAGGAAATGGGGTAAGCACTTTGTGCTTAGTAAGCTCATGTAACAAGAATTATACTTACCTAATATTTTCAATACAATTTAATAAACATCCATATATCCATTCAATGCATTATTACCCTAATATGCACAAACTCAACATTCAAGTTAGTACAATAATTTCCATGTACCAATAATATATACTATGATTGATGAGCTCGTCAATACCATGATTTCCATTTCCTTGTTATTTTTCCATATTTATCCCGTTGAATTTCTTGGAATTTTCGATGGATTTTCAGAGGTACACTTTTAGTGTACAATTCCGGGTCTGTCAATTCATATTCATGTGCGCACATTTTCATTTCAGAGAGCACACTCCCGCGAACCTCAACCTTGCAGTGGGATTACCAGTCCAGGCTAAATCCCCTGCAATTTAAACTCATAGAGTATTGTCGGGATTACCAGTCCAAGCTAAATCCCCTGCAACGACAATTACTCTAATGAGCTTGGATCTGAATTACTAATTCAGTCCAGGCTAAATTCAGACCCTAATTCGGATTACCTGTCCGGGCTAAATCCATTTTACACATATTCTTCGGGAGGGCTATATCAAGATAGGATCACCCGTCCGGGCTAGATCCTTTTTACCGTCAATTCCTTTTCAGAAATCCATCGAATTTTCCTTTCATTCAAACGGGATTTCTTCCCATTTTATCAAATATATCAATGTTTCATTAATTTTCATACAATGAACACTCAAATCATATTCACATCAATAACATACAATCTCAAGCATTTAAGAATATAATTCAAGTTACACGAACTTACCTTGATACTTGTTTGTAAACAGTAAAAATCTACTAATCCCGAACTTTTTCCTTTCCTCGATCTAGCTTCGTATTTGAATCTTCTGGATCTAAATAAATAAATTTAATTATCAATTTAATACATTTCATGTTCATATGCAACATTCTCTATAATTCAACTATTATTTATAATTCATTCAAAGCTGTCTACTTGAGTCATAGTCACTAAATTATTTATAACTTGAGCTACGGAACTCCAAATTAAGATCCGGTAATTTTCCCTGAAACTAGACTCATATATATTTTTACCATAAAATTTTCATAATTTCTGGTTTATCCAATCAGTACATTTTATTCTTCAAAGTCACCCCTATTCTGTTGTCTAACAGTTCTGACCCTTCTTCACTACAAATAAATTATCTCTTTATACAGAATTCAAATGATGCTCTCGTTTGTTTCTATTAAAAATAAACTCATTAAGAATTCTAGAAATATAAATTTAAGTCCCTAATTATTTTTATTCAATTTTTTATAATTTTTCAAAGTTAGAACAGGGGAACCCGAATTCATTCTGACCTTGTCTCACAAAATTCATTATATCTCAAAATTTACAAATCCATTGCTTACAATATTTTCTCTATGAGAAACTAGACTCAATAAGCTTTAATTCAATATTTTGTTCATCTTCTAATTCGATTCCTACAATTTTTGGTGATTTTTCAAAGTTAGTCTACTGCTGCTGTCCAAACTGTTTTAGTGCAAGATGTTTATTACCATTTTTCCCCTAAGCTTTTAATAAATGATAATTTCATCCCTACTCAATTAGCCTCTCAATTGAGCTGATTTTTCTCAATTAACATTTTATTCTATCACCTTAAACTAGTTTACAACCTTTAGGAATCAGAATTTCAGCAATAGACTTTAATTCCAAACATTTTCACAATTAGGTCCTAAAAATCAATTTCCATTGAAATTGCCTAATAAAATCATCTCATAAAAAAATTAAAGCTTTAATTTCATTCTATTTCATCATAAACTTACAGCACTCAACCATGGTGACTTTCAATTTCATCCATGAAATCAAAAACTAATGAATTTAATAGTAGGACCTAATTGTAAAAGTCTTAGAAACACAAAAACTACAAGAAAAAGGCAAGGATTAACTCACTTGGTGCAAAAATTATGAAATAACAGCTTAGAGAACCCTCCTATGGCATTTTTAGCTGCTGGAATTGAAGAGAAATGAAGAGAAATCTAGATATTTCCTATTTAGTCCTAGTTTTATTTAGTTAATTTTGCAATATTCTAATTTTACCCTTAATTTATCAATTTTTATGCTGATTTCATACCCTTGCCGTCCAGCCCAAATAACTTTTGGGTCTAATTGCCTTTTAAATCCTTTCTCATTAGACTCTTAAGCTATTTAATCACTCTAGCAACTTTTACACCTATTACAATTTAGTCCTTTTCATTTAATTGACTACCCAAACATTAAAATTTCCTAACGAAATTTTAATACCACATTAATAACATTTCATAAATATTTATAAAATTATTTTTGACTCGGTTTTACGAGATAGAGGTCCCGATACCTTATTTTACCCAATTTCTTCAATAATTTCTTTTTCTAACTAATCACTAAATCGATAAAATTTTCCTATCAATATTTTCATACGATTTTCCTATCATATCAATTTTCAAGCAAAAATATTGAAATAAATTTCTCTTTAAATCGGATCTATGGTTACGAAACCATTGTTCCGATAACCTTGAATTTAGGCCATTACGTAGCCGAGATGGATGGTAAAAACCTGCCCCATCCCGTAAATTCGGATGCCGTCAAGAAGTATTTTACCTAAAAAAGGAAAGGCCGAGGTGAAAACCCGCAAAGGGCGCTTTGAGACAAAAAAAAAAAAGATGGAAAGGCCAAGGTGAAAACCCGTAAAAGGGCACTTTGAGACCAAAGGGGTTTTTGAGTTGAAAACCCAAAATCGGGCAGCTAAATTTTTAAATGTGGGGCATGTGGTAGTCTTGTCCTCAAAGAGGAAGAACAATACATCTTGGAGCATCAACAAAATACGAGGGATCTCTTGAACACACATTTAGCTCGAAAGAGTCTTTGAAAAATTAGAATAGTGAAGCTCGTGTTGCGATATCTAGGGCACCTTTTTTTTACACCTTATCAGATTTGTTATCCTATATATTCACATCAAATTTTACTTAATAAAATTCTATTTGTCCATTATGATAATCTCTTTCGAGCATTTTTGTTGAAATCATGATTTTTGAACTTATCATATTCACACAAAAGAAGTTACGCATATTACTCTGGAAAGTCTCTAAATAGTACAAGGACCTGAAACAGGGCCACTAGTCAGAACTAACCAGACTCAAAAATGGAAAACACTGGGAAAAGAGTAGTCCAAATTATGACTATTTCTTCAAATTTTCTGTCAGAGATAACAGCTAAGCAAGAAGACGCGATAGTACATCAATGACGGAACCCGCATGAACTATGAGCAATGATACTTTAAGCGTTTAAAAAGGAATCACTCTCATAACAATTCTACATTCATAACCATTCATTTAGTTAGGAACATTTGATTCATTTCATAACATCCTAATTATTTGACATAAAGCATCACATTTAGTTAGGAGCATTTGATTCATTTCAATCATAGCATCCTAATTATTTGGCATAAGCATGGATACATGAAACTGATTTTATAGATCATGTTCCTAAGAGGACAGTGCAGTAGAATCGGTGAATTCACAAGTCTTAACCCCCTAAGCAGTGGGGCAACAAGCTGAAGAGATCCAAGATAATTTGGCATCTCTGTATCAGGCGGGGAGCAGATCGAAGACATAGCTGATTTGGCTTTCACGTGTTTACATTGAATCAAATCCAAGATGATTTGGCGTCTCTGTAGCGGCAGAGAGCAGATCGAAGATAACAGATTTGGTGTCTCTGTAGCGGCGGAGAGCAGATCGAAGATAATAGATTTGGCGTCTCTGTAGCGATGGAGAGCAGATCGAAGATAACAGATTTGGCGTCTCTGTAGCAGTAGAGAGCAGGTCGAAGATAACAGATTTGGCGTCTCTGTAGCGGCGGAGAGCAGATCGAAGATAACAGATTTGGCGTCTCTGTAGCGGCGGAGAGCAGATCAAAGATAGCAGATTTGGCGTCTCTACAGCGGTGAAGAGCATGTCGAAGATAACAGATTTGGCGTCTCTGTAGCTGTAGAGAGCAGGTCAAAAATAATATATTTGGCGTCTCTGTAGCGGCGGAGAGCAGATCAAAGATAGCAGATTTGGCGTCTCTGTAGCGGCGGAGAGTAGATCGAAGGTAGCAGATTTGGCGTCTCTGTAGCAGCGGAGAGCAGATCAAAGATAGCAGATTTGGCGTCTCTGTAGCGGCGGAGAGCAGATCGAAGATAGTAGATTTGGCGTCTCTGTAGCGGCAAAGAGCAGATCGAAGATAACAGATTTGGCGTCTCTGTAGCGGCGGAGAGCAGATCGAAGATAGCAGATTTGGCGTCTCTGTAGCGGCGGAGAGCAGATCGAAGATAATAGATTTGGCGTCTCTGTAGCGGCGGAGAGCAGATCGAAGATAACAGATTTGGCGTCTCTGTAGTGGTGGAGAGCAAATCGAAGATGACAGATTTGGCGTCTCTGTATTGGCAGAGAGCAGATTGAAAATAACAGATCGGTGTTCCTGAGTTTTTAAGAAGCAAGTTGAAGATAGCAAATTTGACACTCCTGAAGACATCATAATACCTTTAGGGAATATGAGGAGCAAGATTTTGAAATTTAGCCAGACCGGGCAAATTTGGTCCTTTTTATAGTCTTTGCTCCATTCTCGTTACACGACAATGAGCAAAGAGGGGCAGCTGTAAGGCCCAAATTTTGCCCGGGGCCTAATAAAACCAAACCCAAATTAAACCTAGCCCATTACCCAGTTACAAGCCCAAACCCAATTTTGGCCCAACCTAATCCCATTACACTAGCCCAACCCGAACACACAAAAAAAAACTTTAGCCACCTAGTGCCACCCCTATTGTCTGCCACCAGCACACCTGCTCCACTTACACCTGCAAAAGCCAAAAGAAGAAAAAAAAACAAAAAGGGGCAGAAAAGAAGCAAGAAAACAAAGAAATAGACAATAGCAAATCCATTGTATTTCGGTTATAAAGCCTGAAATCCCGGATTTTTTGGAAAAAAACACGAATATGGAAATAAAAGAGAGGGAAAAGATGGTACTAAAAAAAAGAAAAAAGAGGGAGGAGATCCAAAAATTGTATCACACGCATATTTTTCAAAGAATCAAACAGAAAAAACACACCGAAGGTTGATATCTGATTTTATTCTCTTTATTTTTGTTTTTCTTTTTCTTGCTTCTTTAATATTTCTTTTACTTTTTTATACAAATCTAATTAAACAAATATACACAAAAAAACGCAAATAAAAGGAAAGAGGAGGGATTCTCACCAAATCCAGCCCCGTCGCCGCGTCGTCGGAGCCCTCCCCTCCGTTCGGCGTGGTTGAGTCAAAAAGGGGGGATCGATTGTATTTTGAAAAAAAAATGTTTGTAAATAAAGGGCATTTTCTTTTGAAAAAAGAAAAAAAACAAAGAAAAAAAAAGCTTCAAAGTTTTCAACTTTTGTTTTAAGTTCTTGTTCATTTTGCTTTTATTTTTTTACTCTTATTTTATATTTATATACATATGCGACAAAGGAAAAGAAAGAAAAAGACTCACCGGAGTCGTTTGGCCTTCTCGTTGTCGAAAGAGCCCCTCCCCGATGTTACAACCGTTCTAAGGAGAGGACAAAGTTTCTTTAAAACATTTTGGGCTAGGAGGGCTTGATCCTCAAATCCATCTGAAAATGGGTAAAAAATGGGCCTTTTCGCATTCTCCGGCCACCGTGGATGGTGGCGCTGTCGCCGGCGACCGACGGCCGCTACGGTGGTCTGGTGACCGAACCTTGGCCGGATGTTTAGAGGGTGAGAGAGTTGAGAGCCTTCTCTCTATTTTGAAAAATGAATGTAAGATGGTAGGGTGGTGTTTTAACTTTTTTTTTTTGTTTTTTTTTTTAAAAAAGAAGGTTTTTTTTATATTATAAAAGAGAAATAAAATATGGTTTTAATTAATAATAAAACAAAGTGGCATGGGGGAGTGGGATTAATTAATAATAAAACAAAATAGCATAGGGGAGTGGGATCAGCTTTTTTGCTTGAGACCATGCGCATGTTACCTTTAATTGGATAATTTGCGCAATTGGTCCCCTCCTTTGTACTAGCCTTCAATCGGGCCATATTTAAGTTTTTTATATTATTTTAAATTGGCCCTGTAGTCTGTGTGCTATTGCAATTTGCCCTCTTTGCGCAGTATTTTAAGATTTGGGGCATTTTCAATTTTAGACCTCGGACATTTATACGCAATTAATTTTAGCCCAAAATTCTGTTTCAATAATTTGTTTTACTTGTAAGTTATCTCTTGGATTTTGTTACTTCTCTCAATTAAGTTTCAGTTATTCTTTTTAGAATAAACATGTTTCTACATATTATTTTGATTTCATACTTTTGTGATTATTATTTTTTTCTTTTCTTTTTTCACGTGCATATCTGTTTATATGAAATACCTTTATATTATTATTACTATTATATGTATATATTTATATAATATTATTAATAGTTTATTTTTTACATTATTATGTATATATCATGTAAATATTTTAATATTATATTATGTATACATTATATATATATATATATATATCTTTTAATATTGTATTTTTATTGTTTTGTATATGCCCTAATACTATATCGTTTATATATTTTTTATTTCCCATATTATCTTACGTTTATATATATTTTAACTATATCATGTATATAATACTACTATATATCTATTTATGTAGTATTATTAATAGTTGTTTTTAATATTATGATTATTTCTAACATGTATATATTATGTATTTAACTTCAATATTATATATCGTATATTTCTAATACTATTACGTTATTACTACTATTATATTATTATTATATTTTTACCCATTACTCTTTAAATACACTTATTTTACCTTTTACTCTTCACTCACTATATATATTGTTTACTTATCTATATGTTCGCATACATATATATAATTTCACAAATCATTCCAAAATTATTACTTGTATTATTACTATTAATATTATTATTATCTTCACTGTACTATCATTCTTTAGTCTTACATAATGATTGTTTATTTATTACTAGTTCTTTTTAATCTCGAATATTTCCTAGCTTATTTGTTATTGTCTTTTTATTCGTTTTATTCATTTATTTGTTACCTCGAAATAAGATTTTTCGCAAATAAAGGCAATATTAGGTGTTTGGCAATTTGGGGAATCGTGTCCTATCGTGCTGGGTTGCAATTTCCCGTTTGTTCGAAACAATTGAATATTCCTTCGATGTTCCACTCATGTCTTTTAAAAAATTTCATTAAAACGAAAGAGATGTTCGATATTTAGCAATTCATGGAATCATGCCCTAACGTGTTGGGTTGCAATTTCTCGTTTGCTCAAAATAATCGAATGTCTCTTTAGAATTCCATTCATGTTTTCTAAAAAAAAACTTATAAAGGAAATGTTCGGTATTTAGCAGTTCGGGGAATAGTACCCTATCGTGTTGGGTTGCAATTTCCTATTTTCTCAAAATAATCGAATATCTCTTCGGAATTTCACTCATATCTTTCAAGGTGAGGCAATGGTCAATATTTGGAAATTCGAGGAATCGTGTCCTACTGAGTTGGGTATCGATTTTTCGTTGGACAAATAGTTGGGCATCCTTTTGTTATTTTCGAATTATAAATTTCCGAACGTCAAAACAAGAAGATTTTTGGCAAAGGACTCGGGTTATTCAAATGTTATTAACAAGAACCACATTTCAAAAACATTTTTAATTTTAGACAAAAGGACAGTATTTAATCGATTTGGTACCAATTTTGGGCGTAATGAGGGTGCTAATCCTTCCTCATACGTAACCGACTCCCGAGCCTATTTTCTCATATTTTCGTAGACCAAAATCATTGTTTTAGTAAACCAAAATGTTTTATTAAAACAACCCAAATTTCTAGGTGATCCGATCACACCTAAGCAAGAAAAGATTGGTGGCGACTCCATTTTCGCTTTCCAAAAAGTCGATCTATCATTTTTACTTCGAAATATAAAAAAAATGATTTCGACAGTAATCAAAACCATGTCCACCACCTAAATTGATCAAATAACATTAATCCTGTTATTTCCTTACTCACGAAATCTTTCATTCTTAGCTTCTAATTTCAAATTTTCACTAAATCTCAAAATTATAGAACCATGAGATTATAGATCAAATTCAAGCCATATATATAATACCATGTGCATTATCATAAACATGCACAATATGATCTCAATTTTTACATATATGATTATCACGTTATATATTCTCACCAGAAGATTTCATGCCAAATAGTAATATTATTATATAAGCCAATGCTTTAAACTATTCTACTTTTGACAAGAAAATTAATCATGCAAATTGCGTATAACTTATTTCGTTTTTAGTCAAAACCACTTCTAGTCCAAACTTTATAACATAGACTAAAAAATGAACAATCATATATAAACTCATTTAGCTTATGGTTATTTTAAAAAAGAAACAACCAATATTATTCATATTATATGATCATCTACAAAGTTTTGTTTTTAGTAAGGAATCACTTAAAAAATTTTCTCATAAATAACATTCAAACACTAGTTACTAATATCATGATTTGAATAAAAACAAATCATTCCATATCTTAAGTTTGTTGAGAAAGAAAGAATACTTTTGTAGTGAAAAATTTCACTCACAATTGGTATGGATTGAATTAGATTTCAATTCTCCAAACTTATTATCTGTTTATAATGCACCAATAGGTGTCTAAGTGACTTTTTAAAACGAATCACTTTTCAAGTTCCACTTTTTGATTTCAAGAAATTATTTCAACCTAACCTTTTGAAAGTAACTGCTGGAATTAAGAATACAACCTTTTGGTTTAGAAAGACTCTCCTGAATGGTCATAATGCTTTTATTAGATAGGAGGTTGTTCAAGTTTAAACAATGTCATTACCATTCAAAACAAAAGTATTGTTTTGATCCATTAATATGTCATTTCCTAACCATGCATTTTCATTCCATCTATCTTTTTTTTTTCTTGGATGATACATAAACTAACATTTGACTTTATAAAAAATTAATCCATGAGGCACTTATACTTTTTGCATAATATAATTAATTTCAATTAAACATAACCCTGAAATTCAATTCATGCAATGATAATAAACCAAAAATTTGACGTACCTCTTATTACTACAAAGATTTCTTCTAAATCAATAATTATATCACTGACCTCAATTGTAACACTCCGCCTATTGTACTCCTGGTTAGTGATTTGTGTGGGTGGATAGTTAGCTAGGTTAAGCCAATGAAAGACTGACTTGTGCCCTATCCGTCAGTAGTGTAATTGTAATGACTGATGTGTCACTATTGACAGACTATTTGGTTAAACTGGTTTGTCCATAATGTTTCGGTTGAAAGGTTCATTTTTTGGCGAAGTATAGATTTGTGGTCTTTATATTTTAGCATGATCATTATGGGATTGTGGACCTTATTGTTTTCTGTTTAAATATATGTGTTTACTGTTCAGTTTTAGTTAAGTCTTTGCTAAAAAACCAATTAGGAATTAACTAAATTTTTATGATTATTTTATTCTATGAGATACCAAGAATGATTATATGACTACATGAGAGTATAAGTTAGCTTTGCATGTTAACCACATGTTAGTTCTTGATTTATCTATTAATAAAAATTAATTTAATTAGAGATAAATAATAACACGTGATGGATTTTGGTTCGTCTAAAATTTCTCCCTCTACAACATGACCCTTGCTTGACTATTTTTTTTTAAGGAACCTTACCCATTTTCTAATTATGTAATATTATGTAATTTGTATCATTCAAAAATTAAGTATATAATATTATAATATCAACATTAAAAAATATGTTAAGTTCTTCGTATCTAATGCTTTAATTAAAAATATCAAATTAGATATTGAAAAATGGTGACTAAAGTTTTTAAATATCTGTTTGACATAAATTTAAATCTTATTATCTCTATCCCTCCCTTTATATTATATAAAAAAAATCGATTACAAAAACTTATTGAGCTTTCAATGACTAAAATTAAATCAATTGAGCTACTTTATTAATAAAAGCCATCATTGGCCAATTTTACCTTTCAAGGGATGATAACGTGACAAAACACTAACATTATGATACATACTATAATGATAGGACAAGTAACCTCAGTAAATATTTTAAAAATATTAAGAAAATTATTAAAATTAAAGAAATCTTTTGGTTAAAATTATTATAAAAATAAAATTTAAAAGATTATATGATATTTTTAATTACACTTCTTAAATGATTTTTTTTAATATTTACATTACATGAAATAAGTAATTTAAGATGTTGTTTGATAAATTAAAAAATTAAGGGCAATTTAATTTATAAAATTTATTTAATATATTAATTATAAGTAAAATATATAATTATACAGTTCGATAAATGTAAAATTTAAATTATGAAAATTTTTTATTTATATGTTTATCCTTCCTTTTTTTCTTAAAAAAATATTTCACATTACCTTAAAAATGACAAAATTTAAAGGTAAAATATTTAAAGAATATTATAATATATACAAATATTTAAAATATAATATAATATTAAAATAAAAGTGATAAATAAGTTATTATCTAATTATTTTTCATACCGTTTACTTAGAATGGGACTTAACCTTGCACCCAATTTGAAGATATACTAGTCTCGCATAACTTTTTGCTTTACATGCGCCTCCCTTAAATTTTAGTTTTTTCTATATTGCCCCCTAACTCTTTGACTCTTTACTTTCCCATCTCCATATCAAGTAAAACAAACAAATAAATAAATAATAAAACAAGGAATGAGCTCATTTTGTTCCAATGTTGGATCTTTATGAACTTATAGAGATAACAGAGGTTCAGCCATTGCTGATATCAGGAAGGAATTTGTAATCCAATGATAACCTGTTCAGTCATCATATATCTTTGATCAACAATATCTTATTCCTTCTCACTTCTCACATGATTTCCAGCTGCCACATTCTTCTGCAAACCCAGCAATCCTATATATATATATATATATATATATATAGTTTTACGATTTTTATAATTTTTCATATTTCTTAATGTGATATGTCATGTCATCATATTAATTTATGTGGCAAATCACATATCAACATGTCAGCGTTTCCATTTGCCATAGTGTCATCCATTATCAGTCAAAAATGGTTTTTGTTGATAGAGGAACTCAATAGATTAATTTTGATCACTGATGGTTCAATTGATTGTGAATGTTTCTTAAGGACTAAATTGTTTTCTTGATTTTCTAATAAGGGTTCTCTTTACCATTTTGCACTAGATTATTAGATATTAAATTAAAAATAGCATAAATTTTTTTTAAAAATAAAATAACATAAACAAGGGTAAAACAATATGAATGAAATTGAACAAAAATTAATATCTAAATTTGAAAACACATGAAGTATGCTAAAACTATATGCAAGCCCATCCTGCTCTATCCATGAGAATTTTTGTTTTTTTTTCAAGAAATGATTTCTATAATTATGATATTTTATTAATGAAAATTTAAATAAAAAAAGGGTAAATGTTGGAGACATGAGTACGGATGAAAGATTAGAATTCCAAAATATTTGGTTTTTCTTTTATATCCAACAACGTCATTATTTTTTATATTTTTTAAGTAAAAGATAATTTTAAATCAATACAAAATATATGGAATAAAAATGGAAATTGTACATGGTAATACTTACAAAATTTTAATTTTTTTTACTTTTTATAATAAATCATTTCATGAAATTCATTTACAATATAAATCTTACTTTTATATGATAAAGTTTCCCGGCATTAAAAATCCCATTTTACAAGCTTTGGAAAAAAGAAAAAAGAAAAAGTTACAAAGGCAGTCATAAAATATTTGATAAAAGAAAGTTATCTGAAGCTTTTAGATTTCTGTTTGGACTTTAGACAGTTTTGCAGGCCCATTTTTATGTCGTGTTTTCTTGTTTTCAGGCCTATTTATCAAGAAAACAAGGACCATTTCTCTTGCCACTTGGATTACATTTAAAATAAATAATAATTTTTATTTGAGTTATGACAATTAAAGCTGAAACATTTATGGTATTGGGGTAACTTATCTTTCATCACCAACAATTAATATTTATTTTTTCTTTTTTTTTCTCGAATAGTTTAATCAATTTTCTTTTAAAAAACAAAGAATAATTTTATCTTAATTTGCTATCTGAATGGTCTATTTCACATGATTTAAATTCTTATATTTTAATTTTTAATGTTTATACAATTAAAAACATTAGATAACGATTTTAAACCCCATATATTTGATTGCGTGACATTGTTATGATAATTTAACTTTTGTACGAGGTTCACATTGGTTCATATATAAAAATTATATTTTTAAAATATTAATTATTTCTTAACTAAAAAAACCCCAGAATTTGCATGTAATACGACCCAGTCTTCGAATCTTGACTTGTTTTTAAGTCCAAGTCAAGACTTTAAATAAAGTTTGATGACCTGACTATGTCCACGTCTCCGCCTTTTCCATTCTTTATTCTTTTGTTGGGCCATCTTCTCTTTATTGCTCCCTCTATGCTGTACACACTTTGCCTTTTATGTATGACTTAACTCTATTCATATAATTTATATACATCATTTTTTAAATAAATTGAAAACATTTTTATTCTTAAATATACATACACGTAACAAGTAATAATTACCATTGATATGATAAGAAGTATATTATATTCTAATAAAATAGATTTATTAGACAAATCTCAAAATAATTTACGCTCTAATAAGTATATTGTCATATAAAATCAATCAATTTAACTTTTTCTCAAAATTAGTACTTTGATTAATTTTTTATCCAATTGATTTAAATAACCATAACTAAAATATCAATTTATATAAGAATATCTTAAAGTGCAAATTTTGACATCTCATAAAGAAGCTTAACAATTACAATTATAATGATACATCTAATATATATATATATATGAAAGGAACCCATTTACACCAGTATAGAATTAAAATAATTTTATACACTTTGATATATTTTTACATGATTAATATTTTAAAGATTTAACCAATAAATTTATTAATATAATAATATATTTCATGTGTAAGGGCGTGAATAAGACAAAGATATAAAATTAGACGAGTAGAACTTAAATCACTTTGTTCCTTTCTTTCTTTATACGTACACATCTTTCTCTCTCTATATATATTACATACACATTGATTAAACTCGATCATACCATTTAATTTTGTTTTAACTTCTTCTGCTACTCTCTCTGTGCTTTGGTTAATGGCCAATATCCACTTCCCTTTCCTATCACTGTTGTTAATACAATGTTTCATAATTGGCTTTTCAACCACTGCAACCGATCAGTCGGCGCTTCTTCAATTCAAAGCACAAATCGTGGATCCTCGCAATGCTTTGGGTAACGAGTGGACCAGTACTTGGATGTCTGTCTGCAACTGGACCGGTGTCTCTTGCGGTCACCATCATCGAAGAATCACTGCGTTGAATCTTTCGAACATGGGCATCAAAGGAACTATTGGTCCACAGTTGGGAAATCTTTCCTTCCTGGTCTCGCTGAACTTGAGCGGCAACAATTTCCATGGCGAGTTGCCGCGAGAGCTGGCCAGTTTGCGTCGCTTGAAACTTGTTGATTTGAGTGACAATGCTTTGAGCGGAGAGATTCCGGCATGGTTTGGGAATTTAACAGCACTTCAACAATTATATCTGGGTGGAAATCGTTTCCAAGGTTACTATCATTCATTCTTCACTTTATTTTCTTTTCTTCTACCTTTTGTTATTTGCTATCATTTTCATTGATTTAATCCCTACGTACGGCCACAATATTGTTGAATTATTAAATAATAATCACTCAATTATTTCACATAATTTTATGTCATTTAAGTGCCAAGTACAAAATTCTAATAGCTATTCTAAACAAATATTAGTACTTATGTTAAAAGTCAAGTAAATGTTGTATATTATTATAATTTATATTTTACTGATTATAATTTATAGAGGTGTTCATGGGCCGGGTTCAGGCCGGGCTCAACTAAAAAATCACGTTCATTTATTGAGCCTGGGCCAAGCTTATATTTTTGTCTAAACCCTCTCACATTTTGGCAGACCTTCAGGCCGGGTCGAGTAAAGTAGCCCGGCCCATGAGCACCTATATTTACATATAACAATATGATATATTAATAAATTAATTTCATGTCATTATAAATGTTATTTAGAATAAATTTTTGGTTTTAATTTTAAATTTATAATCATTTAAATTAGATTGACCAATGGTAGATACATGCGATACTTTCTATAAAATTAGGTATATAAAATCATGTGTATCATTTTAAATGTTGTGTATATATTATCTTTATTATTTTAATTTCTTATATTATGTTTAATTTCATAATTAATTTGTTGTTTTATTTTTATATATGTTTAATTAAATTCAATATTTTACTTTCAAGCAAATTTATTAAATATTTTTTTTAAATTAAGATATCATTCATATCGATTTATGGTCCATGGAAATTAATTCTTTTGAAATTCATGATTGTCGTTTTTAACAATATTATCTTCAATGTTCAAACTTGAGTTTTCTCTTAAGAATACAATGTGTCGTACCATTACCTTCAACTTATAAATGAATTCAAGCATTAATTTACGATTTAGAAACATCGTGATTCCTATTTTCATTTTAAAAAATTGAATCGATCAAATAATTTATAACTGATATAGAATTTTTATTGATGTTACAAGCAAGATTGACAATAACTGATTCATATAAATCATTAAAATCTCTTCAAAATTAATGTATAGGTGAAATCCCGTGGGAAATTGGTAAGCTTGCTGCTTTGGAGAAATTTGGAGTGCAAAATATGAGCTTGGTTGGCCAACTCCCATCTTCTATTTTCAACATTTCATCTTTGAAGGAGATCAGGGTTTACAATAATAGTATATCTGGTTACATTCCAAGTGATATGTGTGACCATCTTCACCACCTTCAAGTGTTTGAGATATCAATCAACAAATTTTTTGGCCACATTCCCTCAAACATCGGTGAATGCAAAAATCTTCGAAGTCTATCATTGTCTCTTAATCAACTCAATGGATTTATTCCTTCAAGTATTGGGAATTTAACCAACCTCAAGGTTTTATATTTGGATGGAAACTCTTTACATGGTAAGCTACAGTGCTTTAACATTTTTTTTTGCTTATTAAAAAATATTGAATTGGTTGAACTGAAAATTAATAATTTTCTTATTTAAAATTATATAAAAAAATTGAATTTTTGTTGAACAGACTTAAAATCAACTCAAACAGAGTATTAAAATGAATAAACCTATTTTTTTTCCAAAAATAACCAATAAACCTACATTTATTTTTTTTTATTTTTGGAAAAAAAAACGTATTGTTTGGCAGGTGAAATCCCATGGGAGATGGGGAATCTTAGGAAAATGGAGATTTTTGTTGCAAAAGGCATGAGCCTAAGCGGGCGGATTCCACCACCTATCTTCAATATTTCTTCTTTGAAACAAATTAATCTCCATGACAATTTTCTATCAGGTATTTCCCTCATAATTTATATATATTGTTTAATTTAGAGTATATATTACCAAGTATAAATGTTTATTTGAATATTCAATTTTATATTCGAAATTCAAAAGTATTTTAATGAAAAATAAAAAGATTTAGAAGTATTCATAGTTTTAATTTGGGATTTTACTTACATAACTGTATTGAAGTTGTTTTAAAAATTACACCCATACATTTATATTTATTTAGAAATTCACTTTTACCACCAAAACAAAAAGAGAAAAAAATGCACGTTTTTTCTTGTGAAATAATTGGAACATACCTGTTTTTTTTTCCAGGTAAATTACCGCAGATGGGGTTTGTTCCAAATCTAGAGGAAATATACCTAATGAACAATAATCTAAGTGGGAATATTCCAAGCTCAATTTCAAATGCTTCTAGGCTTAGAGTTTTAAGCTTGAATGGGAACTCTTTCTCTGGCCTTATCCCACATTCCCTTGCCAATCTAAATTTGCTTCAAGTTTTGTGCTTTTCTTCCAACCACTTGACCATGGAATCTCAAAGTCCGACCTTTCTTTCTTCCCTGTCAAACTGTAAGAAGCTCAGAGTCCTAGACATAGCCTCAAATCCACTGAATGCCCTTCTTCCCGCTTCTATCTTTAATCTCTCAGCGTCACTCGAAACTCTACGCGCCCATGATTGCAATTTCAAAGGCACGATTCCAATGGAGATAGATGGTTTAAGCAACATTATACGCTTGGACCTATCCCAGAATGAATTGAGTGGATCTATTCCGACAACAATAGGACGGCTACAAAAAGTCCAAGGTTTGTTTCTGAGTGGCAATATGTTGAATGGATCCATTCCATATGATGTTTGTCGTTTGGAGAAACTAAGTACTTTGTCATTGAGTGGTAACATGCTTCAAGGTTCACTCCCCACTTGTTGGGCTCTCTAACTTCTTTGAGATCCCTAAACCTGTCTTCCAACAAATTGCATTCCACAATACCCTCCACCTTTTGGAGCCTTGATTATATCTTGCAAGTAGATTTCTCCTCAAATTATCTGAGTGGAACACTTCCACCGGATATCGGAAACTTGAAAGTACTAACGTATTTGAATTTGTCGAGAAATCAGTTTTCGAGCAACATTCCAACAAGAACCGGGGATCTAGATGACTTACAAACCTTGTCTCTATATAGGAATAGATTGCAAGGTCCCATTCCCGAATCATTTGGTGGCTTGACAAGTTTGGTAACCTTGGATTTATCGAACAACAATCTCTCCGGGATCATTCCCAAGTCTTTGGAAAGACTTTCCTATCTCAATCACTTTGATGTGTCTTTCAATAGATTGGGAGGAGAGATCCCCACTGAAGGGTGTTTCAGAAACCTTACGAGTAAATCATTCGAGAAGAATTATGCACTATGTGGTTCACCTAAATTCCAAGTCCCTCCTTGCAAAAATTGCACCCATCGACCCCATCGACCATTCAAGGCACGCCTTATACATGTTTTGACACATGGTTTACCGATTATTGCTCCTATTACATGGATAATTGCTTTGATCATCTTGTGTCTGAAAAGGACCACTAGTCTTTCAACCAGAGAAAATTTGTCGGAAATATTGAGAACCAATCAGCACAATAGACTTGTACAAGCTACGGACAGATTCAGCGATGCCAATTTGCTTGGTTCGGGAAGTTTCGGCTCTGTGTACAAAGGAAAACTTTCGGATGGTACGAATGTTGCAATAAAAGTTTTCAATTTGCAGGTAGAAAGAGCATTTAGGAGTTTCGATGCCGAGTTTGAAGTGATGAAAAATATACTTCACCGCAATCTTGTCAACATCATCAGTTATTGCTCTTGTAGTGATTTCAAAGCCTTGGTGCTTGAATTCATGCCTAATGGGAACCTTGAGAAATGGTTGTATTCGGACCATTATTCCTTGGATATCCTACAGAGAATCAACATAATGATAGATGTTGCATCAGCATTAGAGTATCTCCATTCGGGACATCCAAGTACTATAATCCATTGTGACCTAAAGCCAAGTAACATCCTACTAGATGACGATATGGTCGCACATGTGGGAGATTTTGGCATTGCCAAACTGTTGGGAGAAGAAAACTCCATGAAACAAACCATGACACTTGCTACTATTGGGTATATGGCACCAGGTGATGAGTTCATTCTCTTATTTTGCCCTAGCATGCACCTTATTTATGATTTTTAATGATTCAGTGTTTATATTTTTGATGCAGAATATGGATTAGCAGGAATTATTTCCATAAAAAGTGATGTCTATAGTTATGGTATCTTATTAATGGAAACTTTCACAAGAAAGAAACCCACAAATGAAATGTTCATCGGAGAAACGAATTTGAAACATTGGGTTAAAGAGTCACTACCTAACGGAACAATTGATATTGCCGATTCCAGTTTGCTACTAAATGAGGGTGAAAATTCTACGGCTAAAGCAAATTGTATATCATCAATCTTGAACTTAGCTTTGGAATGTTCAGCTCAGTCACCTGAAGAAAGAAAAGATATGAAGGATGTTGTTTACAAGCTTAAGAGAATCAGAATGAAGTATCTAAAAGAAGTTCAGCAAGCCTAAGATGATATGTAATGAAGTTGCTTATTGTTATCAATACATAGTTTATTAAGCCTTCATAGGAGATTTACATTTCTTTTCTGTAGATTCAAGGCTACAACTATGTGTGCAAGTTTGATGAGTTTTCTTGTCTTGTGTGATTATGGTTTGAAATTGATATACTATTAAATAAAAACTTGAAGACTGCAATGTGTTGTATAAGTATAGATAACATTTCATTCAAAGAAGTCTTTAATCGAACACTAATTCACACAAAAAAGCTACCACAGGAACATGCAATTGCTATTAGAAACATGGAGAGATTGCAACAAAACTTTGTAAGTTGAAACACTTTAGGTTAAATTACCACCACTTGTCTGCCATAAATTGATGATATCAGTGGCTTGGTTGAGAAGGTGAATCCTTTGCATATGAGATATCCATGGCTTGCTTTCAAGCAAAACCTTGAGCTCTTCCCAAGCATCTTTTCTTGGCCAAAAGTAATATGGACTCAAAGGGATTGAACCATGGCCTGGTATCACTTGATCAAGAGCCATCCCTATATCTTTTTCCATCCATATGAACTTCAATACTACCCTTGCCTTCTCTAATGGCTTCACCACCACTCCAAGCTTCTACATAATCAAAAAAAAAAAAACACAGGAAACCCATGAATCTAAGTTCAAAATCAAGCCCTTTTTCTAGGCTTCACAAGAAAACAAAAAAACTCCAAGAAACTAGATTCGAAATTAAGGCCTGTTTTCTGGGTTTCATAAGACAATGAACCAAAAAAAGAAAAACAAAGTTCTAAATTTGGCTGGCTTTTTCTATAGCAGAAAATAAATCAAATTAAACCCATTTTTTTGTTGGAAAAAGATCCAGAGCCTACCTCTTTACCAGAAGAAGATTCAGAGGGGGAATCATCCAGTGGCAGTTCATCTGAAAGAGCAGGAGATTTTGCTTTGACTTGTAAAGAGATTATCGGTTTAGCAAAACTGAAGGTTTTAGGGGAAGCAATGAGAGATTTAAAAGGGAAAGAGTCAGGGTTTTGAGAAGGGAATGAAATTTTGGGTTTAAAGCAAGGGTTTAGATTAGGGTGGAGACATGTTACCACCATTTTTTTTTTTTTGGGATGACTTTAGACAGGAATGAATTCTCAAATTTGCATTTGTTTCTATGTTTTCAGGTACAGTACGTAATGTGTACGGAATGGGCCGGTTTGCCGGGCGCTGATATAAAATCCGGTCTGGGAATTCCTTTGAAATGGTAATAATGTCCAAAACTCGGACCGAGTTGCAACCTTTTAAAATTTTTGTTTAAACTTAATTTTCCCGATTTATTTGATGGATAATTTAATATTAAGGTTACGTTTGGTTCGCTGTATTGGATTAGCGGTGTATTGGGTTGGATTAGAGGTGTAATGGAATAGAGGTGTAATAGCAAATCAACTGTTTAGTTGAATGTAATGGAATAGAGGCGTAATAGTAAAACTGTGTTTGGTTGAATGTAATAGAGGTGTAATAGCATAATGGAGAAAACTAAAATGACCAGAATACCCTTAGCATAAATTTGTTTTGGTAAATGATTATTGTTATTGTTATTTAAATTTTAATAAGATTATTTATTATCAAAAATAAATAATTTAATCATATTTAAACATAATTATTATTTAATATATTTTAATTAAAATATATAATTTAATAAAATTCTTAATAATTAGCAGAAATTTGTTTTGGTAAATTATTTTATTTAAATTTTAATAAGATTAATATCAATAATAAATAATTTAATCATATTTAAACATAATTATTATAAATATATTTTAATTAAAATATATAACTTAATAAAATTCTTAATAATTAATATTCTTATATGAATTTACTCAAACCATATTATTAAATATGATACTGTAAAATATAAAATAACATAATTATTATTAAATATAATATAATTAAAATATATTATTTAATAAAATTCTTAATAATTAATATTCTTATATGAATTTACTCAAATCATAATATATGATTATAACTAATATGATTTAATTAAATATATGATTTAATAAAATTTAAAATTATTATAACTAATATGATTATAGTTTATGAATTTGTATAATTTAAAATAATAATTATTACATATAATTTAATAATAATATATAATTTCATAAAATTCTTGATAATAAAATTTTCTTATATGAATTTATACAATTTAAAATAATTAATATTAATATAATTATATAGTGATATATAATTTCATAAAATTCTTAATAATAAAATGTTCTTATATGAAATTTACTAAAATCAATATATAACTTGAGAATTATATTATGCATAAACATAATTAACTTATATTAAGAAAAGGTTAGATGAAAATGAAATTGTACATTAAAATCCATATGTTATATAGTTTTACAACATCAAAAAGTTTGAACATTGATATTTAATGGTAAGAAAGAAATCTCCTAACCCATTCCAATCGGGCAACTGAAGGTAAACTAAAGAAAACGATCATTTGAGTTGGATGGTCGGGAATTTTACTCAATGCATCATATCGTTGATCGTCGGTTAAACCTTCAATTGACCATAAGGCTGAATATAAATTTGAAGCTCTCTCTTCCATATGTTGTTCTGACTTCTGCTGAACTACCACCTCGGAGGCAAAACTCCTACTGATTTGATCGCCAACGGCCTGGATTTTCTCCCCGAACAAAGTGACAGCCTCATTAAATGAAGAAAACATATTATCACGAGCATCAGATTTCTTCTTTCTCTTGTTTGAAGATGAGGAACCCCCTTGGTCTCGATCTCCTCGTGGATCCGTACCAGAAACATCCATGTCATCTAAAGAGACGTCAGCTTCGCAGTCATAGAATGTGTTTCTCTCTTCATTCAGATCTGTAGTACGTTCATCATCAGCGTGTATTTCTTCAAGAACATCAGCAGCTGTTTGAGCATCTCTCCCAGTTGCTTGATCTCTTGCGTATATGGTAGTAAGCTGGTCATAGTAAGGGAAAGTACGAAATCTGAATTGGGCGGCTTCTTTGTGACTCTAAAAAAATGAGGAAATCATATTAGTCGTAAGTTTGGTAAAAATAATATAATAAAGACTTGAAATAATCTTACCTTTAAATAGGACTCCCAAACCGCATCTTCAGCAACAACGAGCTGCCTATGCTCGTCCCAACCAAAACCGCTATTGTTTTGGCCATTAAGCATGTCGTAGACGATTGACCACTCCCTTTTAAGTAACCTAATCCTTGATTCAATATTAGGTTTCGCCTTCAACATTGCATTTGGTAAAACCGTTTGTAGCTTTCTTTCCAACTCGTTCAAATAATCGGCTTTGAACCCGGTATCAGCATTAAATGTTCCAACATTGTGCAGGTCCACCATGCTGGAAACTAATGCTGCATCTTCCTCGGGAACCCATTTTCTTTTGCTTCCTCGAGAAGCTTGAGCATTTGATTTTGGAACACCTGACATAATGATCTTAAGAACAAAAAAAAATAAATTATATTAATTACTATTTTAATATCATGATTCAAAAGGTCAACACTTTATAAAATCTAGTAATTAAGTTGAATATCATGAATCAAAAGTTCCATAGCACAAAAATTTAAAATTATAACACAAGCTGAATTAGAAGAAATTATATTATAATTTCTGTATTTTAGTACAATACAAAAATAAATACAAAAGTTTCACAAAAGTTTCACAAACTAATTTCTAGATGCTTGCCATTCATCGAACATTTGGTTGGCTAGTTCCATCCTCCAAGTAGCCCAAGCATCCGATGGATGAATATTTGTGATATTCGGTTCATCGTCATCCACCACATTAATTGTAGGTAATCCTTCTCCCACCTCCGCTTCAATGGGATCACTACTCATATGGGTTCGAATAAAATTATGGAGCAAACAACATGCAATAATAATTCTATTGTGCACCCTTACAGGATAGAACGATGGACTCCTAAGTATTCCCCATCTAAGTTTTAATAAGCCAAAGCATCTTTCAATGACATTACGTGCTGAGGCATGTTTCATATTAAAAAACTCTTGCGGAGAACTTGGCTGATAACCCTGACGCCACTCGTTCAAATGATATCGTTGTCCTCTAAATGGTGCAAGAAATCCCTCACAATTTGTGTATCCAGCATCAACTAGATAATAACAACCTATAGGATAAGTTTCATATTAAAAAATGATTAATTCAGCACACAAAGTGTGATCTTAATGAATAAATCAAAGTCCTATAACTATACACTTTACCATGAGGAACTTTTAATCCATGTCTTCTACTAATGGCATCTCGAAGAACTCGTCCATCAGCAACTGAACCTTCCCAACCAGGAAGAACATAAACAAATTGCATCTCAGGTGTACAAACACCTAGCATATTTGTTGCTATGTCACCTTTTCGCGTCCGATATCTAGGTTTATCAACTGTTGGAACCCTAATCTTGATGTGGGTTCCATCAAGAGCACCTAAGCAATTCTATATCACATGATATAAAACCTTGAGTTAGAATACTAATTTAAATCTAAATCAAGTAAATGTTGTTGAAGCTATATATAAAACTTAGTCCTATACCTTAAACCATTTCCACCTTGTGTCAGAAGAATCGGCTGTAATTGGCTCCGGGTTTTTAAATAACATATCTTGCAAGCGTATGACAGCATTTAAAACACTATGAAATGCTCTGCTAACAGTTTCCCCGGACCTTCTAAAGTGATGCTTGATAACTCGATTTTTCAGGTGATGGGAGATGATATGTAAAAACATTGCTACTTGCTCGTCAACAAGCATGAACCTTGTCGACTTCAATCCCCCTATCGATTCTAACATCTCACATAATTTAAAAAAGGCAGCTCTATTCATCCTAACTTGTTCAATACAGGTCTCGTCACTAGCATATACAAGCCTATTCACATAATCCCGTTTTGCATAAAAATCTACGGTATAGGACCTAATCCTTGGTCTATGTAGGCTAAGGCTGGCACCCATTCTAAATAAGAACCAAACCGCGATTCTACAGATTTCCAACCATATTGTCACAGCAATACTAATTCTTTTACGCCTCACACTTTGTGCAATTAAAGGCAGACGAGCCATTACTGCAACATTTTAAAATTAGAACACACTATCAAAGAATTGAAGTTGCAATTACACATTATCGAATAAAAATAAACAGCACAAATTTAGAACACACGAAGCAAAAAATTAGACGACTAAATGATATCGTTGCAACTATAATTTCATTTCTTTATCAATCACCCAAATAATAATGAAAGAGTATATTTAATTACTGATGATTAGTTTAATTAAGGTTTTATAACTTTTATAACATTTTAAATGGTAATTTCATTTTGTAAAAATATAATTAACTTTGAAGAGGACTTATTTTTTACAAGAATTGTTACTTAGCTGTCTAGTATCAAGTTTAAAATACATGTTTAGCATTTTTTCATCAAAAAATTATTATTATTAAAATTTCAGAATTCTATAGAATTTATTAATTTAACAGCCAAATTTGACTTTTTAAGTAAAATTTGTATAATTTTATTTATCATAATATATATACGTTAATTTTAAAAACTTCCTTACACTTTCACAATTATAATTTATGTATTATAGGGAAATCATATTATGAATGAGGAATATTTTATGTATAATGTAATTGACTTAAAATCTAAGATAGAATTAGACAATATATTATGTGCATAAAAGGTTAATTATAATCCATGAGCATTTAATTTCTTCAAAAACTTATATTAAATTTTAATATATTATGTATAATTGAGGTAAAATTAATTTTGTTTAATAATGAAATTGAAGTTTTAAAACTAGATAATAACATTTTAAATGGTAATATAATTTCATAAAAAATATATAACTTTTATCTCATTTACATGTACAAATTTATCTCATAAAAGATGTGTAGGCATAATGCTCTTTAAACAAAATGTTACCTAATAGTAAAAACATATAACTTGGCTGATAAATTCAAAAAGAACAATGGTCATGCAGCAATAACCATAACCATACAAACAAAAGCTTTAATGAGCATTACAAACATACAAACAAAACCATATTCATTTGGGAAACAACAAAACCTACTACATCAATACTAACCTGTAATGCTCAAATCTGGGACGACTGCGATGTGGAAGTGTTGGAAAAATGTTACCTGTAATGAGAAAAGTGCTCGGATCAACCTTTTTTTTTTGGGGAAAATATTTATGCCATAAACCAGAAAAAAAAAAAGAACACCTTAAACAACTTAACCCAACTTTTAGGGGACAATAACAAAATCTAAATCGAAAAAGCCAACCAAAACAAAGAATCAGTGCACAAACCAACCAAACAATGCAGCAGCAAAACAGAACAATCCACTATTGTACAGAAAAAACAAAGCAAAATCTGCAAACAGTTTCCTGTTTATTCTTTCTCCAACTCATAGCAAAGAATAACAAAAAATGGAAAGGGAGTGTCTTTTGTAAGCTTTCTTAATTTAAATGAAGTCCGCAAGGCAAAATTTCAATGTATATATGTATATAATATGGTATTAAAAAAACATGAATACACAAATGTACCACAATCCATATAACAGAAATTATTTAAATGTTCAAATTTGTATACCTATAATACCTTAAAACACGAATATGACACGAAATCAATACGAATATGCAGATTGCCAAGCATAAAGTATACTATCCTGTTGTCTACCTAAAGACCCATGTCTCTCAATCTACACCGAAAAGAAAATATAAATATATATTTCTTCTCAATTCATCTCCTTAAATAGTCCTTCAAATAAGGAAGAGCAGATCTCCTTTGAAACCCAAATAAGAGTGAAACCATGTTGGACTCTGTGGAAGCAAACAACTTTGAGGCATTGCCACTTCTGTCATTGAATCATGTCTCATTGTTGTGTAGATCAGTCTGGGATTCAGTGCGGTTCTATGAAGATGTTTTCGGCTTTGTTTCCATCAAACGCCCTTCTTCTTTCAAGTTCAATGGAGCTTGGTAACCTTACTGCTCTACCCTTGTTTAGTAAAATCCAGTGTTGAATGAAACAGGATACTAACTGAACAACTGATGCAGGTTGTATAATTATGGCATTGGGATACACTTAATTGAGAATCCATCAATCGATGATTTCGACACTATCGTTGAACCTCGACCGATTAATCCAAAGGATAATCACATATCCTTCCAGGTATAGCAAAATGAAACCAAGTTGAATCTTTCAGAAACCAAGCAGCACTAACAAGTTTCTGTTTGAAATAGCAGTGTACTGATGTTGGCCTTGTCATGAGGAGGCTGCAAGACATGGGAATGAAGTAAGTTACGGCGGTGGTCGAAGACCAAGGGAACAGGGTTGATCAGGTATTCTTTCATGATCCAGATGGTTACATGGTTGAGCTCTGCAACTGTGAGAACATTCCTATCATTCCTCTTTCTTCATGCTCATTCAAGCAAAGGCTAAGCAGTTTCTACAAGTCTGCACCGGCTAAATGCGGATTCATGGAAAACGCCATGATGGAGAGTTTAAGCATGGAAATGTTGAACATTTCATTTTGAATCAGCACAAGGAAAAGAAAAACTGTGAGCAACTTTCATTTTTCTTTTTCCCTTCCTTACAGAAACCTAACATGATTGCCGTATACGTAATCACATTCGGCATCACCCCGTCTTTCAACATCTTCTTCAGAAATCCAACAACCTTCCCAACACTACCTTCCTTCGAAAACCCATCAATAAGGACAGTGTAGCTCACAGTATCAGGGTTTATTCCTCTTTCAACCATCTGTCTATATTTTCTCAAAGCCTCCATTAAACACCCATTTCTAAATTAGCCTAAAATCCAACAGCTATAAAGAATAGCATCCAAAGCCAGCCCTTCCTTTTTCATACTATAAACCAACTCACAACCCTCATCAAATTTACCCAACAGATTAAAACTGCTTAAAAGAGCTGTATAAGTAACAACATTAGGCTTTAAAGCTCCTGAATTCATACAATTTTTGAAAAACCGAACTGCAACTTCAGGTTTCCCAATCTTACAAAAACCAACAATCACTGAACTACAAACAAAATTATCAAAAGGGTATCTAACATTATCACCTGTCATCAACTCCAACACCTCAATTGCTCTATCCATATTCCCTTGAGATACAAAACCATGAATCAACGAGCAAAAAGTAAAAGAAGAAGGCAATGTACCAGAATCACTCAAGCAATCCTTTAACAACAAAAGACCCTTCTCTGGGTTGTTTCGGATGACAACAAAAAGAAATCAAACCCGTTAAAACCAAACCTGTTCTAACACTAAATTCACATTTTTTATCATCACTCATAAACATATATGAATAGAAAGTAAAGCAAAAATTAACAAAAAGATTCAATCAAACGCAGCATAAAATCCAGTAGGAAAAAAGAGAAAAGAAACTGTAAAAATAAAAATAAAACCCAGTAACATCAAAGCTATCCCAACACTAAATTCACTGTGTTCATAATCACATAAGCAAAATTAACAAAAAAAACAATGAAACAGAGAAGAAAGAAAAAAACGGAGGAAAAAAAAAGCCAAAGGACTGAATGAAACGGGAGAATCCTTGATTGAGAGGATCAAAGAAGGGAAATTAGTGGTAGATCCTTCGATGTAATTCAATCCAGATGAAGAGAAATGACGGCGAAAATGATTAGGGAGAGGGTCGGGTAGGGAGGGAGGGTAAAACAGGGAGATGGGGAGGGAGGCCGGAAGTAATAGCTAATACACCGAAAAGGGAAGGGATTGGAAAACACGGGAATTTGGGGATTAGGGGCGTAACCGATTATGCGCGTAATACCTATTACAGCGAACCAAACGCCGGAATAGGGGCGTAATGTAATACGCACGTAATCGGGGCGTAATGGATTGGGTATTACGGCGAACCAAACAAGGTGTAAAAATTAAATGAATTCTTTCAATACTAATATTTATATATTTTTATTATTAAAATAAAATAAAAAATTTTAATTATTATATAGTAATTTAGACTAAGTTGAGCCAGCCCAAATATTCCAATGCTCTGGTCCGAACAGCCGGGCTTAGGATTTAGTATAAGACCCATTTATATTTGAAGAGACATTTTTTTTCGTTTTTAATCTTTATTTATTTCAAATTTAATTAATAAAATAGGGGGAATTTTAGAATATATATATATTAGAATGTGATAAATATTTGAAATAGTTGCAAATTAATTTGCATTTCCGTACAACGCCCATGTCGATTTTATCAAGTTTATAATATTTTTATAATACTAGTTTTTGTTTAAAATTTTGAATGAATTTCTTCAATGTAATTACAAAATATTTTTAAAAATATTTAATTAATTTAGAATAAATTATATTAATTGCATTTAATTTTAAAAATAATTAATATTAAAATAAAAAAAATCTTCTTTGTTTTAATATTGATATTAATATATTATAATTTAAATAATATTATTAATAACTTATTACAAAATTAATTTGTTTTTATGTTAAAATTGTAAGTATTCGATTCTTTTGTAATTTTATATCTATCTTTGTTTCACTTTAATCAATGAATGCAATTAACTCTTATTATATTTAAAAAATATAAAGCTAATTTAATAAATTTTATTAATATGTCTTTTTTAAATTGCGTTTTAAGCTTATTAATTTTAATATTATAATATTAAAAGTTAATTCAATTTAGTAAAAGAAATATTAAAATAAAGATATAATTTATTTAAAATCAACTTTATATTTAACATATAAAAATTATAAAAAAAATTAAACAAAAGCACGAAATAACTTTAAAAAATTAAAAGCTAAGAAGTAAAAAAGTAATTTACTCAAATTATAAATAAGTGCTTCAAATAGAGAATGTGATGTGTCAAAAAATTATAATGTGACCATGACTTATTATTTATGTTTTTGTTACTTCATATTGCTATATTTTATATTTAATTTTTTAAAAAAGGGAGAGATAAGGATCTGCTAGAAAATGCATACTTACTACGCTTCACAAAATTGGGTTAAATTTTTAATCATGATCTGTATAAAAGATATAATGATTGAATTATTAAATAAATGCATTCATAATTTAAATATCAAATTACATTTTAGTATAATCATAATCTTTTTTATGTTCGTTTTATAGTTAATGAAGATTAATTCTTTCGATTTCGTGTTCTTTCCTTTAGAATGCAATGTTTGTTATTATTACATTGAACAATTGTTGGTAAATAGGAAAATCAATAATGAGAAACTCAACATTAATACTATGACAAGATCAAGCTAACCAATCACCCTAAATCCTAATGAGATTATAGAAAGTGATTGTATGTATGTTAATGAAATGATTAAAGAGGATTTGGAGAATATTCCTTCGATGACTCTCGTTCAGAAGATAAAAGAAGTAAGTAGGCATCTCCATGTAGTCAAATTCCAGCATATGTCAAGAGAAGTAAATATGATGGTTGATTGGTTTGCTTGATCTTGTCCTTGTATTGATGTTGAGCTTGTCATTATTGATTTTCCTATTTTTTATGTTAAAAGATTGCTATTATAAGACAAATTAGGCAATCTTCACATAAGGATAAGTTGATTTAAGGCATCTGAATGCCTTATTTTATTATAAAAAAAAATTGAACGAGGACATAACATAAATATTTTTTTTCTAAATTAATCACTATGGTAAATATGTAAAAATATGTTATGAATTAAGATATATAAAAATTATTTGGTATATTGTTGATGAAGTTTTTAGATTCTACAAGTAGGGTGAAAGGGCTGACAAGTGTGCTATAAGAATATAGTAAAATATTTAAAAAATAGGGTTAAATACAAAATTGGTCCCCGAACTTGTCCACTTCTTTTAGGTTGGTACTTATGGTTTTTTTTTTGTCTCAAATTGGTACCTAAACTTTTTTCCGTCAACTATATTGATACTCGAGCCTACCATCGTGTTTTTTTTGTTGACATAGTAGCGTTTGCCACTCATGCAGCGCACATGTCATCCTCTTTGTACCTCTTTTTCTTTTTCTTTTTCCCTCATTTTCTTTCTTTTTTCTTTTCTTCCCTTTTTCTTTTTCTTTTTCCTTGGCTGCCACACTGTCTTCTTCATCTCCCATTCCTCTTTTCTTCATCACGATTCCATTAAATTAAAAACACAAAAATAATTTTTAAGTTTTCAGTTCTGTGTCGAAATTATGTTTTGTGAGTTCTTGTTTAAGTTTTGTACAGTGAACTTCATATAATCCTCTTGATTGTTTTGTTGGTTCTGGTTGTCGTAATCAGCTTTGAATATTGACTCGCCATCTTCTGATGGTGAATACTCGAAGGGGCTAGTTGTGCTCTTAGACTTCTTATTTGCTCTTAAAAATCAACTTATGTCTATATCTTAAACAGAACCAACTCTTACTTCATCACATGTCCTCAATCATATTCCATGAGAAGTAGCTTTTAGCTTACTATCCAATGCAGTTTTATTTAGATGAACAGAAGTCAACTCTTGCTGCAATTAATTTAATCATAATGGAATTGCCCCTTTGTTCATTGGATCTATAGGATTTTTGGAGTTTTCAATTTTTTTGTATTCCTTTTCTAAGTTTTTGCTCTCTTTTTGGGTTTTAAATTTCTTATTTTCAAATGATTTTAAATTCTACCAAGTTCTTCTAGGGTATTTGAGGGAAGGTAATGGCATTGCATGATATGAGTCGAAATAGAGGCCATAGTTGACTGAATGAGAACAAGTCGCCCCACTTGAAAGAGCATGTTTGCTTTCCAAGAACACAATTTTGATCACACTTTGTCAACGATGAACTTATATTTGAACTTCGTTACTGTAACACCTCCCACCCGCATCCGTCATCGGAACAAGGTACGAGGCATTACCGGAGCTTATCGAATCATTATTAATTAGGGGAAAAAGTAAAACAAAGTAAACATGTAGTATTTGATAAATTCATATAACATGGTAATTAGCTTACCGCTTCTCTATATTCAACATAATTATGCAAAGCATAATTATTCGAATTGATCATGAGCCCTAATACATATTCTTATCACATTGTTAGTCATGTAATTCATATAAATATCAAGAAACATAAATGGGTTCAACTTTCATTAAATTTCTCATATGTATATGCTTTTACACATCATTCATTCATATAACTTATAACAATCATATCTATGTATTTTAAATACGCTTTCATAACAATTTGTCTTGATTTCAGACTATCTCACATTGGAGTCTTTACTTATCAAATCATTTGAAATACTATCTTTATACAAATAATACACTAAAGTTGCACAATTCTATAATTATCAACGAACACATTTATAAAATATATTCCATGTTCATATATCATAGTCTTATGTCTCCATATGTCAAATATAAACCATCACTTTCTTGTGTTTCAGATAAATACATATAACCATACATAAGCATGCCATTCACTATTTCTTCCTGTCTATCACAATTTCAAATGACAGATTCATGTGAATGAGCTCAATAATAACCATGAAAATACTTACCACATTCTTTCACACATGTTCACTTATAACATTTTTTTTATATTTGGCTTGACATTTACTAAGCAATATCAGAAATTCATTTATTAGGCAATATCAAATATTCAAATTATTCTTTAACATATATAACATTTAATTCAAACATGAATTTATAACATTTTTCATTTTAACAAAGTTTAACATTTACCAAATATAATCGAGCATGTGATCAATTTATGCATAAGTCATTCACATATTTTCCTCCTCCTCCTCTCCATTCCACATACTTAATGTATATAACACGCTTATAAATAACATTATCTATAATTTCACTATTTACTTACATTTACACTCCAAAGCTGTCCATCTATGTCATAGTCACTAAATTATTTTTAACTTGAGCTATGGAGCTCCAAATTAAGATCCGCTAATTTTACCTGAAACTAGACTTGCATATCTTCTTACCATAAAATTTTTAGAATTTTTGGTTTCACCAATAAGTACATTCTATTCTTTAAAGTCACCCATGTTCTGTTGTATGACAGTTCCGGCCCTTCTTCACTAAAAATTAATTATCTCCTCGTGCGGGATTCAAATAATGTCCCCGTTTGTTTCTCTTGAAAATAGACTCATTCAGGATTCTAAATATATAAATTTAAGCCCCTAATTTTTTTTTAATTTTTGATGATTTTCCAAAGTCAGAACAGGGGAACCCAAAATCATTCTGACCTTGTCTCACAAAATTTATTATATCTCATGATTTACAATTACATTGCTTACATCGTTTCTTCTATAAGAAACTAGACTCAATAAGATTTAATTTCATATCTTATTCATCCTCTCATTCGATTTCTAAAATTTTTGGTGATTTTTCAAAGTTAGACTACTGCTGCTGTCTAAAACAGTTTCAATGCAAAATGTTGATTTCCATTTTACCCCAAATTTCACAGTTCATACAATTCAGTTCTTGCACAATTAACCCCTAAATTGAGCTAATTTTTCTCAATTAATACTTTAGTCTATCATTTTAAACTACTTTATAACCCCTGAAAATCAGAACTTTAGCACTATACCGTAATTCCAAACTCTTTCATAATTAGGTCCTAAAATCAATTTCCATCAATTTTACTTGATAAAATCATCATATATCAAAATTAAAGCTTCAATTCTATATTTATTCATCATATGCTTCCGACACTCATCCATAGAAACTTTAAAAATTAGCCATGGAATCAAAAACTAATGACATAATAAGTTGGACCCAATTGTAAAAGTCTAAAATCTTAGAAATTTCAAGGAGAAAGCAAGAAATAAACTTATATGAAGCTAGAGTATGAAAACCAGCTTGAACCCTCTTCTATGGCTATTTTTCAGCTGATGAAAATGAAGAGAAAATGAAGAGAGTTCTAGATATTCCAATTTGGTCCCGTTTTTATTTAGCTAATTTTGGTAATTTTCCAATTTTGCCCTTATTTCACCAATTTCCTGATTTTTCTCAGCTATTGCCGCCCAAAATATCTCCTTTGGGCTTATTTGCACTTTAGGTCCTTCCTCATTTGACAATTGAGCTATTTAATCCTTCTAGCAACTTTTACACCTTTTTCAATATAGTCTTTTTTATTTAATTAATCACCCAAGCGTCAAAATTTTCTAACGAAATTTTAATACTACCTTATTGACACTCCTTAAATATTTATAAAAATATTTATGACTTGGTTTATAACACCGAGATCTCGATACCTTTTTTTTCTCAATTTCTTGACCAAATAAATCTTTATAAAACACAATTTACTATTTCAAAAATCTTTTAAAAGCTACATTTGGCACATAAATATTAAATAATATAATCTACGAGTTCATTTTTCGGATTTGGTAGTCTCGAACCACTATTTTTGACATCGTTGAAATTTGGGCTATTACAGTTACTCTCTTGGAATGGATAGGAAAGCCCAAATTTTGCCGAGACTCTCAACTTTTGAAAGTTAATATTTTGACTGGATTCTTTCATAAATTTTGCAAAAACACGTTTGATAGTCCTTGTTGTTCTCGAATCAACTTTGCAAACAAAATAACATCATCCGTGAAAAACAAATGTGAGATTTGGGGGCCATTTCTCGAGCCTCTTATAGGTTTCCAATTTCCATCATCCACTTATTTTGAGATTTAAGGTACTCTATGCACAAAATAAACAAGTATGGAGAGAGATGGTCTCTTTATTTAATACCCCAATAGGGTGCAAAACTTTCCAACTTTGAACCATTGACAAAGATTGTAGTCGTACTGGAGGAAATGCAATACATAATAAGTTTAACCCAAGAAGGTGAGAAATTAAAAAAGAGAACCTTCTTAATGACAGATCATTCCAACTTATCGTAAGTTTTTTCAAGGTCAAATGTAACACTCCTTACCCGTATTCAACGCCAGAATAGGATATGAGACATTATCGAACTTACATCACAAGCAAACATACAAATCGAGTCATAAATTTTGCATCCAAATTAAAACCATTTGTACCAACTCAATAAGTCCCTAATACGAGACTACGAAGCCCAAAACATACTTTGAAAGTGGTTCAGGGCTAAACCAACCACTTAGAAAATTTTATAAAACTTAAAGTTTTTTTTTGCTATGAACAGGGGTCACACGCCCGTGTGGTTTGGGATACGCCTATGTGGGTAGGCTGTATGGTCACACACGCCTGTGTCCCTAACCCGTGTAACTCTCTGTTTTGCAATACATGAACAAATTGAGATTACACGGCCGAGTTACATGCCTGTGTACTAGGCCATGTGGTTAATTTAATTTTCATAAAATAGGTGTAGACTTCACACGGTCAAGACACATGCCCGTACCTGAGGCCGTGTCCCTCACACAACTGAGACACATGCCCGTGTCTCTGCCCGTGTGCTCAATTCTAAGCATTCTGTTTCTCAAAATTAAGATGCAGGGGACACACGGCCAAAACACATGCCCATGGGGCAGACCGTGTGTCACACATGGCCTAGACACACGCCCGTGTGCTTACCCATGTGGACAAAATAAAGGCTATTTACCAAGTCATTTGTCACCCTCATTTACCCCTACACACACAAGTTCAATGGCACAAATCATGGTGTACTTAGGCAACCAAAACATCCATAATCAAGATTAGAACATTCCATTTTATTATCACACATAACATACTCTTAACATCATATTCTACCAAACCAAATCAAACCAAGCTCACATCCACAAGTACCAACACAAATACTTTTATTATGCATGATTCTTCATAAATTTCATAGCATACCAATAAGCCGATCTCATCTACTCAATAACAAAACCATTAAATCACATTCAATAATTCTCCAAGCATTTATAAACCACATCACACAAGAGATAATTGCACATGCATGCATATATAAATATATAAAATCTTACAACCAATTCAACCAAAATGAGCCAAGTTACATATCTAAATACCACATCAAGCTTTTAACAATTACAAGCTAATACATTTGGACAAATCAAAATAACACATATAACAAAATGACCAAGTCCTTATACATAAGATCATCGATACCCAAAATGACAGTTGATAGTGTGATGTGAACTTCGACGATCCCCGATTCAAGCTAGCTTCGTAACACTATAAAACATAGAAATTAAAACGGAGTAAGCTATATAGCTCAGTAAGCTCGTATGAAAGAAATAAGCAAACCTTACCATACATTAACATACAATAATATAACTTAAGATATTGCAATTTACCATATTCTCATAATCATAATTCATTCCATCATATTTTACCTTGAGTTCATCATTTCGCAAATTTAATAATCATAAGTTTTGTGCACATACCTATTCCACCCATAATGGTTTTGATACTCATTCTCATCTTTGTAATACCCAATGAACTACTCAAAATAATAAATTTGGATACTCGGGAAACCTTGCACACAAGATGCCACATGTGTAGCGATTGCTACCTCTATCTCATATCACATACATACTCATTCTCAAGCCAACAACAGACTGCTCATATAAGCTATCAGTCAAGACGTAGCTACCCGGTGCTGCCCACACCAGCTGTCAAGTAATCGAAACATATGCCAGTATAATCAGCCGCTGGTAGAACGTACAGGACCAACACCCGAATCACATAACATAAAACCCTAGTGACATTTCACTTGTATCCTAATCTATTCCTAAGGTCCAATTGGGATTTCTCGCTTCTGAAAACATCGTCAATTGTGTCTGTAAGATCAATTACACAATTCATGCATAAATTAAAGAATTTAAAATACATTTAAAGTAAAGCTTATTTAACATACGAACTTACCTCGGTTACAAAAACTGCCAAAAGGACCTATTCATCAAATATTTTATTTTTCCTCCGATCTACACTTAAACTTCGCTTTTTTTGATCTATAATACCATATTTAACTTGTTTAATCATCACATTATTCAATTCAGCCCAAAAACACATTATGGAAAAATTTACATTTTTGCCCCTAATTTTTCAACATTTTACAATTTAGTCCTTAGGTTCGTAAAATGAATTTTATTCAATTTCATCATAACCCAAGCCTAGCCGATTGTTATTTGTACTCATAAAATCCCACAATTTTCATTTATTTACACTTTTCTACACATTTTATAGAGTTTTACAAATAAGTCCCTATTTGACTTTTTGCCGAAAAATCACTTTACAAAAGTCGTTTAACAAACAAAAAACATGTATTTTCTACCATCAAACATCAAAATACACACATATTAATCATGGTTCAAATTTTAGACTTTAATTCTTCTTCAAATTAGTCTTTGAAAAGGCTAGATTAGGTTAAGACAACTTCAAAAACATAGAAATCATTAAAAACGGGGCAAGAACGGAGTTACAATCGAGCCTGCAAGTGGAAAAAACCCTAGCTATAGACTCCTTAAGAATTCTGGCTATGGGGGGACTAATTTGAGAAGATGGACACTTTTATTTAGTTAATTTTGTTTTTATTTGACAAATTACTAAAATGCCCTTAATGCATAACTTTAACATTTTACCTAGTCATGTCCACTTTTGTCCATACCAAAATATAATGCTCTAATTACCATTTAAGGACCTATAATTTAGAATTTTATAACAATTTACTACCTTTACCCTATGGAAATCAAATTTTGCACCTATTGCAATTTAGTCCTTCTAGTCAAATTGAGTACTCAATCGATAAAATTTCTTAGTGAAATTTTCACATAATTATTCTATCATGCTATAGACCTCAAAGAAATAGTAAAAAATATTTCTATTTCGAATTTGTGGTCCCAAAACCACTATTTCGATTAGACCCAAAAACAGACTGTTACATCAAATTTTACAATCATCGCTCTAACATTGCTTTTCATTTATTTTGAGAGCTCCAACTTTGCTTTTCATTTTTTTTAGAGAGGAATATTTCTTGGACAATAATGATGTTATCTATTTTTTTCTTCCCTAGGAGAAAACTAATTTGGACAAGCGAAATAATAGTTTGGTAAATTGGTTGAATCCTGGTTACCATTATTTTGGTAATGATCTTGTAAACTGTGTTTCACAAGTTTATAGGACAAAATTGGGAGATGTAAAAGGTATCTTGACATTTAAGGATGAGAGTGATAAGCGTATTGACCTAAATCAAATGTAGGAGTAATTTCGATTTATTTCTGCACTTAAGGAGCTCATTTTCTGGCCATTTTAGTATTTATTATTGTGTTTTCAGTATTTAGTAGTTAAGATTAAAAAGTAGTAAAAGAAGTGTTTTTAACACATTTTGTGAGTGTTGTGACCTATTAAGCCGACGCGGGCCTTAAATAGTTCAAATGTGCTGAATTGAATGTGTAGGATGATTTATAGGCCCAATTGACGTAGAAGCAAGGGATCAGTAACACACAAACTTTCCAAACCAATAAAGCACAACATAGAACCAGGAAAGCATAAAATTGTTGTTGTGTCACACCATAAACCATGCATGGCGTGACATAGCCCTGACATGGTGCCCAAGTACTTCAAGGCTATTTTCATCCACACAATTAACTTTATACGAAGGTCTAGGACGTGCTGAAAACCTAATTTGAGCTATCAACCCTCCTATAAATAAGACCTTAGGGGTTTGATGTAACTAAGTCGTCTTAGACATATCCAAAAACCCTAGTAATTTAGGAGTAGGACTATATTAGTTCTCTAATTACTTTTAATAAAATATTTTTGTCTCTCTCTTGAAATCAGTTTTAATCCAATAGTTCTTTTATTTAATCAAAGTATTTCAGTTTATTTGCCTTCACAACCGAAGATATTCATGATTCTGATCGAGAGATTCACTACTTCGTTTTTCCATCAACATCAAATCAGGATTATTCTAATATATTTTCTCTTTTGATTCAATCATGTTATTTACATGTTGAAATCAATTGAGTTTTATATTATGAATAACATGAGTGGCTAAATCCCTCAGGAGAGATTAACAAGTGGATGCGGGTCATGATTAATGGAGGATTTAGGATTTTTTTATTAGGTTAGTTGGTATAAATTATGCGTTATTAAACCCTAGCCTTGAAAATCCTAGGAAGTAATTATAAGTTAGATAAGATCGGGAAATAAGTTTGTCGATTAAATCATAATTTATCATGGTTGAGAAAGTGGGGTCGAGAGATAAGTAAGGATCGATCAAGTAATTAATCGGTTAGAGGCTGGGAGGTAATAATCAGTTAGTTAATCGCTAATCCACCTTAGATCCCTAATATGAAGATGATTACAACCCCTGGAACGAGTTAATCTTCTTGATTGGTTTTATCGAGTTAGTTTATTTATTTTCTTGCTTATTTACTTTAATTATTTAATTTTAATTATTAATCTCTTTTATGGTTTATCGTAATATAGGATTTAATTAATACTATTTAGACTTATTATTGTAAATAGATTTTCAATAGATTTAATCTATCATCCATTGCATACAATCATTGGAATACTTCTTTATGTTCCATTGTAACAGAATTACTATATTAAAATTTGACTCATATACTTGCGGATATTGCTGATTTAATTTCTTATATTTTCAGTGTAATATTTTTACTATAAATGATAACATGTTTATAGGCAATCAGAGATATTATTGATGCTTTTTCCACTATTTCTTATGAAAAGCCTCGATATTATTGACGTTTTTTCCACTATTCCTTACAAAAAGCCTCCCTTACCATATTGCAAACCTTAATTTTATTTTTAGGCCAACGGCGTTGAAAGAAAAGTAGTATTTTAGGTTTGAAGGACCAAGTAGCTTTTGCTATTTCAACATTCAGTATCGGGGTAAACAAGTCATTAGCTTGGTCACTTGAGATGTGGGGTCAAGCAAAACCAGTAGGGGTGACTGTTAAGGAAGATGACTATTTTGTATAAGATGACCCGCTCCTTTTGCATGAGTGGAGATGACTTCATTGAAGTCACCTGTAGCAAGCCATGGAACATTATGGTTCATAACTACAGCATACAAGTTGTTCCACAGAATTTTATATTCCTCTATCCTATGACTCATATAAATAGCATACAAGATCTATTAAGAAGAGTTAGAGTGTACTTTCACCATCGCATGGATCTTTTGCTCTGTTTTATTGTGATTTTCAATTGTAATGATTACCGAGAGTAAAGCCAAATGTCGTCTCTCTATCCAATAGTGGTTGTGCAGCTCCAAGCATCGAAAAAGAGCTCATTGACAACTTTTGATAGTTTCACAGCTCTAAACTTTGTCTCTATGATGACTATAATTTGAGGGTTGTGAATCCTCACCATTTCCTGAACGGTAAGAATGAAGTTTAGGTGTTTTGGACCCCTACAATTACATGTTAATATTGTCATTGGTTTGTTTTAGAGTGGTAGAGTCGTTTACCTCTCAAACCTCAAAAGATTCTTATCAGATTCTAGTAGCTTTTATGGGAGTATCTCTATTTTGTGAAGAAGTGTTTCCTGCCCTTGAATGATCAAGGTGCTTAGACAAGCCTTGAATTTATCAATTGTTGCTTTTACCTTAAAAATCATCACTTTTTGAATGTCATTCCTCATGTGGATTTCGGTCTAACTATTTCTAAAAAAGGAGATCGGGATTCTTCTCACTCAATACAGCCCCTATATGTTCCCAGACTCTTTTCTATCTAGACCTCTTAATAGAGCATTGGGAGAAAGGAATAATGGATATATTAGAACAGGAATAATGAGGGTTGGGTAAACTGTCTAAGAAATCTGAGGGAGTCGCATCCCTATTCATAATGAACCTATGCCTTCCACTTCTTAGAGAGATGGATTGGTGATGGTCTTTGTGGAATGCATCACAACTGTGCGGGTTTGGTCCAAGGGGTTTTTGTAGTGAGAGATCCTTAAGGGGCCATTCACTGACATTGGCAACTTCAATGGAGGGCTTCTTGCTCTTATGAGGGCTTTCTTTTTTCTCCATGCATAATCTTATTCTTTGACTCGCATTCAACCCTTTTAATTTTGAACGGTCCTAGTTTCGAGCATGCTTCCTTGGAGCCATGGTTGAGAGTAGAATTTGGAATATTTGAAGAGCAATTGTTTTTTGGAGTTGGTTTACTAATCCAACTAGTGGAAGGGGTTGAGATAGAACTACTAGAAACGGGTCGTACCAATAGTTTTTTCTTCTCAAGGGCTTTCCATTTGAGTGATTTTTTTTAGCATTGATTTTGATGGGATCATTTTGTATGGGAGAAACCATGCACTCAATATTAAATGAAAAAACAACTTTTAGAGCAAGCTTGTCTGAGTGTCTAATCTTTGAGGCCTTGTCTAAGGTATTTCTATTGGTCACGTGATTCATTATTTGCTCTTTTTCCTTATCTAAAGTGGAGTCTATCATGTTAGATGTAGAGTCCACTATTTACTTCCCTTTGTCTTTGGCCCTATAAGCCTCCAATTGGTTCTTCCCTGTTCCTAAAAGAGTTTTTCTGAATATTAGTCTGAGAAATCTTTTCACTCCTTTTGATAGCCTTTCTTTTGGTACTATCATCCAAGGCCGAATCCCTTGTCACTGTCTATCAATAAATGATTTTTTTCTTGTAGTGTTGAGTTCCCCATCTCACATTAATCCTCTTGACTCAGGGTCAACTCTCTATTCTAAGTCGAGCTCGACTATACATTGTCTTCTTCAACCAGATGACTTTCTCTTTTTTCTAAGAAACTCTTACTATTATTCATGTCAACCTTCAGTTTGTCTTTTATGTTACTGTTAAGAGTGCTAATATATATTTAAAATTTTTTTATTTTGTTTTTATGTTTTCATATTTCAAAGTAGCGTTTTGAGGGAAAGAGTTTTAATGAAATGAATTATTTTGATTTGTCTTAAACGTTATGTTTTGCTTCAGTTATAACAATCTTTATTTTAATGTCCACGTGGCAATCCTTCTTCTTCGTTATAACATAATAGAGGGAAGCAGGAAGACATGTTTTTTGCTACTGAATATTTAGTGAAATTTTCTTCTATTTTCTCTACTTTTTCTCTTTTTTTTTGTTCTTGGATTTTCTAAAAACGATATCATAACAAAGGTATTAGAGCTGGTCAATTCTCATGGCCGAGGATAAAATTTCCACTTGTCTGCAAAATAAGGTTGCTCATCTGCAGCAAGAAGTCACTAAGCTCCAATTTGAACTCTTTCAGTTAGGTAGTCACATTGGGGACAAATTGGATAATCGTTTTCGGAATAGGTTCAAGGAGCTTAAGGAAGATATTTGAGGCGAGTTGAAGATCAACCTTTAAGGTTAGCTTCATGGCATATTTGAACAATACCTGGGAAAGCTTCCTACGATGGACAAAGGGAAAGAAGTGTTGAATGGGCCTCCACTAGGCTTCCCCCCTAAGGACCCCTTGCTTCCGTTTCAAAAATTCGATGCTATCGAGGTCAGTCATAAGTCTCCTAAACTGGATTGTCTTGAATTTGATAGTACAGATTTTAGGGGGTGGTGGGCAAAAATGAGTAGTATTTTCTGGCTAAGGAGATTCCTATGAATGCAAGGGTAAGGATGGTGATGTTGCATTTGGAAGGAAGAGCTCTCAATTGACATCATTTTTATGCTCAGAGACAAGGAGGGTTCCACATACTGAATTAGGAATCCTATGCATAGAATATCAGGGATAGGTTTGGATCTCAAACTTTTATCAATCATATGAAAGAATTAGTTTCCCTCAAGCATGTAGGTACGATGGATCAATATTATGATGCTTTTATAGTCTGTTGAAGCAGTTGCAGCTATCTGAACAGTTTGCTCTTAACATATTTATTAATAATTTGAAGGCTGGTGTAGGCCAATATGTGAAGCTTTTAAAACTTACAACCTTGATAGAAGGTTTTCTAACTACTAGACAAATGGAGGCTATTCTCAATGGCTTATCCAAATGAGGGTTATTGACTAATGGAGGTGATCATTTCAAACCTACACTTCTATCGAATTTGAGTTCCACGAGTCAAAAGAGTCTTGGGTACCTTCAACCATCGAATGTGGGGTTTGCACTATAGAGTTCAAACAATGGTGAGGGGTAGCCTCAGGGAATTCCTAAGACTTTATCGTCTACAAAGATTGATGACAGAATAAAAAAAAAAGACTCTACTATTTGTGCGGAACCAAATACGGGGTTGGTCACAAGTTCATAAAGTCCAAGTGATACCAACTTTTGCTGGAACTGAGTCAAAGGGTGATAATAAAGAGTTTCAAGAATGTAGTTAGCAATTAGAAGATCTTAAGTTGGGAGAGGAGTCTAGTCCTAGTACGATTTTATCGTTGCATGCTATCCAATGATCTTAAGACATTCACACAATGCGAGTAGCAACCAACATTGGTCAAACTAAGGTTGTTCTCCTAATCGACTCTAGTAGTACTCATAATTTATTAAGTGCCAAATTAGTTAAAAAATTAGCATTACCTGTGAGTCCCATGAATAAGATAAAGGTTATTGTAGCCAATGGAGCTATATTAGTAGCTGGTGGCATTTTGTGAGCAGTTCAATGGAAGGTAGAATCAACTCAATTTCATACTGATTTCTATGTGTTACCCTTTAAGGAATGTGACTTGGTTTTGGGAGTGCAATGATTGTTATCCTTGGAAACCATTTGTTAGCGGTTTAGTTCTCTAACCATGAAGTTTATGTATGAGGGTCGAGTTTGCGAATTGAAGGGTATTCAATCTAGTACTGTTAAGCTCAAAGTTCTAAATGCTTTTCCTTGGCAAGTAGCCTTCTCGGTCCTTATGCTATCATGGTGTCTATTCCTATACAAACTACCTTGCAAGTTATGTCAGTTTCCACTCCAGAGAAGTTGCAATCGTTATTGGAAGAGTTCTTTGACATTTTTAAAGAACCAAAATGATTACCTCCATCTAGATTGTAATAGCCCAAATTCGTCCGGGCCTCAAACTAAAATAAAAAATAAAAAATAACAAAGTCCAGTTATTTTATAAACAGTCCGTTTACAGTGCTAAAGCCTAAATCCAAACCACTTAAGTTTACTGGACCCATTTATACCCCAAAAATAACCCAACACCTGGACCCAGGTTTACACGGGGCCCAAAAGGCCCAAAGCTGCAAAAGAACAAGCAAGGAAACTCTAGGGTTTCCTGAGAACTCAGCGCCGCAATGAAATTCTGGAAGCTTCGGGCACTCTAAGCGACGCGACCTTTCATCTCACGCAAATTCAATGGCCCAATCATCGCCACCAAGCGCGTCGTGATCAGATGTTGCGCCACCATCGACGCGCAAGTCACGCCAGAATCCGGCGTTGGCTCCATCAGCGCGCAGACATCAGAGATCGAGCGAGATTCTCGTGGATTGTCTGCGAACAAAAGAGGAAACAATGACAGAAAACCAAGGCAAACATGGAAAGAAATCTTTGATTTCTTTCCTAAACCATAACAAGATAAGGCTATAAAGCCTTTCTTCAAATCTGTAAAAAAGGTACTTACGATACACACATACAAAGAGAAAAATACCACAAAGATATTGTATATCAAATATTTTGCAATAATATATCAGAGATATTTCACAAGAAACGAAGGTGACTTTTTTTATCTCATATTTCGTTTCTTTTCTCTTTTCTTAGACAAATATACAAACTATTTTTTTTAAAAAAAATAGTAACATTCAAAAGAAAAGGAGTTACCTGTGGAAGGACGAAGGTTTTTAAACCCTCAGACCACCGCGTACGATGGCGCGTGAGGCGCGTGTGCAGGCACTGCACTGTAGTCGAAGACCGAAGGCCGGACTACCCCTTCTCTCCTTTTCAAAGAATTTTCAAGTTTTTTTTTAAAAAGTGAGGTACTAAAATGAATTTTGGGTTAAAGTTTTAACATTTATAGTCCTACGAAAACGGTGTCGTCTTGGCTTAGCTTGATAAGCACTAAAACGGCATCGTTTCAACAGAGAGGATCTGCGTGTTGACCCGATTACCCGGGGAGGATCAGCGTGTTTTTGTGAATTGGGTAAATTGCCCCAATTGATCCTTCCTCCTTTTTAATATTTACAATTTCATTTTATGTTTATTCAAATTGGCCCTAACTTCTAACATTTAATTCAATTTAGTCCCAATGGCCAGTAGAATTTATTCTGGGAAACGACGTCGTTTTTTGGATTAGGGCTAATTGCCCAGTGAGTCCTCTGAATTGAACGCGCATTTGGAACCAGGCCCAAAATTTTTACTATTTTGCAGATTAACCTTAAATTATCTAATTAAATTCAAATTTAATCCTTTTTATATTTTAATTTACTTTAAACACTTTATATATTTTTATAAATATTAGTTATATATTATTGTTATTATCCAATACATTATTTTATCATATATTTTATCTATAAATTATATTATATTATATATTTTAGTTTATATATTTCTTTATATATTTTTATAAAATTGTATTACTATTTACTAAATTTGTAAATACCAAATAAATTTTTAAAAAAATTATCAATAAATAATAGTATATATTATCCTTATTTATAATAGTATTCATATTTCATTTATATATATTACAACTTTTCTTTATTTATATATTTTATATATGTATATTATTTATTTTATAAAATTCTTATGAAAATTATTTATATCCTATTTATTTTATAATATACGTATACCATATTATATTTCATTATAATTATTTATGAATTTTTTATTACATACTATATTTTATTATTTAATATTCCTTATAATATCTATCTTTCTTATATTTTTATATATTATTTAATTTGTTTTTTATACTATTTATTTTACTATATTTTATATGCAAATGACTTATTATATTTTTATTATTTTATATTATATTTCCTTACATTTTATTCATATTAATTATTATATATAACTTATTTTAAACATTTTTAATTTATATTTTAGGTATTTTTTATCAATAATTGCTCACTTTATTTTATATTTTAATATATATATTGAACCTTTCTTTATATTATGTCAATACATTAGATGTTGGTCTCATAATTTCATTAAAAGTTGAGTGCTTGACATATTATTATTTTTATTGTTTTTTTATATATATGTGTCAAATTGTATATCATGCATCATTTTTATTATCAATATGTTTAAATATACGATGAATTACATGTTTATGTGTTTTTACCTATTCTTCTTAAATATATATCGTGTTTTATGTATATTTTACTTATTTAAAATTTGCCATGTTTCTTATATGTACATGTTAGTTAATGTATGATATTTATGCTATTGTGCTTTTATTTACCTATTACTATAACATGTTATCCCGTATGTTATGTTAATATGCTCTTTCATGCATCAATCTTAAAATCGAGACTTTAAAGTTTTCAAAAATAAAGGCAATACTTGGTGTTTGGAAATTTCGAGAAAAGTAATGCCCTAACTTATTGGTTTGCAACTTTTCTCGTTGAGTTCGAATAGTCAAGCACCCTTCTAAGTTTTTAAGGTTTTCTAAGTGCAAGCAACTGTCTCGGAACTTCAAGGCGTTGTGACCTAACTTACTGGATATGGCGTTTCGTTGTTTCAAGATAGGGATTTCCAACAAGGCTAACTTAGTGTCAGATATCTTAAAAATATTATGTCCTAACTTATTGGATGTAATATTTTGATTTATTTGATACAAGTGAACCCTAATTTTCAAAATCAAAAATATTAAAAAAGGATTGCATCCTAAAATTTTTAAATTTCCGACATTAAAGACACTTGATAATCAATTAGGTACCAATTTTGGGCGTTACGAGGGTGCTAACACTTCCTCGTACGTAACCGACTCTCGAATCCATTTTCTCGATTTTCGTAGACCAAAATTAATGTTTTAAAACAAGACATTTTATAAGGTGATCCAATCACACCTAAAAAGATTGGTGGCGACTCCCATTTTCATTTTTTTAAAGTTGATTCTCATTTTCCAAAACCCGATTTAAAAATGGTTTCGACAGCTTGGCGACTCCACTGGGGACTAATAAGAGAGTCAAGCCGTGTAATTGATTATCTCTTGCCTTAATGTCGGAAATTAAAAATTTTAAAATTTAATCCTTTTTGCATTACATGTGTTTTTATTATTGCATGTGTTGCTATATTCTGATACGCATTGCATTTGCATGACCGTTGTGGTCATACCCTTAAGTGGGAGTGAGAAACTACACCTTCGTGAGGTTTTCGCCTTTGTGTAGGATAGTGGATCACTTTCGGGATACATCTGTACCTATGGTTTCGTGAGATTTTCATCTCCGTGTAGCCATAGGGAAATGTATTCCCCTGAACTGAACTCGTTTCAAATGAGCCTATAATGGGTGAGAATAGAGGAATCTGCTGGTTCGGGTACCTCAAACTTGAGAACTAACCTCATATAGAAAAACCGTAAGAGCCCAACTTAGTTAGAGCTATACTTTAGATATTACCCTTATAAATTATCGTTGAGATTTATTGATATCATGTGATACTGACTATTTCTTTTCTTTTGTTTGCATGTCATTTTGCATTTACAAAGGTATCGATTTACAGTCAGTTTCTAAGTTAAGAAGTTTTATTATGGAGAACGGACTTCTTGATAAAGTGGAGGGCAACGCCGATGTTCATAGATGGTCAGAGCAAACTCAGCTAGAAAAGGGAGACAGTATAACTAGGGGATATGTGTTAGAGCTATCGGATTATACTCGTATTAGTGTAACACAGAATAATCTCCAAGAGCTTAAGGAAATTTGGGATCAGTGGGGCAATGAGACCAAGCAGTTATTCTACGATAATTACTGAGATTTACCTTACTAGCTCGATATTCAGGTAGATGAGCACTTGTTCCGAGCCCTTGCTCAGTTTTGGAACCCGGCGTACAGTTGTTTCACTTTTAGGGAAGTAGATTTGGTACCTACTGTGGAGGAGTACACTGCTTTACTTCGTTGTCCCAGGTTTTAGAGTGATAGGATCTATTCTCGAGCTGTTTGTGTCCCTACCTTTTGGAAAAAATTAATGACCATTACGGGGATGAGCGAGTAGTGGATCACAGCCAGAATTAAAGAAAAGGGTGAGTGCAAGTGCATTTCGTTGGACGCTCTGAAAGAACTGATTTTGACACACCCCGATGAGGTGAAGAAGGTAGACGTTTTTACCTTAAGTTTGTATGGACTGATGGTTTTCCCTAGGGCTTTGGGATATGTGGACGAGGCAACCACGGATCTTTTCATCGACTCAGTAAAAGGGTCACTTCCGTCCCTGCGATTTTGGCGGAAACATTCAGGTCCTTAGGTGCATGTAGGAGGGCTGGTGTAGGCAGGTTTATAGGGTGTGCTCAGTTACTTTTGGCTTGGTTCTACAGTCACTTCCGATTGATTGATGGGATTGTTTGTCGGGTTTTCTTTGAGAACTATTCCCCGTTGAAAGATATAGTAGCCTCATCTAGGAAAGTGGATATGCTGGAAGAGAATTGGATGGTATTACTTCAGAATCTACAGTCGGAGGATGTTGAGTGGAGAGCTCCATGGATGGTTCTTGGAGAGATATTTTATCGATACGGCAGCTTTGATTGGGTTCCCCTGTTGGGAATTTGGGGTGCCATTAGTTATGCTCCTTTGCTCATGCTAAGGCAACATGGTTTGAGACAGTTCGTACCAGCGACTCATGGGTTGGCTCAAAGTGAGTTTGTATACAGAGGAGTCGATTACAAGAGGAAGGTTAGCAAGGTTTCTAGTGCTTGGAACAGGACTTGTTGGTTGAAGGGAGTGGCCATTAATCCTGCTACGACACCGAAATATGTCGAATGGAGGAGTAGAAGGATTAACGATAATGTCTCTATGACAAAAATGGAGGAAGTTCGACCAATGGAGGAATATCTACAAGTGATACTCTCGGAGCTTGATATCATGAAGCAAGAATTTAAGAGAAAGAATTTGGAACTTGAAAAGAAGATAGAAAAGCTTGAGGAGGAGAAGATGTACCTGAGTCTAGATGTTGACCTACAAAAGAAGAAGGTTGAAAAAGTTAGGAAGGAAAAATGAAGGTTGAGGAAGACTGAGATGATTTAAAAGAGGAGTATAAGAAGGCACAAGTATCTTTAAAGCGAGTAGGGTTAGGAAGGTCTTCGGAATAGTGGCAGAAAGAAGTTCAAGTGGAAAAAGCTAGAGCCGAGTATTGGGAGAGGAGGTTCCAAGAGATGCGGTCGTAGAATTTGGCATTAGAGGAAGAGAATAAAGGGTTGAAGACCAAGGTAACTGAGCTTGGAATATCCTTTCATTGCCATCGAAACCATGATCTTACGGTCGAGTTAAAGGAGCTAAAAAGAAAGGTTGAAGATTTGGAAGTGGCATTGCATGATGGTGAACTTCGGATTGAGCAGCTCGAGGCGCAAGAAGATTGTATAAAAAGAGAGCTCCATCAAGTTAAAAGTCAAGTCAGAGACAGGGATTACGTTATTGGGGCGGCTATAGCCCAGATCCAAGGGATTGCTGAATATGTTTGAGACTTAGCAGTACGAGCTGATGTGTTGAGTATAATGTATGAGTTAGTGTCTGATAAAGGTCGAGAGTTAGCCCTTTTATTAGATAAAGTTAGAACTTTGGGACTTAGGGCAAAGGTGTATATGTAATCCATTTGTATGCAAAGATATTCTTTTTCTAAATAAAGTTTTCTAAATGAGATTGAATTGAGATCGATGCCTTTTTGCATTCATGCATTTACATTACATCACATCATATGCATTCAAAGTTATAGAAAGACCCTAATTAGTTAAAGTTTACTTCCAGAAAGAGAGGTAGAAAAGAAAATCTGGAAATCACAAATCCTTATGGCACTCGCACTAAAACTAAGAGTATGGATCAAAGGTTCGAACAATGGCAAAGGGAGCAAATGCTAGAGGCTCAGAGGAATATGATGGCTAAAATGGCTCAGCTGCTAAGGGCCACTGATAAAGGGAAAGCCCCCGTGGCTATCACTGGTGAGGAAGGTGAGGATCATCCTCCTAGTTTTACTCCGCCTCATGTACCACTGCAAACCGGGGCACCTCCTAGAAGGCTATCTGTCACTGTAAGGCCTCAACATAGGCCAGTTGATGTTGGAATCCCCGTGAATTTCCCATCTGGGTCGGGAAATAATTTGGGCGATAGCCCTATCAACCCTATCACTCCTGATCTGGATATGATGGAGAAGGAAAGAATGGCAACCGAATCCTCAAAACAGTTGGAGGATCATTGCAAGTGGTTAGAGGAGAAGTTTAGGGTTTTGGAAGTCGCTGGCAGTCATCATATTGATGCCAAAGACTTAAGTTTGGTCCTAGACTTGGTACTTCCTCACAAATTCAAGGTGCCGGAGTTTGAAAAGTACAACGGGACTACTTGCCTAGATGCACACATAACAATGTTTTGTAGGAGAATGACTGGGTATGTGAACAATGATCAACTATTGATCTATTGTTTTCAAGACAGCTTAGTAGGAGCAGCGGCTAGGTGGTACAATCAGTTGAGCCGTGTGAGAATCGGTTCATAGAGGGATCTTGCACAAGCTTTCATGCAACAGTACAACCATGTGACTGATATGACGCCGGACAGGATCACGCTTCAAAACATAGAGAAAAAACCTAATGAAAGTTTTAGGCAATATGCACAACGATGGAGGGAGGTGGCACTGCAAGTACAACCACCACTGTTAGAAAAGGAGACCACCATGTTGTTTATCAACACTTTGAAGGCGCCGTTCATCACTCACATGATTGGAAGCACCACAAAAAGTTTCGCAGACATAGTTATGGCAGGAGAGATGATTGAGAACGCCATAAGGGGTGGTAAAATTGAGGGGAAACGGCTAAAAGATCGGCCACAAAGAGAAAGGACAACGAGGTGAATAACATGAATAGTTTCAACTCAAGGGCAATCACAGTTGGTCAACCCAAAGCAGCCACAGTTGAGTAACAAAGTACTCAAAGACAGGAATCGGGCACAAGACAGAATTCAGAAAGGATGCAATTCACGCCTATCCCTGTGACATATCGTGAGCTTTATCAAAGCTTATACGATGCACATGCCATTGCTCCATTTCACTTGAAACTGCTACAGCCACCGTACTCCAAATGGTATGATGCAAATGCTAAATGCGAATATCACGCGGGAATACCGGGGCATTCGATTGAAAATTGCACTGGATTCAAGAAAGCCGTGGAGAGGCTTATCAAAATAGGGGTTGTGAAATTCGACAGTACCCCTAACGCTAAAAATCCGTTACCAGATCATGGTAATCAAGGAGTGAATGCCATTGATGAAACTAGGGAAGGAAGAATCAAGGAAGATATTGCTAAGGTAAAGACACCCATGAAAGTAATATGGGAGGAGATGGTGAAGAAAGGTATGTTGACCTTTAGAAAAGGTAGAGAAAGAATAGGGGACTATTGTGAATTCCATAGAGAGGTGGGTCATATGATCCAAAATTTTGAAGAGTTCAAGGCCATGGTGCAAGTCTTTATGGTTAACAAAGAGCTACAAATTCTTGAGGGTAGTTCCTGCAAAAGATAAATATGTGTACTGGAAAACGAACGACAAGGAATCAGCCGACCAAGAATTATTATTTCCTTGACGGGGAATAATGAAGTGGGGGCTCAAATCGGGCCCAAGGTCGTTATCCATAAACCCACTCCTTTCTCTTACAAAGATGACAAAAGGTTACCATGGAGCTATGACTGCAGTGTAACAGTACTTGAGGGGGAGAGTATAGCCAGTGCGTCTAGGGGTGTGCAAAACGAAGGTTCGCATACACGAAGTGGGAAGCGTTATGATGAGGGGGCATCAGAGTGGAGCCCACAAAAACAAAGGATGTTGACGTTGAGAAGAGGAAAGAGGTTGAAGTGCCTGTCAATGAGCTGGTAAAGGAGGAAGAGGCTAAGGAGTTTCTAAAGTTCCTTAAGCATAGCGAGTATAGTGTGGTCGAGCAGTTGCGTAGGCAGCCAGTGCGTATATCAGTATTAGCCCTACTTTTAAGTTCTGAGGTGCATCAGGATGAATTGTTGAAGATACTTAACGAAACATATGTCACCCACAACATATCCGTTAACAAGTTGGACCGGTTGGTAAATAACATCAGTGCTGACAATTTCATCTACTTCAATGATGATGAAATTCCGCCTGGGGCATAGGGTCAACCAAGGCCTTGCACATTACTACTCGGTGCAAGGGATACACGCTTCCAAGTGTACTCGTTGATAACGGGTTGGCTTTGAACATCCTTCCATTATCTACATTGAACAGATTACCCATTAACAGTTCGTATATGAAAACATGTCACAATATGGTAAGAGCCTTCGATGGAACCGAAAGGAAAGTGATGGGACAAATTGTCATCTCTTTAGAAATTGGGCCAAATACATATGAAGTTGATTTCTTGGTGATGGATATCAAGCCCTCCTATAATTGTTTATTAGGGAGACCATGGATACACTCGGCAGGAGCGATGCCCTCCTCATTGCACCAAAAATTGAAGTTAGTGACAGGTGGACGGTTAATAACCATTAATTTGGAGGAAGACATTATAGCAGCAGTCACTAGCAAGGCCCCTTATGTCGAGGCGAATGAAGAGGCTATTGAGTGTTCTTTCTGCTCTCTAGAAATCATCAATGCAACCTTCATTTTGAAAAGAAGTGAGGTGTCGGTACCCAAAATGTCTAGAGCCACAAGGATGGCCCTGCAAATGATGATGGGAAAGGGAGCATTGCCAGGAAAAGGACTAGGAATACAGTTGCAAGAAGGGGTTCAAATCCCAAAATTGATTGAAAAGAAGGATCGCTTTGGTTTAGGCTTCAAGCCAGACCATAAGCACCGGAGGCAAGAGATTGAGAAGCGCCAAGTGAGAAGAAAGGCGCGTTTGAACGGAGGAGAAGTGGAGTGGGAACCGATGACATTCCCACCTATATCCAAATCCTTCAAGTCAGGAGGGTTACTGGTAGAAGAAAGTCATCTGATTAATGCTGTACACAATGAGGGATTAGAGCAAGGAAGCCTCGAGGGCATTCACCCTTACGAACCGGGGAGCTCTCTGAACAATTAGACTATGGAGGACCTTCCGGTAGTCTTTAGGAATTTTTTAGAGTAATTCTCGAAACATTTCTGTTACTCTAGAACCCAGGAGTAGTAAGATTACGTTTGTGAAAAAGGCTTATGATCATCTATTATTATTTTAATAAAACATAACTATATTATCAATTTGGACGAATATGGTTTCTTTTTATCAATCAATATTTCGTTAAACTTTTACAATTCTTATTCTTTCATAGCACATAAACAATCATTCTTAGATTCATTCATTCTTTGTATATTCTTTCATACCCCCACAAGTCCTTAGATATCAATGATATGAGCACTGATACTACAACTCCTGATTTCTCTTGCGAGCAAGACATGTGTTTAGAGGAATCTCAAGATTTTGAAGATGTTCAAGATTGTGATGTGTCTCCTGATCTATTAAAAATGGTAAAACAGGAGGAAAAACGAATTATGCCGCATGAGAAAGAGGCAATAGAAAATGTAGCCCTAGAGGAAGGGAAGGAGTTGAATATTGGAACACTGATTACCGAGGACATAAGGCATAGTCTGGTTGAATTACTTCGGGAGTTCAAGGATATCTTCACATGGTCATATCAAGATATGCCTGGATTGAGTACCGACATTGTAATACATTGTCTTCTGATAAGACAGGATTGCAAACCAGTCCAACAGAAGTTGCGGAGAATGCGGCCAGACATTGTTCTAAAAATAAAAGATGAGGTTAAGAAGCAGTTCGATGTAGGATTCTTACAAGAGGTCAAGTACTCCGGATGGGTAGCTAATATTGTTCCGGTTCCTAAGAAGGACGGGGAGGTACGAATGTGTGTTGATTATATAGATCTGAATAAAGCTAGCCCAAAAGACAACTTTTCTTTGCTGCACATCGACACTTTGGTAGACAACACGGCGAGATATTCGTTGCTTTCCTTTATAGATGGTTTCTCGGGGTACAATCAGATAAAAATGCATCCAGAGGACATGGATAAAACCACCTTCATAACCTTGTGGGGCACTTTTTGCTACAAAGTAATGCCGTTTGGATTAAAAAATGCAGGGGCAACCTACCAGCGGGCCATGGTGAACTTGTTTCACGACATGATGCATAGGGATATTGAAGTATATGTTGATGACATGATTGCTAAGTCCCGAACAGAGAAAGAGCATATTGAAGTTTTGAGAAGACTATTCTTGAGGTTGAGGAAGTTTCAGTTGAGGCTCAATCCGGCAAAGTGCACCTTTGGAACTAGATCAGGAAAGCTATTGGGTTTCGTAGTTAGTGAAAAGGGAATAGAAGTTGATTCAGACAAAGTCAGAGCAATACGAGAATTACCTCTACCATAAACTCAAAAAGAAGTTTGAGGATTCCTAGGGAGGTTGAATTACATCGCTTGGTTCATTTCACAACTAACTGAGAAATTTGATCCTATCTTTCACCTCCTCAGAAAGCACAATCAAGGCACTTGGGATGAGGAGTGCCAGAATGCTTTTGAAAAGGTCAAACAGTATTTGTTGAATGCTCCGGTATTATCTCCACCTAGCCCAGATAAACCGTTAATACTATACTTTTCAGTGTTCAGTAATCCTATGAGATGTGTGCTTGGTCAGCATAACGAGTCAGGGAAAAAGGAGAAGGCAATTTATTATCTCAGTAAGAAATTTACTGACTGTGAAATGAGATATCCACCAATTGAAAAGTTGTGATGTGCGCTGATTTGGACAACTCAGAGTTTAAGACAGTACATGCTATACCATACCACTTGGCTCATTTCAAAGCTTGATCCATTGAAATACATGATGGAGTCAACGGTTCTAAATGGAAGAATGGCGAGATGGAAAATTTTACTTTCAGAGTTTGATATAGTTTATATAAGTCAGAAGGCTATAAAAGGAAGTGCGGTAGCAGACTTCTTGGCCAGTAGGGCTCTAAAGGATTATGAGCTATTGAACTTTGATTTTCCAAATGAGGAGTTAATGTGTATAGCAACGACCGAAGATTTTTCTTGGAAACTAAATTTTGATGGGGCTTCTAATGCAGTCGGAAATGGAATTGAGGCAGTCTTGGTATCCCCGAATAGTGATCATTACCCGTTTACATGCAAGTTGGACTTTGATTCCATGAATAATATGGATAAGTATGAATCATGCATCATAGGACTTCAAGCAGCTATAGAGAGAGGTATAAAAACCCTCGAAGTATATGGAGATTCTGCGTTGGTAATTTATCAGCTTAGAGGTGAATCAGAGACAAGGGACCCTAAATTGATCAATTATCGAAATATAGTTTTAGGGTTACTTAAGGAGTTCAATGACATCACCTTCAATTATCTCCCACGAGACGAAAATCAGATGGCAGATGCTTTAGCAACTTTGGCCTCAATGATTAAGGTGAATAAAGAGGAAGAGATGAGACCAATTCAAATGAGTGTCTACGAGGCTCCAGCTCATTGTTGTAACATTGAGAAGAAAGAAAATGATGATAACCCTTGGTATCAGAATATATTACGATATGTGAAGGATCGTAAATACCCTGAACAGGCCAATGAAAATGACAAATGAACTTTGAGAAGGTTAGCTTGTGACTATATTTTGGACGGGGATATCTTGTACAAGCGAAGGAAAGACCAAGTACTTTTGAGGTGTGTCAATGCTGTGGAAGCTGAGCTAATTTTAGAGGAAGTTCATGAAGGTGTATGTGGGACGCATGCAAATAGGTTTACGATGGCAAGGCAAATCATGAGATTTGGCTATTATTGGGCCACTATGGAAGGGGACTGTATCAACTATACCAAGAAATGTCATAAGTGTCAGATTTATGAGGACAAAATTCATATACCACATTCACCTTTGCATGTTATGACTTCTCCATGGCCTTTCTCCATGTGGGGCATGGATGTCATTGGACCAATATCACCGAAAACTTCGAATGGACATCGGTTTATCTTCGTGGTAATTGACTACTTTACAAAATGGGTAGAGGCCGCTTCTTATGCGAATGTTACTAAGTCAGCTGTGAGTCGATTCTTGAAGAAGGAGATCATTTGTCGGTATGGAATGCCTGAGAAGATTATATCCGACAATGCATTGCACTTAAACAACAAAACGATAGCAGAGGTTTGCGACCAGTTCAAGATCAAGCATCACAATTCTTGTCCCTATCGTCCAAAAATGAATGGGGCAGTGGAGGCCGCCAACAAGAACATTAAGAAAATAGCGGGGAAGATGACTGTGACCTATAGAGATTGGCATGAGAAGTTACCGTTTGCACTCCTGGCCTATCGAACATCTGTCAGAACTTCTACTGGGGCAACCCCATTCTCGTTAGTTTATGGGATGGAAGCAGTGTTACCTATTGAAGTAGAAATACCTTCTTTTTGAATTTTGACGGAGATAAGGTTAGATGAAGCTGAATGGGTTCAATCCCGATATGACCAGTTGAACTTGATTGAGGAAAAGAAGCTAAGAGCCATTCAACATGGTCAGATGTATCAGAAGCGAATGATGCGAGCTTATGATAAGAAAATTCGACCAAGAGAATTCCACGAGGGAGACCTTGAATTGAAAATGATCCTTCCTATGCAAAAAGACTTTAGGGGGAAATGGATGCCGAATTGGGAGGGGCCGTATGTCGTGAAGAAAGCTTTCTCTAGCGGTGTATTGATCTTAACGGAAATGGATGGGAAAAGTTTACCCAACCCAGTGAACTCAGACTCAGTTAAAAAATACTTTGTCTAAAGGAGAAGAGAATCCAAGGTGAAAACCCACGAATGGCGCTTTGAGGTTTCAAAAATCAAAAAAAAAGAGAGAAGAGGAAAAAAGAGAAAAATAGAGAGGCCAAGGTGAAAACCTGCAAAGGGCGCCTTGTGACCAAAAGGGTTTTGAGTTGAAAACCCGAAAGGGCGACTCAAATTTTGAAGCATCCGGTAATCTTGCTCAACAAAGAACGAAGAACGTTGCATATTGGGGCATCGACAGAGTACTTTGAATCTTCTAAACACATGCCTTCATGAAGTTGATGTATAAGCGCTCAAGCGGCGATATCTAGGGCATCTAATTTTTGGTCTGTTTGCTATCTTTAGATTTTTTTCTTCTTCTCAAAGATAGGCTTTCAGATTAATTTCCTTTGTATCTTTTTTTGATAATTCATTCAAATCCAATTATTCTTAGAGATTTATTTATCTTCCATTATTCTTTAAGTATGTTGCATTGAAACAATGATAGATGAACTAAATATGTTCACAAACAAAGTTTTGCGCATTACTCTGGAATTTCTAGATAATACAATAAACTAAAACAGGACAATTGTTCGAGAAATTCACATAAGTAAGGGATGAAGGAACTCAAGGAATTTCTTTCTTCCAGTCTAAAAGGAAAATGGACAAAACCAACGATTCAATTCTAAGGAAAGATTATCTTATAGACATCCTCAGTGGGTCGTAGCATTGGAGGAAGGGTACAGGCCTACAGGCTGAGCAAGAATAATATTTTGAGAAAACAAAAGACAAATGAAGGAATGAGTGGTGACGTCTAAGATAGGGGTCATGTTCACAACATTTTGCATCATAACATGTTTAATTAGGAACATTTGACTCACTTCGATCATGGCATCCTAATACTCAGGCATAATCATTCTACAGGTTATCAAAAACGACGCGCCTTAATCCCTTAAGCAGTAGGGTAATAGGCCGCAGCATAGCAGATCTAGCTGAGGCAAGATCCAAGATGGTTTGGCATCATTGTGCTTACAAGGAACAAATCGAAGACATAGCCAATTTGGCTTTCACGTGCTTACGATGAAGTAAATCTAAGATGATTTGGCATCTCTGTATTGTCAGAGAACAAATCAAAGTTTGGCGTCTCCATATTCGACGGAGAGCAGACACATAGCAGATCTGGCCTTCAGATGATTAGACTGAAGCAGATCCAAGATGATTTGACATCCTTGTGTTTACAAGGAACAAATCGAAATCATAGCTGATTTGGCTTTCACGTGCTTACGATGAAGCAAATCTAAGATAATTTGGCATCTGTGTATTGTCAGAGAACAAATCGAAGTTTGGCGTCTCCATATTCGACGGAGAGCAGACACATAGCAGATCTGGCCTTCAGATGTTTATACTGAAGTAAGATCCAAGATGATTTGGCATCCTCGTACTTACAAAGAACAAATCGAAGACATAGCTGATTTGGCTTTCACGTGCTTACGGTGAAGCAAATCTAAGATGATTTGGCATCTCTGTATTCTCAGAGAACAAATCGAAGTTTGGCGTCTCCATATTCGACGGAGAGCAGACACATAGCAGATCTGGCCTTCAGATGTTTATACTGAAGCAAGATCCAAGATGGTTTGGCATCCTTGTGCTTACAAGGAACAAATCGAAGATATAGCTGATTTGGCTGAAGCAGACCTAAGATGATTTGGCATTTCTGTATTGTTAGAAAACAAATCGAAGAAGCTGATTTGGCATTTTTGTTCGACGGAGAGCAGATTGAAGATATCAACATGACAGTCTCGAGAACCATGAACCGATAAGGCCAGGCAAATTTGGCCTTTCTATGAGTCTTTGCTCGATTCCTGTTACACAGCAATGAGCAAAGAGGGGCAGTTGTAATAGCCCAAATTCGCCGGGGCCTTAAACTAAAATAAAAAATAAAAAATAACAAAGTCCAGCTATTTTATAAACAATCCGTTTACAGTGCTAAAGTCGAAATCCAAACCACTTAAGTTTACTAGACCCATTTATACCTTAAAAATAACCCAACACTTGGACCCAGGTTTACACGGGGCCCAAAAGGCTCAAAGCTGCAAAAGAACATGCAAGGAAACTCTAGGGTTTCTTGAGAACTCAGCGCCGCAATGAAATTCTGGAAGCTTCGGGCACTCTAAGCGACGCGACCTTTCATCTCGCGCAAATTCAATGGCCCAATCGTCGCCACCAAGCACGTCGTGATCAGATGTTGTGCCACCATCGACGAGCAAGTCACGCCAGAATCCGATGTTGGCTCTATCAGCGCGCAGACATCAATGATCAAGTGAGATTCTCGTGGATTACCTGCGAACAAAAAAGGAAACAACGACAGAAAACCAAGGAAAACATGGAAAGAAATCTTTGATTTCTTTCCTAAACCATAATAGTCTAAGACTATAAAGCCTTTCTTCAAATCTGTAAAAAGGGTACTTACGATACACACATACAGAAAGAAAAATACCACAAAGATATTGTATATCAAATATTTTGCAATAATATATCAGAGATATTTCACAAGAAACGAAGGTGATTTTTTTATCTCATATTTCGTTTCTTTTCTCTTTTCTTAGACGAATATACAAACTGTTTTTTAAAAAAAAATAGTAACATTCAAAAGAAAAAGAGTTACCTGTGGAAGGACGAAGGTTTTTAAACCCTCAGACCACCGCGTACGACGGCGCGTGAGGCGCGTGTGCTGGCACTGCACTGTAGTCAGAGACCGAAGGTCGGACTACCCTTCTCTCCTTTTCAGAGAATTTTCAAGTTTTTCTTTTTAAAAGTGGGGTACTAAAATGAATTTTGGGTTAAGGTTTTAACATTTATAGTCCTACGAAAATGGTGTCGTTTTGGCTTAGCTTGATAAGCACTAAAACAGCATCGTTTCAACAGAGAGGATCCGCGTGTTGACTCGATTACTAGGGGAGGATCCGAGTGTTTTTGTGAATTGGGTAAATTGCCCAATTGATCCTTCCTCCTTTTTAATATTTACAATTTCATTTTATGTTTATTCAATTTGGCCCTAACTTCTTACATTTAATTCAATTTAATCCCAATGGCCAGTAGAATTTATTTTGGGAAACGACGTCGTTTTTTGGATTAGGGCTAATTGCCCAATGAGTCCTCTGAATTTAACGCGCATTTGGAACCAGGCCCAGAATTTTTACTATTTTGCAGATTAACCTTAGATTATCTAATTAAATTCAATTTTAATCCTTTTTATATTTTAATTTACTTTAAATACTTTATATATTTTTATAAATATTAGTTATATATTATTGTTATTATCCAATATATTATTTTATCATATATTTTATCTATAAATTATATTATTTTATATTTTATATTTTATATATTTCTTTATATATTTTTATAAAATTGTATTACTATTTACTAAATTTGTAAATACCAAATAAATTTTAAAAAAAATTATCAATAAATAATAGTATATATTATCCTTATTTATAATAGTATTCATATTCCATTTATATATATTACACCTTTTCTTTATTTATATATTTTATATATGTATATTATTTATTTTATAAAATTCTTATGAAAATTATTTATATCCTATTTATTTTATAATATACGTATACCATATTATATTTCATTATAATTATTTATGAATTTTTTATTACATACTATATTTTATTATTTAATATTCCTTATAATATCTATCTTTCTTATATTTTTATATATTATTTATTTTGTTTTTTATACTATTTATTTTACTATATTTTATATGCAAATTACTTATTATATTTTTATTATTTTATATTATATTTCCTTATATTTTATTCATATTATATTATTATATATAACTTATTTTAAACATTTTTAATTTATATTTTAGGTATTTTTTATTAATAATTGCTCACTTTATTTTACATTTTAATATATATATTGAACCTTTCTTTATATTATGTCAATACATTAGATGTTGGTTTCATAATTTTATTAAATGTTGAGTGCTTGACATATTATTATTTTTATTGTTTTTATATATATATATGTGTCAAATTGTATATCATGCATCATTTTTATTATCAATATATTTAAATATACGATGAATTACATGTTTATGTGTTTTTACCTATCCTTCTTAAATATATATCGTGTTTTATGTATATTTTACTTATTTAAAATTTGCCATGTTTCTTATATGTACATGTTAGTTAATGTATGATATTTATGCTATCGTGCTTTTATTTACCTATTACTATAACATGTTATCCCGTATGTTATGTTAATATGCTCCTTCATGCGTCAATCTAAAAAACGAGACTTTAAAGTTTTCAAAAATAAAGGCAATACTTGGTGTTTGGAAATTTCGAGAAAAGTAGTGCCCTAACTTATTGGGTTGCAACTTTTCTCGTTGAATTCGAATAGTCAAGCACCCTTCTAAGTTTTTAAGGTTTTCTAAGTGCAAGCAACTGTCCCGGAACTTCAAGGCGTTGTGTCCTAACTTACTGGATATGGCGTTTCGTTGTTTCAAGATAGGGATTTCCAACAAGGCTAACTTAGTGTCAGATATCTTAAAAATATTATGTCCTAACTTATTGGATGTAATATTTTGATTTATTTGATACAAGTGAACCCTAATTTTCAAAATCAAAAATATTAAAAGAGGATTGCATCTTAAAATTTTTAAATTTCTAACATTAAAGACATTTGATAATCAATTAGGTACCAATTTTGGGCGTTACGAGGGTGCTAACACTTCCTCGTATGTAACCGACTCCCGAATCCGTTTTCTCGATTTTCGTAGACCAAAATTAATGTTTTAAAACAAGACATTTTATAAGGTGATCCAATCACACCTAAAAAGATTGGTGGCGACTCCCGTTTTCATTTTTTTAAAGTCGATTCCCATTTTCCAAAACCCGATTTAAAAATGGTCTCAACATAGATTACAATATAATAAAATTCCTTTAAAAGATGAAGTTGTTGTGGTAAAATTGAGACCATACTAATATCCTACCATTCAAAAGACAAAGATGGAATGAATGGTGGATGAAATGTTGCAAGTTGGGGTCATTCGGGACATTAATAGCTATTTTTCTTCTCCCATAGTTATGGTGAAGAATAAAGATGGTACATGGAGGTTATGTGGTGTTTTCTAAATTGGATCTATAGTTAGGTTACCACATGTCAGGATATGGGAACTTGATATTCATAAGACACCTTTTTGGACACATAAAGCGCACTACGGATTCTTAGTAATACCTTTCAAGCTCACTAATTCTCATTCCACTTTTCAAGCACTTATGAACTCCATTTTAGGCCCTTGTTAAGGAATTTTGTGTTAGTTTTTTTTATGACATCCCTGTTTATTCGATGTCTTGGCAAGACCATCTTGATCATTTGAAAGAGGTGTTCACCATTTTTGCAAGCTCCAACAATTGTATGATAAAAAAAGAAAATGTCATTTTGGGGCTACACAAATTGATTATTTGGGCCATGTCATTTCACATAGGAAAGCCAGTATGGATAAATCTAAGATTGACAACATTGTGGTTTGGAAGGTCCCTCACTCTTTGAAGGAATTGTGAGGATTTTTGGGGTTATCTGGATACAATAAGCGATTTATCAAAGGGTATGGTTTAATAGCTCAACCTTTGACTGAGCTATTAAAAAAGGGGAATTGACATTGGTCTTCTTAAGCTGACTAGGCTTTTTTAGCATTAAAAACTGCCCTTACTTCAGCACCTATCCTTGCCTTGCCAAATTTCGATGAGGTCTTTTGCATCGACACAAATTCTAGTAGTACTAGTGTTGGGGGCCGTTTTACAACTTATTTTAGTACCTCTATTGTTTTTAATTTTTTGAGTCAAGTACAACAGTCTTGGCAACAGGATTTGAAGCTAAAAAAAGCTTTGTGAATCCCTGTAATTTCAAGCTTCTTCTCACCTTAAATACACATGGGATGGTTAGTTCTTCAAATGAAAAGGGAAACTCGTTGTTGGTTCTGATTTAGCATTAAGAAGGGAGTTATTTACTTATTTTCATGAAGGGGTTGCTGGTGGTCACTCGGGCACTAATGCCACTAAGCATTGCATGGCTAGTGTACTATATTGGAAGGGTATGATGGTGGATATTAAACAATGGATGTGGGAATGCATGGTATGTCAATGATGTAAATATGATACTGCAGCTCATCTCAAGCTTCTTCAACCATCGCCTCTTCTCTCGAGGGCTTGGTCTAAAATCACCATGAATTTTTTAGAAGGTCTTCCTTCTTTGAAGGGAAAATATACTATTCCGGTGGATGTCGATCATCCATTTTCTCGCACTAGCTCACCCTCATACAACTATTTTAGTGGCTACAACATTTTTGGACAATGTTTATAAGCTGCATGGTTTACTTGATGCCATCATATCTGACAGAGATCAAGTTTTTACTAGCTCTTTCTGGAAAGAATGTTTCTAAGGCTGGGAACCAAAATCAAGTTGCCGACTACTTACCATCTTGAGAGTGACGGTCAATCAGAAGTGCTTAATCGTTGTCTAGAAGGATACCTATGTTGTATGAATGGAGAAAAAACATGAGATTGAGTTCTTTGGCTCTCGTTAGCAGAATGGTGGTATAATTTGACCTTTCACTTTCCCGTTCAAACTACTCCTTATGAAGCCTTGTATGATCAACCACCTCCTCAACACCTTCTCTACTGTATTGGTTCTTCGAAAGTTAACAGTGTGGATAAGAGTTTGCAACATCGTGAAGTAGTGCGACAACTACTCAAGTACTATCTTAAGGGTACCCAAGATCGCATGAAGCACTATGCAAATAAGAAATGAAGTGACAGAAGTTTTTCAGTGGGTGACTGGGCATATTTAAAACTTCAGCCCTACTAGAAACACTCATTGAGAAAGAAAAAATCAGAAGCTTTCTCCTCGGTTCTTTGGCCCATTTTTTATCATAGCCAAAACAGAAACCATTGCATACACCTTACAACTACCTGAGGGCTCCAAGATCCACCCTACTTTTCATGTTTCCCAACTCAAATACCATGTAGGTAGTCAACCTAGTGCTTCCACTTTGCCACTTACTGGTCCTAAAGAGATGTTATTGAAAGAGCCAGCTCGAATTTTAGATAAGCGTATTTAAAGAGAGGTCATCATGTAGTGACTGAGGTTTACGTGGAGTGGGCTAATTCTTTCCCAGAGGATGAAACATGGGAGGTTTTAGATAAACATATTTATAAGAGATGTCATAATGAAGTCACTGAGGTTCGCGTAGAGTGGGCTAATTCTTTCTCAGAGGATGAAACATGGGAGGTTTTGGGCTAATTCTTTCTCGAAGGATGAAACATGGGAGGTTTTCTCTGGCTTCCAGCAGCTCTATCCCTCTTTTGATCCTTGAGGACAAGGATTTTTGATGGGGGAGTATTGTTAAGAGTGCCAATAAAGATTTAAAATTATGTTATTCTGTTTTTATGTTTTCATGTTTAAACACAACATTTTGAGAAAAAAAGTTTTAGTGAAACGAATCGTTTTGATTTATCTTAAATGCTGTGTTTTGTTTCATTGGTAATCGTTTTTGTTTTAAGGTCCACGTGGCAATCCAACTTCTTCGTTATAACATAATAGAGGGAAGAAAGAAGGCATGTTTTTTGTTATTGAATATTCAGTGAAATTTTCTTGTCTTTTCTCTGCTTCTTTGTTTCTCTATTCTTGGATTATTTGGAAATGATATCATAAATGTTACTTATGATTATCTCAGGGCAAACATCCCTTTGATGTCCCATTCTCCCACATTGAAAGCAAAGTTTCTTTATTCCTTCATAAAGGATTTGTTGTCTTTTCCCTTCAACCGAGATGAACTGTTTAAGGGGTTCCTCGATATTGATTTGAACACAGTCTTGCAAACTTTCCTCTTCTTTCATTGCTTGCGGCATTATCAATTCGTAACAACCTTCCTAGACTTGTACCAGTTCTTGCTAGATTAACTAGTTCATACTATTCAATTTGTAGTTCAGGAAGCCTAATCCAAACTGCTACAGAGTTAAAATTTAGTTCTGAAGCCCTGAAGTTCGGTTGCCATTTTCTCATGCTGAGGAAATTCCCATTGATGAACCAGGGACCTCCTTTCATAGCAGTATCATAGTCTTCATTGCATAGAAATTTCACAAGGAAATATTTGAGGCCTAGGTCCAAAATTTCTATTGACCCAGATGGTTTCCAAAGTTGGAAGCCAATCGTCCTCCCAAGCACTTGGAAAAATTAGTGACGTTTCCCATCTCCTATGGATTTTCATACGTTCCTTTTGAGTAAGGAAGACTGAGATATCCCCGTTTGAGTTGATGTTCTCCCCCCGATTCTGTTTCCATCCCTTCAGGATCTATTTCTTTAGCAGCTGTTTCCTCTTCATTCAGCCACTGTTCATAGTTACCAAAATCTCCACCAACAAGCATGTCCTTATACGACACAATCTTCCTGGTTCAAACCGTGTTTCACATTTTTCTTGCTCTGTTTCAGTTTAGCTTCTTATTCCAGGGATAGGGTCGAGGTATCCCTAGGGTTTTCTTCTTTTGAGTTCATAGTTTTTCGTCTCTCAGTTTCTTTTAGGTGAAAAAGTTCTTTTTAATCACAAACATTTTATAAAATATTCTACTTAAAAAAATAGTAGAGTTGAATCGGGGCAAATTACCAATAAAAGCCCTTTTTTTTTAAATTTACCGAAATGGGCCAGGTTAGAAATTATTTATCGGAATGGGCCAGTTTTTACAAAACGCGTCCACGTCAGCGCGTTGTCAGGGGAAAAAGCAAGAAAACTCTTCCTCAAGGAAGCGCTTTGCCTACGTGGACAGAAAACGCTTCCTTAAAGGCGCGCTTTCTGTCCATGTAGGCAAAGCGCTTCCTTGAGGAAGCGTTTTCCCCATGTTTGAACAGTAGCAACGGCTACTTTTTTGACCGTTGGTAACCCCCCTAACGGTCCAAAAAAAACTATAAAACCCCCCACCCCTTTCATTTTTTTCACACTTAAATCCTTTCAATCTTCAATTTTTCAATATTCTCTCAAATTTCTCTCAAATTTCTCAAATTTCTCTCAAATTCCTCTCAAAACTCTTGTTAATTTTTTCAAAAAAGCTCTAATTTTATTTTTTCTAAATTTATTTTTTAAAATAAAAAAATTTGGTCGTGTTAGAGATGGCCGAAGAATTAATTCGCTTCGATGATAAACACATATTCATCGAACAAATGCAAACGGTAAGTGTTAAATTTAATATTTAAATATTATTTAAGATTTCTGTCATTTATGCAAATCTAAATAATTTTATTTTATTATTTCTTATAAAAGTCTATAGATCGGATATTGCAATACTATATCCGTAACATGACTGGTCCTCCATCACCGTTGATAGAGGATTACCTACAAGAAGCGGGTTTTTGGCACGTGGCGATGATAGGCCGAGGGTGCAAGTTGGACCCGAAACTTATTAATGCGTTGATAGAAAGGTGGAGACCCGAGACGCACACATTTCATCTTCCATGTGGAGAGTGCACTATCACTTTGGAAGACGTGCATTTGCAATTAGGATTGCCGGTGGACGGGGACGCAGTCACTGGGTCCGTTCATTCTGCTGATTGGGGAGTAGTATGCTACGAGCTTTTAGGTGCTAATCCGGATAATATTAACGGAGGTCGGATCGAGATGGGCTGGTTACGAGACACATTGCCAGAGCCGGATGATGATTCTACCGAACTAGAAAAAATTTGATATGCTCGAGCATACATTCTTTAGATAATTAGAGGTTATCTGATGCCGGACTTGTCACAAAACCTTGTACATCTGAGATGGCTACTGAAACTAGTTGATTTTAGAGCAGCTGGTGAATTTAGTTAGGGGTCTGCCGTGTTGGCAACACTGTACCGGGAGATGTGCGGGGCTACGCGACCGAATAAAGTGAAAATCGGAGGTTGCCTATCACTACTGCAATCATGGGCACGGTTTCGCTTTCTATTTTTACGTCCTCGAGTGGACCACCCATATACATTCCCACTCATAACGAGGTAAATTTTATATTAGATTTTACAATTATTACGTAGATTTAAAATATAATCGTATGCTAAAAATTTATTTAATTAGGTGGAACCATTCGGCAAGTTATGCTCGATTACCTACCTGTCTTGAAGATATACGGCTTCTATTAGAGCAACGGTCGAAAGCACAAGTAAGTATTAAAAATATATATATACATACATAATAAAATAGTGGATTTGTATTTAGTATTTTTTATTTAACTAATATTTCCATCAGTTTTATATAGTTTCAATGGACACCATACGAGGATCCGGCAATTCGGGCAGTAATTCCGGATGAATACTTGCAAAATCTGAACGCTTGGCACGTGAAGGTCCTATTGGTCAACTTTGCTATTGTGGAGATACACCAATCAGACAAAGTATTACGAAAATTTGGATTCCGACAACCGATTCCTATGGCACCTGAGGTGTTGGATGATCATCACAAAATCGACTTACGGTAATTGCATACTGATTGGCCGAGATTCTGGTCACACTATATCCAAATGTGGGAAGATCGGTATGATTATATACCTACTCGGGAACCGATCATCGTTCTAGAGTTAGCGTGCGTGCCGGAATACATGCCATGGTTTAGGATCCATGGCAAGCCATATTTACTGTCAGAAGAGGAGAGACAGCGGCAATTGCGTTTCCAAAGGGAACAACGTGGCCCTTTAAATCCTAGAAGAAGGGACGACGACGCAGGCCCATCAACAACACCCACACAATCACCCGACCCAGCAACAGGACCTACACAGTCACCGGGCCCAATAGTTCAACCGTCGACACCCACAGTACAGCCTCTTCAGATGATGCCAGGTACGTATCCTAGCCCTTTTATGTATCCTAGCCCTGATATGTTTCCTTTTTCTAGTCCTATGGCAGGTTGGAATGCATGGCTCGGTTCATCTCCATTTTTGATTACTCCAAGTAGACCGCTGATCTATAGGCAGCCGTCGCACGAGGGATCGCAGGAGGGGCCGTCGGGGAGCTCTTCTTTTTACCAATCCCCATCACCTTATGGGTTTCAAACACCTCCGCTATTAATGATGCAAACACCTCCACAGTCACTATTCTATCAAGGCGGGTCATCCTCCCAACACCCACAACCAGAATCCTCGCCGGAGCAAGCACAACCCTCGCCGGAAGCTAGACAAAGGAGGAATCCAACGCGTAACCATCGACGACCTCCATGTGGCACTGAATCCAACCGGCACGGACATTGATTTTTATTTTAATATATTTGTACAAACATTTTGAATCTTTTTATATTATTTCATGTAATTAGATAAAAGATTGTTTTAAATAAAGTAATTGTAATTTACTTTTATATTTTTAATAAAATGGAAATTATTTTAAATAAGGCAACATTTTGAATATTTTTATATTATTTCATGTAATTAGATAAAAGGTTGTTTTAAATAAAGTAATTGTAATTTACTTTTATATTTTTAATAAAATGAAAATTATTTTAAATAAGGCAACATTTTGAATACATTTATATTATTTCATGTGATAATATAAAAGGTTGTTTTAAATAAAGTAATTATAATTTACTTTTATATTTTTAATAAAATGAAAATTATTTTAAATAAAGCAATATTTTGAATATTTTTATATTATTTCATGTAATAAAATATAAATAATACAACATATTGACAATTACAACAACTATCAACTATTGCGATTTGGACATGATCTACTTGTATGGCCTGGGTTCCTACACCATCCACATAACTTCTGTTGATTGGTTGTTTCTCGGATATCCATATTGTTGCGTATTCTAGTCGAGCAAGGTCGACCCTTTGGTTTACGCCGCAACTCTCTATCCGGTAACAGCTTAAACAGAGCAAGTGATACAGAGGGCCACTTACGCTCATTTGGGACCGGTGGGAATATGTGTCTCCACACGTTGTACATGTATTCCAATTTGTACAGTCGTCGACATAGCTCATGGGATCCAGACGAAGATTTTGACAAGCTGCAATTACATGAGCGCATGGATAACGAAGTGCGTCAAACCTCCCACAATCGCAAGTCCTATTTCTTAAGTGCACACGATATTGCCCGCCAGTAATACCTTGGTGCGGTTTGTTAAACTCTGTCACACGAAACCATAAGTTATCTCGATCGTGACACACTGTATGCATAGTGTTCGCCCGTACCTTCGCTTTGTTAATTTCTTGCAATACCTTTGTGCACCATACATGGCCTCCCTGCATTTGGCCTGCATAACTCGCTGCTCATTTCAGAAATAGTGCCGTTAAACGAAAATATGTCTCTCGTACAACTGATGTTATCAGTAAATGACGTGTTCCTTTCAGAATAGAATTTATACATTCAGCCAGGTTTGAGGTCATGTGACCATATCGTAAGCCGCCGTCATATGCTTGTGTCCACTGTTCGAAAGGTATATTACATAGGTAGTCATGGCCCTCTTCGTTAACTGAATGAAAAACTGCCAACATCTCATGAAAACGGTCCTTACTTATCTCATACCTTGCCAATATAAGTTGATAGCGAAAATTACATACCACTTTTCTATTTAAAATAAATTCAATATTCCAAACGAAATTATATTAATAGAGATAAAGTTAAATACCCATGTTGGCCACTTGCCGTCGTTCACTTTTAGATGGATATTACCTGTAGTAGTTGGAAGCAATGTGCCTTAGGCAATACCGATGGTGTATACAATGCCATAGGCTTCCTTACCGCTCAATTGCAGCTAGTATCCCGGTGCCTCGATCCAATATAACACACATATCAGGTTGGGGGCAAACATGCATCCTTAACCTAGAAAGAAAGAAATCCCAGTCATCAGTTGACTCCCCCGGTGTTATTGCAAACGCAATTGGAAGGATTCTTCCACTACCATCCTGTGCGACTGCTAGCAATAGTCGATGGGTATATCTACCGTACATAAAGGTATCGTCAATTTGTACCAATGGCTTACAATATGCAAATGCGTCTCGGCATTGCTTAAAGCTCCAAAAGAGACGCCTAAATACTTGGCATCCACGGAGCAATCAGTCGTTGTAGTATGCAGGTCCTATTTGAAGGTCTGTTATGCAACCTGGGACATATCTCTCTAGCATTTGACACCACTGCCATATTTCATTATATGAAGCGTCCCACCCACTATGCATCTTCTCTGAAGCCTTCTGCTTAGCTATTCAAGCCTTACGATAAGAGGGCATGTACCCCATTTGGTTACGAATATTGGCAATTAAGACTGGCACTGAAGTTCTAAGATCTGCCTTCACCGTAGGTAGTATTAAGCTAGCTAACATAGCTAAATCCATCTTGGGATGATCTTGTGAAATACATGTCAACGAAGTACGTTAAATAATGTAACATTACATAATAACAGTATTATTCAAAAACCTTAAATACTGTACCTGCAGCACATGTATGTGGACCTTTATACTTTTTTATCTCCCACAACCCTGTCCTTTTCCTTAACAAGGCGTAGATTTTCCATGAACAACTTCCATCTTACACTGCACACTTCGCCTCAAACTTATCGGATTTAGATTTAACCACGTGGTAGTTAACACCGTTATTGATGCTATGTTGTTTCAATGCACCAAGAAAACTATCCTTATTGGAAAACTCCATACCAACTTCAAATTCACTCGAATCCAATAACGAACTTGTATGATCACGCGTTCTGTGTGGTAGATCTGGAAACTCCAATGCATCATCTGTAGATAGATCAACATTATGCATGTGGGCTGGAAGCGAGTATACCCTGAATCGTGGATCTTCTTCTTCATCTGAATCCCCTTCAACATCTTCAGGTTCAGTTGGAATAGGATCCGGTTCAGAAAATAATCCAACTTATGTACCATCGCGGCCGGGCTCTCGAGGTGGATCCACATCGGACTCATCATCTAACCCACCATCATCTGCGACGTATGAGGTCCCCTCACCGGTGGACGTCATGGGGAGTACATCATCCCTTCTTCTGGGCGTTTCATTTCGTCCCCAATTGGATGTAGATTGCCAAGCACTATAAGTTGATGTCGTTCCCCAATACATATTTCCAGCATCAAACATCGACCCACCTAGGTGCATGTCCCATCCACTAACAGCGTGTCGTGCAGGGGTTATGTATTCCATACCGCTACCAAAAACCGACGGTTCCGTGTTATGTAACGGAGTGTCGGGCAGGGGTCGTGTATTCCTCTCGAACGGCAGCCGCAAATGTATCATTTGGCGATGCAAATTGTACATATAACTCAATATATGGTGCTCCACTAGCAAGATGAGTCTGCACCATTGCCTCCAAGCTACGAGCACCTTTGATATCAAACGAGTCATATGTTACTGGATCAATAGAAGCACAAAATCGATACCTAATAGACAACACTTTCATTGGCGTCATTCCGAATATTTTACGCCTAATCCTTTTACGATGTTCTGTCAAATCTATATTCTGGTTAAAAACCAGTCGTATTGTATTTTCCGAAAAAAAAACACCATTCTCAGTGTGACGAACCTCACCATCATAGTAAATAACAGTATTAATGCGTTCACTCATCTTTAATTTTTATCCTTCTTAGCCTCTCTATTTTTTTTTTGCTGTAAGTTATGCAACCTGAGAACAAAATTTGGCTCATTTATAGCCCAAGTTAGTTCAAAAACCATGGTAGCAAAATAGCGTCCACGTGGGAGCTTCTTTCAGTACTTTTGCTGAAAATGCATCCTGCTTGAAGCGTTTTTGACACTATTTATGCAAACACGTCTTCTTAAAATTATTTTTCAGAGACCACTGTAACAAAAGAGCATCCACGTGGGAGCCTCTTCCAGTAATTTTGCTGAAAATGCATCCTGCTTGAAGCGTTTTTACCACTATTTGTACAGACTCGTCTTCTCAAAATTATTTTTTCAAAGACTACTGTAGCAAAAGAGCGTCCACGTGGAAGCTTCTTTCAGTACTTTTGCTGACAATGCATCCTGCTTGAAGCGTTTTTTGCACTATTTGCACAGACATGTCTTCTCAAATTTATTTTTTCAGATACTACTGTAGCAAAAGAGCATCCACGTGGGAGCTTCTTTCAGTACTTTTGCTGACAATGCATCATGCTTGAAGCGTTTTTGACACTATTTGCACAGACACGTCTTCTCAAATTTATTTTTTCAGAGACTATTGTAGCAAAAGAGCGTCCACGTAGAAGCTTTTTTAGATTAACAAATAATTTAATTGAGTTACCCTAAACCTTAAACCCTAATTTATTTGATTTTTTCTTAAATACCCTAAAACCCTAAACCCTAAAATCCTAATCTAATTTTTTTAAAATTTATAATTAATTTACTCAAGTAACCTTAAACCCTAATTTATTTGATTTTTTCCTTAAAAACCATAAACACTAAACTATAATCTAATTTTTTAAAATTAGTAATTAATTTAATTAACAAACACTAAACCCTAATTTATTTATTTTTTTCCTTAAAACCCTAAAATTTAAAAATCCAAAATTCCTAAAACCCTAACTCTAATTACAGAAAACCCTAATAAAAACACGGGGAAAACGCTTCCTCAAGGAAGCACTTTGCCTACGTGGACAGAAAGCGTGCCCTCAAGGAAGTGTTTTCTGTCCACGTAGGCAAAGCGCTTCCTTGAGGAAGCGTTTTCCTGCTTTTTCCCCTGACAACGCGCTGACGTGGACGCGTTTTGTAAAAACTGGCCCATTCCGATAAATAATTTCTGACCTGGCCCATTTCGGTAAATTTAAAAAAAAAAAGAGCTTTTATTGGTAATTTACCCGTTAAATCGCGTCTTAAATTAAAATATAATATAAAATAAATATTTGATAATATTAAAAATATAATATATTCATTGGAATTTCACCTACCGATAATCAACCGACTTATTTTATTAAAATATACCATTTTAATCAAAACCAACTATCTCAATCCAATAGCATTGATTAAAACATAACCAAAATTTGCACTATCCGAATTTACATGCATCAAATCATACAAATATCCCAACTTACTAAATCATCCATGTCTAGTTGGTGCCTGTAATATTCTAGATTTAGTGGTTTATAGTTGTCTCGTAAAGACTACCAGAAAAAGAGCATATTTACTTGGAGAAAGCCGTGAACGTTTTGTCAACTACTGTTGGAACAAAGACTCTTTTATTTTTGGGGAGAACTTTGGGTTGGTCTAAGATCCCTCTATAATTCATGGACCATGTGAATTGGAATTCAGATTAGTGAAAAGTCATAATTTTAGTCAAAACCAAAAAAATTAATAAGCATCAATTTGTGTATTTTAATTATTATAATTAGCGAAAAGTGATGTTTTGACATTTATCAAGAAGCACATTCAAGTACCCAAAATCTTCCTTTAAAATGTAGTAGTACTGGAGTATGTTCCCTTCCCTTTTAAAGAGTCAATATGGTGGTATTTCTCCTCCAAATTTTCTTTGGAAAAGTCTGTAGATAAGCTTCATTTTCCTGCCTAAAGATTACCACTTACAATCTCATTGAAAACATGTTATTATAGTGATGGGATAACAATGAAATAAAAGTAGAAAATGAGAGAAATTAAATTAAGATGAGTGTATATAAAATGAAAGATAAAACGTATTTGTATTAAATAATAAAATAATAGTAAAAAGACTAAAAATATATTTATGCTAAAAACAAATTATAAGACAGTGATATTGATTTCGGTTTTTTTTATTAAAAATATAAATTGTTTAAAAAAGTGAAGGAGAGGTCCCATGAATATTCACTGCACCACTTAAGCATCAGTTGAAAACGAGTGTTGATTGAAATAAACGTAGCTCACTGGAATTCTGCCAGTAGTGAGTTTGGAGGAAAATGAAAACAAAAAACTCATAACTGGGGGTGGGTTAGAATCCAAAGGGAAATTGGTTTTAGTTTAGATGTTTAATATGGTATCATTGATTGAGTGTATTCTGTTTTTCCTACCTAAGCATCATAATCATATATGCATCTAAAACTGCCGAGCAAAAGAGATTTAAAACTATATGAATTAATTCAATTTATCAATTAAAATATGTTTCAATTAAATAGACTTTGACATCTAAAATTTACATGATACATATACATATATCATAATAATCAGTTACTGGTTGATGAACGTCTTAATATCTGAAATCATTTCTTGAGTTCGAATGTGGGAAGATGGAGAATTATGAAGAATTTGAAATGCATGCCCAACTCCTTTGTAAATCTTTGTTTCAACCCTTTTACCGGCACTGCTCAATGCATTGCAGAACCCCATGTTTCTATCTTTCAATATATCCATCTCCGATACACACACCATCGTGGGTGCAAGTCTCAGTTCCCTTAACTTGGGTGTACTATTGGCTAAAGGGTTGCACCAGGGATGGTCACGGTTCGAACCGAAAGGCAATGATAGTCTCCAATATGCATCTGATGCGGGTAAAGTGAGTGCCGAGTTAACTTGTGGGGTGGCGTGCAGTTCGGTTGCGGTCCTTGACTCACCTCCGAAAAAGGGTTGAATCAAGATCGAGCCCTTGACAACCAATGGCTTCATTCCGGAGCTGGGTGATGTGCCGCCGGGGGAGCCTAATCTGGTGGTCACAATGTAAGCTATATTAGCACCAGCACTATCACCTGCTAGGAACAAACTAGACAAATCACATTGACTTAACCACCATTTGTGTTCATTAGATCCACTTAGAGCTTGTTGCTTAACCCACATAAGGGTTTCGATACCGTCGTCGTAACCTGCTGGAAGCCTGTTTTCAGGAGCTAACCGGTAGTTTACAGAGAAGATAATGCACCCTGATTTTGAAGCAAGACCGGATAAGAACTCATGGTAGCAGCTCCAAGCAGCTGATCCAACACAGAATCCGCCACCATGGAAGTAAATAAGCAAAGGCATCTTGTTAGAGTAGTTTGGGACATAGATACGAGTCCATAAGCCGGTGAATTTATCGATGACGATGTCCTTAGCTGTAACACCACCGGTGGCTGTGCAGGGGACAATAGGGATGATTGGTGGTCTCTCGACGTATCCGTTTTTGTGAACTCGGATTAGCCCTTCAATCTCTTCAACTAGAACACCATGGCTCTTCTGGTTTACCTGAACATTGATCCTTGGATTAAAGGAAATAGCTTCCATTCTTTTTGTTCTCACGCAAGATAAAAAGTAGAATTTGACTTATGAGGTAATGGTTGGATTTGTGAATACATTGATGGACCCTTATATAGAGAATGCAAAGGTTAGAATTTCCAGATTTTCATTTTTCTTCAAATATTCATCTTGAATACATTTATTTTTAAACGTTCTTAGACACTGACACGAGAATATAATCTTTCAAATTTTTTTCTAAGTATATAGAAAAACTTGAAGATTTTAAACAAGACAATATTGAATATCAAAATATAATTTTAAAAATTTTCTCTAAATATTTAAAAATATTTAAAAATTAAAATATAATTATATCAAATACATCCTCATATTTCACACTTACACTAATTCCGAGAAACAGCCAACTTTTCAAGTTGTAAAGGAAGCTTCCTTCCCATTTCGATGAGAGTAAGACAAGTGGGGATTGAACTAATAGTATACCATCACAAAGAGATTCTCAATCTTTTTTTCCCAAGAAGTTCTTATTTCTTTAACTTAATGTCACACATTATATAACGTAAGGTTCATGCGCAAATGGCCTCATCAACTTTATTCTTCAAATATTTACCCAATCCTTAGCTTTTTGACCCATCGATGTGGCTTTATTCTTCGTATTTTCTTTTCCTTCTGCAAATGTCCGTGTTGTACCCGTATCTAAACAAATTAAGATGTATTGTAGGCATTGATATATAACTTAAAATAATTTTCTAAACATATTGAATATATATATTTTTTATCCAATAAATCATGTATGTTCGTATTTGTGTTTAGGGGTGTTCAAAGAGTCGAACCAAACTAAATTACTATTAGTCGAATTATCCAAAATGTAAAACTCTTTAATGGTTACCGAATATAAATTTTTTTTACATACATTAATGGAATTGAAATATTTCAATTAACTGAAATTTATATATTTTTGTCTTTTAGTTAAAATAAGTATAAAACATATAAAAAAATACATTACTAATGTTAATTATTTTTTAATAGTTTAAAAAGATATATTATTTATTTCAATTAATATAAAAATAATAGTTCAAAAAATACATTGTTAATATAAAAAAATATATGATATATAATATATATTATTTATTTCGGATAATTCGGTTAATTATTTGACTTCGAATCAAATTAACCGATAACTGAAATTTTAAGAAAACATTAATATATCTCCGATCAAACTAAATTCAACCACCAACCAATTAACTGAATTAAATCGATTTGATCAATTAATTCAATTTTAATCAAACATCCGTATCTTTGTTCAAAATTTATATGCAGATATGAATCCTAATCCAAAGTTACTTATAATAGAGAAATACTCATATACGTACGAGACAATTGATGTCCTGTAAGGTGTGGTGAGTAGATAAACATGAGAAGAAAGTTCAAGAACTGATTCTCAAAATTATTATTATCATTCAAACCTTGTCAACTAAGCCAAATGGTACAAAGGTTTTTTCCACAATCATTTACAATTTACGTCAATCAATCCGTATGTGTCTAATTTGTCCTTTCTAGATATGGTAATTTCAGTATTTAAGTTTTGTTTGTGTATTTTATTGGGTTATAGTATATTTATATTATTTATATTTATATGATTTTTATAACCTTATATAGTTGGCTATTTAACTCAAATGATCTAAAAAAATTAATTATTTATGTAAATGATTTTGATTCAAAATAAATCACCTAAATTACCTGAAATGATCAATAAAATTATTAGATTATGGGAAGTAGATAGCTAGCACTACTTTTTTTTTTTCTGACACAATCATCTTAAAAAGTTAATTTTTGAGGTTTTGAACATTAGATGGCCGATATCCTTATATTTGTTTTTCAAACTGTATCATATTGGTATACATTTATACTAGTATGTAAAAAAAATTTAGAGTGCTGGCACACCGATGGCCGACACCCCTATATCTGATTAAAAAATTTATTTCTATTTTAATTATATCTTTATTTCTATTTTAAACTTTAATTAATTTATTTCTTCAATTATTCTTTTTTAATTAAATTCTATTTTTTAAAATTATATCATATTTTAAACTTTAACCAATTTATTTATTTTTTAAAGTAAATTTTTAAATTTTTTTATGTAAACTTTAATTAGTGTCCTAGCACTCAAATTTTTTTTTTTTAATTATGGTTGTATTATTATTTGATTTGTTGTACTTACTTCGGTAAGATTTATCGTTTTAATACGTCGAACTTACTAAGTTTCATTGAGCTTACTTTTGTTATTTATTGTTTCTGTAAATACTTGGAAGGTTGGACGGTCGAATCGGCACTCAAGTCACACTATCCATAAATTCCGATAGTTTTTGGAACGTTCAATTCGGATTATACATTACTATTGTTTTGGTATATATGAGAATGAGTTTAAGAAGTTTTAATGCAACTATGAATGATATGTGTTAATGCAATGTTGTGTTTGAGGTGCCTAGGATACGTATATTGGTTAGATGTTAAATTTTGTAAATTGGTTAGTTGTGATGAATGATTCATTTTTATGTATAATTGTATATACTTGTTGTATCAATGAGGATACGTTGGTTAGACACTTAGGATGTTGATTTGGCTGTTTTTTTTTTTACTTGTTTAATGTCACTTTGAATAGGTCTTTTGGCTACTAAATGGATTTCTTAGAGTCCAAGTAAGCTTGAAATGGTAAACTTGTTTTTAAGATTCATTTTGGGTCCACACGGCCTGAAATAGGGGCATGTGACTCAGCCTTGTGTCACCTGATGAGTTCTTTGGGGTGCAAGTTAATGAGTTGCACGACCTAGCATATAGGCGTGTGACCCTACTCAGAGAGTTACACAGGTAAGGACACAGGTTCGAACATGGCAGTGTGTCCGTAGTTCGATCGTTACACGGCCTGAGACACAGGCGTGTGTCTCAGTTGTGTGAGGCACAAGGCAGTGTGACCCCTATTTTGCAAATTTTTCATCTTTTTCCTAAACTTTCAAAATGGTTTCAAATTGGTCCCAAATTGTTTCTAGGTTATTTTTAGGGCCTTGAAAGCTCGATTTAGTGACAATATGCATGTGTATGAATATTTTATGATGTGATTATGATATTGAATGATAATATGTTTAAATGGTTCTGATTGTTTAGTAATACTTCATAACCCTAATCCAGCGACAGATACGAGTTAAGGGTGTTATAGTTGGATTTAACACTCATTATATATCCATTAAATCTTTCGGAGAGGATCTCTTACTAAAGAACTTCATGTAAGTTACAAAAAAAAATATATATAAGCTTAGTCTAAGACAAAAGCTACAAGCTATTAAATTATGACACACACTAGACTATCTATGTAAACAACATTATATATCTTAATTTTATTATAATGAGTATTCAAAAGAATTATGAACAAAGCATAATTATTTGCGTAAGTTAAGTCTATCACAAGAATGTTCTAATGGCTTGTTATAGTTTAAAAAAAAGAAAAGAAAAAAAGAAACCTCACCTTCAACAATTTCGACCACATTGTTGCGAGCTTTAATAAAGCTTACATTAGAACAACACCAATGTCAACACATTTATTAGGACCATCACAACTTGCCAAAGCATCTTTGCTAACAAAAATTCTATAATGCTAGTCATGTTTTCAACACTTATAATAATTATAAAGAAAATCATTATCCTCATTTATATTTTCCTAACATTATCAAACTTAGTTTATCCTCCATATCTCACAGCAAAGCCTCCTCGCATGATAATAATCCATCAACATTTATTCATCACCTATGGTCATCTGCTTTGAAATCATTAGGACTCTTTTCTTTTAAGCAATACTTTCAAATTTTCTCTATAGTCACTAGTTCTTCAATCTTTAAAGGGTGGGCCTATCTATAGCGAATATATTGGACTTTTCAAGTTTCTCTCCAAGTTGGGAATCTTCATAGAATGTTCACTACTTGGGGTAAACCACTAATTAGGAAAATCAAACAACTCCTTATCCTTCTTCTTGATGAGTCAATATTTATGTTTATCTAGTTGACGATTTCTGATCACGTTCTTTATTATTTGTTGCTTGCCTGAGGAAAGTGTGAAATACACCATACCTTACAAACACTCAGTTTTGGATATAGTAAATTTGTAGAAATTTCTAAAAGCATTCAACATCAAGGGTTAGCCTTTTTTACAATAGTTTATAAAGAAAGAAAGAGACCAACATCTACCATACGAAGCCCTCCAATTGACCAAGACTTATATCATATTCTTTTAGTAGCTCACAAAGAAGTGATTCAAGGGTAAACAAAATCCATCCTTGAAGATGTATAACGGCAAAAGAAACCCCACTTACATCACTCATACATTCTACCTCATTTGGGATAGAAAATTCAAACTCGTAATTTGATAGTTTGTGCCCTTCACCTCTAACATTTTTATCTTCTTTTTCTTTTTCGTGTTGCACGACCATTCATTGGCAATTACAACCACTAAAATTCTTTGTATTTATCTAGGTTTTTTATCACTACCGTCACACTTGAACTAGCCCTGTTTTTTTTTCCCTTCTTTTTACCATCACCTCTACCACTCCCTCTCCAATTACCCTCTCCAATCACGTGTGGGTTCTTTAAACTGTGTAAGACCCAATTTGTGCCCGGGCCTACACCAAAACTAAAACCAAAAATAAAATAAAACAACAATAATAATCCAATGTCCATTTCTTACATAGCCCAGCAACCAAAATAAACAGGCTCAAATTATTAAACTTAACCCAAATAGCCTAAATAACCCAAAATACCCCAAGCCCAAAATACCTAGGGAATTTTCGGCAGAAACCCTAGAAACTTCAGCCACCACAGCCTTTAGCCGATTCTTCCACTCGTGCCATGCTCAGCAAATAACTCCTCCACGCCATGCACACCTGCAACAAACGAAAACCACAACAGCAAATGACAGCAAACAATAACAGATTACAGCAAGAATTTTTTGTATTTTTATTTACTTATTTTTCGGCTATAAAACCGAATGTAAACAATGTAAATGGGATCCTTTTTCCCAGCAATACACACGCATATTGAAAAAGAAAGCAATAAAAAATTAAAAAGGTGATTTCCAATACGAGTTTCTCCATACCTTTTAATTTTCTTGCAATTCATTTCCTTTGGTCTTTCCTCATTGATTTCGAAAATAAAAAAGGAGAGAGCGAAGTCTTACCTGACAAATATGCCATAGCTTTCTTTCTTGCTTTGTTTGAATCAAAGCCAAGAGAGGATTTCAAGGCTGAAAAATCATTCCCCAGGCTTGAATGTGTAGCTTGTGGTTTGAGGGGATGAGAATCAGTCAAGAGAGGAGAAATTTATGGGGAAATAAAAAGGGGCTAGGGTTATTTTAAAAGGGGCTGATTGTTTTCTTTGTTTTTTTAAAGGAAATATTTGGTTTTATAAAAGGGAAGAAACAACACCGTTTCAATGGGGAAATGTTTGGTTATTTGTTGTAGATGGTCAATTTGCTCGATTGGTCCCCTTCTTTCGTGTTAGCGCGCGATCAAGCCTACTTCAGATTTCTTTGTTTTTTAATTTTGCCCCAAGAATTTGTGCGCCAATTCAATTGGATCCGCGCTTAAGCATTGCATTTTGATATTCAGATTATTTACATTTTCAATCATCGTACGTTCACACGCATTGCATTTTGACCCTTATTTTTGTGTTTTAATGATCTATTTTATTTATTAATTGCCCCCTTTCAATTTGATTTTATCTCAGTTAAGTTTTATTTCAATTTGTATGTTTCATTACTATTTTTTAAAATTCACTTTAACATTCATCTTTTAATCTTATTTTTTTATAAGTACATTTTGAATTGTCTTGATAGGTTTTTTTTTCTTTTCAAAATTATTTTTTTAAAATTCCTTTTTATATTATATCATTTTAACATTTTGCATAATATTTTATACGTTATTATATATATATAATTTATGATGAAGTTGATTTTATTCTGTGTATATTATTAGTAGTATGTTATTTGATACTTATAATTTCTTTTAGATCTATTCATATATTTTATTATATATTTTTATTATTTAAAGAAAAAATCTCACATATTTTATGTATTATTTAAAATATGATTAAACATATATTTAGTACTTATATTTAATTTACATCCATTATTAAAGCTATGATATTCTTATACATATAGATTTTAATAAACTCATAATTAATTGTATTTTTAAATTTATTACGTATATAATTTATGATAAAATTAAGTTAATCTTATAATTCATATTTTAATTAAACAATATTTTGACATACAATTATTTCTAACATTTCTTCACATGTATATAACTCATATTAAATTATTTTTACTATAGTACATGTTAATATTTTCGTATAACTCTATGAACATTTTTCTATGCATATATCCTATTTCAAAGTTATTTATGTGTATAATATATTTCTTTTAAGAATCATATTTTAAATCATATTTATTGTATAAACTCTCATATTTCATTATCCTTATACGTATTATTTATATGTTCCGTCACTCTAAATCAATTTGTTTCATGTAAAATTATATATTATTTGTTTCCAAATTCTCATTATAAACATAATTTTATAAATACGTATCACTAAATTTATGTGAAAATATAGTTTTGCCTTTTGTATATGACCTTGTTTTTCTAGAAATTTTTATTACCTATATAACTTATATATTTACTTTGTATTATACCTAATTTTACTTGTATATACATGTTTCATAAATTTATTATGTATATTATTTTATATCATGTATTATCATCCCTTCATATTTAATACATTATTTAAGTTATCTTGTGGATTATCAATTTTTGAATGAATTTGTGTTTTAAATATTTCATATATAATTTGATTTGAACTTCGTATTTTATAATAACTATTTTAATAAACATGTATCCCAAGTTTTTATGCAAATAAACGTGTTTTTGAGCAAATTTCCAATTTTCTGTTATTCAAAAATTCTGAAAAAAGGCAATATCTAATATTTGGGAAATTCGGAAAATCGTACTCAATCGTACTGGGTATGACTTTTCCGGTGAACCAAATATTTGGATAACCTTTTATAATTTTAATGTATAAGTTTTTCAAAAGTCGAAAATCGATCGCATCTTAAAGGTATAAGGGATTGTATCCAATCGTACTGGATATGAAACCGCATATCTTTGAAACGAAAGATTTTTGACCTCTAATTTGAGCTATTCAAACATTTTTCATACTTCGAAAAATCTTTTCTTTTAAAACTTTTGATATAAGGACAGCATCAAATCAATTTGGTACCAGTTTTTGGGTGTAATGAGGGTGCTAACCCTTCCTCATGCGTAACCGACTCCCGAACCCGTTTTTCTCTATTTTACCTAAACCAAATTTATTTTTCATTGAATAAAGCGTTTAAATAGGTGGTCCAATCACACCTAAATCAAGAGATTGGTGGCGACTCCACATTTTTGTTTTCAAAAGTCGATCCCCATTGCTTTCAAAATAAAAAGGGTTTCGACAAACTGGCTATCTTATTTTCACCTATCTAGAAGGCTACTATACTCCTTAACTAGCCAACCACGATAAGACCAATATGAGAGACATGTTAATGCCTAATGACCAAGGATTATTAGCCTTGCCTATAAGTATTCATCTTTGGCCTCAGGAGGACTTCTTCAATCTTGGAATCCCATGCTTCATATTCTTCTCTTCTTCTAAGCGACTCTCTGCACCTCACCCTGTTTGAGCTGCCATTTACTATCTTCTATCCTTTTTTTTCTTTTTTTATCTTCAACAATATCTATTTAAATTAGGTATAATTGTAATATAAATATATGGTCAAAAAACTTGAAAATAGGCTACAAATATATGAAAGATTTATTGAAAAATATTGATAACCTAAAAACGGTTTACCAAACCAAACTGATGTTGGTACGTACTAGTATCACAACAAAAAAAAAAAAGATATTTGGTACTACTTTGTCCATGGTTTCTATTTTGTAATTTCAGCCTTTTTTTCTTCGTTGATATCCTTTATTACAACATGATAAAAATACAGATAAAGAAAATTTTAGTCATTGAACTTGGTAACTTCTCCTAACTTGGTCTTTTAACTTTTTTTTGTTCACATTAGTCCTGAAACTTGGTAAATTTTTTAATTTGATCCTTAAACTTGGATTCCATTAAAGTATGATGACATGACACTCTAAATTGTGACACATAATCATTTTAAACTTTTAAAAATTATATATAAAATCTAAAATACAAAAAATATATTAAAAATTAAAAATTATTTAAAAAATTACATGATGAGATGACACAATCTCAAAGTTTCACATCATTATATCTTAACGAAACCCAAGTCCAAGAATCAAGTTAAGAAAACCTGTCAAGTTCCAAGCCTAATGTGAACCAAAACAAATTCAAGAACTAAAGTGAAAAAAATTACCAAATTTAAGGGATAAATGTTAGTTTATCCATAAAAATTTCGTCCAGAACTTTAGTTTAAATCTATCCAAAGCCTTGTTCTCCTTTAATCAAGTTGTGGATGAGGAGATAAGCTGTGGATTTATGCAAGAAATGCTTGCTGACCTTTGTGGACATGTGCCGCCAAGAAAAGCACTAAAGAAAAGGGGGGCGCCACCAACGGTTGGTCATTCATGGATAATATTTCAGAAAATAGCATACGATCAGGTTAGAATAGGATCCGTACAAGAACGAATGCTTGATTTAAGAATCATTCTAGTCAGAGATTTAGATCTAAAGTTGAAACTTATATATTAAGTGTCTACACTTTCACACTTTAATTTGGAATATAGAATTCAATATTGAAGTTGATGGCAAGACAAGTCAGTGCATTTTGTTTCTTTGACACATATTGTCAAACACTTGGAACCTAAATTCTGGATCAAGCTGGACTGGAAATAGATTAATTTTTAATTAATAAATGCTAACTTTGTTATAATTTGGCTTTATTTGTTCTTTTAATAATGAAATAACTAAATTAATTCATTTAATAGTAAATAAATTAATTTTATTTAATCCTTAAAATAAAAAACCTGCAAAGTAATTTAATCTAAGAAAAATGGATTGCATATGAGAGAGAGGACCTATTTATCTTATCATATTCTAGTCAAAACTCTTTCATACATGCTCTTTACCTATATTACTAAAGTCAAATATGAGTGTAACATGTCGAGTGAGTCTTAGTTCGATTGGAATCGACATTATTGTCAATAAAAAGAATATGGGTTTGAGTGCGCTAAAACGTGTTTATCCATCTATTTAAGGGTTAAAAAAATATTATGAATAATTTTAAACATTGTATCAAATTATATGAATATCATATAAGAATATGTGTCTAATATAACAGGATGTTTTTTTTTTTTGCATGCCTAGATTTTTTTGAAAGTTATATTTAGGTACTCTTATTTCAATATGTGTTGGACACTAATATCAAATAAGAGTATATATATATATATATAAAAGCAAAGACCTATGATGATAGAAAAAAATATTATATACAAATTCATGTGATTTAAATATAAACATTAATCAATACCAAATTCACATTTTATATTTTAAATTATTCCTTTAAGTTTTAATTGCATTATATTTTTTAAATAATATATTAAATTTTAGCAATTTTAAGTAATTTTTTTAATATTTTTTATTCTTTATAGATTTTATTAAGTTTTGAATTTTTTTATATTTTTTTAATTTTTAGAATCCAACCAAATTGAAAAATATGTATAAGTGATGAGGATTAAATATATATATATTTGAAAATGGAATTAAATTAATAAATTATATAAATATTGAGCACTAAATTTATTATTATACTAGTATTCTATCTTGTAATTAAAAATAGTTTAACGATAGAGTGAACACTAATTGCAATTAATCCGATGAAAGTGAGTAAATAAAAAATAAGAAATAAAAGAAAATCGCATGTAAAATTGGTATTAGGAAGAAGGAAAAGAAAAAGAGAAATGAGAAGGGAAGCATTTGTACGAAAGATATGGTGATACACAGTATGGACAAATTGAGAGTGAAATATGAAATATGCTTTTCAAATCAAAACATCATATCTTTGTGAGAGTGAGATGTTTTGACTACTACCCTTTCTATTATATCTTTAATTTAGATTTATTCCTGCATTTATATTATTTTGTAAAATTACATAAAAATACGTTTATACATCATTTTGGTGTTATTACTAAAATGTGGAGAACATTTGATACACGAAAGGTCCTAAAGATGGAAATAACAGTGAGTAGGAGCAATAGGAAGATTTGGAAAGATTTCATATAAAAAGGGTGAGTTGCAATTTGGCTTTGCCATCTTTATTCTTTTCCTTTTTGACTACTCCTCTTTAACTCTTCAACTGTAGGTGAGCTGCATCAACATTCCACTTTTTTAACTATGCTCACCTTTATCTTGTTTATAATAATTATAAATATTCCTTTTTTTGGAAAAGAATTTATTATTTAAATCCATGCATTTTTGGTATGTTTAAAGGGAATAAAAAGTTTTACATTTCATATTAATGTAACCTCTCTTTTTAAAAAAAAAAATAAATTATAGGAATGTGTTTTTTAGTATTCACCGGAAATTAATTTTTCTTTAAAAATTTATTATTTTTAGGTAAAGTTTACTATAAGTTTTTGTACCATATCAAAAACTATCCCTCTTTTATTAGAAACAACATGTTAGTCAATATATGTTTACTAAAATAATGTGACTTAACAATAATAGAATAACGTGATTTAATGATGGTTAATGTGAACTAAATTACAAATAATTTAAACAAAAAAATGTAATAAAAACAAATAAACCAAAAAGAATTTGGAGGAAAAGAAAAACCAATTTCTTGCCTCATCTACTCATTCTTTAAAACTATTAAAATAAATAAATTAATTTACCTGTTTGTTAATAATGTTAAATTAATCAGATTTACGCTAATTTCAAAATTTATCATTATTTTTATACTGAATTAAACATATCAATATAATTTTCTCAAGATTTTATTAACACTTTCTATGCATATCAAATATGGTAATTGTAGTTCCAATAGGGTCGGAAGCGTGTAAATTATTGTACTAAAAAATCACACAAAGTTCAATTCCCAGGGAAGAGAGGTGAATCACAAGAATCTCTTAAATACCAAGTCTTTCCTTAGTCAGAATATTCCTTCTAACGTAATTTAATAGCACAATTAAATACTACTATTATACCCTCAAATATTGAAAGAAAAATAGGACAAAAAGAACACAAGAGTTTTAACGAGGTTCGGTAAATTATACCTACATCCTCGGGCTACTAAAACCAGATGATAACTTTACTATCTCCAAAATATTACAAACAAATAGAATTCCTTAAGAATTCTCAAATGGGAGAAAAGAGAAAACTAAGAGAGGAAGATTGGTTGGGATGAATTGAAATGAGAAATGAGAAGGCCTATTTATAGTTGAGGTTTAAGGACCAAACAATAAATAGCCCATTATCTCAAGGACCAAAAAAAATTATCCCATGCCACTTTTTCAAAGTCAACTTTAGGGTGCTAAACTTGCACCAATTTGTATTGTTTGCCATTAATGTTGTCTCCCATTAATGTTAACAATCTCCACCTTGAAAATTTGATTAGGATAATCACATCTTCACACACTTCCTTCAACTCCCCAAATTCGATAATGCTATCTTTTGTAGTGCCTACAAATGCACTCTCGAGCGCCATACACCTGAAGGTGCTCAAATTCTCAGGATGTTAATCAAGTTCAAACAATGATTAAACTTGATTGTTGTTACCACCTTGGTCATCATATCTGCGGGATTATCTGCTGTCGGAATCTTCTGAAGTAGAATTTTTCCTTTTTCAAAGACTTCCCGCACAAAGTGATATCTTACTTCGATATGCTTGGTTCTTGAATGATAGACTTGATTTTTCGCTAAATGAATAGCGCTCTGACTGTCACAATATAAACTTATGTGACTTTGAACAACTCCTAAGTCTTTCAACAATCCATTAAGCCAAATAGCCTCCTTAACAGCTTCTGTAACTGCCATATATTCTGCCTCTGTAGTAGACACAGCTACTGTAGACTGTAAGGTAGACTTCCAACTCACTGGGGCTTTCGCAAGAGTAAACAGATACCTCGTAGTTGAACGACGTTTATCTAAATCACCAGCAAAGTCGGAATCAACATATCCAACTACAAACTGACCAAGTGCTTCATCCTGTTCAAAAATTAAACCAACATCTACAGTTTTTCGAAGATACCGTAGAATCCATTTCACAGCTTGCCAATGTCCTTTTCCAGGATCATGCATATACCTGCTCACAACTCCAACAACTTGTGAAATGTCAGGCCGCGTACACACCATCGCATACATCAAACTCCCAACTGCATTAGCATATGGGACTTTTGCCATATATTCTCTTTCTTCTTCAGTTTTCGGAGATAATTGAGCACTAAGTTTCAAATGAGAAGCAAGTGGGGTACTTACATGTTTTGTGTTTTCATTTACACCAAAACATTGTAATACCTTTTTCAGATATTGCTTCTGATTCAAACAAAGCTTGCCTCTCTGTCTATCTCTACTTATCTCCATGCCGAGAATCTTCTTGGCCTCACCTAGATCTTTCATCTCGAACTCTTGATTCAACTGAGCCTTCAGCTTATCTATCTCTTTTTGGCTCTTCGAAACGATTAACATATCATCAACATACAAGAGTAGATAAATGAAAGATCCGCCATGCAGCTTCTGCAAATACACACAATTGTCATATTTGCTTCTTGTGTACTTCTGCCTTCTCATAAAGCTATCAAATCGCTTGTACCACTGCCTCGGGGATTGCTTCAATCCATATAGCGATTTGTTCAGCTTACAAACCCAATTTCTACCACCAACATCTGTGTATCCTTCGGGCTGAGTCATATAGATCTCCTCTTCTAACTCACCATGCAAGAAAGCCGTCTGAACATCAAGTTGAGCTAGCTCCAAATTCAACTGTGCTACCAAAGCCAACAAAATTCTAATGGAGGAATGCTTCACAACAGGGGAAAATACATCATTGTAGTCAATTCCCTCCTTCTGAGCGTAGCCTTTAGCTACTAATCTTGCCTTGTAGCGAATATCTTTCTTGCTAGGAGATCCATCTTTCTTTGCGAATACCCACTTGCATCCGATTGCCCTTTTACCTTTCGGTAATTGCGCCAACTCCCAAGTATTGTTCTTCCGGAGAGACTGCATTTCTTCATCCATGGCGCTTTTCCATTTATCACTTTCTAAGCTTTGCATTGCTTCTTGATAAGTGATAGGAATATCATCAACAACGGGAAGGGCGTAGGCCACCATATCAGTAAATCGAGCAGGTTTATGAATTTCTCTCTGTGGCCTTGCAATTGCAACTGGTTCTAGTGTACTTAGTGGTTCTTAGGTCAGAACCTCTTCAACCTCTAATTCCTCCATTGTGGCTGGAGAATTAGACTTATTAACTGGGCAAATCTCCATCTGCTCAAACTCCACCTGTTTTGGAGTACACTCCACCTGCTGTGGAGTATTTCTCGTTTGAATATCTTTATCTGCTACCTTTTTCAATGTGGCAGATTCATCAAAGGTAACATCTCTGCTACAGATCATTTTCTTTGTGCTTAAGCACCAAAGACGAAATCCCTTCACTCCAGAAGTGATTCCCATAAAGAGAGCTTTCTTTGCCCTCGGATCTAACTTTGACTCCTTCACATGGTAATATGCAGTGGTTCCAAACACATGTAAGGAATCATAATCTGTAGCCGGTTTTCCAGACCATACCTCCATAGGAGTTTTTCTTTCTAATGCAGATGATGGCAAACGATTAACAAGATGGCCAGCGTATGTCACAGCCTCAGCCCAAAATTACTTGCCCAACCCAGCATTGGACAACATACATCGAACTTTCTCCAGCAATGTTCGATTCATACGCTCTGCCAATCCATTCTGCTGTGGTGTATCCCTAACTGTGAAGTGTCGAACAATACCATACTCTTGGCACACATCGAAGAACGGATCACTTTTATATTCCCCTCCATTGTCTGTCCTAAGCCGCCTGATTTTCTTGCCAGTCTGGTTTTCGATCATAGTTTTCCATTTAAGAAAAACTCTAAGCACTTCATCCTTAGTTCTCATGGTATACACCCAAACTCTTCTGGAAAAGTCATCAACAAAAGTAACAAAGTAGTGTTTTCCTCCCAATGAAGGTGTCTTGGAAGGCCCCCACACATCTGAGTGAACATATTCCAAAATACCTTTTGTATTATGGATAGCAGTACCGAATTTCACTCTCTTTTGCTTTCCCAGAACACAGTGCTCACAAAATTTTAATTTGCAAGCCTTTGCACCTTTCAACAATCCTTGCTTTGCCAGAATTTGCAAGGATTTTTTGCTGGCATGTCCCAACTTCATATGCCACAACTGCATTGAGTCCAAGTCTTTGTTACCGGAAGCTGCAGCAACTGCTCCAATAACTGTACTACTTTGGTAGTAATACAAGTTATTTTTCCTGATGCCCTTCAATATCACAAGTGCGCCAGATGTCACTTTCAAAATCCCATCTCTCATAGTAACAACTGAACCATTGGATTCCAAGGCTCCCAATGAGATGAGATTTTTCTTCAAACTGGGCACGTACCGAACATCAGTCAGAACTCTGGTTGATCCATCTTGATTCTTTAATTGGATTGAACCTATCCCAACAGTTTTACAGGCATTGTCATTGCCCATATAAACAACTCCTCCATTTAGTTCTACTAAATCAGAGAACCACTCCCGGTTAGGGGACATATGATAGGTACAACCCGAATCCAATATCCACTCATCTGAATGGAACGACGATGATGATGCAACCAGTGATAGTTCAGAGTCACTAGTATCATGCTTAGCAACACAAGCATCTACAGCAGCTTTTCCCTTATTCTTCAGCTTTGGACAATTTTTCTTCCAGTGGCCTTTCTCATGACAAAAAGCACATTCGTCTTTCCCGAGTCTGGACTTTGACTTTGATCTCCCATTTTGAGTTTTCTTCCGAGTGTATGAACGACCTCGGACTACTAAAGCTTCTGTATCTCTGATTGAGTTTTTCTGTTTGTCCTTCTTTCTCTGTTCATAACTGTATAAGGCCGCACAGACTTCGCTCAGAGATATATCACTCCTGCCATGAAGTAGAGTAGTTTCTAGGAACTCAAACTCCTCAGGAAGTGACCCCAACAGCATCAAAGCCAAATCTTCATCTTTGAATGTCTCATCCATATTCAGCAAATCAGTGACTAACTGATTAAATTTGGTGATGTGATCATTCATTGTGGTACTTGGGACGTATGTGAAGCGAAACAGTTTTTTCTTCAAGTGGAGCTTATTTTGACTGTTTTTTTTCAAAAATTTTTCTTCAAGTGCCACCCACAACTTATTTGCAGAAGTCTCCTTTGAAAAAGCATACCTCTGCTCTCGAGAAAGGCATGATCGAATTGTGCCACATGCCAACCGATTGATCGCCTTCCAATCTTTCTCCTGTACATCATCTGGTTTCTCTTCATCAATGGCAATGTCTAGACCCTGCTGAAAAAGGGCATCTAGAATCTCACTTTGCCACATACCAAAATGGCTCGTGCCATCAAAGATCTCCACGGCCAATCTTGCATTTGCAATTGTCGGTCTTGTCCACATGGACGATGTTAAAGCTCCTACACCGACTGTTTTCTCCATAATCTTTCAATATACCTAAGGAAATCTTTTCTGATGTGGAAGATCAGTTCAAACTGCAACCACAGAGCATACTGCGATTAACCTTCGGCTCTAATACCACTTGTAGTTCCAATAGGGTCGGAAGCGTGTAAATTATTGTACTAAAAAATCACACAAAGTTCAATTCCCAGGGAAGAGAGGTGGATCACAAGGATCTCTTAAATACCAAGTCTTTCCTTAGTCAGAATATTCCTTCTAACGTAATTTAATAGCACAATTAACTACTACTATTATACCCTCAAATATTGAAAGAAAAATAGGACAAAAAGAACACAAGAGTTTTAACGAGGTTCGGTAAATTATACCTACATCCTCGGGCTACTAAAACCAGATGATAACTTTACTATCTCCAAAATATTACAAACAAATAGAATTCCTTAAGAATTCTCAAATGGGAGAAAAGAGAAAACTAAGAGAGGAAGATTGGTTGGGATGAATTGAAATGAGAAATGAGAAGGCCTATTTATAGTTGAGGTTTAAGGACCAAACAATAAATAGCCCATTATCTCAAGGACCAAAAAAAAATTATCCCATGCCACTTTTTCAAAGTCAACTTTAGGGTGCTAAACTTGCACCACTTTGTATTGTTTGCCATTAATGTTGTCTCTCATTAATGTTAACAGTAATGTTATATTATTGTCAATTAATCACATTAAAATTACTAAATAAATGATAAATTAATTGAAGTTTTGGGTTGAGGAATAAGTTGGCATATGCCCTTGAATCAAGGATATTGAAGAGCATCACTTACAAGTACATATGGTGGCTTGCATGGATATACTGTAGATCAGCTTTGGTTATTCCGAATAAACCAATTACCAAAGACTAGAAAAAAAATAGATCAAGCAAGCCGTGCACTGTTATCTGTCGTATTAGTTGGTATTTACGGTGATATCACGATTCATTTCGGTTAAAATTTTAATGTATTTCGATTAATTTAATATGTTTCGTTCCATTTTGTCTAATGTAACAGTTGGTATCAATTGATACAAAATTTTAATATTTTAAATCAATTTTTTATTATTTTTTATTTTATCATATATTTAATAATAAAATTGAATAAGATACTGAATTTAATTAATAGTTTTAAACTTTATTTTTACATACAAACATATTTATATGAATGAAATGGAAGTATATATACCTTTTGAATAATTTATTAAAAAATTAAATTAAATTATATATATTTATAAAAATAATTTTAAAATATCAATCAATTAAAAATCATACTCACTCAAATAGTACTCACATCCTCAATACATTTATACCTATTATTAAAGTTATCCCTAAGTTGAATATAATTCTAGAATTTTAACTTTTACTGGGTTTGGTTATTGGACAACAATGCAATGTCATTAAATTAAAATGTTAGGGTAAATTAGGAAGAATATTTGTATAAATTGAAAACAAAATATTCATTATAAAAGGGCATTTATCAAAGTTATTCATGAACTATGGTTTATTATTCAATTTGATACGTGAATATTAGTTTTAGTTCAATTTTCACAAATCATTAACACATATTTGATGTAGAATCAATTTAGGCAAACCATTTTGTTTACCCAGAATAATTGGATTTATTTATTTTTCTAAATATTTACAATTGAATAAAAATTAATATTTTATATGTACAATTGAAACAAATCAAAATTTACATCTCATATTACACATTAAATCTAAATCCATATGTAATTTTGATACTATGACTAACATTGATTGCATACAAAATTATTGTTTGATTAATTAAAAATTAATAAAAATATTATAATTTTAAACAAAAACATTACATGTTAATAATTTATTTTATATGGATTTTAATATATTGATATATCTTTATTGTGTTCATGCTATTTTTTATGTCATGCCTAATTATTTTTCCTTTGTTTGTATTAATATCTTAACCCATGAATTATTTCATATAAATTGTTAAGTTTAGATATAATTATTTAAAATTCTAATCATTATATTTTTATTTATTAATATAAATTTATAAATATTATTTTAATTCAATTTTCTAAACCATTGCGATGGCATGTTGTAATATCCTAAAAGAATTCCACAGCTTGGAAAGAATCGAGGATGGAATAAAAATTCAAGTAGCAAATTCAATCAGTAGATCCAAGTTTATTCGCCACGTTATTAATGGGCATAATCAAGGTATAATTTTAAAATTTTTTAAACTCAAATCTATTTCTAAATAATTAAGTCATTTGAAAAGTTGGTTTTATTATTAAAATATATTTAAATTATATTTTTAATTGATATTTTATATATTTTTATAATTATATTTAATTTTAAAAAATATTATTTAAATTAAATATGAAACTGGTCGAGTTGAGATGTAAAAATACTTGTCTTGAACGGGGCCAAAGTACTTGACCCTTGTACAAGTCTAATTATAAACATCCTAATTGGATTAAGTGAAGAATAGATCATACCTAGATTTCAAAATCAAATCAATCAGACTAATTATCCTCAAAAATCAAATCAATTAGATCATCTATCCTCAATTTGACCGGTCCGACTTATTTATCCAATTCAATTTTATAAACTTCAAAAAATAAAAAAAAAATTTGCAAATCAACCATTCCAATCCCTTATTTCAAACTGGTCAATTCAACCTATCCAATTACCCGGTTTAGTTATTAAAAGATTGTGCGTGATGTTCGATAAATTTTGAAAAAAAAAATGAATGTTAAAAATTGTTAAGGTTGAAATTATTAGTAAGTACTGAACATCCAATCTATCAGTAAAAGATTAACATCCCATTTAAGTGAACAGTAAGTTCATTTATTTAGTTATTCCTCATCATGCTTTTTAAATGGAACCTGGTTTTGCTGTTCTTCAGTCATCAAGTTCTATATTTATATATATGAGAACATTACATTCTTCAGTTATGGCTTATAGATTCATCGGTCTTCCATTCTACTATAGCAAGCGTATGCCGGCCTCCGCATGCAACAAGTTTAGAGATCCAATATCCTTCAGCACCACTACCGCTAACACTTTTTGGAGCTGGCAGATTGATCGGGACTTCCATGGGTTGACCTGTTGTTGCCTTCCGCCCATAACCTAGTCGTCCATGGTCACCTCGTCCAAACTGCCCCATGATACAAAACGGTCAGCATGATTAATGTTTTAAACTGTAATATACAATGATGAAATGGGTGGATAAATCATCTCTGCGTATATGTCAAAACTATGGCATGGGTAAGGCGACACCATATGATTACACAACATGGAAAAAAATAACTAAAACACGATACCATACAAAAAGGAAATACAAACATGACATGAATACATGAGCATATCTAAATCTATCTAAAGCAAATTATTAAGATGCCAAAAGTTAAATAAATATAGAACACCTTAAACATGATTATAACACAAGAAAATACACTAACACAACACGAATACACGAATCACCGAATCTAGGCAACAGGCACACAAGTACAGAGGAGAGAATCTTCAGTCGTATATTAGTTGCGTATTTATTTAGAACACATAAAAATTACGGGAACACTAAGAATGCATGTATATTGATCCTGTTATCTGTTACTTGAGTCATTTTCTTTGAAATTTATCAATGTTTTTACCCAAGTTACTTAGATGTGAGTGTTGGATATGAATACTTGTCTGACATTATCAACCTCTGAATAAACCCTAGGGTTTTTAAGTTGGTAGATGCTCAAGCAGTCTCAAGGACGAAACCCGCATCAAGAAACCAAAATTCCAATACACATCCAACTGAAGTTGTCAGTTATACATTCAGCCTTAATTCATTATCTTGGTTTATGTGCATTAGAGAAAAGCAAACTGAAGATAAACCAAGAATGGATGAAGACTAGAGGGAGGACGGTGAGCGGCAAATTCCAAGCAAAGGTGATATTTGCCCAAAAAATGAAATGATGGATTGATAAAAGATTCCATTATGAAGACTATGAAAACATATAAGAGCAAACTCAAATTCGGAAGAAGACTAGCCACTGAGATAAAGTTTGATATGCTTAATTTGTTTACTCAGGTTAAGGGATCATACTCCTCCATCCATTGAATTTAGCAGGCAAAGCAACTGAATAAGATGTGTTAAGTATTTTACCGAAAACATGCGCCCATCACGTGTCAATGCAACCGAATGTGTTCCACCACAAGATACCTGGATTAAAATACACGTTTTAACCACAAGCCACAGTAAGAAATGAGTAGGGTAGAGGTGTCTAGTATTCCATGTATCGAATTGTATTTATAACAAAAAAATGCATTTAAGCTTCTTCATCATCATATTTTTAACTTAATTACATGTATATCTTTTATACTCCCTAATCGATCAAGCTGAAACAAATGCTAGAATTTGAAGTGGCTGCAGAGAAAGATGAAGTGCAATACCTGAACAATATCTTCCCCAGCTAAAAGTTGAACCCTTTGTGGCACCATTTTACTGCTCTTATCGTTATCTCCGAACCCGAGCCTCCCATGTTCTCCTCTTCCCCAACCATACACCTAAAATAAAAGACATAACAGAAATATTGCATTTCAGGGGAAATTTTACATGCTCCAAAGCTGAAAGGCATTTATGCTTGTTACTTCAGCAAAATAATAGAAATAACAAAATGGCTGTATCCATAAAGCTGACTTATTTTCTCCATCATTAATTAGCCAAAAGAGGCTTGGCAGCAATGTTCCGAATAAGTAGAATTTCTTCTAGAATTCATGAAAGTCAAAACATGATAAAATCTCTTGATCACACTAGACGTGCTTTGTATTTTCGTTTTCTCCAAAGAAAAATGGATAAATACCTCTCCATCATCAGTCAATGCAGTGGAATGCCATCCACCAGCAGCAATATCAACCTAAACGTGCAGACAAATAAAAGACCTATCAGACTATCAATAAACATTACACACGACCAAAGCTAGCAAAGAAGAAAGGATAAAGTTATGGATAAAACTTTAGAAGCACTCAACAACAGAATTTTAAAATGAAGAACGAATGAAGAAACAAAAGCAAGAACAGTCACTATTATTAATTTTATCTGATTACTGAAGTTCGTAACAAGATAAACATAAGAGACTGAGGGTATATTTATAACCTATTAAACCTAAGAGCAATAGTTAAGATTTCAGAGATCTACCATTACTTAGTAGATACACCTTCATCAAATCCTTGTGACCTATACTTCCAACCATTCCAACCATCGATGGAACTGAGTTTTCTAAATTCAATTTGCCAACAACTAGATAAATACGATGATAGTAGGAAACTTAACAAGGTAATGCATACCAAAGTGAGACCAGATAATCCTTGGACAGGTATAGGTTGTGATCTTGGCTGAGTGTCCCCAGTTCCAAGTTGTCCGTATTCGTTATTACCCCATGCCCATAAAGTCCCATCCTCCTGGAGAGCCAAATTATGAAATGCTCCCACTGTGATAAGCCTCACATTTTCGAGACCTTGTACTCTCACAGGAACAGATATTTGTTTTCTGAGAAAGGCAAAAGGAATTTTGCATTAATGTTATAACATATGCTATGAATTTGCAGAAAGATATCAAGATGATTTAACTGCACTCCTCGAATATGATCACATGGGTTGGAAAACCCCTAGCACTAAAGAAAACTAAAAAAACTTGAATCAAAGGTAAAATACATGTCTCCGGGTGGCCAAGGTTGACCCCAGGTCCAAACATATCCTTCATGTGTCAGCACTACAGAATGAGTACCCCCAGCAGCTACCTAAAATATAAATCACCGGATATTAAACACAAATTTAGGTTAAGCTCCAGCACCGAAAACAAGCATCATGTACAAAGACAGCTGATGTAAGAGAAATGAATCTACACCATATGAAAAATATGCTAATAATAATGCAAACAGAGAAATGCTGTTCAAAATGAACCCGTCGTTTACTGAAATAGGTATTCACAAAACAGGACCAGAAGACTTGCTTAGGCACACTGAAAGATCTGAACCTCATATAAGCATTATAGGAATGAATAAAAAAAGAAAAGCTAGTTGTCATGTGAGAAAAAATAAGTACAGTTAAGATTTATATGCTCTACCTGTATCAAGCCATATTACTTGGACTTGGGTACGAGTGTCAAATACGAGTATGTATCTTGGAGGACTCTAGGAGGTTAAATCCCCATATCCATGTGTTAGACACGGTAATTCAAGAAAAATAAAAAGTCCAAGCAACATAGGTATCAAGAACCAATAGATAGATTACATGCAACAAAAATTAAGGGAGGATTAAGGGAGATGAGAGAACCAAAGGAGACATTTTCAAGCATTTCCACTCTTTAGTTCTTTTTTCCCCCTACTTTCCCTTATTAACTTTTATTTAAAGAAAATAACTAGTGCCAGGATAACATTAATTACCACATAGTAAAATTATGTAATAAAAAAACGGGTAGGTGGTTGTTATATCCATATTGTTTGAAAATGTTTTACCCCGTAAAGTCGTCGAACCTCTTTTTTCCTTTTCTGGTTATTCTGCTGGAAAAAGTTATGTTACTCAGACTTAGGTCTAAGTGTTTCCGATGTGAATGTGTGCAAGTCTTTTTTCCAAAACTTTTATATATTTGGAGGGTCTTTTGATGCTCATATCCTCATAACCCTGTCCAAATATGTATGGAACATGGGTGTCAAATATAAGTACTCCAAGCAAAATGAAGAGTCAAAGTAACATATGGTACAAGCATCAAGGTTAAAAATGCTTTGCCAACAAGGTCTTGAATTGAACATGATAATTAGAGTTCATCTTTAAAATTTGGGCTTCAAAAAACCTTCTATGATAGCTTCAAATAGGACAAATGAAGTTAATTGTTAAGATAATTTATGCCCCTAAAAGTGTGCCTTAAGCATATTCAAACAGGTTATTAAGAAACAAGGCAAGAAGATTCATGCAATCTGGTTCAACTTCAACCGAAAGTACAGTCATAAATTCAAATAAACTACCTGGCGAACTACAAGCTTTGGCGCACAGCGCTGAGGAATCACAATGTCCCTTCTCAAAGGCCTACCAGTATCATCTTTCCGCTCAGGCTCTTCACCACACTGCCCATATTCATTCCCACCTGAGCAAACACACTTCACATGATTACATTCATTGAACACACACTTCACTCGCTGCATTAATCACAATGAATTATTAAACCCAATCTCACCAAAGCCATAAAGCCGACTAATCAACCTTCTCTCATCCACCCAATGACAAAGAAATTTACATTCCACAACAAACTTGTTGATCGAATAGCACACTAAGCTATTCCTTTAAAAAAACATAGGATATTTATCCAGTGTGATCCTTTTGAGTTCTCTAGCAACAAATATACATACATGTCTGTATGTGTGTGTGTGTATATATATATATATATAAAACTAATAGCTTACCCCAGGCATAAGCTCTGCCTTCATCATCAACAGCCAAACAATGCCACCCACCAATAGCTGCCTAGAATAAATAGAGAAATAACAATTTAACATGCAAGGGAAACTATATGTGATGGAAATAAAATTAAAACTCCATATTACTATTTGAAAATTTTAACATGCAAGAGCAACAATATGATAGGGAAATAAAATTACCTGAACAATTTTAACATTAGCAAGAGCCTTAACCTGACTTGGAATATTCTCAGTTTTGGTCTCGGGAGGGTGCCCTAGGGTTCCTCTCTGGTTCCATCCCCAAGTAAACAACTGAAGTTCAACAGAGAACACCAAGAAATAAATCAAGCTTCATATATTTAAACTCCAAGTATACAAGAGGAAGGGAAATGCGCATTTGCCAAATTATTAAGAATCATATTCATATTTCACAACACCAAGAAATCAACTAATCTCTGGTTGCCAGAGAAAAATACTTCAATTTCAACCAAGATCTGTTTCAAAACACTCAGCAACAAATGAAATTTGAGAAACAATGGAACTGTTTGGTTTTTGCTTCAAAATGCAAAGGAAAATTGCATTCCAATATATATATATATATACACGACATAGTTAAGCATTAGAACTCTATTTGACTGTTCCTTTTCATGCTGTTTGCTTCCTCATAAGTTGCTAACAGGAAAAAGCCAAATGGGAAGACAAAATACTAACTAAAATTCAACATAAGCATAACATAACATAACTATTTTGTACATTCGTAAAGTAACCTAATTTATTTTCCAAATAAAATCACCATTTTACTTTTAATTATCCCAATATATTTCGGAAAAAAGAATGAACATACCATGTCAAACAAATACCTTCAAGACTCATATCAAAGTCCAAATAACATAGATAACAACCAACACACATAAAGTAAATAATTTTTGTAGAAAACAAATGTATTCTATTCATCCATTCATTTTTGTTCTTTTTGTGTGTGTGTGTTTGAGACCTCAGTATCCGGTGGACCCATTGGACCCGACTATTTTGAAATCGAGCCAGGTCAAACAGCAGAAAAGCTTCTCGAGTCTCTACTTTCTCCATTCACAATATTTGAAACCAAGCTCTTCACCACTTTTTCCATCGGTAAATTCTTTATTGTTCGAAGCAATATCGAGAAAAAAAATGGTGAATGAAGGCAAGTAGCAAAAGCAACAGCTGATCAATCAAAATCCCGATACCCCAAGTTGGAACAGTTGAAGATCAGCCGATGCTCGTTACAAACACAGATTTAACCAAATGGAATTAAGGACTGAGTAAACAATACCCACTTCAAAAACACTAAGAAGAATGAATATATAAACATATATAAAAGCAGAAAGGGGGAGTGGCGGTAGAGACCTTGCCATCATCACAAATAGCGAGAGAATTACGGCTGCCAGCGACGACGGAGCGAACATTGTGAGGCTCAAGAGCTTGAACAACGCAAACCCATTCTCTTTCTTCATTGTTTCCGATACCCAATTGACCATCTTCACCTGAGCCCCTGAGATTACAAGAAGAAAACAGAGAATGAGGAGCAAATAAGTGAATAATTTGATAGTAAGTTAAAAGAATGAAAAGATTGAGAGTTGAAACCAAGCAATAACAGAAGAGGAAGCCATTGAAAAGTGTTAAAGACGGCTGAAAAAATGGGAGAACATTAGAATATATAGAGAAATCAGCAGCGGGGAGGTTTTATGAGAAAAAAACAAAAGGTTGGGTTTGAAGTGCCTCTTGCAATTGCAAGCTAGTTGGGGTTTATCATTTACGCCAATTCGATTCTAACACGTGCGTTTAGTGCAAACAAAAAGGTTCAACTTTGCAGCTTTTTTTATTTTTTTTTCTCATTACATTAAATTAGTTCTTTTCTGAGAAAAAAAAAAGGCTTTTAAATTCTTTAGTAATCCTTCGTATTTCATTGTAGTAGTTGATCATATGGTTCGTTATTAAGCTCGTTTCACGATATATGTCTAATGATGATATTTCGTGTCTTAGGGTCATTTCTGTATTGCTTTTCAAAAGCATTTCTGGCTTGAAAAGCTATGCAGAATAAGTTATTTTTTGTTGAAATTTTTAATTTTTCAAAAGTATTTTTGAAAAGTACTTTTGAAAAGGAGAAGCTAAAATTTTTAGCTTTTCTTCTCCAAAAACACTTTTAATGGTTAATTACTTTTTCATCTCTCCAATAACATAGTATTTTTTCTTTTTTTTTCTTGGTACTTAATTACAAATATGTTAAAATCATTAATTAAAAATAAAAAAAATATTTTTTAAAATACTAATGACAAATATTTAATAGTTATATTTAAATATTTAAAATATAGTTTATATATTCTAATTAAATTTTATAAATAATTAATATTTATTGCTTAAAAATATTTAAAATTTATATTTTATATATTAAAATATTAACAAGAAATTATAATAATTTTTTTATATTCTTACTAAAATATAATAATATTAACAAATTTAAATATTATTTAAATGTATATTTGTCACTTTATAATAACATATCTAAAATTAATATTTTACTTCTCAAAAATATTTTTTAACAGTAATGCTAAACATTTAAATTTTAAATTAAACTTGTATTTTTTACACCACTTTTTAAAAATATTTTTTAAAAGTATTGCCAAACTAGCACTTATTATGAAGACATTGGAGGCCTTTACTTCCATTTCGTTAAGCATGTGTGCAACAGTGCTACCATTGGAATCAACGACAACTTTCCTATGTCCTTTATACAATACTGGAGTCCATCATAGCATGCCCATAACTCAAGTACTTCTGCAGGCCCTTTAGGTTCCTACTAAAGCCAACAATCCATTGTTCATTTGAATTTCGAAGTGCACCACATGCGAGTGCTTGTCATTTATATTTATTTTGATCTTTACTCCACCTAATTTATTGAGTTATTTGTTAGTTTTGAAGTTGGAAACCTTTAAATAATAATATTTAAAATAAATTTCATTGTTAAACTATTTGGATGTCAATGCACTAAGACCTAGCCCTGTAATAGCTAAAACAACTACTTTTTAATAATGTATCAAGACCCCTTAATAATTCTTGAGATTTGAGTTGTTGAAATATTTTCTCAACTCATATTTTCACATTGCAAAATTGTGACGGCGTAAATTTATACTATCACGTAACGGTTTCTAGTGGCTTCTATCAATCACGTCAATGCAGTTAACAATCAAATCAAATAACTAACAATACAAAAGGGTTAATTGATTATTTTTAGATCACTTGGGTCATTTAAAGATCAATTGGGTGCACTTTTTTATAAGGACTTAATTGACTTTTTTTTTTCCGCTTAGAGTTTTTTTTTACTTTTTAATAAAAAATACAAAGACCAAAAATAACAAATTCAAAAATTATAAAATTAAAATTGATCAAATTAAATTACAAAAATTAAATCAAAACTTTTGCAATATACAGGCTAACTAATCTATTTATACTCGGTAAACTCTAAAATTTCCTGCACTCAGATCTTGATATCCTGATATGCATCGAATATAAATACCAAAAACAACACTTTTTTCCAATACATGCAATATCTTTATTATTTTCTTATAGATGCTACCACTGTACATGATTATTGTGAGCAAAGTAACAATAGATTTTTCTTTTCTTTTGGTACAAAAGAGGCTGGGGAAAGAAGAAGAATTGCAGATACAGTCGCCGAATGTCACCTTTTAAGATAACTATATGATCCAACTAAGCTAAAATCCGTATATAGTGGTGTTGATGGGAGGTTCTACAAAGAAAAGTAGAGAGGCGAAAGCAAGAATGAAAATAGCGAAGACAAGGAGTGATTTGCAAGGATCGGCAAATCGTCCAACAAGTCTGATTTGTTCTTCTCGACCAGTTCTTGAAGATGTATCATCCACTTGTAGCGTAGGGCATATGACAAAACCATATGCTATACCACTAAACGCTGCTCCCAAATGTGTCCTGCATATATAATTTCCCAATGGATGAATTTTGGGAAATTCTGTTCTAAGTAACCGGCGGTGATTATGTCAAAAACAATATAAAAGTGAGCATATATCTCACCAGTCATCAATGGGACCGAAATTGCTTAATATGCAGCTAAGAGCTGTCACTAGTATTGCCTTTTGGAACATTCTCTCTGAAGCATCCTTTGCAATTACACCTTTATTTTGTATTTGATAAATCAGCCATGCACTAATCAACGCAAATACTGGTCCCTGCATTTAGTTTCGCACTAAACGTTACATTTATACAATTTCTACAGATATGTGTCTATTTCTGTTCTTTTTAAATATTTGTGTTTCGCACTTATGTATAAAGATATGACTTTTAAAGATTCTTAAAGATACATAAAAAAATCCGATCATACTTGTTTAAAACACATACCTATACTCAATATTTACACCTGTTAAATCCGTGTATTCATTAGGGATAGCATTAATCAGTTTAAATCAATTTAAGCGAACACATTTAATTAAATCAATACTTAGTTTTTGAAATCAGTTTATTAATTTAGTTTAGTTTAGCTTATTCAATTATCGAATTTTAGAGTTGATGACCAAATATATTGAAGTAACTAACTATTTTATTTTAAAATATAATTTATACAATATAAAATATAAATTTATATAATAATTTGAAAATCATTTATATGGCTAGATTATGTTGTAAAATTTATATAAAAATATATATAAAATCAATCTCAAGGATCCGCACATCAAAAATTTTAAAACTCTCAATTTAACCGTTCATGCATTTTAGGATTTCTTTTAAAATTGTAATTTAAGTTATTTTATTAAAATATATAAATACTCTTATAATAAAATTTGTTTTAATTGATTTGATGTTTGTTAAATCATGGTATCTATTAAATCAATGACTTTATAAGTAGTATAAAAAATAATATAATATTATATTATGTTAATATTAATATTAATGTAAATAATTTAATTTTCAAATAAATAAAACCAATTAAACCACTTAAACTGACTTAAGATTGTTTATCAATTTTAAAAGTTAAAAGTCAATATAATCAAATTTTGAACCGAAGTGACTGAACTCATGTTGTAATTGTGTCATGTCTGATATTGCTAGATCTAGAAAAAGTAACTCACCGTGCCACCAACTGTTGGCTGGGGCGTATGAAGAAAGCTTATCAAGTTTCCGGTGAAGCCGCCGAGCAAATATATTAAGAAAAACGTAAAGGATCCGTAATATCTGCAAACTTGAGGCCCGAAAGAAAGAAGCGCCCAACAGCCAAGAGATACATGAAGAATTCCGGAATGCTGCATCACCAATTCAACCATTAATCAATTCATATGTTGTTAATTTTATGGTAACTAAAACGGGAATTAAAAAAAGAAAAAAAGAGAGAAACATTGCAAGTAAGTGGAGAGACAATGAAGAGGAAGATCTAAGCAAACGTTAAAATTATATATACAAGTCTTTAACCTCCCCCCCCCCCCCCCGCCACAAAAAAAAAAAAAACCCCACCTACACACACAGGCTACTTAATCCTAATTACCATGCATATTGTGCTTTTCTTGCAAGTTGTACTCCTACAAGCTAAGCAAAGCTACTTTGGCAGTAAGTTACGCCCATCTACGCCTATTTTTCTATTTGAAGTGTTGGTATTTGATACTAGTGTTCGGCATACGAATATGGAGATATGATCTCCAAAGATCCTTTGCAGAAAAGCTTAGAAAAACCTGATCAAATCTATGTTGAATACATACATCTATCTGACACTTGTACTCAAGTTCGAGTTACATAGATCTATGCCTCCTGAAACCTTTGCCAAGCTGTGCTGTAAGCCAGCTCTATAAGTGCAGCATTATGTTAGTAACCGAATTCAAGCATGTACGATTTTGTTTGAGTTTCTTTCAAATAATATATGAAATCATGCAAAAAGACAAAAAAGAACGGAAAAAAGAACACGAAGACGAACCCAATTGTTTTAATCCTGTACCAGAAACATTGGTGTGACAAGCCTCCACCATTCTCCAACCAGAATGAGATCATTTATTTTGGCTCCATATAATGAAGGGATGGAAAATAGCTGCAACTCTGAGACTTTAACTGGAGTGGCTATCTCAAATATAAAAACAGCAATGTTTATGGATGCCACTATGCTTCTACATTTAGAATAAAAGGATTATATTAGACCATGAATTCTACCTTCAGTTATGACCTGACAAACTAACAACTATATATATCAAGAGAAGTAATGAAGCAAAACCCGAAAGGCATTCATTTGCACTAACTAATCATGCCTTAAGTGTGTTATGTGTGCTTTACACCTTTATGACACGAGATTTGTGGTGCCATGAATGTGTTGACACAATTATGACAGGAAACACGATTAGAAATGTCATTCGGTGTTGTGTTTTCCTATCATGTCAAAATGCAATAAATACAAAATTAAAGGGGTAGTGATTTACACTAAGTAGAGATGAGAGGCTTCATCAGAGTATTGCAAGGCTTCAGACTTCTTTGAGACACTGTTAACATCCCTTAGCCTGAAGCCTATATCGCTTCTGAATTTTGCCTTTTCATCTATCGCATCTTCGCCGACAGAAAATGGAAGTACGGTTTGGTCGCCTTCAGGGATTTTCTCTTCGATTTTAGAATTTGAATCTGAACAAACAATAAAAGAAACTCGGTGTTAGACTGGACAGTGGACACCAGAAACCAAAAAACGGTGGCTTGTATGGTCTGATATATATATCATTAAATCGCTTTGGTTTTCATCAACTGACTAAAAACCGATTGGATCAGTAAGAAAACAACAAAAAGCCAGCAAAACAAAGTGTCTAGCCATATCCGGACAAGTCCTTGCATATCCAACATGTACTTTGCCATGTCATGATCGTGTGTGCTCATAAGATGAAATAGGGACCGTAAGAATAAAAGTATTTGGCATATTACATTACCTTCATCAAGTTTACCAAGATAAGCTTCCAGAGATTCCAGCAGCCCCTTCTTTATGCTACTTTCTACACTTCTATCAACCAACACCATGGAAGAACCCTTTTTTGAATCTTCTTGCAACTTTCGAAAATAAGAATCCAAAGAGATCAGCTGTGAATTTTCTTTGGGCAATGCTTTCATGGAGAAGGGTCTTGGATGAACACTAGTGAATGTCCAAAGACGCCATTGATGTCCATTAAAACCTCCATTTTTGTTCCCAATCTCAGCTTGACGCGATTGCCAACCATTGCATTTGCAGTCACAATTTTGATCTTTATATGGCAATTTGAAACGTAATGGAATCACAGCCATGGTGACCTACAAGCCATCAGTAATTGAAAGAAACTTAGAAAATGAACATACTCATATTGGAACCATGTTGGACCCAAGACTTACGCTCGAGTCTAACCAACATAGTTTTTGGTTTTAACTATGCTTTACAATAAGATAGCTTTCAGAATAAGGAAAAAGATGAGGAGTCATTTTCAAACTTAAATGCTTGTTTTGGACATGTAATCGAATATTGATATAAAAGATAGTCTTGTAAATATCAAATACGTTTCAAATTAAAATAACATGACTAATCAATGCAAAACTGCCAAAGTCGAGTAAATGAAAATTCAAGAGTATGAAGCTTGCATTAAACTAATGAAACCGTCACGATTTCATCATATATATACAATAAAAACTCCTATCTTTTCGACATTTGGAGAAACCCCCAAACCTTTTAGTTTCTTTAAAACAAACCCAACACAGCATTTTCTTTATCGTAGTTTTCAACTTCTACAACATTGACAGAACACAAAGTTCAAACTTTCATCTTATGCTTTTTTTCACAATAACGTTAAACACTTGGTGAACTTTCATGATTCACTTTAAAAACAAAAGAACATGGCTCTTACATTATGAAACATATGCTTAAATTTAACATGATAAACATTTAAAAAACTTCAAATGTCTTGCAAAGCATGCCAAATGTATCTTTTTTAACTTTTGGGTTTTTTACTACAAATACAGTGGAAGAAAGAGAAGAGATAACAGAATATATATATAAGTACATATACATATATATCCCATATATATAGTAGCCATAAAAGTAAAAACAATATTGTAAAACGTGAGAAATTAAATTAAGTACCCCTGTTTTGAAGAAGATGAAGAAGAGCTTAACAAAGACGGTGTGTTTAAGGAAAGAGATGATAATTTGCAGACATTGATGGTGTGTTTTCCATTAATGGAGGTTCATAAATAAAAAGGGCTTATTTGATAACCCGACATTTGTGGTAAGGGTTTGCTCTTTTGAAAATGAAAAAAGGTTATAGGAAGGAAGCGATATGGTAGTGGGAATCTATTAAAGCTTGAGTTATCGTTGTTTGTCCAATTGTAATCCGCCATGTGGGAAGTAATGCAATCTGTATTGTATGGGATTCGCCGCAACGCCCCGAACCAAGATTTGCGTGGACCCCCACCATTGCCTTTTATGGTTGTTAACACATTTCCTGTTTAGTCAAAGATCATCAAATACTGATTGTACAGTGATGGCAGGCTTAGATTTTTTTATTTTTAGAAATATTTATTTTTCCTTTTTGAAGGCAAAACAGAATAAAAAATAAAACTAAAAAGAATCCATTAAACCCCATAGGGAATTTAGAAAATGTTCAATTTTATCGTTTGTGAAAGCAAAAAGTTTTGATTTTTTTAGTTTGTAAGTTTTTATTATTATTTAAATTTGGGCTAATGGTAAAAGCAGGGAAGAACAAAGTGAAATCATCGTCTACTTCACATCATTTGGGTTCTTAAATTGTTGGTTTACAGTACTCGCCTTAACAGTGAATTCAAAAATTCTCTCTTTTTTCAAGAATACTCTGTGTCTCAAAATCAACTTGGTTTAGTTTTCAAATTCCACAATTCAATAATTTTTAAATATGTGAAATCTTCGTCATCTTCATTTAAAGAATCTTCCCCTAAAACTGTTTTGAGACCTACAAAATTAATTGCGTAATCATCTTTATTGCTTTATTAACCCTTAAATAATTTTACTCGGAATTGAAGATTAAATTGTTGTTCATTTAATCTCAAAGCAACTTTTTAATATTTTTAAATTGCTAAACTTTTTAAAAACATATTTTTTAATAATTTAATAAATTTTTATGGGTCAAAAATGGTCAACAAAAAGTCAACTTTGATCAATGTACATGTCATAAGTCAACAGCCACATGCATTTTGTTTGGTTGAGGTTTTTTTTTAATACCGTTAATTTTAGGGGCAAAAAAGTATAATAAAATAATAATTCAAGTGCTAAAATGGAATAAGAAAATCAGATATCAATATGAAAACATGTCATAAGTCAACAGCCACATGCATTTTGTTTGTTTGAGGTTTTTTTTTAATACCGTTAATTTTAGAGGCAAAAAATATAATAAAATAATAATTCAAGTACTACAATGGAATAAGAAAATCAGATACCGAAAAATAATATAGTTTAAATTTTATGATAAAAACCTTACCGCTGAATGTTGCAAGATGTTGCACCATGTCTTTTAGAAAAGAAAGTGAACATACAGTTATTCTCTTATTTTATTTTGCATTTCTTTATTTTGATTACTTTTATTTTTCATTATCTCATATTTCTTTATTCCTTTATTCCCAATTTCTTAATAAATTAAATTAACATTTCTTAACAAATTATATAAATAATTAATTATTCATTAAATTCACTAATTTAGGGTGCACAAGACCAACTTTGTTCCTATTTCTGTGCCTCCGCACAATTTATTAAATTTTGGGTTTTTTACTTAAATAATATAAAAATAAAAAATTCAAAAATGGTATATTAATTTAATTATTTACGAAAATGGTATACCAGGAGTGGTGAAGAGAGATGCATAGGCAGCACCACCCTTATTTTTTGACACCCATCACTTTCAACTAAAAAAATAAAAAATAAATAAATAAAATTTTGATGGTGGCACCAAAGTACTAGTGCCAATGTTATAGGCGACACTAGTTCTTAGCCATTATTTAAGCAGTGTTTGGGAAAAAAAAATTGAGAATTCAAATAACAGAAAAAAAATTATGTAGAAGAATAGTAAATAGACAAAGAAGAATTCACAAGGTTAATAGATATGAAATTCATTTTTTTACATTACAATAATTATTTTGTTTGAAATTGTATTGAGAATTTTTATTTCTTTTTTAACAGGTCTAGTATTTAAAATGGATAATCAATTTTTGTATGTGTTTATTTCGATGGAGTAATTTTGACAACAACAGTTGGATATATATTTGAATGTCGCCAACAAATAGTAATGAGATTTAATAGAAATGTCTTGGTTGATAATATGAAGAAAAGGATTAGTGCAAAAATTGTTAGATGTTGTGGGAGAAGGATCTCGAAACTTTTCTATAAAGTTTCTAGTTTCAACAGATACCATCAAATTCATCGAGATGGAACTTGTAGACAATGAAGAGGTAGAGACTATTGTCGCTATTTATTGTGGGAATCAGAGCCATCAAAATGCACCGATTCAATTATTTGCTGAGTTAGCTGATGTGGAGCCAGCTGAAGATCCCACTCCATTATGTGAAGAACATGGAGTTCAAGATCCATGTATGGTGGTTCCGATATCATACATTAATAGTCAATCGACTGTACGTGGGTTTGACGTCGATCTTAATACTGCACCTAATACTAATGCGGATGCTGATGATGGATATGATAGTAGTGATCCTTCTGATCACGAGGTCAATGGTGATAGTGATCCCAATGTGGACGAGGTCCCAAATGTTATTGACGACGAAGACACGAATGACGATGGAAATGTTAACGTGTCTTCAATCGAGAACTTGGTTCGATGCATTGTGATATGCAATGATCCTGGGACACACATGTCACTAATAGATCCCGATACGACGCATACAGTCGAGTTCTCGGAGTACTCTGATATATTACTTGCTCACCAGTTGGCCATAGATTCCAAACATGAGGAGTTGTTCGTGGGCCAAAAATTTGAAACCAAAGAAGAATGCGTATTTTCCATTAAGCGGTATAGCATTATTGTATCGGTGGATTATAAAGTCGCCGTGTCAAAACTGACGTTGTATAATGGGAAGTGTTGGAGGTCGACAGAAGGCTACAATTGGTGGGTACGACCGCATTTATCCAAAAGTTGCAAATGTGGGAGATACAAAAATTTGTTAGGGCTCACACATGCACTTCAACACGTATGACAGAAGATTATCGAAAACTTGATTCCAAAACTATCTGGACATGCATCATGTCAATGGTGAAGGACATGCCGACCATTAAAGTTTCGGTACTGGTTGTTGAAATGCAAGCACAATTCCAGTATCAAGTATCATAACAGAAAGCATGGATAACTAAACAGATGACAATTGATCAGTTGTACAGAGATTGGGATGCATCGTACAATGAGCTACAGGGGTGGGTAGTCACTATATGGGAGTACGTGCTAGAGAATGTCATTGAGTTGGAGACATGACCTTATTACGGCTTGGATGACCAACTACAACTAGGAAGAAAAATTTTCCACCGGGTGTTCTAGACGTTTGATCCATGCGTGCAAGCATTTCCTTACTGCAAGCCACTTGTGCAGGTAGATGAGACCTAACTATACGAGAAATATACGTAAATCCTACTTATTGTGGTTGCTCAAGACGGGATTAAGAACATGCTTCCAATAGCATCTGCCATTGTGGACAAGGAGAACATAGAATTATGATAATTCTTCCTTATGAACCTATAAAGGTATGTTATTAATGACTATAATATTTGCATCATTTCTGATAAAGGGAAGGGAATAATTGCCACAATTAGGCAATTTGGTGTACCATGGAGATCCATTTATTGTATCTGATACATTGAACTAACTTTTACCAAGAGTACAAGAATGCAGACTGGTGAAGACAAGTTATGAAATTGGCTAAAATTTAGTTTCAATATATGTTTTAATATTATCAATACTAGAACAAGTTAATTTGAGATTATAAGCTGTCTTTTTTTAATACATACACAGTGTATGAACTAGAGCCATATCTTTTTCGGCAAAGGATGACTAGACTTGAGGGTGACATGTAAGCTGAAACAAACACTCCTTTCTAACGGTGGTTGGGCACTATGGAGCCATGGTAATGGACTCAAAGTTTCAATGATGAATTTCGATATGGTCATATGACCACCAACCTGGCAGAGGCAGTTAACTCCGTGTTGAGGAACACACGACATCTTTCGATTTCATCTATGTTCTTAACTGCATTCTACATGTTGGCTACCTTGATGCTAAGAATAGGGCTGAAATAAGTCAACCAAATTAATGCGAGACACGTGTTTATCGAAGATGTTAGGGATGCAAACCGTTGAAGGGCGAGGTGAATGAATGTAAAAATATATTTACGATAGTTTGAAACATTTCGAGTTATGGAGACCATCAATCGTCGACCCGGTATTCCACCTAGGTCCTACAGAGTTGATCTCCAAAACAGACAGTGTAATTGTGGGAGGTTCCAGACATTTTTATTATCCCTGTGCGTATGTCGTGGTAGCCTGTGCTCGCGCCTCACTTAATGTTGAACAGTTTATCAATGAGGTGTATACTCTCGAGCACACGTTACGTGTCTGGGAAAATGAGTTCCCCCTCTTACTTAATCTGTCTACAGGGAGGTGACTACAATGACTTTTGAGCTTGCCCCGGACAAAAGGTTGCTTAATGAAATAGATATTAGGAGAAAACCAACGAGAATATTTGTGGCGTGTGCAAATTAGCTAGGCATAATCGGAATAAATGCCCGCAACGAACCTACTATATTGGTCAATCGACATGATCGGGTGGAAATTGAGCCAATGTACTCCAATGCATCTAATTTATATTACAAAGCTTGTATTTTTGCATTTATATTACAAAGCTTGTATTTTTACATTTATATTACAAAGCTTGTATTTTTACATTTATATAACAAAGCTTGTATTTTTTCATTTATATTACAAAGTTTGTATTTTTGCACTTATATTACCAAGTTTTTAATATGCCTAAGACTGTCGCAATATGAGGCATTCTCTTATGTCCAAAACAGAAGGATTTTTCGTTTGACAAAGCTCACGATACAACATAGTTAATACTGTAGAACCCTAACTATACAAATGGACGTTATGCAAATCAATTCATAGGGGCAAGTACATCAAATAGACTTTGTTGTTGTTTGCATCCGACATGAGTACACCCCTTATAATGTGCATAATGTACGCTAAAGCGACGTACATCACCACCCGTTCAGTGGCATTAATCAGTAAATGCTCGAAATTGGCCTTCAGCTATGAAAACCTCAAACCCAAAAATTTCGACTCAGCATCACCGGATGAGCATCCTAGCAGGTTATAGCAAAAAGCAGTCAGTTCCGAGATTGCACTTACACCTGTTACCGCATTCTTGTTGGTTAGGAGCTCGAGTTGCAGTGCAACATCCTCTAGAGTGATGGTACACTCCCTACACGGCAAATGAAAAGTGTGGGTCTTCAGGCACCATCGCTCAACCAAAGCGAATATTAAGTCGTACCGCAAATCAAATGTTCAGACCAATGTCGCTAATCTGATTCAGGCTAACCCCAAGTATGGCATTAGTCATTCATCCAGCGGAAATCCTAAACCATTCACATAACCCCTCAATGCGCGGTACGGGCCTTGACACTATTAAATTACAGAAATAGTCAATATAACCTAGTTTAAATCTGTAAATGACATGTAACTTTTTATAAGGTAAGAAATAACAATTTTATTACCATCATATTAATCGTTTTTTATATGTGATTATCATCTTTAATCAAAGAACCCATTTTGATATCTGCAACCTAAAAAAAATTGAGTTTAATTAGTTTGTTGCAAAAAACACATTTCGGTAGGTAATTAATTTCTATTTAGGCCTTTTTATTCCAATAATAGGAGAAGAAATATTAAAATACAAAAATGAGACACCCTAACAAAAAATAATTATCACTTTTTAAATAATTATCAAAACACATTAATATAATACAATAAATATAGTACACTAATAATATAATTACAAAAATACTAAAGAGTTTGGTGCACATCACATTTTTTGCCATATTATTTGAATATATAATAAATGTTTTTATACTACTTAAATTAATAAAGAACAAAAAATATATATCATAAATTCCAACTCAATGGTCCCAACTTTTACCTACATAAAAAACAAAAAATTTATGTTAAAGCAACACATTTTATCTCAACATAATAAACATAATGGGACTAATTTTGTTATTTGAATCTAATAAAAAACATGAAAAAAAACATACGAATCAAAAAATAAAACAGAAATATATCTTACCAAAATAATACCTATTAAAAACCTTCCTTTCTTAGTGAAATAATACCTTAAAAAAATAAAAAAAATTAATCAGAAACTAAATTAATCAAAAACATTTCTAAAATAAGATGGTTAAACAACAACAAAAAAATTTTAACATTTATAACCTATAAATAAAAAAATCACTAAACTAACAAATAACGTATAAATACTAAAACATACATCTTATGAATTTTTTTAAACCCTAAACCCTTATAACCCCAAACAAAACCCCTTAATTTAATTTTTTTTTCAAAACCCTAAACAAACTATACAAGTTTTTCTTTCAAACCCCAAACTAAACCCTAAACATACCCCCCTAAACCCCAACTGTTTTTCCCTTTTTTCTTTCCTTCTCTTCTCTTCTCTTTTTTTCCCCTTTTCCTTCTCTTTTCTTCTCTTTTTTTCCCTTCTCCTCATTCTCTTCTCTATTTTGCTACTCTCTTTTTCTTTCTTTTTTCCCTTCCTGCTCTCTTCTCTAAATCTTTTTCTTCTATTTTGTTTTTTTTCTCACATTGAGGGACCATTATAAGGTCCTCCAAAATTATTTTTCACGAAACCCTTAAAAGGTTTCGTCCCATCATGCACAGAGAAGCAAAAGAGGGTAGAAGCAGCAGGCCGGTGCCACATATGGGGTACCCTTCATCAATCCAACGTCCTATTGCACAGAGAAACACCAGGCCGGTGCCACTTATTGGGTACCCTTCACCAATCCCGCCTGTTAGCTAACCTTCTAGGGTTTCACCTGGGTAGTATTCAGGTTGGGGTTAGTTGTATTTGGGTTGGGGAAAAATACTTTGGTGTCGCTTATCAAGAAGGCTACACCATTAAAAAAATAATTTTTTTTGTTGAAAGTGATGGGTGTCAGAAAATAGGGTGGTGTCGCCTATGAACCACCCTCCACCACCCATGGTATACTATTTTCGTAAATAACTAAGTTGGTATATCATTTTCAATTTTTTTAATTTTTTATAATATTTAAGTAAAAAAGTCGGCATGTGGTTTTATTAAAATTACAAATAAATTTTTTTAATAATTTCATTATAGGTACTGATCATATTTATTTTTCCCATAAATAGGAGAATAAAATGCTTCAGCATACTCGAACCTACGTCCTCCTACATTGATAAAAATGCTTATACCAATCGAGTTATGACTTAATCAACAAATTATAATTTATTTTTAAATCTAAATTAATTATGGAAACATTGAAATCGATAAAAACTAATGATAAAATAAAAATTAAATTAAATCAATTCATCATCATATATTTTTTATAGAATAAAAAATTAAAAAAATTGTAGAAAATTTATTATTCTAATAATTAATATGCTGGGTTTTGTTAAAATGATTGTTGTATTGAAAATGTAACGTTAAATTTTACTTGTATCCCTCTATTATACTTAATTTTTAAAAATATTGTTATACATCGATAATCACCAACACGAGTCTTAGATAGGATCCGGGTCACCTACCTGCGACCTAGATAGGTCCTACCATATAGTTGAATGCGAGGTGAACCACAGAGGACAACAAAGGGAGTTCACAAACCTAGCTCATGGATCTAGCTCGCACGAACCAAGAGAAGGCCACAGTCTCAATTCGCATGCGTTCAAGGAGTTCACAGAAGGGAGACTACGTGCTCTGCAAGTGACCTAGGATGAAACCTATGTCTAGTAGGCCTAAAGCCTGTATAGAATGTTAGTACTAGTTAGAGACAGAAAGGACCGCGTGCTCCGCAGGTGAACCAGAGTAAGACACGTGTCCGGTAGGCCTGAAGCCCACACAGAATGTTAATATTAGGAACGGCGGAGTCAAGAAAAAATAGTGGGATCATATCATGAGCTGTAATAGCATGTATAAATACCCAAATACTCTATTAATAAGACATGAGACAAAATTACTTAACAATTGGTGCGGTGAACGTAGACTAATTTTCAACCATCAGACATTTTCAGTTAGATTTTCTTTTCTTCAATTTCGAAATAGAAATGGCTTACCCAAATGAGATTTTTCCCTTCAACCTTTCGTCAAAACAGGCTGGAGCCTAAGGCTCTGAAGGCTAGCACAATGAAATGGAGTTGTTCTTCGAGTGGTTCGCCGATAGACTGAAAAACTTCGGCAATGCAGTTCATGAGGGAGTGTCTGACCATTTGGACTTTAATCTTTCCGCTGGCTAGGGATTGTCGCTTCCTCCTGCCCAAAGGGCACCCTCATAACTACTTTTTGCACTTTAGGAAAACAAAGACTCATGAGGGAGAAGATGGCCATTCAGAGAACCCGATTCGAGTGACAAAAGGTTTTCCAGCAGGAGTTGCTGAAGTAGAATGAAAAGTTGAGGAAAAAGTTCCATTCTGAGAACTCTGGTTTTCAAAACAACACAAACATGCAGAACAAGGCCCTTGGTGTACAGACGAAAGAATGGCAGAATGAAATGGATGAGCTATGAAGAGATGTGAGGTCATTGCACCCTGAATCTTGGGACATGGATTGACTATTCTGCTCTAATAATCCATTGGCTCCTGAAATCGTAATAGAAAACTTGTCATGTGACTTCAAGGTCCCAACGGATATGTTCGAGGGAAGGAGGGACCCACGAGCCCATTTGATATAGTACAAAGACTATATGAATATACTGGGGGCATCAGACGCGGCAAAGTGCAAGGCATTCTCAATTATGCTTAAAGGAATCACCAAGGAATAGTATTTGTCCCTCCTTTAGAGTTCGGTTAGGAGCTTCTCACAATTGGGGCAGATGTTCTTGGGAAGATTTAGAGCCCACCATGCAATCATGAACACACCTATGAGGTTAATATCAGTAAAACAGAGAGAGGGTGAGTCCCTCCAAGACTACGTGAAAAGATTTCATTTAGCGACCCTCAACAAGAAAAATTTGGAAGACTAGTGGGCCATAGTTGCTTTTATAATTAGAGTGCAAAATGACCACGTATAGTACTCCTTTACCTATAACAGACTGCAAAGTCTGGCTGACTTATACAAGTGAGCCTATAAGTTCATGGAAGTAGAGGAAATTAAGAAGGCGTCACGTGGCATCTTTAAGAAGGAGAATAGACAATTCAGGAATAGGGAAGGACCTCGCAGTAGGTAGGGCCCTCTTGACCAATCACTGTGAGTAAGAAATAATAAGTCACAAAGAGGATAGGCTCAGGGTAACCCTCCCAAAGCCCCGTAAGGATCTCAACCAGAACACACCAGAAGGTACACCCCTAGAGCATATTTGAAGCTTACACCTCTTTAAATGCCACTCGTACCTAAATTTTCAACAAAATCAAGAGCCTTAGTATCTTGCCCAAGCTATTTCTGATGAGAACCACTGCGAGAAGATTGAATTCGAGTGACAAATAGGCCTTCTACAATGACATGGGGTACAAAATCGAAGGTTGCTTTAAGCTGAATGACACTATAAAGGAAGTAATGCAAAATGGCGAGCTCGTAAGTTTCATAAACCAGAGTGGTACTCAGTAGGGTCAAGGCTTGGGTAATAATCCTAAAGGTAAGTAGTAAGTTAGAGGTACCATCCACGTAATTGTAGGCATGGATAAAGAATGGACAGGCTTCAACCCAAAGAGGAGAGCACACATGAGAATTGTGATATCAGTCACCAAGAGAACGCGCCAGCAGGAAAAATAGAATTTGGAATTCGGTAGTAATGATAAGGAGTTAGTTTATGACTAAGATAGCAACGATCCAATAGTTGTTTCGGTGACAGTTGTAGGTTTCTAAGTTAAAAGAATACTTGTGGACAGTGGGAGTGTAGTCAAGGTATTTTCCTAGGATGCATACAGAAAGATGAGACTAAAAGAATAGGTGTTGCCTAGGGCTAGTCCATTATACGGTTTTGTGAACCATCCCGTTAAAGTGAAAGGCTCAGTCACCTTATCGGTTATCTTAAGAGATGGCGAGAACACAGCCATGGAGTATGTCCAGTTCTACGTGGTAAACCACCCAATGGTGTACAACGCCATCTTTATGAGACCAATAATGAGAATGGAAAAGATGATGGTTGCAATGTTTTGTATGAAAATCAAATTCTCGACAAAGACGAGGGTGAGATTTCTACGATTAGATTATCGAATCGCAAGGCAGTGCCATATGGTATCAGTCAAGTAAGCGCGAGAACCTGAAGTTGAAGGGCAAGGTTCACAGAGAGCTGAGTTAGCAAGCCAGGTTCTAGATTTGGATAATTTAGACGTAAGGGAGAAGCATAGAAACAAAAAACTTGAAGTCGCGGAGCATACTAAGACCTTACAACTATTCTGTGACAATAAATAAAAAATGGTTATAATTTATTCAGCGTTGGAAGAAGAAGAAAATAGTATGTTGGTCTAATATTTGAGGAAAAACTTAGACATTTTTGCCTGGTCCATAGCAGACATGCTGGGGGTAGACCCTCAGGTAATTGTCCACAAGTTGAATGTGCACTCAGAGGCAAAGTCAATAAAGCAGAAGAAAAGAACGTTTACACAATAAGTGGTGGAAGCAGTGAGGCAAGAGGTGGCTAAACTGGTATCAGCAAGATTCATCAGTAAGGTAGAATACTGGGATTGAATTTCAAATATGGTAATGGTGAAGAAAGTAAATGGTAAATGGAGAATGTGTATTGAATTTACCAACCTCAACAAAACATGTCCTAAGGATAGTTTTCCCTACCCTCGATTGATTGTTTAGTCGATACTTCTGCAGGTCATAAGTTCTAGCGCTTCATAGATGCTTTCTCGAGTTGCAACTATATTCTATTGGATAAGAACGACCAGGAAAAGATGACTTTCATCACTGAAGAGGGACTTTTTTACTATCAGGTTATGTCTTTTGGCCTTAAGAATGCGGGAGCAACCTATCAAAGGCTGGTGAATAGAATATTCAAAAACCAGACAGGTCGCGGGCTCAAGGTCTATGTAGATGACATGTTAGTAAAAAATAAGTCAATAGCAGAACATATGTGCAGCTTATCTGAAACGTTTGCAGTTTTAAGAGCTCACAAAATAAAGTTAAATCTCGAGAAATATGCCTTCGGCGTGCGGGCAAGCAAGTTTTTAGGCTTCATGATTTCAGAAAGAGAGATAGAAGAGAACCCATAAAAGATCTAAGTGATCATGGAAATTTTTCCCCATGAACCATAATGGACATACAACGCCTCACAGGCAGAATAGTAGCACTCAATAAATTCATTTCCAAGATGGTAGACAAATGCCTCCATTTCTTTAAGGCCTTGAGAACCTCTTTCTCGTGGATGGAAGAATGCTAGAAAACCTTTAAAGAGTTGAAGCAATATCTAACCTCCCCTCCGCTTCTGAAATCACCTCGGGTAGAAAAAACCCTCTATCTGTACTTTGATACCTCAGAGGATATGATTGCAGCGGTGTTAATTAGACCAGAGGGCGTTTTCCAATTTCTAGTGTATTACATTAGCAAAGTACTCCAGAACAGTGAACTAACGTACTCGAAAATAGAAAAATGTATTTTTGCTTTGATCGTCATAGCTCGCAAGTTGCGACCATACTTCTAGGCCCACTTGATCGTTGTTGTGACCAACCAGCTTACGATAAGGTACTGTCCAAAGTAGACACTTCAGAAAGGGTAACAAAGTGAGGCATCGAGCTAGCTGAATTTGGAATAGGCTTCACTCCACAAACAACGATAAATGCGTAAGTGCTAGCTGACTTCATGGTGAAATGTTCTTTTGAGAAAGCTATTGACACATGTAATATAGTTTACAATTTGAAATACTAGATAATGAATATCTTAAAAAAAGTGTATAGCGTGAACATTGTTAACAACTCAATATTTTATATATTTTATGACAAGGCACGATGAGTTCAACACTTTATACTAAGATTTCTTTTTCACTTGTTGTCACCATTTAGTAGTTACCCTACCTACAAAAAGTGTACATACAATTGATAATTCAAAAATTTTCTTGTCTATGTCGATGGCTTCTTAGCCAAAATAGGATCAGGAATAGGTGCACTCATAATTGACTCTAATGGCAATAAATGGCAGAATGAATTATCATTTGGGTTTCAAACGTTTAATAAAACTATTGACTATGAAGCTTTGGTATTAGGGCTGCAGTTAGCACGCCAACTAGGAGCAAGGGACCTAATGTCCACATAGATTCACAACTGGTGGTAAAATAGATTAATGGTGAGTATGACATAAATGAGGTAGTGCTAAAAAAATATCATACAATCGTAACCTAGTTGCTTGTGGGATTTGATAAAGTTCAAATTAAACAGCTTCTGAAAAGTGACAACATGCATGCTAATGCTTTGTCCAAGTTAGCATTCTCTATTGTCATCGAACAAAGAGGGAAACTCTTACTCGAGCATAGAGAAACCCCGAGTAATAACACACCACAAGTATTATGCATAGACTAGGAGGAAACCTAGAAGACTCCAATAATTTGCACTTTCCAAGGCGAATAAGATAACCAAAAAAAGAATGAGCTCGCAAGGCTATAACGCAAAGCTATGAGGTATGCCATTATTAGAAATTACAAATACCTGCGTAACTTCTAATACATGAATCAAGTATTTGAATGTTGTGAACTCGTTTAACATATTCTATCCTACATTTGATAGATACACCCTTTTGGAGGGTGTATTATATAGAAAAAGGGTTTTCACATCCACTGTATGATGCCTACCACTACCCAAGGCTGAGTACATAATGCGAGAAATTCATAAGGGAATCTATGGTGATCACTTAGGGGTAGATTACTTGCATAGAAAATCCTTAGGCAGGGATATTATTGGCCTCTGATCCAAATGGATGCGCATGAATTAGTTCGCAGATGCGACTTTTGCAATAGGTATTCCCAGGTACAAAGACAACCAGCAGGAACTATTCAGATCATGTCAAGTACCTTTCTATTCGCGACATGGGGAATCGATATGCTTGACCCATTTCTTATAACAACGGCACAGAAGAAATTCATAGTGGTCATGGTAGACTACTTTACTAAATAGATTGATACTGAAGCTTTGGCAACTATTACTGAAAAACAAATGGAATCTTTTCTATGGAAGATTTTTGTGTGTAGGTTTGACGTAACGCGTTTGGTTATCACGAACAATGGCATGCAGCTGTAAAGAAAGTTTAAGACCTTTTGCATTAACCTACAAATTGCTCTAGCTCAAAACTCAATTAAGACACCTCAAACAAATGGCCAAGTAGAAGCTATGAATAAGAAAATATTAACAGCCTTGAATAAGAAGGTGAGAGAAGTCAATGACTCATAGTTAGAGGAGCTGCTTGGAATTTTTTAGGCGTAGTGAACTACATCCCATACTGTATTGAGAGAAATAATTTTCTCAATTTTTTGTGCAGGAGAAGCGGTAATCCCTGCGAAAATTGGTATGAGGTCGCACAGAAGCCAGCACTTCAATGAAGAAGCTAATCAGAAGGCTATCAGGCTCAACCTTGATCTGATTGATGAGCTGAAGGAAACAGCTGAAGTCAGAAACCCAGTACGCGCTCAACGGGTGGCCTGCTACTACAACACCATGGTTAAAAACAAGCAGTTCTAAGTAGGCAACCTTGTATTTAGAATTACCAAAGCCAATTTATCAACTTTGTAACAGGGAAAAATGGCTCCAAGCTGGGATGGGCCATATAAAGTTGTAGAAAATATTGGTTATAGAGCATATAAGTTAGCAAGGATGGAGGGTACAGTTTTACCACAAACATAGAATGTCAGACACTTCAAAAAATACTATGTATAGTTCCTTACTCCTCCAATAAAAGACGTTTTCTTACCGACACTTGCACTCATTGAAAACCCAAATAGTTAGCGAGAGTTAAAAGCTCACAACTATCAATTTAAGGCTCACAGGTTTAAAAGCACAACCCTCTAACAATTAACGAGAATTAAAAGCTCTTAACTGTTATTATAAGGCACGCAGGTTCAATATCACAACCTCTAAATAATTAGTGAGAGTTAAAAGCTCCCTGTTGTTATTATAAGGCTTCCAGGTTCAAAACTACAACACCTAACAGTTAGCTAGAGTTAAAACCTCCCAACTGTCATTTTAAGGCTCACAGGTTCAATACCACAACCTCCAAACAGTTAGCGAGAGTTAAAACTCCTAACTATCATTTTAAGGCTCGTAGGTTCAAAACCATAACCCTCATAATAGTTAGCGAGAATTAAAAGCTTCCATTTGTCATTCTAAGGTCGCGGGTTCAAAACCACAGCCCCTTGACAGTTAGTGAGAATTAAAAGCTCTCAACTGTCATTCTAAGGCTCACAGGTTCAATACCGCAGCCCCCCTAACAATTACCAATAGTTAAAAGCTCTTAGTTGTCATTTTATGGCTCACAAGTTCAATACCACAACCTCTTAAAAGTTAGCGAGAGTTATAAGCTCTCAGTTCTTATTCTAAAGCTCACATGTTCTATACTGCAACCCCCAAAATAGTTAGCAAGAGTTGAAAGCTCTCAGCTGTCATTATTAATGCTCGTAGGATTAAAACTGCATCCCTCTAATAGTTAGTGAGAGTTAAAAACTCCCAACTACCATTATTAAGGCTTACAGGATTCAAACTGCAACCCCTCCCAAACAGTTAGTGATAGTTGAAAATCTCAGATGATGATTTAGGAAATTTTCATGAAGTCCAAAACAATTCGCGAACTAATATTCTCAGCTGTTGATTTTAGAAAATTTCTTTAAAGGTCAAAATTTCCTTAAAGCTTCCAAAAATGCTCGTAGCGAATAATTTTTAAAAATTTGTTTAATGTATTGGTGACAACAATATAGTCGCACAATAAATATGAAAGACCCGTAAAAACATTATAATAATAAATGATGTAAATAAAGTTTTACTTCATTTCATGAGAGAATTACAAAGCACTAAACAACTAAGATACATTGTTAGCTCCCTCTTTTCCCTTAGCATCTTGGCTTGCATTGTCAGTTTCAACAGGAAGGGCCACATTATCCTTCTCCGTAGAAGGGGCCACATTGTCATTCTTGACAAAAGGGTTCACATTGATATTTTCAGTTGGGTCCTCATCCAAATAGAAATATTGTGAATTTTTCCAAGTAGACACGAATGAGTCCCATGCAGCACCTAAAGGAAAACACACATCGAACCTTAGTGTACCCATATCCACATCTTAGAGAGCATCAAAGTCAACCCTACGAGCATCAAAAGGCCCATATGTGACTTGGGTGTGCAGCAAAATGTTCATTTTTAGCTGAAAGATGGAGTCACACACATTCCTACGGGTTTCCTTATTAAATTTCTCTAGAGCCTCAACTTGTTTGCCCTTGGTCCTCGCTAATTTAATGTCGCACTCTATGATGATTTTATCTAGTTGAATGGTGTGCTCCACAGTAACCCTATCTAGTTCAGCTTGCGCAGCCTCCTTATCTTCTCACTCAGTAGCCACATTATGTGACAACGCATCAGCTTTGATCTCAACAACCCACAAACGCCCCAAAAGGCCCTTATTTTGTTTGTTAATGAGTTCATTCTCCTATATCATCTTGAGGTACAGCTTGCGAACACTTTCCAGTTCTGCCTTAGTCTCAACAAGCTCACATTGATAAGTCTCATATAGCTCCAACCCAACCATATTAGCCTCAGAAAGTTGGAACTGAAGAGACAAAGTGAGGTTAGACCCTGAGGGTTTTCGTGCTCTGCCTGATGACCCCGCAGTGCGTACATTGTAACACCCCTCTTCCGTATTCAACACCAAAATAGGGTTACGAAGCATTACCGAACATATAATACAATTACACATGCATTTTCTCATACATTTTCAATTTCATATAAATATCAATCAACTACATTCATATCGTCCCTAATACGAACCTACGAGGCTCAAAACATGCATTCGGGGTGGTTCAGGACTAAATCGATAACTTTAGAAACTTAGAGAACACTTATAAAATTTTCACAAAAATAAAGAACACATGCCTGTGTGGCCCAGCAATGTCTCTCACACAGCCAAAGACACGCCGTGTCGCAGGCTGTATAAACATTCGAAATAGGAGCACATGGCCATGTCCCAGCCCATGTCTTACCCCATGTAATTCTCTAACTTGGGTCACAGAGCCCAGACACACTCCCGTGTGACACCCCTAATTTGACCTTAGTCGGGAAGTGGTTTCGGGACCACTAAACCGAGTTGCAGAAATAATTGAATATAATATTTTATGTCTAAAATATGTGATCATGCATGTGTGAAATTTGAATGCTTTGATTTTTGTCAATTTGAATGTGTTTCTAAATAAAAAGGACTTATGTGAGAAGCGTTGAATATATGTGTGACTTATTTTAAGTGATTAATTATTGAATGATGCAAATAAGTGGGTTTGCATGCCAATTTGCCACTTTTAATGCTAGTGGCCGGCCAAGCTCATAAGTATGGGCATTATATGCATGGTTTAATATTATTATATTTATTAGTGGTGAGAAATATGTAATAAAAAATGTATTAAATGAATTAAAGATGAATAAAAGAGTATGGGTAATAAAAATAATGTGTTAATGGGAGGAGAAACCAAAGTTGGTTTATTCCTCCATTGCCGTAGCTAGGAAAGGGTGGAGAAGAAATTTCCTTTTGTTGTTAAAATTTTCGGCTAAGGAGATTGCTAGATTAAGGTATGTACAATGCTACTCTTGGAAATTCATGCATAAATTGAACGGTTAGTTTGAATTCTACCTATTTCATGGTTCAAATTTTTGTTATTTTGGAAGATTGAAATTCGGCCAAGGAGCTTGAAATTCTTAGTAGTTGTTTTGATGTCATTAGCATGGAAATTTATGTTGGATGTGTTGAATTTGCTAGTTGTTTTGGCTTGGAAGTTAAGGTTTAGTGTTTGATTATGTGATTGCCCATATGTGTGATAGCCAAACATAGACTTTGTTTAAAGTCTTGGTCAAAGGCCGGTTAAGTGTTTTGGAAATGATTAAGCTAGGTGTTTGATCTTTTTGGTTCGGCATAGTACATAAAATGTTGCTAGATGGAGAAAAAATTCGGCCAGCAAGAGGTGTGCTAAGGCCGAATATAATTTTGTATATTAATGAGTAATGCATGTGTTGAATTGATGGAATGGAGAGGATGTTTTAATAGTGCATATATGTGTATTAGTCAAGTTTTGAACTTGAAACAAAATGGTATTTGGTCAATACAAGTGACCATACTTGTAGAATGTATTAAGTATGCAATAGGCCTCAACATAGACATGCATGTTCGCCCACACGAATGAATGCATAGATTGATGTTGTACATTCGGCTATAGGTAAGCATAATGATGATCCTATCTTGACTTAGACAATCGGCTCAAGGAGAATTTGTTAAGTGCTTAGTTAATTGATATTAGGTTAATGATGTGTGTATTTGGTCCTAAAGGTGCACATGAGGAAATGTTTGATTAATTGTACTAAATTGCTTAATGTGATTAAAAATGCGTATGACCATTTTGTATTTGAGCTAAAGGTGGCCATATGACCTATCAAATTCATTGTCATATTCGGCCATAAGCTAGCATAATGAGACTTTAATAAGTTAAATTTGTTTGAATTTGCTCAAGAGCTTAGAGGACCAAAGTTGGATAAAGGAAAGGAAAAAGTGATCGAATAGCCGCCGAAATCGTTCAACAACATCCGAGGTAAGTTTTAAGTGATTAAACGTTGAGTAAATTCAATTATAATAGGACATGATGAGTTGATTTAATAAGATATGATGTGGCCATGATATGTTCTAAGCTCAAATGGTAAGTTCTTAAGTGTTTGAGCTTGGGAATTTAAGGGTAATTTGAAATAGTCTGCTTAGGACAGCAGCAGTAATGTGACTTTAGAAAATCACCATAAATTTATGGATTTGAATTAGAGGCTGAATGAGACATGAAATTAAAGCTTAATGAGTCTAGTTTCTTATAAAAGAAACTGTGTAAGCAAAGGAATTTCCGATAATGAGATACTTAAAGTTGTGTGAGACAGCGTAGAATGACACTGTAATCCTCTGTTCTGTTTTTAGAAAATCATTATAAATTGTACAAAAATGGTTATAAGATAAAATTTATATGCTTAGACTTCTTAATGAGTCTAGTTTCAAATGAAATCAAATACAAAACATTTTGAATTCTGTAAAATGAGAAATTTGATTCGTAGTGAAGAGTGGTCAGATTAGTCAAACAGTGAAACAGGGGAAACTTTAAGAAAAATCTGGTATTGATTGGCCAAACCTAAAATTCTGGAAATTTTATGGATGGAAGATATACGAGTCTATATTCAGGAAAAATTAACGGAAAGTGATTTGTAGTTTTTTAGCTCCATTTATAAATAATTTAGTGACTATTGCTCAGGAAAAACAGCTTGTGCTGAATTTGAGATTGTGTTGTAAACCTTGATAAACTTGTTTTAGTTGCTCATAAGCTATTGATTAAACCCATACGTGAATTCTAAATTGTGATATTGGAAAATGATAGATGTAGATTCAGCCAAGACAGTGTGTATACGTGAAAGTATATGTGGTATGTGAAGTATATTTGGATAATTGTGATGTGAATACATGAAAATCTATATTTTGATTTAGGATTCTATGTGATGGATGTGAACATGCATATTTGAGATAAGGCCTAATGGCCGATGTGATGAATGTGAAAGTGTATATATGTGATAAGGCCTAATGGCCGATGTGATGAATGTGAAAGTGTATATATGTGATAAGGCCTAATGGCCGATGTGATGAATGTGAAAGTGTATATATGTGATAAGGCCTAATGGCTGATGTGATGAATGTGAAAGTGTATATATATGTGATAAGGCCTAATGGCCGATGTGATGAATGTGAAAGTGTATATATATGTGATAAGGCCTAATGGCCGATGTGATGAATGTGAAAGTGTATAATAGCCGATGTGATGAATGTGAAAGTGTATATATGTGATAAGGCCTAATGGCCGATGTGATGAATGTGAAAGTGTATATATGTGACAGGGCCGAGTGGCCAACGTGATGGATGTGAAAGTGTATAAATGTGATAAGTCCCGAAGGGCATTTGTGTCAGTACTATATCCGGGTTAAAATCCCGCAGGCTTTATGCGAGAATATTATCACTGATTAATGTCCGTAAGCTTCGTGCTCGTACTATATCCGAGCTCTAAAGACCCGATGACTACGTGTGGGGATTTTGTCCGGGTAAGACCCGATAACTTCGTGTGGAGATTATGTCCGGGTAAGACTTCGTAATAAGAATTGCTTATAAATATATTCAATGCGAAAGGTTAAACAGGTATGTACTCCAAGTTTATATGTGAGCTTGATTTGCACTAAATCATAAGGTAGTTATGTGATGCATACGAGAGCAATCTCTGAGACTATTCCTATGATTATGTGACATCGGATCAGTGTGAGAGGTTATGTGAAATCATACGATATATCTATGTCACATGAGCTCACTTTTATGTGAAAGTTTATCTGCCTATTGTATATGATGAGATGTGCATATTCGGTAAAGGGACGGTATGCCCGAAGGAAGAGTGAAATAAAAATACGAACAACTATGTTATAATTTGATTGTTATCTGTTGACACTGCTTAAAACTTACTAAGCATTGTAATGCTTACTCCGTTTACTCTGTTTCCTCTGTTTTATAGATCTCATTGCGAAGCTACAGGCTCGGGGATCGTCAGCAACTAGTCACACTATCACTATCCACTGCTTGTTACTGTTATGTTTAGAACTATTTATGGCATGTATAGAATAGACTAGTGGCGGAAGAATATTTTTGGTTAATGTATATAAGCCATGCGAAAATGGCATCTTTTGAATGTTTACTTAGTGAAGTTTAAATTTTATCTCTGGCTGTGCTTAGTACTTATTTAAATGAATGATCTTTATTTCAAGAAAAAGTTTAAAATTTTACTGTTCTGACATGAGTTACAAGTCTGGTAATGCCCCTTACCTATTCTGGCGACGGTTACGGGATAGGGGTGTTACATTTTATTGGTATCAGAGCTACGGTTTAGTCGATTCTAGGACTAACGTAGCACGCGTGAGTCTATTTATACATGCCATAAAGTGATAAAATGATAGTGTGATGATTTTTGGCTATTAAAATGTGTTTGTTGTATTGTAATGAATCTAGATCCCGATCGAGCTGTAGCAAGCTTCTGACTATGAGAATTTGCGATATAACTTCACTTAGATATGCCTAAATTATTAAGTTGATCAGGTACGTATCATGTACTCGTATTTGAATTTCGATTTGGATTGAATTATAAGGGTATAAGTGATGCAATTTTGAAAGAGTGTTATGACTATAAATGTGATTTTTGTATGTGGCTATGGAACTGGAAGTTGAATGGTCGATAAGCATGTTGTGTTTGTATTCAAGTAATGTAAATGATATGCTAATGTGTATTGTTATATGTGTATATGTACATGAGAATTGAGAGTGATATATCCGGGCTAAGTCCCGAAGAGCATTCGTGCTAGTGATATATCCGGGCTAAGTCCCGAAGAGCATTCGTGCTAGTGATATATCCGGGCTAAGTGCCGAAGAGCATTCGTGCTAGTGATATATCCGGACTAAGTTCCGAAGAGCATTCGTGCTAGTGATATATCCAGGTTAAATCCCGAAGAGCATTCGTGCTAGTGATGTATCCGGACTAAGTTCTGAAGAGCATTCGTGCTAGTGATATATCCGGGCTAAGTCCCGAAGAGCATTCGTGCTAGTGATATATCCGGACTAAGTTCCGAAGAGCATTCGTGCTAGTGATATATCCAGGTTAAATCCCGAAGAGCATTCGTGCTAGTGATGTATCCGGACTAAGTTCCGAAGAGCATTCGTGCTAGTGATATATTCGTGCTAAACCCCGAAGAGCATTCGTGCTGGTGTTATATCCGGGCTAGGTCCCGAAGAGCAATCATGCTGGTGACATGTATTCGGGCCTTCGTGCCTAGTAGGCTTCGTGCCGGTAATTTGAGCAAAGTTTTAGTGTTCATTACTATACGAATTCAAATTTAAATGAGATGATATGTTTACAAGTGTACATACATGATGTTTATAGACTTGGTTAAGTCATTTCAATGTGTAATAACGAATGAATAAGAGCACTATGTGTGTGAATGATTAGAGGCACTGTGTGTGTGCGAATTCCTTTAACCGAGCACTATGAGTGTGAGATCGGTCAGTGGGCACTAAGTGTGTGAAGTGGAATTCATGTATGACCTCGTCTGGGACGAAGGCATTGATTTGAGATAGTGTGTAAGACCATGTCTGGGACATGGCATCGGCTCGATATGTGAGAATATGTAAGACCATATCTAGGACATGGCATTGTAAGAGCTATATGTGCTTAATGAGTATCCGTAATGATTTCGAATAATTCAATAGGTATATTTAAGATGATAAATTAAGTAAGATCAGAATAAGTGATACAGGTATGTACGGAAGGTATGAGAAAATTAGATGAAAGTAAAAAGATGGTGGATATGTTGTTAAGAAATGAATTCATGTTGTAAATGTGTTATGAATTTAGTCTATGGAATGCTTGGTATATGAAGTCATATGTGCTATTGCTAAATGACCCCTATTTTTTTGTTAATCATATTCAAGAAATTATTTCGATTAAGTTTGACATTTGAAAGTCTGTAAGAATTTGTGATGAATGCTGATAATTTTGGATATATGGGTTATGTGCTAAAATAAATCCCATGCCGGTATACAATATGAGGCTTGATGCCAAATCGATTGTATACGGGTATCGTTAACGGTGATTGAATGTGCTAAATGAACTCAATGTTCAGGTATGTGGAAGTTGATTTTCTGTTGGAAATAGGTTAAGTTGAATAGTGAGATATGATGGAGTGATAAAGGATATTTATTGAGATGTTTGAGTATATGTGTACTTTCGGTCAAGTTACAGCTCATACATGAATGAAAATGTGGGTTACAAATATGTGGGTTGATGATGTGAATTATACATATTAATATGTGCTTAATATGTGTTTGAGATGCAATTGTGAATTAAAGTAAGTGATTATTACTTATGAAATCAAGAAAATGAGATATATGTGCATACTTGTAGAAATGTTTATGTATTTGTTTTAAGATAAGAAAATGATTTTATAGATCGATGCGAAATCAATAATGAATTACAATTGCCATCGATGAGCTAATGTTTATATGAATATAATTCAATAAGAGGACGTTATCCTAAACTATGCATCAGTAGAAATTTTCGGGGACGAAAATCCCTAAAGGGGGGAAGAGTTGTGACACCCCTAATTTGACCCTAGTCGGGAAGTGGTTTCAGGACCGCTAAACCGAGTTACAGAAATAATTGAATATAAAATTTTATGTCTAAAATATGTGATCATGCATGTGTGAAATTTGAATGCTTTGATTTTTGTCAATTTGAATGTGTTTCTAAATAAAAAGGACTTATGTGAGAAGCTTTGAATATAGGTGTGGCTTATTTTAAGTGATTAATTATTGAATGATGCAAATAAGTGGGTTTGCATGCCAATTTGCGACTTTTAATGCTAGTGGCCGGCCAAGCTCATAAGTATGGGCATTATATGCATGGTTTAATATTATTATATTTATTAGTGGTGAGAAATATGTAATAAAAAATGTATTAAATGAATTAAAGATGAATAAAAGAGTATGGGTAATAAAAATAATGTGTTAGTGGGAGGAGAAACCAAAGTTGGTTTATTCCTCCATTGCCGTAGCTAGGAAAGGGTGGAGAAGAAATTTCCTTTTGTTGTTAAAATTTTCGGCTAAGGAGATTGCTAGATTAAGGTATGTACAATGCTACTCTTGGAAATTCATGCATAAACTGAACGGTTAGTTTGAATTCTACCTATTTCATGGTTCAAATTTTTGTTATTTTGGAAGATTGAAATTCGGCCAAGGAGCTTGAAATTCTTAGTAGTTGTTTTGATGTCATTAGCATGGAAATTTATGTTGGATGTGTTGAATTTGCTAGTTGTTTTGGCTTGGAAGTTAAGGTTTAGTGTTTGATTATGTGATTGCCCATATGTGTGATAGCCGAACATAGACTTTGTTTAAAGTCTTGGTCAAAGGCCAGTTAAGTGTTTTGGAAATGATTAAGCTAGGTGTTTGATCTTTTTGGTTCGGCATAGTACATAAAATGTTGCTAGATGGAGAAAAAATTCGGCCAGCAAGAGGTGTGCTAAGGCCGAATATAATTTTGTATATTAATGAGTAATGCATGTGTTGAATTGATGGAATGGAGAGGATGTTTTAATAGTGCATATATGTGTATTAGCCAAGTTTTGAACTTGAAACAAAATGGTATTTGGTCAATACAAGTGACCATACTTGTAGAATGTATTAAGTATGCAATCGGCCTCAACATAGACATGCATGTTCGGCCACACGAATAAATGCATAGATTGATGTTGTACATTCGGCTATAGGTAAGCATAATGATGATCCTATCTTGACTTAGACAATCGGCTCAAGGAGAATTTGTTAAGTGCTTAGTTAATTGATATTAGGTTAATGATGTGTGTATTTGGTCTAAAGGTGCACATGAGGAAATGTTTGATTAATTGTACTAAATTGCTTAATGTGATTAAAAATGCGTATGACCATTTTGTATTTGAGCTAAAGGTGGCCATATGACCTATCAAATTCATTGTCATATTCGGCCATAAGCTAGCATAATGAGACTTTAATAAGTTAAATTTGTTTGAATTTGCTCAAGAGCTTAGAGGACCAAAGTTGGATAAAGGAAAGGAAAAAGTGATCGAATAGCCGCCGAAATCGTTCAACAACATCCGAGGTAAGTTTTAAGTGATTAAACGTTGAGTAAATTCAATTATAATAGGACATGATGAGTTGATTTAATAAGATATGATGTGGCCATGATATGTTCTAAGCTCAAATGGTAAGTTCTTAAGTGTTTGAGCTTGGGAATTTAAGGGTAATTTGAAATAGTCTGCTTAGGACAGCAGCAGTAATGTGACTTTAGAAAATCACCATAAATTTATGGATTTGAATTAGAGGCTGAATGAGACATGAAATTAAAGCTTAATGAGTCTAGTTTCTTATAAAAGAAACCGTGTAAGCAAAGGAATTTCCGATAATGAGATACTTAAAGTTGTGTGAGACAGCGCAGAATGACACTGTAATCCTCTGTTCTGTTTTTAGAAAATCATTATAAATTGTACAAAAATGGTTATAAGATAAAATTTATATGCTTAGACTCCTTAATGAGTCTAGTTTCAAATGAAATCAAATACAACACATTTTGAATTCTGTAAAATGAGAAATTTGATTCGTAGTGAAGAGTGGTCAGATTAGTCAAACAGTGAAACAGGGGAAACTTTAAGAAAAATCTGGTATTGATTGGCCAAACCTAAAATTCTGGAAATTTTATGGATGGAAGATATACGAGTCTATATTCAGGAAAATTAACGGAAAGTGATTTGGAGTTTTTTAACTCCATTTATAAATAATTTAGTGACTATTGCTCAAGAAAAACAGCTTGTGCTGAATTTGAGATTGTGTTGTAAACCTTGATAAACTTGTTTTAGTTGCTCATAAGCTATTGATTAAACCCATACGTGAATTCTAATTTGTGATATTGGAAAATGATAGATGTAGATTCAGCCAAGACAGTGAGTATACGTGAAAGTATATGTGGTATGTGAAGTATATTTGGATAATTGTGATGTGAATACATGAAAATCTATATTTTGATTTAGGATTCTATGTGATGGATGTGAACATGCATATATGAGATAAGGCCTAATGGCCGATGTGATGAATGTGAAAGTGTATATATGTGATAAGGCCTAATGGCCGATGTGATGAATGTGAAAGTGTATATATGTGATAAGGCCTAATGGCCGATGTGATGAATGTGAAAGTGTATATATGTGATAAGGCCTAATGGCCGATGTGATGAATGTGAAAGTGTATATATGTGATAAGGCCTAATGGCCGATGTGATGAATGTGAAAGTGTATATATATGTGATAAGGCCTAATGGCCGATGTGATGAATGTGAAAGTGTATATATATGTGATAAGGCCTAATGGCCAATGTGATGAATGTGAAAGTGTATATATGTGATAAAGGCCTAATGGCCGATGTGATGAATGTGAAAGTGTATATATGTGATAAGGCCTAATGGCCGATGTGATGAATGTGAAAGTGTATATATGTGACAGGGCCGAGTGGCCAACGTGATGGATGTGAAAGTGTATAAATGTGATAAGTCCCGAAGGGCATTTGTGTCAGTACTATATCCGGGTTAAAACCCCGCAGGCTTTATGCGAGAATATTATCACTGATTAATGTCCGTAAGCTTCGTGCTCGTACTATATCCGAGCTCTAAAGACCCGATGACTACGTGTGGGGATTTTGTCTGGGTAAGACCCGATAACTTCGTGTGGAGATTATGTCCGGGTAAGACTTCGTAATAAGAATTGCTTATAAATATATTCAATGCGAAAGGTTAAACAGGTATGTACTCCAAGTTTATATGTGAGCTTGATTTGCACTAAATCATAAGGTAGTTATGTGATGCATACGAGAGCAATCTATGAGACTATTCCTATGATTATGTGACATCGGATCAGTGTGAGAGGTTATGTGAAATCATACGATATATCTATGTCACATGAGCTCACTTTTATGTGAAAGTTTATCTGCCTATTGTATATGATGAGATGTGCGTATTCGGTAAAGGGATGGTATGCCCGAAGGAAGAGTGAAATAAAAATACGAACAACTATGTTATAATTTGATTGTTATCTGTTGACACTGCTTAAAACTTACTAAGCATTGTAATGCTTACTCTGTTTACTCTGTTTCCTCTGTTTTATAGATCCCATTGCGAAGCTACAGGCTCGGGGATCGTCAGCAACTAGTCACACTATCACTATCCACTGCTTGTTACTGTTATGTTTAGAACTATTTTATGGCATGTATAGAATAGACTAGTGGCGGAAGAATATTTTTGGTTAATGTATATAAGCCATGCGAAAATGGCATCTTTTGAATGTTTACTTAGTGAAGTTTAAATTTTATCTCTGGCTGTGCTTAGTACTTATTTAAATGAATGATCTTTATTTCAAGAAAAAGTTTAAAATTTTACTGTTCTGACATGAGTTACAAGTCTGGTAATGCCCCTTACCTATTCTGGCGACGGTTACGGGATAGGGGTGTTACAACCCGTGTGCCAGGCCGTGTGCTAGGCCATGCCAAACCTGTAGGGTATACTGACTTAGGCCATACGGCCAATCACACGCCCGTGTGCTAGGCCGTGTGGAGCGTACTAACTTGATTTTTAATTCAACACCAAGGGACACACGGCCGTGCACATGACCATCTATCACACACGGCTAAGACACACACCCGTGTCTCTGTCTTTGTGGAAAAAAATAGGCTATTTACCATGCCAATTTGCCACCCAATTTTGTATACACCTACACCAAACTCAATGGTACCAAAACATAGCGTAAATGAGCATTTAAATAAACTTCAACCAAGCATAATCCATACCATCTCATTACCAACTAATACAAAACACAAATACCATAATCTACCATTCAATTTCATGCCTTATTTCACTTTATCAAATCATCAATATGGTTATTTACTAACAAAGCATTATTTTACCTAATTTCATAAACTTGCTAAGTTCATTACTCAATCATTTAATACTTCTAAATACTAAATATCATCTATCATCACATAACCATACTCAAGCATATTGTAACAGCCTATTTTTCAGTGAAATTGGAACTGTGGTTTCGGGGACCAAAAATCCGATCTAAAAATAAGGTTTACTTTTATTTAATTATATGGTTTGTATTATAATAGACATGTCGTATGAAATTTTTGATACAAAAAATTTATCGATTAAGTGTTTAATTATGAAAAGGACTAAACCGCATAAAATGTGAAAGTTGAATTCTAGTAGTTATAAGGATGAAATAGTTATGAAATTCAAATCTAAAGGTCCTCATATGGTAATTAGACCAATTCTTGTAGACTCATCCATGGAAATATATAAAAAGGGCAAGCACTAAATTGGAAATTGTGAAATACTTACTTAATTAAAAGATGAAAAGAAAATATCATCTTATTTTCTCATCATCTTTAACCTAAAAACACATGGAAGCCCTAAGAGAGAGAGCGAAGAAACTTTCAAGGCCTAATTGGGTAAGTTTTCTTGTCCCGTTTTTAGTAATTTTGATATTTTTGAAATCGGGATAACTTAATCTCTCTATTTGAGGAATTAATTTGAAAAGTTATCAAAGTATGGAAAATGGTTCAAGGATGTATATGCTGAAATTAGAAATTTATGGTAGAAAATGAAAGGTTGTTGATAGATAAACAACTTTTACAAAGTGATTTTTGATGGAAACACGATTTAGGGACTAAAATGTAAACGTGTGAAATTGAAGAAAAATTCTAAATTTTTACGAATACAAGTGCTGTAAAATTTGTAATGGGATTTTAGTTAGGCTTGGAATAAAGAGTAAATTGCACAAGTTTCATTTTCCGAGCCTAGGGACGAAATCAAAATTTATGAAAAATTTAGGGGCAAAATGGTAATTTTGTCTAGGACATAAATTGAGTCCATTTAAATATGAAATATGTGAAATTGATGATTAAATTTATTTATATAGGTCTGGAAAACACTAATTCGAGGTTAGATCGAGGAAAAGAAAATGTTTCAGATAAGTAGATTTCTAACTAGAACAAGTGTCGAGGTAAGTTCGTGTAACTTAATCGGGCATGTAAATATGTTTAATTGAATGTTGTGTTGTATGGAATGTGATTTATATTGATGTACGTTACTTGAATGCTATAATGAGAAATTTAATACATGCTTGATATGGTGAAAAATAGGTTAAGTCCCGATTGAATATTGAATTCCGATGAATATATGCGCTTTCCCGAAACGAATAAGGTCCTGCATTTGTTACGGACGAGATATAGTCGGATGAGTATTCCTATTGACCTTATTATAGAAAGGATTTAGTTCAAATGAGTAATCCTGATATAATATGTCTCGAGTATACATTACGATTAAGGTTTAGCCTGGACTGGTAATCCTAATTGAGCTCTTTTGAGCGTACGTTATATAAAAGATTTAGCCTGGACTGGTAATCCTATTATACGATATGTGGCTTGAGAGAGTGTTCCTTGATTAAGTGTCCTAATGGGTACCTTTGAATAAGAAATGACGGATTATGGAACCGTACACCTCGAGTGTACTACTTGAGTATCCATCGGAATTTCAATAATTCAACGGACTTAAAACTCTTGGCATGGCATGAGAATTGAGAGATGAAATGATAATGTCTTGAAAGAGTATTGCATGATGAGCTCATCTATCCTTACTTGATGTATATGTAAACCTTGTGACTGACATATTTGATTGAATGTGTGTGTTTAGGCACTTTAGCCAAATGGATGAAAAACATGATATTGTATGCTTAAAGTTAATAAAGGGGATTGGTAAGTTTAGTTTCCGTTATACAAACTTACTAAGCATGTAATGCTTACTTTGTTTTATTTTTCCCCTATTTTATAGTGCTCAGAAGCTTGTGAAGGTTGGAGATCATTAGAGCATCGACACACTATCAACTAGTCAAGAGATCATTAGAGCATCGTCACACTATCAACTGGTCATTTTAGGTATACTTAGTAAAATCATTTTGGTATAATGGCATGTATAGGACAACTTCGCCATTAGTGGCATGAAAATGATGTTTTGTAACCTAGCCATTGGAATGGCTAGTGATGGCTTATTTTGGTATGATTAAGTAGGTTATTATGATATATTCATATGTGATCTGTTAAGTATATGTGATCAAATGATGTTAATGCCTAATTTAATCCAAAGTAAGTTATAATCACATATGCATGTAATGATATGCCACGATGAATGATGGAATTATTTAATTTGAATGCTTGGATTGGTTGGTATTGGATGTGTGTTTCAAGTGCAGGTCTTGGGTGAAATTTTGAGTGAGAAATGAAGCTAGAAATGGCTTCATTTTGTCCACACGGGCAGACACACGGGTGTGTGTCTAAACCGTGTGTGATACAAGGCCTGGTAACATGGACATTTGGTTAAGCCATGTGTCCCTCGCACCTTAATTTTCAAAAATAGAATGCTCAGAATTGAGCACACGGGTAGAGACACGGGCGTGTGTCTCAACTGTGTGTGCTATACGGCTTAGAATACAGGCGTGTGTCTTGGCTGTTTGAAACCTACACCTAATTTCGATTTAAATTAATTAACGACACGGCTTAGCACATGGGCGTGTGGCATGGCCGTGTGCACAAGTTAGAGAGTTACACTGGGTCGAACACGGCCGCTAGCACGAGCGTCTCCTAGTGTCACACGGGCATGTCCCTTGGACCAAACAGGCGTGTGAGCCTTGCACTTTGGAAAAATTTTTGTAATCTCGCAAAAAATTCTTAAAGTCTCCGATGAAGTCCCGACTTGATTCTAATGCTCATGTTGGACCTCGAGGGTTCAATTAGGGGACGTTTTGAATGATCTCGATTAATAAATAGTAATTTACATAAATTATTTTAAAATATTCTAAAAGTTTTGGTAATGCTCTAAAACCCTGTTCTGACGACGGATACGGGCTAGGGGTGTTACACACATAATAAGAGCCATATGCACAATATATACAATCAAACCAACCAAATTAAGCCAACTTACATGGCTATATACAAAACCAAACTTTAAACATATACAAGCCAAGTCAAATGGCTAAATTCATTACCAACACTTAACAAAAATGACCTAAAATCTCTATACATGCCATATACTCAAAATACTTACGTTTAAAAGTACCAAATTGATAGTAGGATAATGTGCTGAAGTCTTCGACAATCCCCGAATCTGAGCTAACTTTGCAATCACTATAAAACGCTTTAAAATAAACAAATTAAGCTTTATAGCTTAGTAAGCTCGTATGAAATAAACTCAATCTATTCATAAATGCGCAATTCATCAAATTGAAATATATCAACATGTAACTCATATTATCTAACAAACCTTCCATATATTCAATCATAAGATTTAAACATGTCTTTCACATGTTTCTTTGATTTAAAGCTTATACAGTTCATGTCTATACCAGTACTATCTCGTATCAATCTCATACTTAACCACGTCTTTCATTTACCCGTTGAACCATTCGGAATACTATCAGATACACGAGAAACTTGCACCAAAGTGCCACATACATAGCCAATGCTATCTCAATCTCATATCACATACATGCTCACTCTCGAGCTATCAACTGGTCTGCTCATACAAGCTGTGGGTCAAGACGTAGATACACAGTAGATACACAGTGCTACTCACAAAAGCTGTCAAGTAATCACCACACATGCCGGTATACTTAGCCATTGGTAGGACGTATAGAACTAGCACCCGGATCACATAATCATGATAACACCTAATGACATTTCATTCGTATCCCCTAAGGTTCAACTGGGATTTTCACGTTTGTCAAATCATCATTGAACATGTACGTAGTCTCGTATTCATATTTTATGCAGTATCAAAGAATTTAAAATACATTTACAATGAAACTTATTACATACGAACTTACCTCGGTGTTAAAACGGTGAAATAGGTTGATTAGTCGAGTACTTTGTTTTTCCTCCGATCTAGATCCAAATTTTGCTTTTCTTGATCTATATGTAATCAAAATCAACTTATTTAATTACCTCTCTATTCAATTTAGTCCAAAATTCACATTAAGGTACTTTTACACATTTGCCCCTAATGTTTCAGATTTTTACAATTTAGTCATTATTTCATAAAATTCCAAATTCATGCAATTTCACCCAAACCCATATTTTCACATTTCAATTAGGTCTCTAGCAGCCCATATTTTTCATTTATTTCATATTTTGACCACAAAGTTTTTACATTTCACAATTTAATCCCTAATTTGCATTTTCACTAAAAATCACTTAACAAAACTTGTATAACTATCATCAAACATTCATAATCTATCATCAAACATCAAAATACATGTTTATTCATCAATAGAAACATCCTAAATCTTTAAAAATATTGCAAAATAGTCCCTGGGCTAGCTAGACTAAGCTACAACGATCTCAAAAACGTAGGAATCATTAAAAACGGGACAAAAACGAACGTGCAATTAAGTCATAAAGTTGCTGAACTTTGAAGCTATTTTAATGTCTTTCTTCAGCCCTAAATTTGGCTATGAAGATAAAGAATGAAATAGATAGCTTTTTGTTTTATTATTTTTACTTTAATTAACCAAATTACTGAATTAACCTTTAATTTAAACATTTAAAACACCTTATAATGTGACCATAAATGTCCACTCACCATTATAATGATCTAATTACAACTTAGGACCTTTACTTTAATATTCCATAATTATTTGACACATTTAGCTAGTAGAACATTACTTTTGCACTTTACACGATTTAGTTATTTTTATCAAATTAAGAACTCAAATGATAAAATTTCCTAATGAAAACTTCACACAATCATAAATTCATGCTGTAGACATTAAAATAATAATAAAATATTTATTTTGACTTCAGATTTGTGGTCCCAAAACCACTATTCTAATTTGACTAAAAACGGGCTATTACAACTTTTCCCCTTAGGGATTTTCGTTCCCGAAAATCTTACCTGTAAATAGGTTAGGGTACTATTTTCTCATAGCTTCCTTGGGCACCCATGTGGCCTCTTCGACACTGTGTCATTTCCACAAAACCTTTACTAAAGCTATGTGTTTATTCCTTAACTCTTTAATCTTCGAGCCAGAATTCTGATCAATTCTTTGTTGTGTGTCATGTCAGGTTGAACTTCAATCTCTGCCGGTGAAATTACGTGTGATGGATTTGATCTATATTAGTGAAACATCGACACATGAAAATGTTGTGGATCTTTACTAGTTCTGACAGTAATGCTAGCTGATATGCCACTGGACCTGTTCTTTCAATGATCTCATACGAATCACGGACTCAGTTTACCTTTACGACCCAATCGAAGGATTTTCTTCTACGGAGAAACTTTCAGAAATACTTTGTCTTTGATCTAAAATTCAATGTTTTCTCATTTCAAAATTGCGTATGATTTCTGTCGATCTGAAGCTCCTTTTAGACTGTCGTGAATTACTATTTCTTCAGTCTCTCGGATCAAATCAACTCCGTGAATCTTTTTTTCACTTAACTCAGCCCAGTACAATGGAGTTTGGCATTTGCGCCCATACAAAGCTCCGTACGGTGCCATCTTTATGCTCGATTGAAAGTTGTTATTATACTCAAATTTAACCAATGACAAATATTTCTCCCAGTTGCCTTCGAACTCTAAAACACAACAACAAAGCATATCTTCGAGAATCTGAATTACTCTCTCAGACTCACCATCAGTTTGTGGCTGTACTAAAATTCAACCTTGTACCTAGAGCTTCTTACAATTTCTTCCAAAATCGCAATGTAAACCTCGGATCTCTATCCGAAATAATCGAAACTGGCACCCCGTACAATCTAACAATCTCTGAAATGTACAATTAAGCTAGTTTACCAAGTGAATAGTCTGTACATACTGGAATAAAATGTGCAGATTTTTTCAATTGATCAACGACAACCCAAATAGCATATTTCTTCATCGGACACAGAGGTAATCCCGATACGAAATCTATCGTAACTCTATCCCATTTCCATTCTGGTATCATCATCAGTTGTAGCAATCCCAAAGGTATTTGATGTTTGACTTTTACTTATTGAAAAACTAAACACCTCGATACAAACTCTGAAATGTCTCATTTCATTCCCGACCACCAATACAACTGTTTCAAATCATTGTACATTTTAGTACTTCCCAGGTAAATAGATAGACAACCACTGTGTGCTTCGTTTAGAATTTTTTGAATGAGCTCTGAATTCTTTGGTAGACAAATTCTGTCTCGGAACAATAAAAAATCATTAGATCCAATCTGAAAGTATGAATTACTAGTTGACTCACATTGCATTCTTTCGGCTTGTAACTCAGTTTTACACTTCTGAGCTTCACAAATTTGCTGAAGAAAAACCGGTTTAGCTTTCAACTCTACTAGAATCGAACCATCATTAGACAAGGTTAACTCAGTATTCATCGCTCTCAAAGAAAACAAAGATTTTCTACTTAGAGCATCCGTAACTATGTTCGCTTTCCCCAAATGATAATCAATTACTAACTCATAGTCCTTTAGCAACTCGAGCCATCTTCGTTGTCGCAAAATCAGATCTTTCTAGGTTATTATATATTTCAAGCTCTTGTGATCGATAAAGAGGTGACACTTTTCATCGTACAAATGATGACGCCAAATTTTCAATGCGAAAATAATAGCGGCTAACTCGAAATCATGCGTCGGATAATTCTTTTCATGCAGCTTTAACTGTTTGGAGCCATAAGCTATCACTTTACCTTTTTGCATCAAAATGTAACCCAAACCGTTCAGTGACGCATCGTTGAAAATCACAAACTCTTTGCCCGACTTAGGTTGAACCAACTCTGGTGCCTAAGTTAACAATGCTTTCAACTGTTTGAAACTTTGTTGACATTTCTCGGACAATTAAAATTTCACATCTTTTTGTAGCAATTTGGTCATAGGAGTAGCAATCATCAAGAACCCTTTAACAAAATGTCGATAGTAGCCAGCAAGTCCTAGAAAACTTCTGACTTTGGATACATTTCTCGGTGGTTTCTAGTCAACAACTGCAAAAATTTTGCTTTGATCAATTCTAATACCTTCCACTGAAACAATATGCCCAAAAAATTTGACTTCTCTGAGCTAAAATTCACATTTACTAAATTTAGCAAACAATTGCTTATCTCTCAAGGTTTGTAGCACAATCCTCAAATGCTCGGCATGCTCAGACTGGTCTTGAGAATAGATCAAAATGTCATCAATGAAAACAAAAACGAATCTGTCTAAATACGGTCTAAAAATCTGATTCATTAAATCGAAAAAAAACCGCAGGAGCATTAGTTAATCAGAAAGGCATAACAAGAAATTCATAATGTTCATACCTCGTTCTGAAAGCAGTTTTTGGCACATCCGAATCTTTAACTCGCAACTGATAATAACCAGATCTCAAATCAATTTTCGAAAACACTGTTGCCCCTTTTAACTGATCAAACAAATCATCTATTCTCAGTAACAGATACTTGTTCTTTATTGTAAACTTGTTGAGCTGGCGATCATGTATTGCCCCTTTTAACTGGCGCACCCCAGGGCAAAAAACTAGGTCGTACTGAACTTCTATCCGTTAACTATAGCAATTGAGCTTTCAACTCTTTCAATTCTGTCAAAGCCATTCTATACGGAGATATCGATATCGGTAAAGTTCCTGGTACTAACTCAATAGCAAACTCGACTTCTCTGATCAGTGGTAACCCAGGCAACTCTTCCGGAAACATATCCGAAAACTCACAGACTATCAGTACTGATTCAATCTTTGATTCAGACACTTTTGTATCCAAAATATAAGCTAAGTAAGCATCACAACCTTTTCTCACATATCTCTGAGTTGACATAGACGAAATTACAACAGGCAACCACCTAACTCATCTGATTCAATTCGAATGATTTCACTATTCTGAAATTTCAATTCAATAGTCTTTCGTCTACAATTTACAACAACATCATGCAACGTCAACCAATACATACCTAGAAGTACATCAAATTCATCAAATGGAAAAAGCATCAAACCAGCCGAAAAATAGTAATCCCGAGTCATTAAAGAATAGTTCTTCCAAACTTTATCAACCAGAACATACTTGCCTAAGGGGTTCAATACTTTAATCACAAACATACGGATGAGTTGATCCAGGATCAATTAAAGCAATCACATTAGTGTCGTAAAGAGAGAATGTACCTGTAATAATATCTGGTGATGACGCATCTTCCCGAGCGCAAATAGCGTAAGCTCTAGCAGGTGTTCTCACTTCAGATCTCTTATTCGAATCTTTTGTCGTGCCTCTACTACTGGTCATATTTCCTACATTTCTCGGTGGTCTCCCTCTAGTGGCTGTGTTATTCGGTCTTGAAGTTTGAAGATTGTTTTTCTTGGAAAACTGAGGACAATCACGAATAAAGTGTTCTTGCGAACCACATCCGAAACAAGCCCAGTCATTCATTCTACATTCACCAGGATGTCGTCTTCCGTATTGTTGACATTTAGGTCTATTATTTCTTACACTGCCAACACTCAATACTGATGTAGCTTGAGCCTTAGAACTCGAGTATTTTTTTCCACAATCTCTGTTTGAATACCCGATTGAAGCATTTAGAATAGTGTATGAATCTCTGAATTTCTTTGACGAAGATTGATATGGCTTATTCATCGGTCTTTTTGTCAAGTTTCTAGGCTCTAAATCTGTTTTTCTCTTTTCTTTACCAAGCTCCTCGACTTTGCAAGCTCTATCAATGAATACAAAAAATTCTTTCAAGTCTAGAATTCTGACTAGAAGTTTAATATCCTCATTCAACCTATCAACAAACCTTTTGCACATGATTTCTTCAGTAGAAACATACTCCCGAGCATACTTACTTAATCTTACGAATTCTCTTTCGTACTCCGTCACAGTCATATGACCCTGTTTCAGTTCCAGAAACTCTTTGTGCTTTTGATCGAGAAACCTCTGACTTATGTATTTCTTCCAGAATTCAGTTTGAAGAATTTCCAGGTAACTCTTTCTCCCGGTACCACAAACACTAAAGTATTCAACCACTGATACGCTACATCTCTTAATAAGGAAATAGCACACTTTAAACAGTCAGTTGGCGTGCACGAAAGTTCATTAAATACTTAAATAGTGTTTTCAAGCCAAAATTTAACTCTCTCGGGATCGTCATCAATAGAAGCTCTGAACTTTTTAACCCCATATTTCTGGATCTTATAAACTGGCGGCTTAATTAATCGTAGAAGTTCCACACCTTAAGGAGCTACAAGAACTGGCTGGGGATTAGGTGGGATGAAGGTTGTTGAGTAGCATGATTTGTCCGAACAAACTCCGTGAACTACTCGTTCATCATTTCAAAAAAGGCTTCTTTAGTCTCTCCTCCGTGACTACTCAATACATGTTTAGATTCAGACAGACTGCCCCTTGAGCGGGAGTTGGCACATTACTCTCAAAATCATTAGCTACAGCTCGATTGTGATCCATTTTTTATACGAAAACATATATTAAATTGTCAGGAGTCATCACACTATCACAAGTTATATATGGCATGTATAGCTAGACTCTCACACATGTTACGTTAGTCTGAGAATCGACTAAACCGTAGCTCTAATACCAATAAATGTAACACCCCTCACCTGTATTCAATACCAGACTAGAGTTACGAAGCATTACCGAACATATAATACAATTACACATACACTTTCTCATACATTTTCAACTTCATGCAAATATCAATCAACTACATTCATATCATCCCTAATACGAACCTACGAGGCTCGAAACATGCATACGAGGTGGTTCTGGACTAAATCGATAACTTTAGAAACTTAGAGAACACTTATAAAATTTTCTCAAAAATAGGAGACACACGCCCGTGTGGCTTGGCCATGTCTCTCACACGGCCAAAGACACGCCCGTGTCGTAGGCCATGTGGACATTCAAAATGGGAGCACTTGGCTGTGTCCGAGCCTAATTTCGACCCCGTGTAACTTTTTAACTTGGGTCACACGGCTAACACACATCCTCGTGTGGCTAGCCCGTGTGCCCTAAAAATTTCCATACGCGTTTGTGTACCAGGTCGTGTGCTAGGTCGTGCCAAACCTGTAGGGTATACTGACTTAGGCCACACAGTCAATCACACGCCTGTGTGCTAGACCGTGTGGAGCATACTGACTTGATTTTTAATTCAAAACTAGGGGACACACAGCCGTGTACATGACCGTGTATCACACATGGCCGAGACACACGCCCGTGTCTATGCCTGTGTGGACAAAAATAGGCTATTTACCAAGCCAATTTACCACCCAATTTTGTATACACCTACACCAAATTCAATGGTACCAAAACGTAGCATAAATTAGCATTTAAATGAACTTCAACCAAGCATAATCCATACCATCTGGTTACCAACTAATACAAAACAAAAATACCACAATATACCTATAACAGCCCGTTTTTGGTCAAATCAGAACAATAGTTTTGGAACCACGAATCTGAAGTCAAAATATTTATTTTATTATTATTTTAAGGTTTAAAACATGATAATATGTTTGTGTGAAAATTTTGATAAGAAATTTTATCGTTTAATTAGTTAATTTGATAAAAAGGACTAAATCGCGTAAAGTGTAAAAGTGGAGTGTTATTAGCTTAAGGTATCTAATAGCTATGGAACTTTAATTTAGAGCTCCTTAGTTGTAATTAGACCATTTGAAATATAATTGGACATAGATGGACATTATTTGGATGTTATTAATGAATTATCATTAAGGTCAATATGGTAAATGATAATTAAAATGACAATTAAATAAAACCAAAAAAAAATTCATTCTTTATTTTCTTTTCCCACCGATTGTAGAAGAAATCCTAGCCATTTTTGTGCTAAAATTTTGGAAATCTCAATTCCTTCAATTAGGTATGTGTTTTTTATCCGTCTTTAATGATTTCTGTGTTTTTGAAATTGTTGCAACTAGGTCTAGCTAGCCCAAGAACTAATTTGAAAAATTGTTAAAGATTTTGAATGTTTCCATTGATAAATAAGCATGTATTTTGAAGTTTCTTGTTAGATTATGAATCTTTGTTAATAGATATACAAGTTTTGTTAAGTGATTTTAATGAAAATGCAAATTAGGGGCTAAATTATGAAATGTGTAAATTTAGTGGTTAAAATGTGAAATAAACAAAAAATTTGGGCTTCTATTAGCATAATAAATATTATTCTAGGCTTGGGTTGTGATGGAATTGAATAAATTTTGTTTTACGAGCCTAAGGACTAAATTATAAAAGATGTGAAACATTAGGGGCAATTGTGTAAAAATACTTTAAAGTGAATTTTGGACTGAATCGAATAGAGAGATGGTTAAATAAGTTAATTTTGATTATATTTAGATCAAGAAAGGCGAAATATGGATTTAGATCGGGGAAAGAACAAGGTTAAAGAATAGTTGATTCGTTTCACCGTTTTAGCATCCGAGGTAAGTTCGTATGTGATAAATTTCATTATAAATGTATTTTAACTACTTTGATATTGCATAAACTGTGATTATAAGACTAATGATATGTTTGACAATGATTCGACGACGATTCGACATTTGAAATTCCGGTTGAACCTTAGGAATAGATTTGGATACTAGTGACATGTCATTAGGGATTGTTCTGATTATGTGATCCGGGTGCTGGTCCTGAATGTCCTACCAGTGGCTGAGTATACCGGCATGTGTTGTGGATACTTAACAGCTTGTGTGAGCAGCACCATGTAGCTACGTCTCGACTGACAGCTTGTGTGAGTAGGCCCATTGATAGCTTATAGTATTCTGAACGTTTCAATGTATCTTATAGCATTCTGAACGTTTCAATGGGTAATGGAAAGACGTGATTGAGTATGAGATTGATAGGAGATGGTATAGGTATGTACACAAAACGTACAAGTCTTAAATCGAAAAAGTTGTGAAATAGGCATATAATCATTTGGTTAAAGATATGAAAGGTTGGTTAGTTAAAATGTGCTACATGTTGATGTGGTTAATTGTTGAATTGTGTATTTATGATTAGTTTAAGTTTATTTCATACGAGCTTACTGAGCTATAAAGCTTACTTTGTTTATTTTCCATGTTTTATAGTGAATTCAAAGCTAGCTCAGATTCAGGCATCATCGGAGACATCGTCACACTATCCATCTATCAATTTGGTACTTTTGAGCTTGTGTTTTGGTCATATGGCATGTATAGGAATATAGTCACTTTGATATGTATTTTGGTAGTGAATTTTGTCATTTGATTTGGCTTGTGAATTGCTATTTTTAGTTGTAATTATATAGCCATGAAATTTGGCTTAATTTGGTTGTTTTGGATGTATACGTATATATGTGAGAAGGGCCAATGATGTGGTTCATAATTGCTTGCAAATGGTTTGTGGTACTTTAGCATTTAAGGTAGCTAATGGTTAGGAATGGTTATTGTATGTTTGAGATTTTAGGTAAGGTAAAAGGTATGGTTGAAATAATGCATAATAGTGTTTTGAGATTAATGTGTATAGATAATAGGAGTATTGAATGTGCATGAATTATGTTTGATTTGGTTGAATTGAATTGCCTAATGATGCTATGTATTGGTGTTTTGGGTTTGATGTAGGTGAGCACAAGTTTGGGTGGCAAAATGGCTTGGTAAATAGCCTATTTTTGTCCACACGGTTGTGTTATACAGCCGTGTGTCCCCTGGTGTTGAATTAGAAACCAAGTCAGTATGCTTTACACAGCCTTACACACAGGCGTGTGACTTGATCGTGTGGCAAAAGTCAGTATACCCTACAGGATTGTCACTGCTTAGCAGACGATATGACACACAGGCATGTATGACCATTTTTAGGGCACATGGGCTAGCCACACGGGCGTGTGTATTGGCCGTGTGACCCAAGTCAGAGAGTTACACGGGGTTGGACACGGGCTGGGACACGGCCATGTGCTCCCATTTTAAATGTCCACATGGCCTGTGACACGAGCGTGTGTCCCTTATTTTGAGAAAAGTTTTTAAGTGTTTTAAGATTTTTCAAAACTATCGGTTTAGTCCCAAACCACTCCCAATGCACGTTTTGGGCCTCGTAGGCTCGTATTAGGACAAAATGATTAGTTATCATTGAATTGTATTTTAATTGAATATTTGTATGAGTAATGTAAGTTTAAATGTGTTATAATTCCAGTAATGCTCCGTAACCCTATTCCGGCGTTGAATATGGGTGAGGGGTGTTACAGTACCATTCAATTTCATGCATTATTTCACTTTATCAAATCATCAATATGGTCATTTACTAACCAAGCATTATTTTACCTAATTCATAAACTTGCTAAGTTCATTACTCAATCATTTAGTCCTTCTAAATACCAAATACCAAATACCATCTATCATCACATAACCATACTCAAGCACATTATAAGAGCCATATGCACAATATATACAATTAAACCAACCAAATTAAGCCAACTTACATGGCTATATACAAAACCAAACTTTAAACATATACAAGCTAATTCAAATGGCTAAATTCATTAACAACACTTAACCAAATTGACCCAAAATCTCTGTACATGCTATATACTCAAAATACTTAAAGTGATGGTAGGATAATGTGATGAAGTCTCCAACGATCCCCGAATCCGAGCTAACTTTGAAATCACTATAAAACATGGTAAAATAAACAAAGTAAGCTTTATAGCTTAGCAAGCTCGTATGAAATAAACTCAATCTATTCATAAATGCACAATTCATCAAATTGAAATATATCAACATGTAACTCATATTATCTAACAAACCTTCCATATATTCAATCATAATATTTAAACGTGTCTTTCACAAGTTTCTTTGATTTAAAGCTTATACAATTCATGTACATACATGTACCATCTTGTATCAATCTCATACTCAACCACGTTTTTCAATTACCTATTGAACCATTTGGAATACTATCGGATACACGGGAAACTCGCACCAAAGTGCCACATACATTGCCAACGCTATCTCAATCTCATATCACATACATGCTCACTCTCGAGTTATCAACGAGCCTGCTCACAAGCTATGGGTCAAGACGTAGCTTCACGGTGCTGCCAAGCTGTCAAGTAACCACAACACATGTTGGTATATTCAGCCACTGGTAGGATGTACAAGACCAGCACTCGGATCACATAATCATAATAGCCCCTAATGACATGTCATTCGTATCCTAATCTATTCCTAAGGTTCAACCGGGATTTTCTCGTTTGTCAAACCATCATCAAACATGTCCATAGTCTCGTATTCACATTTTATGAAATATCAAAGAATTTAAAATACATTTACAATGAAACTTATTACATACGAACTTACTTCGGAGCTAAAACTGTGAAATAGGTCGATTAGTCGAGTACCTTATTTTTCCCCCGATCTAGATCCGAATTTCGCTTTTCTTAATCTATATGTAATCAAAATCAGCTTATTTAATTACCTCTCTATTAAATTTAGTCCAAAATTCACATTAAGGCACTTTTACACATTTTCCCCTAATGTTTTCACATTTTTACAATTTAGTCCTTATTTCATAAAATTACAAATTCATGTAATTTCACCCAAACTCATGCTAGCCAAATTTAAATTAGGTCCCTAACAGTCCATATTTTTCATTTATTTCACATTTTAACAACAAAGTTTCCACATTTCATGATTTAATCCCTAATTTGCATTTTTACTAAAAATCTCTTAACGAAACTTGTATAACTATCGTCAAACATTCATAATCTATCATAAAACATTCATGCTTATTAATAAATGGAAACATCCAAAATCTGTAACATTTTTGTGAAATAATCCCTAGGCTAGCTAGACTAAGCTGCTACACTCTCATAAACGTAGAAATCATTAAAAAATGGACAAAAAGGAACTTACAATTAAGTCATGAAGTTGCCAAAATTTGAAGCTATTTTAACGGATTTATCCAAACCTAAAGTAGGCTATGAATATGAAGAATGAGATAGATAGCTTTTTGTTTTATTATTTTTACTTTAATTAATTAAATTACTAAATTAACCTTTAATTAAACATTTAAAACACCTAATAATGTGTCCATAAATGTCCAATCATAATTATAATGGTCTAATTACAACTTAAGGATCTTTACTTTAATATTCCATAGCTATTTGACACCTTTAGCTAATAGAACATCAGTTTTGCACTTTATGCGATTTAGTCCTTTTTATCAAATTAAGCACTCAAATGATAAAATTTCTTAACGAAAACTTCACACAATCATAAATTCATGTTTTAGAAATTAAAATAATAATAAAATAATTGTTTCAACTTCAAATTTATGGTCCCAAAACCATTGTTCTGATTTGACTAAAAACGGGCTCTTATACACATCCTCCACCGTAGCTTTTGGCAAAGAAGTCTTTCATTTTTGGGCCACATTAGCAGGATTGTAAGGATACTCCTGTGCGCTCAGATGATCATGCCACGGAAACGAACGTCTATCACCTTCAACTACTATTTCCTCATTCGTAAACACGGATGGAGAAATGTAAGGAACAATAGGAGGGAAATGCTCATCAGCAGGAATCGGTGAGCTGACAGGAGGCACTGATTGCAGGCTCACTGAAGGAGAAATAATAAGATCAACTGTTTTAGTTGTGGTAGTAGCAAGATCCATTTGCATCTTGTGACGTTTCTCCAAACAACATTGTTCCTTTTTTCCTCACTGGTAGAAGCGACATTCTCAGCCATCGTAGTAGTTTTGCGCTTCTTGCGTGTGCCCCTTATCAAATAATCGATATCCATGGCCTCGCTGATTTCATGAGAAATACTGTCAGTCTCACTCAAATTGTTTTCGGAGCTGTAATCGATGCCTGCATTAGCAACAATCCTAACATTAGTGGGAGCAGTTAAAAAACTAATAGGAACAACCCGTTCTACCCGCGAGGAGGCCACCATCTGTGGATGAGGCTTCATCCCACAGGAACTGTAGAAGCAGTTCATAGGCTTCTCTCAAAGACCGGTCAGAATTTAGTCTAAGTCGTCGTTGTTAATATTATCATAAATTACCCCTAAGGCTTCAACGACCTTTCTGCTACCACCTAGCCTATGCCCGCTAGGACTATGACCCTCGAAGCAATACAGGAACACATTCCTTACAATAACAAGTCATCGATGATCAAGGGACTCACTGTGTAAAGCCTTTCCAGTTGAGTTTTCCTACAATCTGTCCTTATGGTCCACTTAAACAAACACATATATTGGCTTGGCATGAACCACTCCGTAGGAAAACCAAACTCATTTGTCACATTGCACCTAACTCTGATATGATTCTCTGATTTTAACCTAAGGTTAGAACATTGGTTCGCAATTATTGTTTCTCATTTCTTGTGAGGAGAGAAGTAATAGAAGCCTGACCAATCCCTTCGATTTTGAGCCTTCAACAGATACAGACTCTAGAAAACGGTGAGCTTTGACGCTTTATTTCAGTGATGACAGTCGATGAAATACAAAACTGCAATCCACCAGAAGAACCCATAGAGTTTCCCAAGAGCAATCCCATATTCACGCAAGAGGCTACAGAAAAATGGGTGAAGGGGTTGGTGAAACCCAGCCTCTAGAGTGTGGAGGGGAAGCAGGAAACCACCGTCGCTTGTGTCGCTAAGGCTATGCTCCCCCTCGGGAATAGAAAACTCGTACGTGAGATAAGGAATTTTGATCCCTACGTACGCAAACTCCGTCTCATCTCTTCATACTTGGTGGTACAGGCAACGGGGCAATAATCGGTCGTCAGCTCTTCTCATTCTAGGGATACTTGATTGAAAAAAACAAAGGCAGAGACAAAAATTTTACCTTGAGAAAGGCCATCAGTCGATTCTGATTTTAAGAGTAAGTGTAAATCTTAGGGTTCTAGAAAGCCCCTCTTTTAAAGAAAATTTTCCTTGCGCTTTGACAGTTCGGATAACTAAGAAGTTCCAACAAACAAATACGTGTGAGCATAATCCGCTCGTAGACATGGTGGGGCACAGATTAGACTCCAATGGCATACGCATATCCGACAAGCTACAATAAATATGTAATGATGGTATTAAGGAGCGCCACTTTATATCACTCATTATGACCAATAGGGGGACTATTGTTATACATCGACAATCACCAACCTGGGTCCTAGGTAGAATTCGAGTCACCTACCCGTAACTTAAATAGGTCCCACCAGATGGTTGAGTGCGAGGTGAACCACGAGAGGACAGCAAAGGGAGGTCACGGACCCGGCTTGCGGATCTAGCTCGCATGAACCAAAAGAAGGCCACAGTCTCAGTTCGCATGTGTTCAAGGAGCTCGCAGAAGGGTAACCACATGCTCCGCAGGCGACCTAGGATGAAACATGTAGCAGGCCTGAAGCTCACACGGAATGTCAGTACTATGAACAAAAAGGACTGCGTGCTCCATAGGTGACCCAAAGTGAGACACGTGTCCAGCAGACCTGAAACTCGCACAAAATATTAGTATTAGAAACGACGGAGTCATGAAAAAATAGTAAGGTCATATCGTGAGCTGTAATAGCATGTATAAATACACAAACACTCCATTAATAAGACACGAAACAAAATTACTCAATAAATATAATTTGATCTTTATATTTTTCATAATTTTATGAATTAGTCTAAGTAATTAATAGTATTAACTTTTCGAATAAAATATTACTTAGTTATATATAATTTCAATACTATGAGTCTAGAGATTGACACATGGCTTTCTAATTCTTTTAGGTTCGTGTTGCTAAATGGTTACATTTCAATTTTGGCCATTAGACTACTCTGAAACTTGAGATTTAATATATATACTTTAATTTTTGACATAATTTATTTTTTCTACTTTTATAATATTATTAATTAGTCTAAATAGTTAATATTGTTGACTATTTCAACCAAAATGCTAACGTCGAATCTTTGTAAGAATAATATAAAAAATATATTTTATCATGAAAAGTTTGAACAAGTATTTTTGAGAAAAATCCTAATTAATATTTTCAACATTATTTTTATAATTACATTACTACCAAGTGATTTAAAAAAGAATATGAAATGTCATATCATAAGATTTAATAAAAGAATTTTAATGCTGGTAACAATTGGAATTAAAATTTTAAATCCAAAAAGAAAAGGTACTAAATTCTAAATATGCGAAGTGTAGAAACCTCAAGCATATTTTAACTTTCAAATTTTTACTTTATAATTTAACACAAACAAATAATTAACCTAACATCAACTGAAGGAGGGCACATATTAATTATTAATTTAAATTAGTGTCATTGATTTGTGTATTTATGATATTTTATCAATGCTAATGGCCTATCGGAACAAACGATGTGCAGGAAAAATAAGACAGTGTGAGATGGGAATCAATGTTCAAAGTGAACTGAAGCTATGATGATAAACCCTCGTAGAAGCATGGATGGAGAGGCTCTAGTGCTGCTTTCCTTATAATTGTTAAAAATGATTAGCTTTCAGCTCAATACTATACTACTTTGTAAACACCAAGTTATTAACACACTCTTAATAGTTGAAAACAATTGTGTATTGATTAAAAATTGATTTGAAAATTAAAAATGATTTTGGTTGAAATTATAGGCTAAATTAAAACAAAATGCCAAATTTTTTTAATTAGGTCTTTGGGTTGTTTTTTTTTATTTAGGGAAATAGGTCGTTTTTAGGAGAAAGAAAGGGAAAGCGCATCTAGCTGGGCGCACTTTCTGCACAGGTAGTTGGGTGCGCTTTTCCTTTTCTCTCTTAAAAACCTTAACCATTTTTAGTTTTTTAGGGTTAGGGTTTAAGGCTTGATGTGTATTCTAAGGCTTAGGGTCTTTTTGGAAGGGTTTAAGGTTTTCGGCTAAAACCACGAAAGTTCATAGGTAGATTTGAGAGGTCGGGGATGTGACAACGTGCATCAGAACACATATATTTCATATATATGTCATGGCAGGAGAGGACTATAACCTCAAAAACTCATCGTGGGGAAATCTAGTTTTGGGGTAATAATGCTTGATACGATTAGGGGTCGAAGTCTAGGTAGAGGTCTCAATCGGCAGTCGTGATGCAGTTACAGGTTCGAGTATAACCGAGAGGCTAGGTGACGGTCCTTACGCAGTCAGGAGTTCAAGCTTTTTGGATACCTATAGACGATGCCCTATATAGATCATACATAAGATTGAAGTCATAATCATACGGAAAAGCTCTGGAGACTTCTAGTGTAATCAATGTAATTTTTTTCTCTATTTTCAAGGAGTCAGTATCTTTGACCTTTCATTCTTATCCAAAGGCTAACATCGAGTTGGACATACGAGGGCTCTCAGGTGGAGAGTGCAAGTTCCGAAACAATAGAAGTCAAACTCAGGTCGACATTGCAACGGTTGTAGTTATTAATGACTTGTTTAATAAAGACAATCGTCATCGCCCCAAAAAGAGACCACTCCCCCGCTGAGAGCCCTCTTGCATCCACGACAGTGTTAGCCTTCGAATAAGAAGGAAGACTAAAGGTACTGGTTGCCTGGAAATGAAAAAAAATTACACCGATTATAGCAGGAAGCCCCAAATTTTTTCCATACGAATATGCCCTCAAACTTTTGTATGGTATTTATAGGACATCATTTTCGGGTATCCAAAAAGATTGAGCTCGTGGCCGCATAACAACGGTCAACTAGCTACCCCATTATACCTTAATCCATTATTGCATAATGGCCGTCGATTGATACCTCCACGTAGACTTCCACCCTTGACCGTAGAAAGAAAAACCACCCCAAACTTGACTTAGGATAAGCATCAGAGGTAATGGCCCCCAATCGACATGTATATGAAATGTGTGTGACTTGGAGCGATATCGTATCACCGACGACTCAAGAATACCTCGAACATTAAGGAAATAGTTTTAGTGACTGAAATTGTTAGCATCCAAAAATGATTTATGGAGTAGAGGTGGAGAGTGTGTGGTAGAAGATGCTTGAGGGGCAATGAAGCTTGGTGTGTGAGACCCCCCTTTTATAGGTGCAGGGAATGATCTGCTTGCAAAAAAAAATTCTTTGCATTGAAAACGCGTAATAGGAATGAAGAACATATTTGGAACATGGTTGAAACAATTGAAAAATACGAAGCGTCACACTTTTAATTTTGGGCAGAAGAAATTTTGTTAAAGAAAGCATGCTTAATAGGGTGAGCCTTCCTGTTGACTGGAGAAAGCACTATGGCTCGACATTCAATCAGTGCATTAGATAAAATATATGTATAAAATTCATGATGTTTCGGGTTCAAATCCTATCATATACATATATTTTTTTTCTTGAATTTTATACGAAAAGATAAAAATATCTTTAACATAATATTTATTGTTTTGTTAAAATAGGAACCTTTTGATAATTTAACAAATGAGTAGAGACTAAAAGTGTTCATGGGTCGGGTCAAGCTTAAACATGATATTAATATGCTTTATGTTTTACTCAAGCTCGAACCAGTTTGAAATATGAGCCTAAAAGTTTACCCAAGTCTGTCCATATTTAAGAAAGACTAACCTAAGCCTATTTTAGTTTAGCTGTAACACCCCAAACCCGGCTCAGACGCTATGGCCGAATCTGGTGTGTCACATTGAAGTGTTTTAGCGAAAACCATATTTTCATTGAAAACCCTTCTTAAAATAAAAGAAACCCTAGTTAACTAAAAAAAACCTTTCAATTATAAAAGCCTTGTTTAAAGCATTTTTTAAAAAAAACTTAGTTGCGGAAATGTAGAAAACATACTATAATTAAGAAATCCATGTTCAACTTCTCGTAATTACAATGAAAATAATAATAAAAATTCAAGTTATAAAAACATAATGAAAACCTTATTACAATCTGATCTGAACACACTAAAAAAGAAATAACAACTTAAATACTTAAAAATAAACAAAGTCCGAATTATCTTACTAGCCGGCCACTCAGAGTCCCTCCAAACATCGAACCTTCTACTAAGCATCACCTGAAATTAAAATAAAAGAAGGGGTGAGTTTTCACAAACTCAGTGTGTACAACCCTCGATGAAAAATAAGCATTCAAAGAGAAATCATCAAACATGCAATGCAATCCCATCCAAATTATCCATCCACTACACATCAGCTATGTCCCCCGTCACACCATGTGGGGATATAAATGTCGACCCACCCAGCCCTCACACCAATGGTAGCCCAATTACGGAACTACCTTCACTTACATATTGGGCTTTAAAAGCCGTCGGTGGATCCACGATTGTCAGGCAACCATGCGATCCTCATATACTTCCTCCGTTCCATAGTTCCCACCCCATATGCAACCTAAGCAGAACATCATATGTATGCATGTCACATCCATAAAACTTACATTCAACACCTAGGGGTATTTTGGTCATTTTTGCCCTTAGGGGAATTTCTTTAATTTTCCCTTAATTATGGTTTTTACTTACCTTGACCCGTTAACAAGTCCCGCGAGCTAAGATGAACGAATACTATGCACCAGGTAGGATTCCAGAGAAGAAGAGGTGGGACCAAGCTCTCCCTAGATCCAATCTTAGACATGCATATACCCGTTGCCACACCTTAACCCTTTGACTTGTCCACGATCGCAATATATTAATTAAGTTTTATGTAGTTATCATATACTAGGCCCAAAACCCCTACATACATGCATATGGCCCACTTGGCCCAATCTCATTCATATAGCCCATCAGGCCCAATTCACATTTATATAGCCTATCAGGCCCAATTCAAATTCATATGGCCCATTAGGCCCAAATCACATGCATATTCATGCTCGCACACAAATTTCCATCACATAGCATCAAATGTCAATTTTTGCCTATTATAGGCCCAACAACCCATCGGGCCCATTAAGCCTATTCTGGCCCGGTTGGCCAGATCGTAGCCCAAGTCCATGGAATTGCCCATGGGCCTCAGACAACCTATCGGTTACCTTCTCACGAGTGTTCGCGCACTCGCAAGACTACCGCAGCCAAACTTTTGGCTTTTCGGCATTTCGGCATTTTGGCATTTTGGCTTTTGCCGATCTACGTGTGTGTACAGTGTATGTACACACCTGGTAAGCAAACATGCTACAATTCCTTTAGTCACCAACCTACAAACGATATCACCCTTCAATTAATCGTATGGTTAATACATATTTTACCCAAAAATTGAAACCTCACATTAACCTTAAATTGAACACCAATCCCTAATAGCTTCTCATTGATCACGTACTTCCTAGATCTGTATTAATCTTACTCATTAAAACCAAATACTAGGGGACTCACATCCAACATAATTCACCCCCTTATCTCACTTAAGATCATTTGGCCAACCTTAACCAAAAAGAGAGGAATACTTACCAAAACCACAAAACACCTTAGGAGCAATTCAGCAAAGAGCTACAATCCAAGATCTGATACTAATTCCCTACCATAGTTGATTAGAAAGAGTGAGGGAGGAACAACGTAATAGATTCTTTGCAAAAGCGATTGGAAGAACAAACACTTACACTAGATTCGGTCGAAGAGTATTTGGCCCTTGGAAGATTCGGCTTTTCGAGTTTTAAACTTAGTATGGTGAATAAGGTTTATTTGGTACAGATTAAAGAAGAAAGGTAGAAGAAAGAATCAGCTAAAACAAAGGGTAAATCAAAAGATATTTGAGGAGAGAAAAAATGGCAAAAGAATTAGCAAGCCAAGATGGAAAAGCCAATCGGCACTTAAAGAAAGAAATGAAAAATTTGGCATTAGCCTAGGATCCCAAACTCAGCACATATTTATAGCCTTTAGCCAAACTGCCTGACCCTCAATTCCCAATTTAGCTCCATCACTTCCCCCTTCTTATCTCCTCGTTTTTCTCCCTGATAACTCCCCAATCTATTTCCTAAATTTTCTCTTCTGAACACTCCCCTTGGAGTCCATCTTCACGCCACCTCCAACCTTTTAGAAGGCCAAAATTAAACTTCTAAAAACACTAAGCTAGGATTCAAACCTTAGATCTCCTTGCTAGCTACTAACACCACCTCCCTACACTCTAAGTGGCGTCACTTAACCATTCCTCCACAAGGCTTTTTTTTTATACTATTTTCCCCTAACTTTATTTAAAAGCCCAACTACTTGCCAGCCCTGATTATTTTATTATCTAAACTATAATTTCATTTATTCCTAGGTTTGAACTCAAACCTTAATTAAGACCTACTATAATTATCACATGGCTAGGAACATAAAACACAATTTTTATCAAAACCGAAAACAAAGAAAGTTCAGGATTTCAGGATTTTTGGGTTTTGGGATTTTTGGGGCGTTACATTAGCCCATATTGTTTTTAAATTTTTTAAAAAAATTATATTATTTTAATTTAATATTTAATAATTTCATATATATTTTTATTTATTGAAAATTTTTATATAATAATCTTAACATCATTTTAATGTCTATATTAGAATAATATTATATATATTTAGTATAGGTTTATTTTTTTAATGTGTTATAAATTACATAATATATAAAAATAACATAATATAAAGTATTATAAACTTAAAAATGGGTTGGATCGGGCTAGGCTCTAGTCTTAAGTGTTCAAGCTCGAGCTCGACTCATATTTTAAATGAGCCTAATTTTTTTGCCTAATCTCATTTTTTAGGCCTAATATTTTTACTCAAACTCTCCCAAATTTCAGACTTAGACAGGTAGATGACCCATAAACAGGTCTAGTAGAAACTCAGTGATAGATGACAACTACTCCACCAAAATCTAGTAAAAGTACCATGGATCCCCTTATACTAGAAGTCAAATTGCATTTTGTCCTTTTTATTCAAAAATTGGGCAAAGTGGTTGTTATATGTTAAATCAAATAGTAATTTTGTATGATTTCTATTAAAAATTACATCCATTTGTACTGTTAAAAACTGACGTGGCTAACAAAATAACTGGACAATGACACATAATGCATCATGTGTAGCGGTGTACAAATTTCAGGTAAAATCAATTTAACTGACCGAATTAATTCGGTCGGGAGTCGGTTAATAATTTTTTGAAATTCGGTTAACGGTTAATTCGGTTCGAAATCTGTTAATTAACCAAAATTAATAAATAATATTATAATATATAAGTATTAGCCCACGGTTAATTCAATTAATTTTTTATATGTTTTATACTTGTTTTAACCAAAAACCAAAAAACATATAAATTTCGGTTAATTCGGTTAACCGACCGAATTAACCGAAAAAATTTGGTTCGATTATTTTTTTTGAAAAATTTTTGATTCGGTTAACGGTTAAGGGTTTAAAAGGGTCGATTAATTCGTTTAATGCTAGTTTGGGTCGATTAACCGATTGAATATCCCTAATCATGTGTACATCATATTTATGTACAAAAATCGATTTTTAACGGTAGAAATGAATAGAATTTTTAATAGAACGACTAATTTGCTCTTTGATTTTAACATATAAAGATTAATTTACTTATTTTTATGTAAAGAGGGCAAAATATAATCTGACTTCTAATTTAGGAACCATGATACTTTTACAAATCTTGTTAAGAAAAAAAAACTTCAAGTTACATACGTATCTTGCGAGAAGTTGTTCATAATAGGTAGCTCAAATTTTCAATCGAATTATATGTGGCCAAGGATCAGATGCATTGAAATAGCTCTATTTCAAAAAAGGCGCTACAAATTTAGATTTATTTATCCTTACCACAACTCTTCTTGAAGTAGTAAGTAGTATTGTTTATGTTGAATTATAGTGATTCACAGTAGGTCTAAAGTTGGAATCAAGAACTCCATCTCTTCTGCCTCTTTTCTCTGCAGTTATAAAACTTAAAATGAATAAATTATTAGAATAATAAATAAATATATTATATAAAACTTTAATAAATCATAAATTAAGATCTTGTCATGTCAAATCATCAAGAACAAAATAATAATAGAACTAGATGTAGAAGCGTATCTAAATCCATGAATTCCTTAAAATCTACGAATTCTTGGGGATTTGATCTTTCAAATTATCACACAAAAATTTAGATAATATTTGCTCTCTTTCCTAAGGATGGGATATTAGATAAGATATCTTGTGTGTAATTTGGGAACCATAACCCTAACATTTATAACATTGGCATATTAGTTCTAATTCCTAACTAGCCTATCATTAATTAGAATTTGATTAGAACTCAATTACTAAAGTATCTACACATATTTTGACCCATACTTTATTTAAAAATTAAAGCCCAATAAAACTCTAACCAAATTAGATCACTTTTAATTTGGGCTAACCTATCATGATTGTAAATAATAACATGTAATTACCTTTATTATATATGTGATGTCCATATTTTCCAACAATCTCCCACTTGGATCACACATATATATACTAATTCCTTTATACATGTCATTATATAACCTTATGAGCTCAAAATTTTACTATCATATCTAAAAGGTATTCCGAACAATCTCGTCCATTAATTATGCTAACATAGAACCAAGTTGACTTTTGTTACATATATCGTAACTAAATCCATCCCTAAACACATATATTAACTCAAAAAATGACATATATCAAGTATGGATGTGTAGCATGTAAATTACGTGCAATATGATCTAAACATGTCTATTTTCAACTAGTCCTCTTTAAATTTAAGTGAGGTCAGTATCAAAATAACAAACAGAGTGAATAAACTGAATACTTTATTTCTGATCAGAAAATAACCAAATACATAAATGTCTGAAAACAAACATAAAACAAATAAAATATAAATTCCTACTAAATCATGATATCCTCAAACAATGTAACACCCATGTGAGCAGTGTGCTCATGAAAGACCTTGGGTGGTAAATCTTTTGTGATCGGATCCACTATCATGAAGTTTGTCCTAATGTGTTCTATGGATATTTGACTATTTTGCACTCTTTCTTTCACAACTAGGAACTTTATGTCAATATGCTTTGACTTAGATAAACTCCTGTTGTTATTGGAATACAACACTGTTGACATATTGTCACAAAATAATTTGAGTGGTCTTTCTACATTTTACAAAATGCGCAGCCCTATGACAAAATTCCACAACCATATTCTATGGTTTGATGCCTTATATCATGCTACAAACTTTGCTTCCATAGTGGACGAAGTTACAAGTGTCTGTTTGACACTTTTCCAAGATATAGCTCCTCTAGCTAACAGGTAAATAGAGCCTGATGTAGATTTCTTGCTATCTTGGCACCCAACGAAATCAGAATCAAAATACCTTGCGACCTCCAAAAGATCTGAGCTCTTATAAGTAAGCATGTAATCTTTTGTTCTCTGAAGATATCTCATAACCCTTTTGGCTGCTATCTAATAGTCTATACCAGGGTTGCTTAAATATCTACCTAACATCCCAACAATGTACGCAATATTTGGACGTGTACATACTTGAGCATACATTAAACTCCCAACAGTTGATGCATAGGGAATCTTTTGCATTTTCTGAATTTCAAGGTTGCTTTTAGGGTATTGAGTAAGACTAAATTTGTCTCCTTTAGCAACAGGGTTGTCACCTGGTCTACAACTTTGCATGCCAAACATTTTGAGTACTTTATCGATATAAATCTTTTGTGATAATCCAAGAATACCTCAAGATCAATCTCGATGTATTTGAATTCCTAAAACAAAAAGAGGCATCCCCAAAATCTTTCATATCAAAATGATTAAATAAAAACCACTTGGTTTTGTGCAATAAGCCTATATCATTAGCAGCAAGCAAAATTTCGTTGACATATAGAACCAAAAATATTTACTTGCTCCATTGAATTTGTAATACACAAAATCATCAACAATATTCATCTCAAAACCAAACGAAACAATTATTTGATGAAACTTGTGGTACCATTGACGGGAAGCTTGTTTAAGTCCATAAATGGATTTTGTCAATTTGTAAACCATATTCTTTAAGTCTTCCAACTCAAAATTTTTTGGTTGCACCATATAAATTGTTTCTTCAATGTCGCCATTAAAAAACATAGTCTTAACATCCATTTGATGTAACTCAATATCAAAATAAGCAACAAACACCATGATTATCCTGAAAGAGTCTTTCGATGAAACTAGAGAGGAAGTCTCTGTAAAATTAATACCTTCTTTCTGAGTATATCCTTTAGATACAAGATGCGCCCTATACCTCTCCACATTACCATTTGCATCCCTTCTGGTTTTAAATATCCATTTACAACCAATTGGCTTTGCACCTTCAAGTAATGGGACAAGTTTCCAAACTTTATTGTCTTGCAAAGACTTATACTCATCTTTTATGGCATCAATCCACTTTTGAGAATTAAAACTTTTCATGGCCTGGTGAAAGTTGATTGGATCATCTTCCATCATTCCATTATCATCCTCATGTTCTTGGAGAAATACAACATAATCGTCTGGAATAACATTTCTCCTTTCTATTGTGGACCTCCTTAGTGACACTTGTTCTTAAGGTTGTTGAGTTTGTTCTTCTGGAACAATTATCTCATCTTGAATGGGGAATTGTTCAACATTGTCTTATTGAGGTTCTGAATTCACTTCTTGATCAATGATAGGTATGAGAACTTGAACATCGTCAAAAGTGATAGTAGGAACTAAGGTAGAATCCAATTCCTCCTAAAAAACAATGTCTCTAACCTTATTTCTCCCCCTAAACTCAACATCCTAAAAAAGTGTTGTAGTTCTTGTCTAAAAAATATTCTTTATTATGGGATCATAAAACATATAGCCTCTAGATCACTCAGAATAACTAATAAAGTAGCTACTTGCTGTTTTGGAGTTTAATTTCTTTACATGTGGCCTGTAAGGCCTTGCCTTAGCTGGATATCCCCAAATGTGAAAGTGCTTTAGACTAGGCTTTTGACCTATCCAAAGCTCATTAAGTGTTTTTGCAATTGTTTTATTGGGTACTCTATTCAGAATATAAGCTACTGTCTTTAATACTTCTCCCTAGAGGGACTCAGGTAAGGTAGAATAAGCAATCATGCTCCTTACCATATTCTTAAGAGTTCTGTTTTGTCTTTCAGCTACACCATTCATACTAAGTGATTTTGGCATGATGTACTGTGGGACAATACCGCATTCCTCTAGGAATTTCACAAATGGTTTTAGACATTGTTCACCTGAGCTATCATATCTACCGTAGTACTCACCACCACGATCAGATCTGACGTTTTTAATCCTTTTGCTGAGTTAATTTGTAACACCCCAAACCCAACCTAGACGTTATGACCGAATCCGGCGTGTCACATTGAAGCGTTACTAGAAAAGTCATGTTTTATCTAAAGTCATTCTTAGTGTTTAAAGAATATCTTCGTTATAGATCAAAGTGAATAGAAGCTGTGCACCAGGTAGGATGCCAGAAAAGAAGAGGTGAGTCAATTAGACTGCTTAAGTACCCAGCTCTCCACGGATCCAATCCTAGACATGCACACAACCATTGCCACACTTTAACTGAGTGATTGTTCATGGAAAACCAATTCGTTTAAAACCATTTGAAAAGGTTATTAATTTTGAAAACGTTTTCGTTGCGAAAGCTTGGCTTTGTTATCGCGATATTTTGAAATCAAGTCACCTTTTTAAAACGCACCCTAGAGCTATTCAATTTCAAACAATTAAAACAATATCATATCTAAGCTAACAAAACATACTAAAAACAGTTAAAAATAATTAAAGCGGCCTTGTTACGACCCGAAATATAACTGAAAAATAACTTAAAGAACTATTAATTTAATTAAAAACCATCTGCGCTATCCACGTGGCCACCCTGAATCCTACCAACTCCAAGTCCCCAGTTTAAGGCTCACCTGCAAGAGTAAAAAGGAAGGGGTGAGTTTGGAAAACTTAGTGTGTAAAGTAAACCCAACTAAAGCCTAAATCAGTTCAAGCTTTACTGGGCCTCAGCCCTATTCAGAAATCAGAGTTAATTGGGCCTTAGCCCATATCAATATTAATTTGGGCCATATCCCTATTACAAGTCGAGATATATTGGGCCTTGCCCATATTAACACGGTTGGGCCCATTTCAATACAGTTGGCCCATAACTGAGTAATCGTCTATGAATGTTATAAAATATTATTGACCATTCCAGGATGCCATAGGGAATGTACCACAATTATTTGTATGAATTAATTCTAATACGTCTTAGATTTGTTGACACCCAATCTCATGGTTTTGGTCTGTTTTCCCTTAATGCAATCGACACAGACATTAAAGTCTGTGAAGTCAAGGAACTCGAAAATACTATTAGACACAAGGCATTCAACTCTACCTTTTGAGATATGACCTAAGCGCTTATGCCATAATGATACTGAATTTTCCTTATTTAATTTGCGTTTAATATCACGTGATTCCACATGCAAGGTTTCATTATAGGATGCAACTGTTTCTAGCAAATAAAGGTTGTCATAAGTATTTAAATAACCAGTTCCAATAATATTTGAATTTAAAGACAAACTAAATTGATTGTTGCTGAATGAACAATAATATCTAAATTTTTCCAATGAAGAAACAGAAACTAAATTCCGTCTAAATGACAGTACAATAAAAGTGTCTTTTAAATCTAAATAAAAACCAGTTCCTAATAACAACCTAAAATGCCCAATCGCTTTCACTTTTACCGATTTTTCATCGCTCACGAAGATGTGTCTTTCACCATCACTTGGCTTTCGATAACTCAGACAACCCTCCATAGAAACACTTATGTGAGTAGCAGCATCAGAATCTATCCACCAAGTGTTTCTAGGTACTGGAGCTAAATTAATCTCTGAACATACCAAATTAAGAATTATACCTTTCTTTGCACGCCAAGCATGATATTTGGTACAACCTTTCTTTATGTGTCTAAACTTGTTACAAATGAAACAACTCTCTGTAGCTTGTTGTTGTTTCTTTTGAGCTAGACCCTTAGCAGTTTCATTCTGATATTTTCTTTTTTTACCCTTATCTTTCAGGGCATTAGCCAAATGAGCACTTTTAGACTTATCACACTTCAACCTTTCTTCCTTTCGCACACAATGAAAAATGAGCTCGTTTAGAGTCTATTTCTTCTTTTGGCAGTTATAACTAATTTTAAATTGATTAAACTGTGCAAGAAGCGATACCAAAACCATAAGAATAAGCAATTCTTTAGAAAGCTCGATTTTAAGTGCCTTAAGTCTTGAAGTAGTATGAAACATCTCCATAATGTACTCTCTTACATTTCCTTGACCCTTATACTTCATAGACATCAAAGAAGTCAGAAGTGGTGTCATCTCAACCTTATCGTTTTTAGCAAAACATTTCTCAATTTCATCAAGGAAACCCTTGGCCTGAGTAATCTCTTCAGATTCTGTGCCCCTAAAGGCTTTTGGAATGTTATGTTTCATGATCATTAGACTCATGCGATTTGAACGATCCTACTTCTCAAAATCCCTCTTAACATCAATGGTGCTTTCCGCAGTGAGAGGTGTAGGTTGTTCTTCCCTTAATGCAAGATCTGTCCATATAGCCAAGCACTATAAGTAAGTGCTTTTTTCATTCCTTAAAATTAGTTCCATTAAGGATTGGTATAGAATTTATATTAGTAGATATTGTGGTAGCAGAAGATAAATTAGATGAATATAGAACAAATAAAAATAAGCTTAAATCAATATTTATAAGTAAACAATAAATTCAATATAATGACTAATCTCATCTTAAGATACCAAGTACAAAATTAATATCAAGTCTTTGAATAGAAATATTAATAGTAAGCGATACTCTTGTTGTAGCAATCAAACATTGACAATAAATAATGTCAAACAATTAATTAATCTTTGGAATAACTTATTGCTCACAAAAAAATACCTTATAATTGTCACACATTTATCACCACAGATGTCATTAAAATTCTACCAAATATTAACTTACCTTTAGGTCAATCAATAAACGCATGAATTACGAAAACATATAATCATCTTGATATTTCAAATAAACTAATCTACACAAAAGAGGTCACTATGGCGACATTTTGTTTCAACTAATCTATTTAAAATATTAGACATTCTTAATTAAAAGCCAAAATCTGAATTTATTTATTTCAAAATATTTACCTTAATTTCATCTTTCAATCAAATTAAAAGATAATCATATACATATTTATTTAATTTTCCAAAACAACATGCATTAAACCAATCAAAACATGCGTATATTATATATTTATATATATAAATGAAACATATGAAAATGTGAACTTCTTTTCCAATTTTTTTTAACAAAATGTCGTATAGGTTTATTTATTTATTTATTCACTTAATAAAAATTGAAACACTTGCAAATTGAAACAAAAAATGAAAAAAATATTGAATTTAATATGACCATTCGCTAAAGTAAAATATTTCAAACTCTGTAATTGAATTTACCAATTTGAAAATCACCCAAATTAAAAATTAAAACAAAACCCTAAAATTTTGATATGAATTCAAGATAATCAAGATCTAAAAAAATATTTTAATATAAACCTTCAAAGATCAATATATATATCCAAAATATAAAACCCATGAAATTTCATGAATCAATCATTCAAATGCAGAACCTTAATCAATTCTCAATGATTCGATATGACGAGACTCTGATACCACTTGTTAGAATAATAAATTAATATATGATATAAAACTTTAATAAATCATAAATCAGGATCTTGTAATGTCAAATCATCAAAAACAAAATAAGAATAAAACTAAATGCGGAAGCGTACCTAAATCCATGAATCACTTGAAATCTATGGATTCTTGGGGATTTAACCTTCTAAATTAGCACACAAAAATTCAGAGAATATTTGCTCTCTTTTCTAAGGATGGGATATTGAAAAAGATATATTGTGTGTAATTTAGGGACCATAGCCCTAATATTTATAACATTGGCATATTAGTTCTAATTCCTAATTAGCCTATCATTAGTTAGAATTTGATTAGAACTCAATTACTAGAGTATCTAAACATATTTGACTCATACAACCAAATTAGATCACTTTTAATTTGAACTAATCTATTATGATAATAAATAATAACATGTAATTACTCTTATTATATATGTGATGTCCATATTTTCTATCGTAAATAAATTCTAGACCATTTCCTTTCTACAAATTTTTAAAATAAGGCCCCTCCTTGAATTCTCGATTGGATATAAGTACATACATCAAAATCAACAAAAATAATCATTACAAGTCTTAATTCAACTTAAATCAATCAAGATGATATTAGAAGTTAGCTTGCGGTTAGACTGGTAATCACTAATTTGAAAAGTAATTAAGAAGGATTGCGGTTTTGAAGTAATTATGAAATAAAACCCCTATTAATGTGAATGCTAAAATCAATCTGTAAAATCAACTCAATCTTATTTTTCTTCCTTTTCATCAATTTGTTTGAGAATTTTGTGCCTTTGAAATTAGGAATTTAAGTTTTAGTGTTGATTGATGAATTGGTCAATTCAAATTTGTGAAATTCTAGAGATAAAAAACAAAAGAAAAAGATGATCCTAAAAGTGATGAACAAAATATAAAAATAAAAAAGTGAAGGACAAAAAATATTAGAGAAAAACATTAGTGACACGTAGAGTCATATGTAATTTGGCGGTTGAAACATGAAGCTGAGACTCTAACCAACCACAGCCTCTCATTCCCACGCCAAAAGATAATAACACTCAAATTCCAAACCAAAAGAAGAAGAAAACCAAAGTAATTTCACGGGAAACGCAGAGAAATTTACAAAAAAATGAAAGCAATATCACCACCATCAACGGCGGCTATAATCATCCACTCCCATCATCACTACCTAAATCACCGTCGTTGGTTTTTATCTCCGCCGCCTCCATCAAACCGGCAGTTCCACCCCGCCGCGTCAATCTCCCGACCCCATAGTCTTAAACTTACTTTCATAACAAAAGCGGCCGATTCAACTTCTCAGCCTAATTCAGCAAAAACCATTGTCGCTGATGATGGATTCTCATTGTCCAAGGTAATCAATCTTTTTTTTTTTCCTTTCTAAAGGAGTTTTTTTTTTCTTTTTATGATTTTGAACGAGGTGGTTGTTCAGTTGAAGTATAGGTTTGGTATTATATACAAATTGCTAGGCCTACCTTGAAGGCATCTTGATATTGCGTAGTTACCCTATTTCCAGAAATTCATAACCTTGATTCTGATTTAAAGTTAAAACTAGTTAGAGAAATAGTTTGATAATGCTTATAATTGCTAGTGTTTGTATGTATGTGTGTGTGTGTGTGTGTGTGTGTGTGTGTGTGTGTGTATTTCTCTTGTCTTCTTATACTCGGATGAATATAATTATTGATAATTGTTTATTTGCAGCTTTCATTTGGTGTTGTTGGACTCGGTGTTGGAATTTCGCTCCTCTCGTGAGTACTTTACCAGTTGGTGTTTCCCTCTTTCTCTTTAGCGTATTTGGTTTATACTTGGTTACATTCTGAACATACAGGTATGGTTTTGGGGCATACTTCAACATTCTTCCGGGATCCGAATGGTCCGCGATAATGCTGACTTACGGCTTCCCTCTTGCAATAATCGGAATGGCCCTCAAGGTAAATGTTTTCTTCCTTGGAGTAGGATTGAAATGGATATTTGAAAACATTATGTTTCATATTTCCTCATCAAATAGTGGATTCAGATATCTGAAATTAGGACTTCCACGACATAGTTGCTTGATGCATGATGGTTCAACTTTGTCTGGGCTTATGTTGGGAAAGCCTGACTATACATTTTCATCATGATCTTATTCGGTTGTCGGTTGTATTACAGTACGCAGAACTGAAACCGGTGCCATGCTTGACTTATTCGGATGCTCAAATGTTGAGGGAAACCGCTGCCACTCCTATCCTTAAGCAGGTACTTTCCAAATCAGATTCTTCATCCAAACTCATTTGCAACACTCACACCGAAGTTGGAGTAACTTAGCTTCTCTGCACAATGGCTAAATTAGGTTGCATTAGTATCTTCAATTTCCAACTTGAATTTGTCAACCTGTCCACCATCATGGGACTACATCTGTGCTTATTCAAAAAATGACTTTTGTTTAGCTTTCATTAGGTAAGGAATGATGTTACGAGATATCGCTACGGGGATGAACAGCATTTGGATGAGGCATTGAAACGGATTTTCCAGTTTGGTCTGGTATTTCTTATGTTACTCTGACTCTTTACTTTTGTTTAAGTATCAATGTTTGACACTCATATTCGAAAAATGAATATAAGGATATAATCTCTAAAGATCCTCCGAACACATGAAACAACTTTAAAATATCTGGCCATACCAGTGTTGAACACATGCACTATTTGACACTTGCATTTGAATCCAAGTAACATGTAATATGTTTTTTAATCTGTAAACGCTATCACAAAAATTATTGAACAATAACCAACCCCTACATATAATGGGGGAAATCGAACCTAATTCATTGCCAATTTGCTATGTGTTGTAAAATTTCCTATATCCAAATTTAAGTTATTTGATGTCAGCTCTTTTTCTGTATCAACTTTCAGGGCGGAGGCATTCCTCGGAGAAATGCACCTATTCTTCAAATGATCCGGGAAGAAGTAAGTTTTTTGAACTTCGGTTTAATCTCTAGCATGAAATTTTTTTTTTGCTGATCATAAATGGAAAATATCATTGGTGTTTGTCATTCGCAATTTTGATGAACACGACTTAAGAGTACATTAATAAGCAAATGCGTCCAATATGGGAACTTGTTTTTCCCCTATGGCATATAAAATAAACATATGTGATTTCTGAAGAATATTTCGGCAATATGTTACCACAACTCTTCCTTTTCTTGAAGTATTCTTGTCCAACACATTTGCGTAAGCGTTTGGGATATGACTCTCCAAGAACCATCCAAATAAATGAAAAATATACGCCTCGTATTAATATTCGAGATGCACACCTAAAAATTCGAGTAATATAACTTTAGTGTCTTTCCATTTCCAAAGTGATGTTTGATGCTTTACTTTTTATTTTTTTACCATGTCTTAGGTCACAGAAGATGGTAAATATTGTTTAGTCCTGGTGTTTGAGGCTAAAGCTTTGGAGTTGTCGGATTTCGAAAAGAGACAGGTAAACTAATATGCTCGTACTGTTTTGATTTCTTATTTTACTTGATGTTTCCATGTTTAACACTCTATGTGTCAAACATATTTGAACATAGGCATAGATTATAACCCTCCAAAAACGTGAACAAGCTTGAAATAATTAAAACACATTCAGTGTAAAAAGCGATCCAAACGGATGAATGTGTTGGCCAATCAAATAAAGTAAAAATAAATTTATTTTTATATTAAATGATTAATCAATTCGTGTCAAGAATCTGGATCCAATCGGCCAAAACAGTTCTAAAAAACAAATTTCAAGTCTTAGCTGTGTGACCTGACTCGTGAACATGTCTACCTATTAAGTTATGGTATGTGAATTTAAGACATTATTATTCTTTAATTCCTTAATTTTAACTAAAATGATGGCTTCTTAGGCAAAATTTGCTTCGTTCTTTGGACCAGGGATCTCTGCTGAAGTAGGTGCGTTTTCACTTTTCTTCTCCATAGAAATTGCCTGTGTACATATATACATATAAAATGCTATAAATAACATTTTATAGTATTAAAATTTTAATTATCCAACCATTGGATTTAGTAATATATTTGCATTCATCGTGCATGTCAATTTTGAATTTAATCTGATATTTTTTTTTATATAATTGAGAATATTATATTTATCAATATATATTTATTAGTTGAAAGTTTTTATCTTAAATTATTTTTAATTTATTTAAAATTTGATGTGTGTGATCTACATGAATAGAATATAAAATATGATGGTAAAATTAATTTTACGCTTACATAACTTTTTATATGATTTATATTTTATCGACCCGACCTTCATATTTATATTTTTTCACTTAAATTATGTCAAATTTTCAATAATTTAATATATTTTTCAGATACAAACCACTTTCAACCATTAAAAATACTAAAAACAATAATTATGTAAAATTTGTTTAATATTTTTTTTATATGGCTCAGGGAAGGGAGAGAATAACCTATATGAAGTTAGACTTATTTCAAATTCCACCTACAATGCTTCATCAAGTACATCATGATTTCTTCTTTTGCTTGTGAAATTTTGTATTATATATATATGTATATATTAATTTGCATACGTTTTATATTGACATTAAAGTTACAAGGAAAAGAAAAAGAAAATTTAGAACAATTGAATTTTTTTTTTGTTCATCAGCTAGAATTGATCTTTCATATGGTTGCTAAAATGTATTTTGCTTAGGAAGAACTCTTCATTTTTTATTATTATGATGCATATTTAGCAATATTGGACTAATCGGTGTGATTAATAATCAGATTAGAAACTTAAGGCATGTTACGAACAAATAGGATATTTTAAAAACATATGATAACATACAATGAAAGTTGAGTATTGCTACTAAACTGGTGAACACAGACGGGGCTGTCAAACGAATTTTACCATAAAAACAACAAACATAGCAGCATAGCATCGAAGAAACCATAAAATTAAAAGTTATCATCCTGGAGAGGGATTGGATTAGAATATTTGAGTATCAGGGTAATTCTGTTGCTGTTGGCCTTAATGGTCTGTTCATCAGTGTTATTCATCAGCACGAGGTTTCGAAAAGTATTTAGTAGTGGAATACCCCCTTCAACGCTTATTATTCAGTACCTCAAAAGTTTACCCAAAACTTACCATTTCCTAGCACCACTTTTTGCTTGACCAACCCAGGAATCGTCTTCGCAGTTAATTATATGAATTTCATACAGCATTATTACTGATATCAGATTAAAAGAATGTAGAACAAGCACACCGTTTTTTCATTTTTCTTTGAAATCTGCAGTTATGGTAAATTTCCAGTTTTGGTCTTTGTATTCTTTATACTTTAATTTATATATTCTACATAAAAAAAACGCCGTATATTTCTTTTTTCTCAAATTGTACAATAGTAATTAGTTTTCAATCCTTATTAAAATTGTAATTTAATTTCTTTATTTTAATTTTCACCTAATTATATAAAAAAATTGCGATCGACATTCTTTAAGTTACACGTGCCAATCCTTTGCTTTTTTAGATTATAATAATGCTGAAATTTTAATTTTCGCCCTTTTGTGATGCAATCATTCCTTATGTGACTCATGTCACAACCTTTCAAATTCTTTTTTTTTTTAGCTTATAATAATGGTGAATTTTCAACTTTCGCCTTTATAGAACTTACGATTTAATTTGTATATTTTAATTTTAATAATTTGCTACCTTAATTTTATTTTATAATGTTATTAAGTAATCTAAATATTTTATCCTAATTAAAATATTGATTTAATTTTTTAAAAAAAAATTTAGCACCGTTAAAGTTTTATGCTAAACTAAGGTCCATTACATAGCTACCAAGAGGTTTTTTTTTTAATTATTTCAAAATATAGCACTAATGAATTTAATAGAAGAGTTTAATAGTGTAATAATTAAACTTGAATTTTTAAATCCAAATAATAAAGGGACTAAATTCTTAAAAAATAAAAGTATACAAATTAAATTTCAAATGTATGAAATATATATAGACTTGAAGTATATTTTAACTTTCAAATTTTTACTCATTAATTTGATGCAAAAAAATAATTAAATGAATGCGAACCATGAAAAACCATACTTATCATCATCATCATCATCAAATGAATTTTTTTGTGATTATAATGTAATAAATGTTATTAAAATAAAAGTTAATTCTACCAAACATTCATAAACTATGACTATTATTTTAATTTGGTCTCTAAACTTTAAAATATTATAATTACATTATTAAACTATCAATATTATATCAGTCAAGTCATTTTCTTATTAAAATTATTAAATGACACTTCAAATATTATGTAGCTAAATTTAAAATGAAAATTCTAAAGAAATAGAACTTTAAAAAAAGAGTGAATGGTAAAACTTTTGTAAAAGCTTTAAAAACCTCAAAACTAATATTTTTTAAACATCCATTTTGTTGATATTCATTTTTTCTTAAAATTTTCATTTTAAACTATGTCACATAAAATTTAATATATCATTTAACAGTTGAATTAAAAGTTTTAGTAACAAAATGACCTCATTTATATGACCTCAATAGTTTAGGGATTAATTAGAATTATTTGAAATTTAGAGACTAATTTAGAATAAAGGTTGTAGTTTGTGGATGCTTGATGCAATTAACTCTTACAATAAATATCAACCACATATAGAGATAATTAAATAAAGGGTTAAACTACACTGTTAATCACCCAAGTATTAGTAATAGCAATTGTAACCCCTAACATTTATATATTGTATCAATTTAGTCTTGATTCTAAAAAAATTAACCTTCAACATCACATTGCATAATTTGTTTTTTTCTTTTCTTTTTTAGTTTTGCTTCTCTTTATCACATTGAGAGTTAATTTTAAAAAACTGAGAAAAAATGTAAATGATTACCTTGGATTTTGGGTGTTTCCTTGTTTGGTGCATTTTCGATCAAATTTAGTTAATAATTTTATTTTTTAAGCTTTTTAAGTGAAAAGCTATGAAGAAAAGCAAAACTACAGAAAAAAAAGCTAAATTACACAATGTGTAAATGTAAAGGGTTAAATTTTTTAGAATCAAGATTAAATTGACACAATATATACATGTTGAGGGTTGAAATTGCTATTTGCTAAATTTAAAAGTTGTCACATCATCTTTTCCGTTAACCATTTAAGTGCAGATGATAAAAAGACAAAATCAAATAATTAAATAACTATTTTTTAATTTTTCATAATTAAATAATTAAATAAAATAAAATATACGAATAATTAAATGAATATCAATATAATTTACCCTAAAATGAATTAAAACAAATAAAAGATATATAAAAAAAATGTATTGATGAAAGAAACGTTAGGCATTAATTGTACGGAAGAATATTTGCAAAATTCCACCAGCAATGCCACTAACATGAGACATTCATGCATTGCACGTGAGCACGGACAGAGTTGTACGCATAACATCGTATTCTCTACCAAATAAATATTAACTATAATAGTAATGCGTCTTAAAGAAATTTGAGTTAATTGAGTTGATTAATTTTATTTTAATTTTTTAATTTAATTTGAAATTTTTTTGAATTGAGTTAAGTGAAATGACATTCGAGCTTAGTTGAATCAAATAAAATCATTTGAATTAAATTAAAAAATTAAAAATACTAAATTAAAACTTGCTACAGAATAATTATTCTTGAAAACATTTTCAAAACAAAATAATAATAAAATAAGTAACTTTAGTATTATTAATTAACTTATTTAGTTCATAAAATTATTATTTTAGAAAATTTTTAAAAATTTGACTTTTCTTATATATTCTTTAGATTTTTTAAATTTTTTTAAAAGCTACAAATTTTGGAATTTTTATAAATATTTTTAATTTTAATTTTTTTTGAATTTTTGAAAATTATTTTGATTTTTTTTGTATTTTTTGTTGTGAGAGAGGCTAATTTATTTATTTTCAAAATTAATAGGGGCCAAAGTGGTATTTATACCAATTTGTTGTTCGAATTATTCGAGTTATTTGAATTGTTAAATTCAACTCGACTTTAACTCGAAACTTGAATTATTCATTTGAAATTCAATTTGACTTGAATAACTCGATTTAATTAACTCAAAATTTAATTTTTTCGAATCAAATTAAGTTTTGCTCACCCCTAAACTATAGTATTTGTAACATGAAAAATAATAGGGTAAATTCCATCTAAGGTCACTAAACTATTAATAAGTTTATATTTTGGTCATTCAACTTCAAAAAGTTATAAAATACTCACCAAACTATTTGTAAGTTTTCATTAAATCGCTGGGAAATTAAAATAGTTGTTGTATGGCATTCTCTGTTCACATTGCCTACACCAATTGAAAGCTCTTCTCGTCGTTGTCTTCTACAGTTTAAATTTTTTCATGAAACATTTTTGAACGTTACAAATTTGGGAATCAAAATCTAAGAAACTTTCTTATTCGATCTTTGAAACTGGCCGTCAGATTGACTTGGATATATGATATGTTATTCTACTCATTGATGGATACTAATCCATTGTACTAATCACCGAATTACTGCTTGGAACTCACTAGCCAAAATTTAAAAAACCAAAACAATCTAGTGACTTAAATAAAAACTTTTGAATAGTTCAGTGATCATTTTATAACTTTTTGAAGTTAAATGACCAAAATGTAAACTTATTAATAGTTTAGTGACCTTGAGTGTAGTTTACCCAAAACAATATCAACCTAATCATATATATATTAACATGTTAAAATTTACCTAACATAAAATAATTAACTTGTAAAAAGTTATAAATATAATTAAATACCCTACAACATATGTCAATTCAATCTTAGCTCGATTGATATCAACATTGTTGTTAGTGTAGAAGGTCATGGGATCAAGTGCATTGCAGCACATTATCCTCCTATTTAAGGGTTGGGGAAGGGCTATGGATAGTTCTGGTATTTTATTAAAACAAGTAGATATGATAACAATCTATAATGAAATTATTGTTAAAAAAAAAAACTTTAACTTAGAGATGGTGTGCTCCATATGTTTTACATCTACTCACTTGTGAATGATTTTTTTTTTAAAAAAACAAATATTTACGTAGTGGAATAATTGTGGTAAATGTTTATTTTGTTTCATTCCATTCAACATCTAAAATTATTATTTTATCTCTTATAAATTTTATATATATCTTTAATATAACAATAAATTTTTTTTACCACATTGGTCTCATGAACTAATTAAACATCAATTGAATTGGGAAAAGAAAAAACCAAACCCATTTTGAAAAAAAAGTAATACATTAATAGTGATTGAAGTAATTTAATATACTTCCTTTAAAACAATACTCCCATAGTTTAACTTTTTTTATTTAAAAAAATAACATTTTTAGAATATAACAAAATAATAAAAAATAATTAAAAAAATACTTGACATGATACTAAAGCATATTATAAAACCTTTTTACTCTAGGGACAATTAGAAAAAAATGGTTCTTCATATTATAGTGATTTTTTATTGTTACCCTGATGCGGTCGTTGAGAGCACAAAAAATATCCTATTCTCTGTAAAATAGTAAAGATAATAGTAAAGGGGAAGTAGGGTCGAATCCTCAGGGACCAGATTATACGAATGCTTGTTTTTCGAAATCCTGGGCAGAATCGTGCCCAAGAAAACTTGCGTGACAGAATAAAAATAAAAATAACAGAATTAAAGATTTGATTTGGAAAAAAAATGAAAAAACAGAATCTAAATTTGACTGAAATTGTGATTACGAAAATAATAAAAATAATAAAGAGAGTTGAAGGAAAAGAAATTCTTATTGGTAGATTCTAGCCTCCAGTTGTCTCATTCCGCATTGGGTTCAATCCTCGGCTTTTAAATGACCCTTCTCAACTCAAGTAAGCCAGTTATAGTGGAGAGGACGCCTACGACCACCAGCTCCAAAGATTAGACTTACGATTTTTAGGAAACCTGACTCTAGCCAGTAATCTATGCTAGATCAACGCTTCTCAATGGCGAATCCCATGCCATTTGGTCTCTTTGGCTCGCCAACCTCTGACGCAGTAAGTTAACGAACCGACTGTGCAATTCTTCCAAAACATACAAAGCGGCCGCCTTTGCATATGCTGAAAAGCTTACTTCTTAAGGGCCATGGACGAAAGCGTCAGCCCGTAGTGCGGAGAAACGATGAATACTTGACGAGAAGGCTAAGTACGGATTCTAGGCCTCAAGAACCCTTTTTGGGAAATATTGACAACTTTCGGCTAGATAGGTTTTAGTAGCTCATGATAATGGTGGAAAAGAAAATAAATATAAAAATGGAAAAGGGAATTTTATTGAAAGAAAATATGAAGAAACAAAAGTCTAGACTTTCAGGGGGAGAGTGTTTACAGAAAAAAGATAAACCCAAATAGAGTCACTTCACCCCCTATTTATAGTGCTAGGGAGATAGTCTAATTTAACTTAAATTCTAAAAAGATAAATACATTTAATTAAAAATAAATAGAGATAATTAAAACAAAATCCTAAAATTTAAATAATCCTAATAATTATCCTAATATAAATAAAATGGAATCTTGTAGAATAAAATCTCTTCTTTTTGCATTTTTAGTCCTTGTGTTTTCCATGCTTGCACTTTTGGCACAATCTTTTTCCTGTGTCGCATATCAGCCCATTGTGTCTCCAAATTTACACTTTTGTCCATTAATTTTGCTTTTGCCTCCAAATCAGTCCCTAAAAAATAAAAAGACATAAATAGCTCAAATTAGTAGGATCAAGCTCAGAATAAACACATGATTAATACATAAAAATACGTTATTCTAGAGTATTATCATACCCATAGAGAGTAGTAAGGTAAATATCATAAATATGTTAATATGATATTAAAGATTTATATGTAACGAAATTATGTTGGCGAATAAATTATAAATCATTATTTAATAATATAAAATTAAAATTTTATTAAATAGGGTGGAACAAAATGGAGTAGTGTCCGATAACCATGGATGTGTGTTTTCAACATCCATACAAACATGAGGCGAAGATGGGCGAAGGAAGCACTACCCTATTATTATCTCTACTTTAACTTAGTCAAACATAACATAAATACATGAATCATCAAATTTAACTATAATAAAACCAATAATCTTGTTTAAAAATTGGGTTATCTATTACACAAGTAGAGTTTGAATAAAATTTTCGTGATTTTTAACAGATTCAATTAAACCTAAATGCATATTTTATAGTTTTTATATAAATATTACTATATTAAACAATGAATAATATCAAGTGATCTAACCAAGAAATAAAATTTCAGATTATAGCTCGAATGAAACACATAATTATTATAGACATGTACTAACACGATATCCCTGAAAAAAATTAAAATACATACTACAAATATAATATTAGATATATAAGACGAATAATTAGTATATCAAAATTTATAGCAGTTTAAACACCAACAACATGAATACATCCGACATGCCCAGTTTAATTTCCAGCCTCACACTCAATCTGTCCTTCCAACTTTGTTTTTGAGAGATGAAGAATCTCAAGAATACCACCAACATTGTTCATATATACCATCTTTAGCAGCCTTTAGGAAGAGGAAAACAGATAATTTTGCTGGTAAATTTGTGTTTGTTTCTCTGCCTTTTTCTCACCCATGATAAGCAATTGAACTTCATTTCTTCATCTTTTTCTCTCATTTGAATCTTACCATCATCTTCTTTATCCATAGCTGCTTCTTCTTTCTTCTCTTTTGTTTCTTTCACTTCAACCTGCAAAACCCACTATATCAATGAATTTGTGCCTTCATCCATGCAGTTCGTTAGCCAACTTTGATAAAATAAACCTTTCCATTGTTTTCATTTCACCTATGTTATTCAGATTCAAGTTTAAATTCGATAAATAAACATTTCGATTGTTTTCACCTATATTATTAGATTTTGAATTTAAGTTTAATTGTTGGATGATAAATATGTGTTTAATATATATATATATAACATCTTTGTAAATTCCTCGTCTTAGAGTATGTGGCAAATAAGAAAACTTCAAGTAAAATAAAAAGACTGAACAAGATAAGTTTTGAAAAATACCATTACCTTGTATTGACATATTGTGGAACTTCTTTGATCTTCTAAGGGATGCTGACTTAACTATGGTATTCAAACTCAAATGAGGGTGTCTGATCTTTGATTTTAATGCTTTTCATATATTTAAAGATTCTTGAAACATCAAATGCTACTATTTATATTTAAATATATGATTAATACTGGTTAAATGTACGCAATATCTTAAAGTTTGAATTGTGGATGGAAAAAACAGTATTAAAGGAGTTTGCCTCCAAAGTCCAATCCCAATTAACTTCAGATTTATTATAAAAATATCCCACGAAACATGAGTATCCCTATCTTATATGGATTCTGGATAAGAGGGTATGTTGCAAATGCAACCGATTTGAAAGCCATAAACAATCAAAAGGATGAAATAACACAAAAAACCTGAAGAATTCTTTTAAAGATTTGGCATTTGAAGCAAGCATCTTTGGTTGATCCACATTAAAACAATGAGATGATTCAAGTAAAAAAAAAAAAACAGACAACTTTTTAAAAAATCCCAAAATGTTTTCCGATTCTTGTTTCTGGTGTTGAAAAGCCTGCCCCTGGAAAAGAATCAGAGACAGATCCAACAATCTGTGCTGGAAAGTTGGCTGCTTTTTTCTTTTTCTTTTGGGTAAGGATACACTATAGGACTACAAGATGTAAAATAACACCCAGAGAATAATTAAAATATATTTTATATTCGTAAAATTTTCAAATTATTGAAAATATGACAGCACAAAATATACGATTTACTAAGTTTAACTTATTTTTTTTATTGTATAAGCAAATTGGAGTCCATGTATTTATCATTCTTAGAGGGTCCCTATTGAGATATCAGTCTCCCATCTTGGGAGAATACATGCTATTCGATTTCGAATTATATTTATACATTTTTCATGTTTTTAAAAATATATATATTTTTCATATTATAATAATATTTAAAACATTCCATATTTCACAAAATTTGATTTATTAACCATTTATATTTTAAAATTTTAAAAATGTTAAAATATTTATTTAAGTTCAATTATTGGTGCAGGAAAAGAGGCTAGTAGGGGCAAGTTTATGTGCCCATAAAAATGCCACACCCCTATTGAGAGATTAGTCCCCCCCCCCCCTCAACAAAAAAAACACCACCTTGTAAGGACATTGCTCAATTATATCTGCACAAAAAACAGGCTAGTTGGGCCATAACATCTTAACTCACAGTCAGCACATGTTTTCCGTTCAATTCGATTTTTTCAAATTTAGTATTTTAATTTAAAAAAATAAATTAAGAATCATAAATAATTGTATCAAATCAAATTTTTATATCATATTTTAAATTATTTTTTATTAAATCTGAAATAAAATATTTAATTTTACATTTAAAATAAAAATTAATTAAAAGTAAAATAAATTCAATTTGAATAATTAGGATATTTTAACATATGAAGAGAAACCAAATATAATAGTTGGTTTATTCAGTTTTGTTTTTTGTTTTTCCTTAGCCCTCAGCTTATGTACCCACAATAGGCAGGGGGACCAAATAATGTTAAACAGTCCCGCACTTTGGAAGTGCACACTGTAAGCATATGTCTCTATTCTGGCAATCCTAGCTGTTTTATCTTGAAAATATAAGCCACCATAAGGTATGCAACACATGCAAAAGGACTAAACAAGCAGCTTTATCAACACAATTTGTCGACTGTGACTCCTTGGGGCCTCACACGACACAATAAAGGAAAGCAGTGTCACTTATGTCCGACAGTTCATATAAGATTCATAAAGCTAAATGGCAGGCTTTCTATGGGATTTTACAGGCTTTCTATGGGATTTTATCAGCTCTTTTCTAGTCCTGTGGAAGTATTAAGAATATCTGCAAGCCTGTAACTGACTGCAAGTAAGCGCCGGGCGATATACATCATTGCCCGGCAGGTGCATTTAAAGTTCGATAGCTTTTACCAACACTATGATGGGCTTTAACGGTAGTAAAATGAACATCAAGCCTTAATGATGCTTGAAAAAATTCCCCAACATTGTCCATGATATAAGCAGAACATCCTAAAGTGAATACTATTCTTTTTATGGTTGAGCTGAGTTCCTTAGTAAGTCCAATAAAAGTAGTATTTAGTTTAATTGATTCATGAAATCATCCATATTTCCGAACTGTGGTCATCTTTGTACCCAAAAGAAGAGCAAGTTTAACAGCAGCAGACATGAAAAAGCATACCTGTTCATCCGATTTTGATTTTGTGTTAGAGATTGGGGAATCTTCATTTACAGTTCCCCATCGATGCGTTGCTCTCTCTAAGATTGAAGGGGTTGAAACAGGAGTAAGACTACCAGAACTGAGAGCAGGCGGAGTACTTTGAGTTCCCACATCTCTAGTCAAGCTCTCAGCTGTCGTTTCTGCAAACAGATGGTGAACTAAAACTTCAAACCAATTTTGAATCAAGCAATTTCACCAGTTCAGCTTAGGACCGACCAAAAATAATGAGAAAACCGAAATCAAACGGAACCATAGTGTTCGCTTTAATTATAAAAATAAATGTTTTACATTTAAATTAATGAAAAAAATTTTAAAAAAATATAAAAATACTATTTTAAAATTTTAAAAATCAATGTACCGTACCGGTTCAAGTAAGTTCAGTTAACATTGATATTCAATTCGATTTTCTAAAAAACAGAATACTGCAAACTAACAGTAGAATCTTTTTAAAAAAACTGGTAAGAACCAAATTATTTTGGTCAAGCCCATGAAATGCTGGGAAAAGATGATGAGGAATTTCAGAAACCTGGAATTGGGAAGTGAGCAATGTCATCCTGAAGTGTGGTTGAAGAGTAAAAGAGTGGAGCAGAAATGGTGATTTTGTTTGGTAATTTGCGAAATGACCTTCCACTGAGTGTTTTTGCAGACAAACATTCCACTGGAAACTCTCCTGAAAGAGGATTGCAAATGTACTTCTCTGCTTCATTCCACTTGGAGTTTAAAGCAAATCCCTCAGGTGAGCATTCCAAACTATTATACACTGTCCTCGCCTGCAATGCTGCACAACAAAAAAACAACTTGAAAGTTAAACCTATATTATTCGGACTCGAGTGTTTAATTTTCTAAAGTTTTTCAATATAATTGGAAATATTTATATGTATTCCGGTATCTATATTCGAATAAATGTCAGACAACTATGAAGTTTTTGAATAACAATGATTTAGAAATCACCTTTAAGAGCTGTAGTGAATGAATATGTTGAAGGATCGATCCCATCTGCAAAAATGATGCGAAAGTTGTTAGATTCAACACTGAATTCAATAAAAGGATGCGGATGTTTCAGATAAAAAACTGAATCCAAAACCAAATTTTACAGGAAAGATGAACAAGAGAGGAACCTTTCAAAGAACATCCCGGAGACGACGCAGTGCTGGAAATGGTAAAGTTGGATCGAAATGAGCTTGTATTTTCTCTGAAATTTCTGATATAAGAACCCGAATATCTTCTTGAAACAGTGTTTTCATGGCGGATTCGAGCTTTGAGACCCCACTCCCTCAAATCGAACTCTGGTTGTTCTTCATTTCGTCGCGAAGAAGATTGTTCAATGGCGGACGCCATGCGGGAGTGAAGCTATAGTTTGAATTGTTGGAAGGTTTCAAAATGGTTTGTAAATTTGAAATTCCGCGTGAAAATTTAAAGCCAGGCCACCATGCATAGTAAATAAATAATCAGAAACCGACATTATCTGAAATTTTCGATTTTTTTTAATACTAAATTTCTTATCCGTAATAAATTCCAATTAAAATTTTAAATTCAAATAATAATATTTGAACTTACCTTCTTTTTATTTTCGAATATGCTTACGTATATTAATGCTAAATTCGAATATCTATATGGGATCTCAGTTTACTATAATATTTTTTTAATAATTAAAAATTTAATATTTAACGAATTTGACTCCACATTTCTTATTATAAAAACCAAATACATATTCATAAAAAAAATACTTGATAATGTTTTTTCTTTTTCCTTTTTTCTCATTGGACAAGTTAAAGTTAAAAGGATTGAACAATGGTCAGATTGGTTGGAAAAAAACACAACACACTCCAAAAGGGACGCACAAGCAAAATCTGAAGTATAAATATCAAACAGTATCTGATCGTGTATTTATTGTAGGGATTGATTTTAATTACTTTTGTTTTTACTATTAAACCTATGAATTTAATTATTGTACTAGTAAAAATATAAAACAAGATTACATTTTAGCAAAGTTAACATTTATGGCTTAAATTTTATATGAAAACTATTATTTTTAATTTTTTATTCAACTTTAAATAAATGGTTTTATTTGCTAAACCATAAAAATTTTTAAAAATATTAATGTTATTAACAGTAAATGAAATATTTTAAACAATAAATAGTATATTGACTAAATTGATTCATATAATAATACAAAAATAATTTAAACTCGTCCATATGATCAAAGGACCTCCCAATTACTTTCACCAATAATTAAACAAAAGTTTTATAATTTATTGCTATTTGCCCAACTCAACAATTTAATTTGATAAAAAAATTTCAAACTCGAACTTACTCAATTTAAAACTAACCAATAAAAAATATTTTTATTTTATTTTTATAATATAAAATAATATGAATATGAATTTTTAATATTTTATTTTTTAAACTATAAAACGAGTTTGATACACCGTATCCTATCAGATTTCAGCATGAAAATTTTAAAATCTAATTATAACATGATCTAATACATAAACACCTCTCCTCGTGATGAAAGTATGAATCTAAATCATTTTTCTTTTAAGAAGCAAAGCAAATCAACGAGAGGCCTTGGAGCAATTGATAAAGGCAAATGATTTAGGTCTTAAGCACTTAAGTATGAGATTCATCGTGCACAATTATATGTTTAGATCTTTGAGTCCCATCATATATTATTATTAGGTGTGTGTTTTAATTCGGTTAATTAATTTTAGTCTAGATTGTTTCAATTCTTAATTTATTCTATGTTATAATTATTTAATTCTACACTTCATTCCCGTAATAATTTAATTCTATATTTTGTGATTATTTATGTACTTATATTTATATTTTAAATATTTATAAGCTTATGGAAAAAAAAAAGAAAAAGAAAAAGGGGGAAACCAAAATACATCCAAGGCAAAACTAGCCGACGGGAATGGTTTATTTAATTAGATTTGGTAATTCATTCTTTTAGTAAAGATTGATCCACTCTTTTTCTTTTTTCTCCCCACACATACGATTTCTTTTAGCTAAAGCATGGGTGGAGTTAATGCATCTATCAATACTATAATATTTGCTTAAATTTGGTGAATCCAGTCTAAATTTCAATTTTTTGTGTAAATCTTTGTAAACTTAAATTCATTTAAATTACTTATATTATTTTTTAATTTAATATTTTATTAATTTTAAACATAAATTTAATACATTATATTATAGAATGCTATATTTAAATTTCATGTGATTAAATTATATAATGCATAAAAATAAATCATTAGAAATCGAATTTAAATGTCGAATATTAGAGTTAAATTTCATTTTAAAATGATATAATTTTTAAACTCAATGCCCTTTCAAATATAAAATATCCCAACCATTCAATCGGTTTAATGGTAGACACGTTAGCTTGACGACACATCTTGTATGTACTCCAAAATTAGATGAAATTATTCTTTGTACAACATCATTGTTTCTTTTAGTTGTATCACTATTTATGGTAAACTTGAATCTTGATGTAGAGTTTTGCTTCAATTATAGCGTTATTCAGCACCACTTTTATTTTATTCATAAAAGTAAAAAGTCAAGCAGTTGGGGACAATAAGCTTTTTCAAAATTTTATGGCAATTTATATTTTTGAGTTATTTGCATATTTAAAATTTAAATTTAAAATGTGAATATAATTTTAACTTGGTTGATATTGATATTTTTATTAATACAAAAAAACATGAATTCAAACGTTTTGAAATACATTTATTATTCTATTTAACGGTTGAGGAAGAATTATAAGTAGTGAAAAGTATTTTATCAAAAATTTAAATTTAAAATAATATTTTAATTATTTTCATATCATATTCATGTTGTATGATCATACTGTGTTTAGTATATCATCTATTCACATATAAAATATAACAAACAATGTGAACAAATGATTTGATATTTGTTTCTCTCCCCTCATTTCTTTTTTTAATAAATTTTTTTATTCGACGATTCATTATTATCCTTCTCAACAATATTATCTTCAAGGTTCTTTAAGAACATTTTCAAAATATATAATGCTCTAATAGTTACAAATGAAAATTTATAAACAACTACTAGTTATAGATTTTGATTATTAATCTATAGTTATAGTGATAAGTTATGTCTCTTAAATGCAAATAGTTATGTCACTTTTTTTTAACAGAGAATTAAAAGCATTCAATACTTGAATAGTTATTTCTATGTAAAAGATCTAATTATTTAGAATAGATACCTATTGAAAAGTTATGTCTCTATGAAGAAACATGAGAACTTTTATAAATAGGTTATAAATTTCATTTGCATGGATACTAAAGAATACCAAAAAGACATCAAAAATTGAGAAACAAAGTTTCTTTCTAGTTTCATTCATCTGATATTTCTAGAGTGTTCTAAAAAGAACTATTGCAAAAGTTCTTAATAAAAATAGATATTCTTGCTATGCTCTGCTCAATACTAAGTGGATTGCTTCTGTCAGTGCATAATATCGACAGTCATTGGGTTTCATTGTATCCTCAAGGTTTATTTATCTGTAACTTTTTTGCACACTAAAATATAGTAGGGGTGAATAAAACATTGAAGATAGTGCTATGGTTAAACGCCTTGAAGCTTTCATTTAATTTCTCATAAATTCATTTTATTCCCATGCACCAATAGATTCGAACATGAATTCTCCACTTAAAAACAAAATATGTCTTAATATTGCATCCAACTCTTGATAATTTTTTCCCTCATTTTACAACAAGAACTCTTAGCCAATAAATTTTAGGAACTAGCATTTGTATATTTACTGTATAATAATTAATATATTAAAAATTATATTAACATTTTTATATATTATAATTAAAATTAGATAAAATCCATTCAAATTTATAAAATTATTTCTTAAATTTGATCCTATTTGAATCAAATCTATTGAATTAGATAAATAATCAGAAATATTTTCTTTTTATTTTTTACCACCACCAATTTTATTTTGATTGTAGGAAAATAATCAATGTGAACACTATAAAAAAATATTTCTTTTCTTAATAAATAATTTGATAGATAACTAGGAAGATCTGCAATAAAAACATTAAGCATAAAGTTTGAAACAGTAGAATAAACAATATAGTCTTCATCAAAGTTCAAAATATCAATGTTACTACATAAACTAAGGCTATTCCCCTTCCTTGCAAGAGCATCAACACATCTATTTCCCTCTTGGAAAACATGATGGATTCAATTACATGGAAAAGTCTTAAAAATAGCCTTATAATCATTAACAAGATTGATGATTGACATAATGTTATTTGTTGAGGAACCTTTAACAAGATTGATGACTGACGTAGCATTAAGTTCAACAACTAAGTGACATTAAAATCCTTAACAAGCATTGAAGCATCACGTATTGTTCAAATTTCAACAAACATAATTGTAGCATGCCTAAGAAAACGATAAGAACCGACCAACCCCTTTCCTCATGGTTATTAAATTCAAAACATATGTATATACATGCATTTACACATATCTATTTATCACATGACACAAATGTAGATATTTCGACATGTAGCAACCACCTCTACTTGATTGCACAAGTTAATTAACTGAACTAACTAATCTAAACTAAAAAAAAAAATCTACCATCATGCAAAATTTATATGTTTTGAAGATGTCAATTACAATATATCATACCAAATCAACCAATTACTCACACATACCATGCTTAAGCACCATGCACCAAACAAGAAAATACAAAACTATCAAGTAGAAAACACAAAATAAAGCAAAGAAAATTCTATGTAGTCCCCCACACTTAAACTACACAATGTACTTAATGTGTTCCCAATAAAGAATAAAAGGTTTAAGGATTTCCTAGGTTTCATGAAGTGATGTGAGGTAAATTCGAGGTTGTCTACCTCCTCATTGAAGCTCGAGAATGTCGCGTAATTCTCGAGTGGATAGTCTATATAGAAAAATAAATAAACCAAAAACAAAAACATCCAAATGATAAAATAAAATAAAAACCCAAAAATTCAAAAATCTAAATTCTATTATACAATGGCACTGTCTAATTCAAACTTCAGCTATATTCCAAGACAACCCCACAACATTGTTTTCCTCTTTAAGAACATGATCTTCAGTCTTAGCCTGATAAACAATACAATCCAAATATAAGATTACTGACTATTCCCTCAAAATAAGGCTTTACTCTTTGTCTGTTTACTAAAAACAACTGACCATCCTTCGCTGCAAGCTTAATAGCCTCATTGGCCAACACACGATTAACTATGTCTATCATACCCCAAAATTGGAAGATCCGATAGAGAGACAAGTAGATATGAAGATTATCTGTTTTGGCGCACTGTTGTAGTGTAGTCTGCCACTTTTCAAAATTTTGGCAAGTTAAATCTTGGCACATAAAGTATCTGCCCGTAAAAGTATCTAAGGACTTCATCTCAGGGTATTCTTCAATTGAAGGAAGAGTATGAGAAACAGAGAGTATGCCTTAAAGTTTTGGCTTAGTATGAAACATCTACTAAGTGCATGAGAAAACTTTGGGAGATAAATCGTCTTCAAAAGCACGCCTTATGAGAGTTACCACTAAAGGTATGGTACGTCCAGTTTGCTCAAATGTTGTGCAAGGTAGGTTTTGTAATGTGATTGATTAGGAGTCATTGAATGACTGGTCAAACAATGTTTCTATATGATTCTCTTTAATATTTATATTGGGTCTTGTAGAACATTTAAAAGACAATATCTATATACATTCGACACTTATCAAGACCTACTAGAGGAACTGAATATATATGGTAAGAAGAGAACACTCAGATAGTTTTTCTTCCTCATTTTCCACACTTTGGTTCTTCTTCTTAAACCTAAATATTCTTTTCTTTTTCATTAAACTAGAAGCTAAGGTTTTTGGGTTAATCGATGGATGTTTCAATCTCTTGGTAAGTCTGATAGCTCTACATGTTATGATTCTGAAAGAGTAAGGATGTTAAGAAGCATAAATACAGTAGGAAGTGAATAGAAGGCCCTACATGGGGATTGTATGTAATTGATATATTGGTAAAATATCTTAAAAAAAGGGTTTTAATGGAAATCTTATTTTTTTAAGCAGTTGCTTTTGCTGGTTCGAGAAGGACGATCAAATTTGGAACTCCGAGTTACAGAAAAGTGAGTCTTTATCCTAACTCATGCATGTTAGTTTATAATGGTATGTTAAGGTCTTCTCAGATAACTGGTGAGTGCATGTGTGTGTGACTTATCATAAATGTTCTGTGTAACACCCCAAACCCAACCTGGAAGTTTGGCTCGAATCTGGCGTGTCACATTGAAGTGTTTTTCGAAAACCATGTTTCCATTAAAAACCCTTCTTAATAATTAAAAACTTATACCATTTTTAAACCTTGTTAGAAAACCTCAGTTGAATAACATTCTTAACAACTTTGTAAAAACCTTGGCAGTTGCAGAAGCTTAATTTAAAAACAATTGCGGATACGTTATGATTTGAACAACAGTAGTTGTTTTGGAAAATCATGTTCTAATACTAGCAATTATAAGAACAGTAAATAAAATTCCAAATTTGAAATCCAGAAAATTACAAAGGCTTTACTACAACCCATATAAAAACATTTAAAATTAATAATCAAAACTGTAACATAAACAGTGTGTGTGGCTTCCTCTGAGCCCTTCGCAGCTCCGATCCGTCTAAGGCTGAAAATTACCTGAAAGGTTAATAAACGAGGTGAGTTTATGAAAACTCAGTGCGAAATCCCCTATTATATAAAAGGAACAGTCAGTCATATAAAAGAATTAAAAGTCTGGCCCCAGCCCTACTTACAGTTTCAGTATCAATTGGGCCTTAGCCCATTTTAACAGACAGTACCAGATGGGCCTTAGCCCATTACAGAATAAGAAACATTATCAGAACTAGAATCAAAATGAGAATTAGAATCAGAATCAGGTGACAGAATCAGAATCAGTATCAGGTAACAGAATCAGAATCAGAATGTGAATGCAATCCCAAGCCAATCCAGCCGTATACACCCCCGTACCAACCTTACACCATGTGGGGAGACAACTCGACCCACCCATCCGCTACACACCACAGAATTTGCAGCATGGCTGCTAGAACAGATATTGTGACAGAGTTACCAGATACAGATATTGTGGCAGAGCCACTAGAACAGATAATGTGACAAAGCCACTAAACAGAATACGTGGCACAAAGCCATCGATAACTGCATTATGTTAGGCACATAGCCCTCAACTAGAGTAACATAATTGGCACACAGCCCTAGGTAAATATGATCGACACAGAGTCGTCAATAATCATATGTTGGCACATAGCCTTAGGCAAATACGTTTGGCACACAGCCATAATCAGGTTGGCACAGAGCCATATGTAGGTTGGCGCAAAGCCATAATCAGAAGGCTTTAAGCCATCGGTAGTTGTATCATGTTAGGCACATAGCCATCAGCGACGGTAATATAGTCGGTACACAGCCTCGGGTAAATATGATCGACACTCAGCCATCGATCGGTCCACAGTCGTCTCGGGTGACCCGTGCGACCTTATCAAATCAGTACGAATATACGGCTCTTAAGCTTTCGGTGGATCCACAGTCGTCAAGCAACCATGCGATCCTAACAGATCAGATCTTCCTCCGTACAAAATCCCAACCCATGCAACATTTCATGTATGCAGAATGTCATGCCCATATTTGAATCAAACAATCACAATCAAGTCATTCATATCACCAACATATATTCACAATCAAATTCGTCAACTACACAATCCAAGTCAGTCACTTGCCCACAAGGGCAAAATAGTCATCTAACACCCTAGGGGCAAAATGGTAATTTTACCCCACAAGGGTATCTCGGTATTTCTACCCTACAAGGGTATTTCGGTATTTCTATCCTACAGGGGTATTTTAGTAATTCTACCCTACAGGGGTATTTCGGTATTTCTACCCTACAAGGGTATTTCGGTATTTCTATCCTACAGGGGTATTTCGGTATTTCTACCCTACAAGGGTATTTCAGTAATTCTACCCTACAAGGGTATTTCGGTAATTCTACCCTATAGGGGTATTTCAGTAATTCTACCCTATAGGGGTATTTTGGTATTTCTACCCTACAAGGGTATTTCGATATTTCTACCCTAAAAGGGTATTTCGGTAATTCTACCCTACAGGGGTATTTCAATAATTCTACTCTACAAGGGTATTTCGATATTTCTACCCTATAAGAGTATTTCAGTATTTCTACCCTACAGGGGTATTTCAATAATTTTGTAAATCGAGGGTAAAACGGTAATTCTGTAAATCGGGGGTACTTTGGTAATTTTACAAGTCGAGGGTATTTCAGTAATTTTACAAATCGAGGGTATTTCAATAATTTTACAAACTGAGGGTATTTCGATAATTTTACAAATCGAGGGTATTTTAGTAATTTTACAATCGACTGTATTTCAGTAATTTTACAAATCGAGGGTATTTCAGTAATTTTACAATCAACGATATTTTGATAATTTTATAAATCGAGGATATTTGGGTAATTTTATAAATCGGGGGTACTTTGGTAATTTTACAAGTCGAGGGTATTTCAGTAATTTTACAAATCGAGGGTATTTCAGTAATTTTGCAAACTGAGGGTATTTCGATAATTTTACAAATCGAGGGTATTTTAGTAATTTTACAATCGACGGTATTTCGGTAATTTTACAAATCGATGGTATTTCAGTAATTTTACAATCGACGGTATTTCGGTAATTTTACAAATCGAGGATATTTGGGTAATTTTATAAATCAGGGGTACTTTGGTAATTTTACAACTGGGGGTATTTCCGTAATTTGGTAAACTAAAATATACTAAACAAGGGCCTAAAGCCCTTCTCGGCCCAAATGAGCCCACACGCTCATGTGGCCCTTTTAGCCCAAATCTAGCCACAGATATGAGATTCACCTAGCCTAGTCCAATATTTACTACACAATCAAACAACTTATCCAATTGGGCCCGTAGGCCCATTGGGCCCACATGGCCCCTTTCGGCCCATTGCGGCCCGAAGTAGCCATCCTACAGCTAGAGTAGTAAGAAATACACACCTGATAGGAGACTGGAGTTAATCCGCGCTTCGAGCACTCTTAGCCGACGCCCAACCCAAACGAGCACGCCATAAAGCGAAAGGGATCAGCCAAGAAATGTACCTTTACTCTCCTCATGGTTCTCTCTATTTAAAGCCAGGTTCGCATCCACTCTTATGTTAGCTTCCCGATGTGGGATCCTTCCATCATCAGAGTTTAAATTCAACACCAACTCTTGCCGCCCCCTGTTAGCAAAATAAATGCTATTTGATTTCCATGAGTTTCGAACCCTAGACCTCCTTGCCAACTCTATGATGCCACCTTCCTGCCTCTTATGTGGCGCTACTTTGCCACTAGACCGTAAGGCTTTTTGTGGCACAATTTCTCCAACAATATTCTTAAGGCCTACCTACTACACCCAGGGTTTGATTCACCTTAAACCAAAATTTTTGCTAGAGTCCAGGTTTGAACCCAGGACTTCTCCAACACTTCTCAGCACACTGAACCACTAAAATAAGCCTTTATTAACGAAATTTACATACACAATAAAATATTATAAGCTGCCTTCAATTGCTTCCATACTCAAGGCCCAAAACTTCTAGGCCCAAATTCAGGGTGTTACATTCTGCATAATTACAAATGAGATATATGAGTTACTACATGAATAAGATGATGTATGGTATGTATGCATGTGAAATTAAGTATAAGAGAATATGAATTCATTAGGAATGTGAATGAATCTAGGTAAGTGTATCATGTGTTAAATGAGTAACACAACCATTTGTGATGCCTCCGGTAGGGCAAGTACATTGCTAACTGGACTGGAAAATCACGATATGAAAATATATGCAAGACAATGTGGTAGAGACCCATGGCATCCTATGACAATGAGAATACTCATGTTGTAGCCTCCAATAAGATGTAAACCAGGCTAACATATCACAACATGAAAATATGTACAAGACCATGTGGGAGAAACCCATGACACCCTTTGAGATAGTTTGTCGGGATAGTAAACACATAATGTTCTGTAAAGTCTTTGTGGCATATTCTGTGATGCATTTATGAAATATTCTGTAATGCCCTTGAGGCAAAATCTAGATAACCGCTTTTGTGGTGAGATTAAGGTAAGTTTAGAGACTTCTTCACTAGACGAATCTATGGTAGAGATCTGGATAAGTTTGAAAATATCTCTGTTTGGATAGACTTATGACGAAATTCGAATATGACCTAAAGGCGCCTTAAGTAGAAAAGAAAAAAAAGAATTACTGGCAATGTTCACAAGATTAAGCCTTTACAATGATAGAGGCATCTTAGACGAATTACAAGTTAAACTGACCTTGAAAGAAGAAATAAAAACCAAACAACCCTTGGATATTGAATTGTTTCCGCACATAGACTTTACTACATGAAGTAGGTGGAAATTTCATCAAACCAGATAAACCGAGATGATAGTTTCAAAAACCATCAAAATTGGGCAGCCAGATAGTAAGTTATTGTAGTAAAAGTCATTGTCATAGATGACAAGTGAACGACCATCGTCACCAGGAAATCTGATATGGTCAGTTATTAACATGTATTTTAGAGTGTCAAGCGATGCTTGAGAACAGATAGGATGGATGGGTGGGAATTTAAAATAAATCATAATTGCATTACATCATGAATTTACCTTATACATGCATTGATTTAATGAATAATCCTCACATTATGCTTAACTTGTTATGTGCTATAAATTGAATGCTTTACCATTTGTATGATTATAAATAATAATTTATAAATTAGACCCACACTAAGCTATCATAAGCCCACTCCCTCTTTTTTTTACCTCTCAGGTATTGTAGAGAACTAAGACTCGGTATGGCATCGAAAGAACCTCGGATTAACAACTCATTTTCTTTTATTATTATATTAAAGTTTCCCTTAATCATTTTTAGGTTAGTAATTTTTAATTAATTCTTGCTTTTTATATCTTAGGTTAGGGATTGTTTAGCTTATTAATTCTAAAAGCATGATACTTAGTTAATACTCTGCAATTTGCATGTTATTCAGCTTAGAAAACTATTACTCTTAAAAATGTTTTCTACTACTTTATAAATACTTCAAAGTTTTGAAAAGTCTTTTTAAACCTTAACCGTTTTCTCAAAACATCACATTAATAATATTGTAATTGAAATGCTAAGTAAAGCCGTTTTAATTAATGAATATTTTCCTTAAAAATAGAAAATCAATTTTCATACAATACAACTTAAAGCAAAAGAATGACTTTACAGGATCACTTTGGTGATTAATGTAATGCCTTCAACTTAGCCAAAACTCCTAGGTCAGGTCAAGGGTGTTATAATTTGTCTACACTATGTAAAGAAGTTATTTAAATTTTATGGTATCTACCAAATCTGTGTGTTTCACGTTATATATAAGAAGGTTATCTAAAGTATAAGTTGCCTGTCAAACTAGGGCATTCTCATGATATGTAATATGGTTGCCTGGGGTCCTTAGGATGACTTAAAATGTTTCATCCATCAAAATAAGTTGTGAGTTGGGTTGTTTTGAGATATGATTTGACTGATATGCTAATAGTTGTAAATTCTAGTATGAGAATCCACTTAAGGTAGGGTTCGTTTGAAGTTCATCCTAAAAGATCAGTTAATATAAGTATCCGCCAAGAACAATATCGGAGAGTACACCATCCTGGGTGAAGTGTTCAACTTTTTTCTATGTTTGAAATCATTAAAAGTAGATTTTGTATGAATATCCTTCTAAGGAAAGTATTCATTTCTGAAAAGAAATGAGATATGTATTGAGTAGGGAAATCTATAATCTGCCTAAGAAGTGAATTGGGTATATGGTGGTCAAGTATGAAAGTTGGTGTAAATGTATGTGCCTGATATTAGAAAAGTATTCGCCGAAGATTGAAAAGAAATACAAAATCTTCAAGTTGTGGAATGCAACAATAAATACTTCAAGGTAATCTAAGTTAACATTCACTAAGTTCGTTTGAACTTACAAGCGTTTGTTTACTATACAGGTTTTCGATTAAAGAGTTGGTACACTAGGAGAGACCAAGCCAGGAATGCGTCAAGGTCGCAGTTCGAGTTACAATATTATGTATACAGAAGACACCATAAGGCTATGACGCTTAGTATTTTATGCCATGTTGAGTCTGCCTTTAACATAGTTTTAGGTTGTAACGTCATATGCTGCTTTTGAATGTTAGATATATTCTTAAACATTTTCTTTATTTAATCTATTGTTTTTAGACAGTAAATAAAGGAATAAGAAGTATGTTTAGATTGACTATATGACTGCTGTAAAATTTTTTGTTAAGTGTTTATATATTGTAACATCTGATATCCAGGACCAGTAATTCGGTTCGGGTAAGGGGTGTTATAGTGTAACAACTCAATTTTCAGTGGTGTTAGAATCCTATTTTTCATCAACCAAGCCCATAAATGATATGAGCCTTAAGGCCCAATTTTAAGCCCATAGATGTGATGGGCTTACACTACCTCAAGGCCCAACAACAAGGTCATAGGTCAAGCAAATCAAACCAAGATTTAACCAAAGCCAGTATGTGAGGATGAATCTTTTCAAGGAAACCAAGAATAATACATGCACGGAATGGGTGAAATGTATTAAAGTCAATTCAACCAAGCTATCAATTTTCAAGATGAAAAGATTAGTCAACTTGCGACAAATTTTTAGATGGATCTAGGAATTTATGGATTAAAATGTCTTCATAGTATTCAAAGATCTATCTCTTAGCTTCAAAAAAAACTTTGAATCACTCGATTTTAAGTTCAGTAAATCAAGTTATGATCATTTTAGTGAATACCAGGTGATCAAATTTTCTGGACAGGATTATTACAGAAATTACGAGTTTTAGGCTTTTAATTTGAGTTTAAATCATATTTGGTTCGCATTTAGGCTTAATTTTTATTATATGTGAGCCCAATATTGCATTTATCAGCTCTTATTATTTTGTTATTTTGTAATTCCAAAATTTTGATAATTATTATGTATTTTATGTTATTTAGGAGTTTTATGTCAATAAGAAAGTTTAGTTTAAAACTAATTCTTATTTGGATTAATTAGAGTTCTAGTGTACTTAAGAGTTTTATTTAGGTTTATTTAGCTAGCCTATATAAAGGCCTTTACATTGTACACAATTCAATTAATTTATTATTATTCAACATCTTCTTTTTTAAGTTAATAAATTCTCTTTGAATTTTTTTTTAAGAATTTTTCTTGAGTTTTCTTTTAGAAGAGCTTTAACAATTTTTTCAGATTGTGGGAGTTCATCTTAAAACTTTTTATTACCAAGTTTTCTTTATTGGAGGAGAAATTAGAGTTGCTTGAAGGGGGTTATGGATTCTTCTTGTTTCCAAAGCTTCTTAGGACTTCTACACAGCACGTTCCATCTTTTCCATCTATCTTCTTCTTTATTGTTCTAATCATTATGATTTATTGTTCTATTTTATTTATCTTAGTTATTTATTTTAATTGTTTTCTTTAATTTTTTTACTTGACTTGGGTTTGTTTGTTTTTTAGGTTGTGTCAAAATCCAAATTTCTTTCCAAACGTCTAGAGCCCTAAGTTAAATCCGCGACTTCGACAAACTTACAATCCTATTTTGCGCTCATTCTATATCATTTGGTATTAGATTCTTGGGTGTTTTAGGTGTTTTTTGTGTTCTTTTAAACTGGTTTCCAACAAACAGACTCAAAACAGTTTTTTACCCAAAAAGTTTTTGGGAAAAAATATTTTTCAGTGGGTAATTATTTTTCAAACAATTTGAAATTTCACATACTTATTATTGGAACTTTTTTAGAATATTAAAAAAATATTTCCCACAAAAAATGATAAAAAAAGTGAAAAAAAGAAATAATACGAAAAATAAAGAAAAATAAAAAAATATTTGGTGGGTTGAATTTTGGGCCGAAACTTTCTAGATCAGATCTACAATATTTGAGGAGGATCCAATTTAAATTTTCTGATTTTTTTAAATCAAGAACACCTCAAATGAAGTTTGTCTTTGCTTCGCAATTTTTCAAGTTTTCGAGTTTTTGGGATTTTCTTTGATTCTTAGCCTTAGGTTTTCATTTTTTTTGCTTTTAATTATTTCTTTACGCATTCTAACACTTTACTGTTTCTTGTGTTAGTAAGTTAAAGCACCTTACACGTTGCATATTTTTTTATCTGTGTAACATAATTCTTTAGTGTCTAGTCGAATTTGGACTATTAGTGCTACTAGGTTTGCTTTGCTAGTTTGATTATATTACATTCTAATTAGTTTATATAAACACTTTTAAAAGACTCACAAGATTAATTCTTACCTCATCGAGAATTTGATTTTTATTTCTGTGTGCATAACAGTGAGGTTTGCTTAATTTTTCTTTTCTTGAGTGTTGTGTTCTTTTTACGCTTTCATAATGATTGACGATATTATGATTGGAAAGTTGCAAATGGATCAAGAGGTTTGAGATGCTCGATATTAGCACCTCATATGAATGATGAGACTTTCGTCAATAATGGTTGTGGACAACCTTCTTTGGCTAAACCAAAGTTCTCAATTCCACAATTTTGTGGAAAGAATAATCTTGAAGCATATTATAAGTGAGACTAAAAAATTGAATTTATGCTCCATTACTATAAATGCTCGAAAGAGGAAAAAGTATCATTGTTGACCCTTGAATTTTCGGATTATGTGTTGAGTTGGTGGATTCAACGATTCAACTTGGAATTAATCATCAAAGAAACTACGAAAGGGAAATTGAAACATGGTACGAGCTTAAGGAAGTGATGTGAAAACATTTATTCCTTCTCATTGCTATAGAGAGGTAAAAACGAAATGTCAACGCCATGTTCAAGTTAACTAATTAGTTGATGAGTACTTCAAAAAGAGATCACCAAATGAAAGGAGGAGTACAACTGATCTCTCACCTACTGTGAAATGTTATTGGTGTAGTTCAAAAGGTCATGAGGGTTTTCAATGTCTAATGAAATATCCAAATAGAGAGAATACAAATGAGCTATCACCTTTTGTGCAATTTTATTAGTGTAGTTCAAAACATCATAAGGGTTTCCAATGTTCAATTAAATATCCAACTAGAGAAGAATATAAGTATGACTTTGTACCTTTTGTTGACTCTTACTCTAGTGGAAAAGAGATTTTTGATGGAAAACTTTGTAAGTTGAAAAAAAAGATGATAGGGAGAATTTTTTCCTCGCATCTATGGAGTTAGATGTTATCTTACTGAGATGTATTTTACTTAATTGAATATTCATAATACTTGTGAGGGGGATAGGGGAAGTGAGGAAGAATCATGTGAAAAGACTAAGAGAAAAGAGACCTTGAGTGATAAAAGTCTATTTGATGATCCAGATTTGGTGAGTGAAAATCTATATGAGGTAAAATTGGAGAGTTCTCAAGTGGAAAAAGAAAAAGAAAAAGAAAAAGAAAAAGAAAAGCAAGAAAATACCTATACTAAAGTAAATAATAATTATGTTTTAACTAACTCTAATTCAAATTTGTTTAGTGGTGTTTCTTTGTTATAGGATTTCAATGATGCATTGACGAACTCTCAATTATATTACTCTACCATTGATAAACGATTTTACTTGTGGGAAAGAGGTAAGTTGAACATTGATAATTCTCCACAAATGCTAGAAGGAAAGAAAAATAAGGATACATTGGAAATTGAAATATGTAGGCATACATTGAATTTTTTTGGTAAGTATGCTACTGATTTTATTTTTCCTTAAAACATGCTTTCTCATTGGTCAAGTTTTAATAAACAATGGTCTGGAATTTTAATTGATTTTATGAGTTTATCTAGTTATGTAAAGGTTACTTTTGTTGCATTCGATAGGTTTATTGAAGAATCTTATGCATTTGATCTTGCAACAAAATTTTCTACCTTAGACTTAAAATATGATTTTTACATAATAATATTAAACTTCTTAATTTTGATTATTATGTGAAATTCTTAACTAATCTTTGGAAATTCTTATGGATGACCATGCATATTAAAAGAAAGTTACAGGTTATTTTTTACTTGAACACTCATGTGCCTAATATTTTTTGTTTAGTGTTAATGGTTTGTTTTTGAAGGAAAGGTACATGATCCATGTTGATTTGGGGGATCATAATCATATCTTTGATCCTAGAGATATTTTTGGTGCACAAGAAAGCTTAGGTAAATACTTGTTTGATTTTATTGTTATTAATTCTAATCTTTTTTCTTTTTCTACAGCTAAAGATTCGAGGACGAATCTTCTTGAGGAGTGGGGGAATGATATGAATCTCAAGGCTCAATTTCAGGCCCATGGATGTAATGGACTCACACAACCTCAAGGCCCAACAACAAGGTCAAAGTTCAAGCAAATAAAACTAAGATTTGACCAAACCCAATATGCAAGAATGAATCTGTTCAAGGAAATGAGGAATGATACATGCAGAAATGGGTGAAACGTATCAAAGTTAATTCAACCAAGTTGTCAATTTTCAAGCTGAAAAGATTAGTCAACTTGCGATTAATTTTTGGATAGGATCTAGGCATTTCTGGATTCAGATGTATGTGAAACGTTCAAAGATCTATCTTTTAGCTTTGAAACACACTTTGTGTAACACCCCAAACCCGGCCTAGAAGTTTAGACCGAATTCGGAATACTACATTGACCACCGAAGTGATCGTGAGAAAATATTTATATAAACATCCTTTACTCGATTTTCGAGAAACATAAGTATCACATGTTCAAAATCTGAATAATAAAATGATTAAAACATAAAACAACATTCTACCACAGTGTTAGTAAAAACCTTACTTTCAAAACTAAATAACAAATAGAAACCAGAAACCATAACTAATAATTTACTAGTCTCAAACTGCCTGAGTCCTCCGCATACCGAGTCTAGCATCCAAAATCCCAAAATGTACCTGAAAAGGAAAAAAAATAGGGGGTAAGCTATACGAGCTTAGTGTGAGATCAAACTAACTAGCTACCAAAACAGAAATAGATATAGTAAACTTGAAAATAGTTCAGCAGCAGAACATACTTACAGAGCGACTATAACAAAACAGACCATATGTAATTTTACAGTCATACGGCTCTGTTAAACACAATACCTAAAATTCTCAGAAGTCACAAACTTGGCCTAAGCCCTTTTCAAGAATCCGAGTCGATTGGGCCTTAGCCTATCACATAAAATTTCCTTATGCACAAGTGCCTCAGGTTAAATATTGCAATCAGATTTCCTAGACAATCAGATAGAAATGTTTCAGTCGAACATATATAGCAGTCACAGAATCAAACAGGTGCATATGAGTGCGAATGCGTTATAAAATAACCCACCCATCGAACCAACACATCATCTCCGTCCCTTATCAAACCTCAATAGAGCTGCAAGCTCATCCAACCAATCACTCCAATTAGGACCGTAAAAATCCCATCCAACCTTATATCCCTCATAAATTGTGCACGACCCTCAGGGAATTGGGACTATCAGAAAGCTGTACAGTGCCATGTGGAAGACCGCGGTACAGACATGCAGCATAACTGCCAGATCAGATATATCACGCAGCAAGGCTAGCATATGAGCTGTATTGTGTAATGCGGTAACCCGCAGTACAGACGTGCAATATAAACTATTAGATCAAATAACAGTACGCAGCGTAGCCAACGTACATGCGGTACAGTGCAAGACGATAAACCGCTATACCGTTATCAGTAATGTCCATGACCCTCAGGGTATTAGGACCGCTATTACCCTCTGGGTATTATTAAGGGCTTTCAGAATGCCGACAAACTACCAAATCGTAAATCTCCCTTCTCTTCAACATTCCACCCAAAAAAGATTTATGCTTATGTATGTATGTATACAGACAGATGTACACAACTCATAATACAAATTCAGATGTCAATCAAAAGTAGACACACACATCCAGTCAGTCAGTTACAGAATTAAACATGTGTACCTTCGTATCTCGAATCCAGTATCAACTTATCTTACAACCAATCACAAATTCACACATATCAAGCCCAAATAAAAGTCATAGTTACCCCTAATAAGGCTTAGTCGGGGGTTGGAACACATCGAGATCACTAATACACTTACATCAACATAAAATCAAACTTGGCGAGATAGGGCCACAAGCCCGTGTGCTCTGGCCTTGTGGAGCTAGGCAGGCTGTGTAGGGGTCCATACGCCCGTGTGAAGGGTAGTACACGGCCGTGTGGCAGAGGCACACGCCTATGTGGTGCAAAGGCACGACAGTGCGATCAGGCCTTGTAAGACACTGTCCAATTTCGTTAAATTCAATTGCATAGTAGACACGAGCATGTATCCCACAACACATGCTCGTATGGAATCCCTAAGCCTCAAATTGGCTACACAACTGTGTGTCTCAAAACACGCGCTTGTGTGAGAAACCTAAAATTCCCAAATCAGTCACACGACCGTGTGACCCCAAATTTCAAATCCCTAATTCCCAAACTCACACGCCCGTGTGGTTTCCGAAAAAATCCCCAAATTGGCCACACGCTCGTGTGGCCAGGCTATGTGGCACTCATTACTAGCCTGAAACCCTAATCCCCAAATTCATACGGCCGTGTGCCTCAGCACACGCCCGTGTGACTGTCGGGGCAGTCATGAAACCACCCCAAAATAGCCCCGAAGCCACCGCTTAAGCCACCAAAATAATCCCTAAGCCTTTCCCTATCAACAGTACATCAGAAAGTGGTGATTTCTCACCACATCCATCGACTAACATCCCAAAAACAACGGTTTAACATACCGACAAGAAAAGCCGAAACAATTACATAAAACAAAAGGAAAAGTAGTCATAGTTCGAATCTCACACATGTTTCGATGATGAAGAAGACGACAGAGGAGTGAAATTCCCAAAGTCCACAAGCCAGACCGAATTTGAGTATATTTAGAAAATAGCAGAAACGTAGAAACTGAAAAAGAAGAAAAGAAAACCCCAAACGTTCAAAAGAGAAGAGAAAATAAAATACCAATCCCCCAAAAGAAAAATAAAAATAAACCTCAAAATAACAATAAACATAAAAAATAAATAAATGAATAAATATTTAACTAAAACAAATCAAAAATCAAAAATAAAATAACTCGTGCACCTAAAGACTCGAACCTCAAACCTCAAGGTTAACTAACACTCCTCTTATTCACTAGACCAGCAGGCCCATTCTGACATTAAATTGCACAACTAAACACATATGTGCGGCCCTTTCTGTGACCCTAACCACTGGATCCCAAAACTTTCAGGCCCAAAATTCGGGGCGTTACAACTCACCCCTCCTCAAAGAAATTTCGTCCTCGAAATTTCTAACTAACAGAACAGTGGTATAACACGAATTACACCACTACGCTCCCGCTGCACACTTTAATCCAAAAACATTACCGTACCAAACTTGAACTTGAACCACCTCACACACACCTAAAACATTCAACCACTGAAGCAGATACACATACTACACACACAATTTCTATATTCGAAACAATACATCTTACATACCTGACTTAGAATCACCGAGGAGAATCTCGTACCCGATGATTTTTAGATCCACACCTGAGACAAGCTCCTACCTTCCTCCAACAGTCGCTCGGATGATGCCTCTTGCAGTGCTAGTAAGACGGAAAGTTCGGACGCGTTTTAACACGCTTCACAGAACGAGATTTCAGCCCCATAGAACTGCGATCTCTCTTCTTCCCACAATCAACGCATCTAGTCTGAAGCGTCTCACTGATTCCTCCTATCCTAGCCTCAAACACTCCTTCTAGCACTTCCCTTACTAATCGGGTTAGTGCCTCGGTATCAAGCTCTAGGTTATCGCCACCCAAAGTCAGCGAACTCACACTGTCCTCCAATCCTCGAGCAGTCACATGTTCCGGAGGAACAGATGACTCATCGCGATCACGCTCACCTTCGGAAGTCATATCTAGATTAAGGCTAACTTAAAAACCTTCAATGTCAGAACACAGAAACAGTTGTAATAATAGAGTCTATATCTCTATTTGAAAAGTTTAGAATTTTACCTGGACCAGCATCGGAGTCTCAAACAGTTCATTTTCATAAAACGTTTCTAAAACACAATCATTTCAGCTTACTGTGGTAAAGTTTTTAAGAATTTTTTTTAAATCCCACATGTAAGCACACGAAAATATAGGAGCACAGGCTGAGATTTTGGAAACCTGGTTCTAATACCACTAAATGTAACACCCCAAACCCGACCCAGAAGTCTAGTCCGAATTCGGAATGCTATATTGACCACCGAAGTGATCGTGAGAAAATATTTATATAAACATCCTTCACTCGATTTTCGAGAAACATAAATATCACATGTTCAAAATCCGAATAATAAAATGATTAAAACATAAAACAACATTCTACCACAGTGTTAGTAAAAACCTTACTTTCAAAACTAAATAACAAATAGAAACCAGAAACCATAACTAATAAAAAAACCTTACTTTCAAAACTAAATAACAAATAGAAACCAGAAACCATAACTAATAATTTACTAGTCTCAAACTGCTTGAGTCCTCCACATACTGAGTCCAGCATACAAAATCCTGAAATGTACCAGAAAGGGGAAAGAAAAGAGGGGGTAATCTATAAGAGCTTAGTGTGAGATCAAACTAACTAGCTACCAAAACAAAACTAGATACAGTAAACCTGGAAATAGTTCAGCAGCGGAACATACTTACAGATCGAGTATAACAAAACATACCATTTGTAACTTTACAGTCATACGGCTCTGTTAAACACAATACCTAAAATTCTTAGAAGTCACAAACTGGGCCTAAGCCCTTTTCCAGAATCTGAGTTGATTGGGCCTTAGCCTATCACACAAAATTTCCTTAGGCACGAGTGCCTCAAGTAAAATATTGCAGTTAGGTTTCCCAAACAATCAGGTAGAAATGTTTCAGTCGAACAGATATAGCAGTCACAAAATCAAACATATGCATATGAGTGCGAATGCGTTATAAAATAACCCACCCATCCAACCAACACACTATCTCTGTCCCCTATCAAACCTCAATAGAGCTGCAAGATTATCCAACCAATCACTCCAATTAGGACCTCGAAAAGCCTATCCAACCTTATATCCCCCATACATTGTCCACGGCCTTCAGGGAATTGGGACTATCAGAAAGCTGTACAGTGCCATTGGAAGATCACGGTACAGACATGCAGTATAATAGCTAGATCAGATATATCACACAACAAGGCTAGCGTATGAGCTATACTGTGTAATGCGGTAACCTGCAGTACAGATGTGCAATATTAACTGCCAGATCAGATAATAGTACATAGCGTAGCCAACGTACATGCGGTACAGTGTAAGGCGGTAAACCGCTATACCGTTATCAGTAATGTCCATGACCCTCAGGGTATTGGGACCGCCCATTACCCTCTGGGTATTATTAAGGGCTTTCAGATTGTAGACAAATTGCCAAATCTTAAATCTCCCTTCTCTTCAACATCACACCCAAAAAAGATTTATGCATATATATGTATGTATGCAGACAGATGTACACAATTCAGAATACAAATTCAGACAGTCAATCAAAAGCAGACACACACATCGGTCAGTCAGTTACAGAATAAAAAATGTGTACCTTCTTATCTCGAATCTAGTATCAACTTATCTTACAACCAATCACAATTGCACACATATCAAGCCCAAACCAAAGTCATAATTACCTCTAGTAAGGCTTAGTCGGGGGTTGGAACAGAACGAGATCACGAATACATTTACATCAACCTAAAATTAAACTTAGCGAGATAGGGCCACACGCCCGTGTACTCCGGCCTAGAGGTGTGCATGGGCCGGGCCGGGCGGCCCAGCCCGAAGGCCCGCTCGAAAAATGAGAGGGTTTGGGTAAAAATATAGGCCCGAAAAATAGGCTTGGACAAAAAACGAGGCCCGTTTAAAAAACAGACGGGCCTCGAGTAAGATTTTTTTAGCCCGGGCCCAGCCCAATTTTAATATTAAATTATTTTTTAATTTTTATTTTTTTAAATAACTTTACTCTTTGTTATTTTCGTTTAGTTGCTGCTACTGCATTCCTCCTCTTATTTCCATTTCTAAAACCCAAATCCCTAGCTCACCACCACCTCCACCTTCCAGTTGTCCGTCGGCCACCTCCAACTAGCCTCAAGCTCAGTTCAGCAGCTTCTTCATTTTTGCTTCTTCATTTGCAGTCTCGGTAGCCGATCCAGTTGTCTTTCAGCTTCTTCATTTGCTATCTTCTTCACGGTAAGCTTCTTCATTTTATCGAATCTTACAAATCATCTATCCTTCTCAACGGTTGATAGTTAGGAACATTCCATATACTTATGTCTTCAGCTTCATATCTTACCCAGAAAATCGATAGTTTATTCTCTCTTTACATTAATGTATCCAAAGTTTTATTTTTAATACATCACATGAATCCCAAAAATTTTAGCACGATAAAAGAATATAAAAAAAGGGAATATGGGTCGTTAGATTGATAAAAGACAAAGTGAATATAACTACAGTTTCCACACTCTTTTAATCTTAGGGTTTATTTGTCGAAGATATAGCTGATGACAGAGATAACTGAAAAAGAGCATCTCATTTTTACACGTCATTGGACTAGAAGTTGCCAAAGGTTTTGAAGACATGGTGAGAGAGATGGCAAATAGAGTTAATTAATATTTGTAGTTTTGTGGAGTCCAAATGTCTAATTCTTTCAGCTTTCCATTTTCCATTTTCTTTTTTTTTTATTATTTATTTATGGAATTGTGGAAGTAATATTTGAAAAACATTGCATTGACAGACAGCTAATTTGGGTTGTCAAAACATGCATCGCCAATTGAATTTAGCCCAACAGGTTTTACATTTTAAATATTACCCATTATATTAATGAATAAGATATTCCTTCAATGGAATTTCATTAAAAAAAAAAAGGAACAAGTTCATGTTACAAATGCATTTGTGATGGTGATAGTACCAGGGATAAAGGATAGACATATTTCCATTTTTAATTTCTTTGTTTTATCTCGATCAGCCGCACTTGTTATTACATTCTCAAAGGTCTTAAGCTATATTTCCTGTAGACAATGATAAAATCAGATCCGTTTTTACCAATTTTACCCTGAATATATGGAATTTTTTTAAAGTTAGAGACGGTTTCAGTAAATATATTGATTGAGTTAGTGTCCTCAATTCGATTTTTTTAAACTTTGGATTGAGATTAGCTAGATGTGTTTCGTATTTTTTTATTGGATAATCTGTGTTTCATACTATAATTATTTTGATTTAGTTGATTTTAGGCTCTCTTTTTTTGTGTTTTATAATTTCTTGATTTGTTTTTTGGTTGGACTGAACTGATTGGTTGGGGTTTCAATGACTATTTAATTATTACCAAACTATAGTTGATTTTGTTAGGCTTGTGGTAGATATTTAACTAAGATGAAACCATTTGGACTCAATTATAAATTGTATCATAATTATTAGATATTTTTAGTATGAAAATTAATAATCTTTTGGTTTATTTGGATTTTACGACTTGAGTTTTTATGACTATGGCTAGTTCGAACAGTCCTATACATGTGGACGACGGGTTTAATGAGTATGAAAGTGCTGCCAAATGTCAAAAGTCTACCACTTCAAAGGTGTGGGATGAAATGACAAAACTTGAATGAGAGAACAGAAATGAATTGAAGGCACAATGTAGTCATTGTAAGACTATCTTCTCTGCTAAGTCTAGTAGAACCTCTCATTTAAGACGTCATCTAAATAGCTATTTGAAAAAAGTTAATAAGGATATCAGTCAATCCACCATAGCCACTCAACCATCATTAGGAGGTATTCCATTTATAAAAAAACTACAAGTTTAATGCTGATGAGTGTCGTAAAGCTATTTCTACTTTTCTTGTATGTGGCAAGCATTCATTTAGGACAGTTGAAGAACCGGGATTTAGATACATGATGAGTATTGCTAGTCCTAATTTTAAGAATATAAGTAGATATACAACTGCTAGGGATGTCCTAATATATTATGCAAAAGAGAGAGATCATGTTAAAGAAGAGTTAGCTAAAGCACCTAGTTTAATTTGTCTAAACTCTGATAATTGGAACTTGGAGCATACTAATGATGAATATATTTGCATTACTTCTCATTGGGTTGATGAAAATTGGAAGCTACAAAAGAGAATCATAAGGTTTAGAGCTTTATTTCCTCCGTATGATGGTTTGAACATAGCGGATGAACTTGTTTTATGTTTATCTCAATGGGGTATAGACAACAAAATTTTTAGCATCACTTTGGATAATGCTTCTTATAATGATATTATGGTTTCTTGTCTTAAAAATCGTTTTTGTGCAAACCAAGCTATTTTGTGTGATGGTGCTTTTTTTCAAGTTAGATGTTGTGCACATATATTGAATCTTATAGTTAAAGCTGGTTTGGAACTTGCTGATGATGTTGTTGGTAAGATTCGAAATGGAATTAAGTACATAAAAAAGTCGAAAACTCGTAGGAAAAGATTTTATAATGTGACCAACAAAAGTTTTCATTTGAATGTGACCAAAAAGTTACGTCAAGATGTCTGTGTGAGATGGAATTCTACTTATTTGATGTTTGAATCTTCTCTCTACTATAAAGATGTACTAGATTATTAGGGCCAACCGGATAAAGATTATCAAATATTTGCACTTTCTAACGAGGAGTGGAGAAACGTTGCTATTCTTTGCAAAATTTTGAAAGTCTTTTATTATGTGACTTGTGTTTTTTCTGGTTCTAATTATCCAACGACTAATCTTTATTGTAGAGGGGTTTGGATGGTTCACAAGGTCTTGCTTTATACAATTAAAGGTCTTTATTCGTTTTTAACTCCAATGGTTAAGCAAATGCAAGAGAAATTTAATAAATATTGGGCTGAGTATTCGTTGATATTGTCATGTGCTGTAATTTTAGATCCTCGTTACAAGTTGAATTATGTGCAGTATTGCTTTACTACAATCTATGATATTCATGCTTCAGATTTTGTTGAAACCATTCTTAGCAATCTTAGACTCTTGTTTGATGAGTATGTTAAGAAATCCAAATCCACGTCTTCCTCCTTGGCTGGGAGTTCTAATGTTTCAGATAAAAATCCTGTTGATTCTAGTTTGGATGAACATAATGTTAATACTGTTGATTTTGGGGGAGATTTTGATGAGAGTGATGATTATAAACGGTATTTAAATGAATCTAGCACTAGGAGTGAAAAGTCACAGTTGGACATTTATTTGGAAGAACCGGAGCTTGAGTTGAATAGTCAAATAGATGTTTTGGATTATTAGAGCAAAAGTTCAGTTCGATATAATGAGCTTTCATTATTAGCTCGTGATCTTTTGGCAATTCCAATATCAACTGTAGCTTCCGAATCGGCTTTTAGCATGGGTAAGAAAGTTATCACACCTTTGAGGAGTTCACTTAAGCCAAAAACGGTTCAAGCCGTTGTTTCCTTGGATGATTGGATGCGAGCTAAAGGATTTTCAACAAGTAATTATTATTCTCGTTTTATTGTTGTAATTTTATATTATTTTTTTTATCAATTTGATTATCTAATTATTTATTCTTATTTCATGTTAGAAATTGGTTCCAATAATGATGATGACGATGAGGACGATGAGGACGATGTTTCTTCGATTGCTTTTTAGGTTACCTTCCTTTGTAATTTTTGACAATTTAATTTAGCTTACAATTTATATTTTGTTATAAAATTAAATATGTTGATTGGTTAATGTAGAGATATTTTGGTTGTTTGATTATATTTTGCAGGTTTTTGGTATTGTTGGTGATGCTGTTTTTTGTGTTGTTTTGTTGCTGTTTGGTGCTGTTTTGGTGCTATTTTGCTGTTGCTTTTTGTCATGTTTTATTGGTCTTTTGTAGCTATTTATTATGTTATCTATTGTCGTTTTTAATATTATTTTGATATTATAAAACTTTTGTTTTGTTATTAATTTGGTTATTATTTTAGTTCTAATTTGTTTCAATTTTAATATAACTACTTTTTATTATATTTTCAATTTATGTATTATTTTAAGAATTGTTTTAGTCTTATTTTTTATTTGTTTTTTTGTTTTAACATTTATTTTTATGTTTTTAAATGTATTTGATTTATTATATTTTAAAGTTTTTTATTTAATAAAAAAGCAAAAAAAAAATAATATGGCCGGCCCGGGCCGAGCTCTGGCCTACCAATTGTTTCCCGGGTCGGTCTTGGACAAATATCCAGGCCCATATTTCGAGTCGAGTCAGGCCTAAATTTTTTTGTGGGCCCGGCCTGAACTCGACCCGGCCCGTCCCATGCACACCTCTACTTCGGCCGTGTGGAGCTAGGCAAGCCGTATCGGGGTCCATACGCCCGTGTGAGGGGTAGCACATGGCCGTGTCGCAGAGGCACACGCCCATGTGGTGCAGAGGCACGACCGTGCGATCAGGCCGTGTAAGACACTGTCCAATTTCGCTAAATTCAACTGCAGAGTAGACATGACCGTGTGAAGGTGTCACAAACCCGTGTGGAATCCTTAGGCCCCAAATTGGCTACACGCCGTGTGTTTCAAAACACAAGCCCGTGTAAGAACCCTAAAATTCCCAAATCAGTCACACGGTCGTGTGGCCAGGCCGTGTGACCCCAAATTTCAAATCCTTAATTACCAAACTCACACGCCCGTGTGGTTTCTGACAAAAATCCCCAAATCGATCACACGCCTGTGTGGCCCGACCGTGTGACACCCATAACTAGCCTGAAACCCTAATCTCCAAATCCACACGGCCGTGTGCCTCAGCACATGCCTGTGTGGCAGTCGAGGCAGTCACGAAACCACCCCAAAACAACCCAGAAATCAACGCTTAAGCCACCGAAACAATCCCTAAGCCTTTCCCTATCAACAGTACATCAGAAAGTGGCGATTTCTCACTACATCCATCGACTAACATCCCAAAAATAACGGTTTAACATACCGACAAGAAAATCTAAAACAATTATGTAAAACAAAAGGAAAAGTAGTCATAGTTCGTGTACAGGCCCAAATCTACCCAGGCTTACACTAGAACCAAAACCAAAAATAAAGCAAAAATAATAAAACTAAAATAATCAAGTCCAATGTCCCTGTTACAAGTCCAATTATCTAGCCCACTTACAAGCAAATTATTAGCCCAAAGTAAAATAAACTCCTAACCCAAATCCTAGCCCAAAACAAAAAACTCTCAGGAAACCCTAAGCCACCAAGCTCATGTGTGCTGCAACTTCACAATGGAACCAATCTTCACGTCACGATCTCTGTTACTCCACACCATGCACACCTGCAACAAACTAACAAACAAAAGGAGAAAACAACAAATTACAGCAAGGAAATTTTTATTTTTTATTTATTTTATTTTTATTTTTCGGCTATAAAGACCGAATGAAATTGAATGTAAAGGGGATCTTTTTCCCAGAAATACACACGCATACTGAAATAAAAAGGTTACCGAAATTAAAAGGTGATTTTCTAATTCAAATTTCTTAAGGCTTTTAATTTTCTTTTCGATCTCTTCTTTTGGTCTTTTGGTTTTTTTCGCATTTAAAATAGAAAAAAAGGAAAACAAAATAAAAGAAAAACCTTACCGTGCGAATATGCCATGGATTTCTTCTCTTTGCTTCATTGAAATCGAATCAAAAGAGATTCCAAGGCTGAAAGGTTCCTCCAAGCTTGAGAGCACCATTATGCGGAGATGAACCGATGGTTAGAAGGGGAGAAAGTTAGGGATTTACTTCGGTTGTTTGAAGGAATTGGCATATTGCCATTTAATTTCTTTTAGTTAGGAATTAACTAAAACGGTGCCGTGTAGAGGGGGAGGAGATCTGCGCGCAAGCCCGATCCATAGGCTGGATCCGCGCCTTGGCATTTCGGATGGTAAATTTGTGCGTCAAGTCCTTCGTCTTTGCGTAGACTTTTCGTTGATCCTTATTTACATTTTATTTTATTTCAATTTTTCCCTAGAATTTGCGTGTCTTTGCGATTAGGTACGCACCTAGGCGCCATGTTTTGGGATCTGGATTATTTTCAGTTTTGATCCCTGATCGTTCGCGCGTACTGTGATTTAGTCATTATTTCAATAGTTTTTTATTTATTAATTATCTTTTTAAGTTTGATTTTACTTCAATTAAGTTTTTCTTTCATCTCAATATATATATTAATATTCATTTCTTTAAAAAATTATTTAAATATATATTTTGAATTGCTCTAATCATTTTTTACTTCATTTCAATCTAGTATTTCACCTACATTTTGTTTTTTTCCTTATTTGTTTAATTATATAGTTATTATTTTAATATATTCTATATTATCATATTGTTTGAAATTTTTCCATAATATTTAATTTAACTACCCTTATGCATATATATTATTAAAATATAATTTATATTAAAATTGGTTTTATTCTATATACATTGTTAATTCCATGTTATTTTATATAATTTCTTTTAAATCTGTTTATTTGTATTTACTTTCAAATTTATTATGTATATGGTTTATTCTTTAAAAGACATATTTTATTATTTCTTTGTTATTTAAGATCCTTACATGTATATATTGTTTTATTATATATCGGTTTGTTCTTCTTTCATGTATATTGTTTATTCTTTGTTATTGTATTGTATCTCCATTGTATATTGTGTACATTGATTTTTTTATTATTGCATGTACATTATCATCTTTAAATAGATATGTTTTTTTATGTTATTTACTCCAAATTTCTTCTCTCACAATATTTATTTTAATATTCATTTACATATTCTTAGTTTTATTTTTATACATGTGAATCATTTCAAACCCTAGCATGCATTATTCATTTGTAAATTTTTCATATAGTTTTTAAATTGTTTTGTATTATATTGGCTCTTAGTATACATATTGCTTTGTATATTATGTGTGGTATTTTATTTTTCATATTATTTTATATATTATTATCGTATATTATTTATTCATTCTTTTTTTAGTAGTATTAAATCAATTGTTGTTCACCCATGCTTGTGAATTTGGTTATATATTGGATTAATTATATTTAATTGCTTGTTTTATTAGTAGGTTAAATAAGGTTATATTATCTTCTTTCATAAGCATTGTATTTTATGTGTGTATATTATCCCATGCTAATTATTTTTCTTTTGGTTTACAAAATGTTGATTTATAATTCTCAACTCTTTAAAATCAACTATTCCATTGTATTTCAAATAAAATTAATATGTTTTGAGTTTACAAATCTTTTTAAAAAATCCTAAAATAAGGCAATGTTCAGTATTTAGAAATTCGAGAAATCGTGCCCTACCGTGCTAGGTTTTGATTTTTCGTTGGACTAAATATTTGGACACTCTTTTGTAATTTTTGACCTAAGAGCTTTTGGAAGTCAAAACTCGATCGTGTTCTCAAAAGTATAAAGGATCATGTCATATCGTGCTGGACGTGATGCTTTATACCTTTGAAACGAGAAAGTTTTGACGACCAGCTTAAACCACTCTAATGTTTTAAAAAGAACCATGTTTCAAATTTTTTGAAAAAAACCTAGACATAAGGACAACAATTAATCAATCTGGTACCAGTTTTTGGGCGTAATGAGGGTGCTAACCCTTCCTCATACGTAACCGGCTCCCGAACCCATTTTTAAATTTACATAGACCAAAATTGATTTAAATGAAACAAAATGTTTTATTAGGTGATCCAATCACACCTAAACAAAAAGATTGGTGGTGACTCCACATTTAGTTTTAAAAGTCGATTCTCGTTTTTTTCGATCCAAAAAAAATGGTTTTGACAGTTCGAATCCCACACTTGTTTCGATGACGAAGAAGACGACAGAGGAGTGAAATTCCCGAAGTCCACAAGCCAAACCGAATTTGAGTATATTTAGAAAATAGCAGAAAGGTAGAAACCGAAGAAGAAGAAAAGAGAACCCTAAACGTTTAAAAGAGAAGAGAAAACAAAATACCAATCCCCCAAAATAAAAATAAAGATAAACCTCAAAATAAAAATAGACATAAAAAAATAAATGAATAAATATTTAACTAAAAAAATCAAAAATCAAAAATAAAATAACTCGTGCACCCAAAGACTCGAACCTCAAACCTCAAGGTTAACTAACACTCCTCTTATCCACCAGACTAACAGGCCCATTCTGATACTAAATTGCACAACTAAACACATATGTGCGGCCCTTCTTGTGACCCTAACTGGATCCCAAAACTTCCAGGCCCAAAATTCGGGCGTTACACTTTTAATCACTCAAGTTCGAGTTTGGGAACTCAAGTTATGATCGTTTTAGTGTAGATTGCGCAAGTAGAATTTCTAGACGAGATTATTACGAAAATTACGAGTTTTGGGATTTTAATTCGAGTTTAAATCATGTTGGGTTCGGGTTTTAGGTTTAATTTTTTTATATATGAGCCCTATATTGTATTTATTAACTCTTATTATTTTATTATTTTGTTATTCCGAATTTGTTATAATTATTAACTATTTTAAGTTATTTAAGAGTTTTATGTCAATAAGAAAGTTTAGTTTAAAACTATTTCTTATTTAGGTTAATTAGAGTTGTAGTATACTTAAGTGTTTTATCTAGATTTATTTATCTAGCCTATATAAATGCATTGTACACAATTCAACCAATTTATTATTATTCAACATATTCTCTTTTGAGTTAATAAATTCTTTTTGAGTTTTTTTTAAGATTTTTTTTTAGTTTTCTTTCAGAAGAGTTTTAACAATCTTTTCATATTATGGAGATAATCTTTAAACTTTTTTTACCAAGTTTTTTTTCTTGGAGGGGAAAGTAGAGCTGTTTGAAGGAGATTATGAGTTCTTCTTATTTCCAAGGCTTCTTAGGACTTTTACACATCACGTTCCATCTTTTCCATCTATCTTATTTATTTTCTTATTTATTAGTCTAATGTTTTATTTATTGTTCTGTTTTATTTATCTTAGTTATTTATTTTAATTTGTTCTTTTATTTTTTTATCTAACTTGGATTCGTTTGCATTTTAGGTTGTGTCAAAATTCAAATTTCTTTCCGAACGTTTAGAGCCCTAAGTCAAATCCGTGACTTGGGAAAACTTACAATCCTGTTTCGCGCTCATTCTCTATAAGTAAATATTAAATATGAAAATTTATGGAGTTGGTATAAAAGAATATTATTGTAACACCCTAAAATAGGGGCTAAGAGTTTTAGGAGTATTTTAGGAATTTTAGCCTTAAAGTGCTCGAAATTTAGTTGCATGGTAAATCAAAATTATATTCTACTATGGAAACTTAGCTGTTAAATCAAAATTTGAAAATAAGTTTTAAAATTCTTTCAATTTCGGCCTAAGGACTGATTTGTAAAAGGGGAAAAATTGGGAGTTTTTAGGAGAGAAATAGCCCAGATTTTAAAATTTCAGCCTATTTCTTTCCCCCAATAGCAGATTCATGTTAGTTTCTTCCTCTCCCTTCTCTAGTTGTCGTCCCTCATTCTCCCAACACTAAACCACTAAGTTTTTATTTCCAAATTATAAGCTTTTGATTTCTCTCAACACCCAAGTCTTAAACACTTATAGAATCACTCTAAAAACACCAAAAACTCCATAGATTTCATCATCTTCACCAAACGTGGGTTTTTCGGGTTTGCGTCAAAACTCGTTTCATCTTCCGTCAAAAGTAATGTTTCGAATTCTTATGAGTTTTTCATGATACCTAGTCCTTAAAATTGAAGTATTAGCCATTGAATTTCAAATTTTTAATAAAACCCGAAAATTGGGACACTAATGGTGGTTTTTGTGATTTTAAGTAAAAACGTGGTTTTGAAGTGTTTTTCAACTTGTTTTGTTATGATTAAAAGGTTTCTAGACTTACCTTGAAGTTTCGTTAATGATTTCTTAGATTTTAATGAATTTTGTGAAAATCATCAAAAAATGTCAAAAAATTTTGATACCATGAATTGGGTAGTTTTCAGCAAGTTAAGGGTTGAAGATAAGGCATAGATGACTGATTAGGTGAACGAAATTAATTTTACATGAAAATGTTAAGCGCAGACCAAGTTATGAGCATTCTAAGTATGTTATGTTAAATTTTGGTTACATGAGAACTTAAAATAGGTTGATGTTTTAGTTGGTTTAAGTGAGTCCTTGGCTATTATCTGATTGTGAATTTTGTATGGTTATTGTGTGTAAAGCCTCAGATTCATTGGACATTCTACAAGTTAAAGGAAGATCTTGTTTAAGCTTTCGACTTCTCGGTGAAACATAGGTGTGAGTGTTTGGAATCACTCGTAGACACAAGTCATGTGTCATGTGAGAATTTAGTAGTAGACCAAACCCCTATTCTAAATTCTAGGTATAAGTTTTCTTGTATCTATATTTGCTTTGTGGTTTTGTGCTTATATGATAAGAAATTGTGCATGGTGATGAGAAGCTCAAGTATGTGATATGTAGATATGGTAACTGTTGTGAAAGATGCAAATGTATACATGATATATATGTTATATGACAGTGATAGTGTATTGTAAAAGATACTAACATGCATTGATAGTGCACGGATAATTGATAAGTGTTATATGTTTGATTTTAGATATTTTGACCTTGTGATTTTGAAACCATTGGATATAGTTGGCATGCCATAGGATAGTGAGTACTCACCTATATGTATAGTAATTTTGAGCGTTGAGTCTTTGAGATATGTTGGAAGGATATTGGAATGTGAGCTAAGCTCCATTCAACAAGACATGTGAGGGGAAATAAGGAGAGTGTTAGCTTTATGCTACACTTTTGGGTCATGTTTGACTCTATGAGTCTATGTTTGGTGTGTTGGAGGTCCGTGTATCTTATGTGTGATGGTAAAGTTCACTATATGTTACATAACTCAAGTGCCAATCTATCATATTCTATGTAATTGTGTGGAACATGTTGTATGCTTAATGGAGTATGTGCTATATTGCCAATTTATCATTTTATGTGATTTGAGAGAATTGTGATATATGCTTGATCAAATTTGTGTGTTACATGATATATGTTTGCATGAATATGTAAATGCTATGTAAAAGAACCAGTAGATAAAGTATGGTTAGGTACTCTACGACACTAGACATAGAACTATTGTAATTATACTTATAAATGGTTGTCTTGAGGATGCATGATGATATGTTTGTGATGTGGTTATTCTAATCATTCACTGAGCTTTTTAAGCTCACCCACTCCCTTATTTACCCATTGCAGATTTGCTACATGCTGATGTGAGCGATGTGGTTTTTAAGAGGTGATCCAAGCTAGTTTTGTGTTATTCTATAGGTGTTCTTTATTTACTAACTTTTGGGGAAAATATAATGCGATAGACTTTTTTATGGGCATGTTATTTTCTAGTCATTTTGTTGGTTATAGCTTTTGTTTATAAGGTTTAAGAGTTATGATTATGCTTAGGTTATAAACATTGATGATGGCATGGTGTTTCTAGCTCAGACATGTTTTTAACATTTTGAACTGTCGAATTTTAGCCGCTGGATAATTATTTGTCTAAGTATATGATTCATGATGTTTAAAAACTAAATGGGAAATGATTATCTGCTTATGTATGCTGCATTTTTGAGGTCTGCAGCAGGGGTGTATCAATATTCGTATTGTAAAATCGATACCTCTGTGTTTTGAAATGCACAGAAAGTCAGATTAGAGATTTGGAATCGATACCTTTCGTCGAGTATCGATACTCGGGGTCAAAGTTTCGATATTTCATGTCAGATACCAATAGCTTAGGGACTTAAATTACAATTAGACAAGGGTCCAAAATGATAATTAAGCCATTTTATAATATATGTTAGTGGATATTGATGGAAGATTCCACTTAAATTTGTTAATGGTGGTTTTTGTTAATTAAGTGAAGTTAAGTTAATTAAACTAACTTAATTTGTAACACCCCTAACCCGTATTTATCACCGGAATAGGGTTACGGGAATGCTACAGCAAGTCAATAGAAATAAATAAATAAAATCATGATTCATTTCAATATAATTTCTCAAATACCATAAAGTAATTTAATTATGATAATAACTTACATTTAAGAGGCTTAAATTGAGTCTTAAGGACTAAAGAATTAATCTTAAAACCTTTAGGGACTAATTTGAAACAAATCAAATTATATTAGGAAAATATGAAAAATTTCAAAAATAGGGGACACACAATCGTGTGGCCAGGCCGTATGGAATGCCACAAGCTATGTAACTTTTGAAATTAGAATACACAATCGTGTCCTAGCCGTGTAACTCACTGAATTAATATACACGGCTGTGTCGTAGACCGTGTGTGGCACACGGCCAAGTGGCACTGGCATGTCCCAGGCCGTGTGCACCAAATTGAACTTTAAACATCAAGTTTATGGTTTCAAGATTTCTTGGACCCTAAGTAATCCATTTACTAGTCATTAAACCTATTCAAAATGATATTAAACAAGTTCAAATCAACCATCCTAAGTGCCTAACCAATTTACCCTCAATGGTACCAGAAGTATACACTTATACAACAATATAAATCACCACTCAAACATGTCAATTCACACAACTTAAACTTCTAACCAATATGCCTATTATAGGCACCCCAATTCATAACAATGCAAGATAACATATTTATCAAACATATGCTTTAAATTTGTACCAAAAACATCTTCCTTCATTCATAAATATCACAATAAGTTATCTACTTACACTTAGGCTCATTCTTTATAGATTTACATATCCAAACAATAGTAATGACAAAACAAGCATATTACATGCCATATAATCCAAAATAAACGTTCAAAAACTACCAAAATCTGATGGATAGTGTGACTTGATTGATGATCCGATCGTCCAACCTTCAAAAGTATCTACAAGAAACAGAGATTAACACAAGTAAGCTTATTGAAACTTAGTAAGTTCAACATACAGAAATGATAAATCTTACTTAAGTAAATATAACAACTCAATCAGAAATAACTCAACAACAAGTGTTTCCTGTCATCCACAATGTTAAACCAGTGAATTGTATAATTCAATTCAAAGCTCAAATAATAATTTTTGGGAAAACATATATGTCCAAAAGAGAGTCAATTCAAGATGTCAAATACATGTCATGTGATTCAAAGTCATTAAACAAGTTATAATACAACGATTTATGACCCGATGAACGACTTACAGATACGAGTACACAAGTAATCCAACCAAAACATGCCAATATCATAAGAGCTAATCCACCCAATAACATGCCAAATACTCATAAAAGCTAATCCACTAGATAACATGCCAAATGCTCATCAAAGCTAATCCATTCGATAACACGCCAAATGCTCATAAGAGCTAATCCAACCGATAACACGCCACGCATTAAGTGCCTAGCCCATAGGCTATACATCCGCCACCATACCACGTCAGATCAGGGTAGTATAACACGAAGGTTCACAAAAAATGCTGAACCTCGGTATACTTAAGAAAATATATATAACACACCACGTCAATCTCCATTCTAAACCCATGTAACACGCCGTCATTCAGTTGTACTCTATCTCGCGTTCATCCGACCCAAGTACCGAAATTTAATAACATTTTCCCAACAACTTTGTATCATAAATTAAACAATTAATATCAACTATTTCATATCATATCATCATACAATTCATATAAATATTGAATTATAAACCGAACGAACTTACAAGTTTGATTTGCAGTAACGATCCAAAATAGCTCAATCAATGATCGACGTTGTGTCAATTCATTATTTTCATTTTCAATTACACACATCAATATAATTCAAACATTATACAATTAAGGTGTATAATACATTTAAAAATGTACTAAATTTAAACCGTACGAACTTACCAGACTAAATTGCAGCAACGGCAAAGTACAAGAGTTATTTGTTAATTTTCTTTTTTTCCTTAGTTTTCCACTCGTTCAGGATCTAAAATAATAATTTCATTCAATTCACTAATTTTAACAGAAATATTAATTAATTTTTTGCAATTATTTATTTTTTAATATTTTTACAAAATTACCCCCAATATTTTTCTTTTATACAATTTAGTCTTTAAGCCCAAAACATGTAATTTAACCATTTTTATTCAAATTTCATTTTATCCGAATTATTCACTATTTCTCTACAACCCACACATGTTATTTCACATCAAGTCCTTGTACTTTTATCACTTTAACAATTTAGTCCTTAAACATCAATATTACTAAAAATTACTTTACAAAATAGTCTTATCTAGCAACCAAGCTGATAAACGCGTAATTATACATATTTTTACCCCAAATAATTAGCATATTTATGGATGTTTATCACTAGATTTGTGGATTTTGGTGCTCTTAATCCGGTTATTTCATGTTTTGTACTCGGGAGAGCACCAAGAGTCAAAAGGAGCCAAAAACGAGCCAAAAAGGGACAAAACGGACCAAATCGAGAAGATGACACAGCCTAAGCCTTGCCACACGGGCTGCTCACAAACACGTGTCTTTCGATGGTGTCAACCAAGGCTTTCACGATTCACACGGCTTGGCCATTGACCTACACGATAGTGTGCAATTTAACTGATCGAACACGACCTGGCAAATACGTCACATGGTCATGGCACACGGGCTTGTCCCTTTTTCAAAGAGTTGTATTTTACACGGAAAAGGGCACTTAGGGAAGAAGAAAGCCAATCCAAAGCCTATATAAACACCCTAAGTAAGACTTAGAAAGGGGCCCCCTCTAGAACTTTTCTGGAGTACAGAACCACACGACGGAGAATAGGGGGTAAGGAATTACCCCAATGAAGCCGATTGATCCATCTCAGAAGCCGGATTCATCATCAAGACTGAAGATCTCTCCTCAATTTCCCTTCAGGAGTTTTGGGTTTTCTTTATGTTTTGTACTCTTTATTCTTTGGAGATGTTTTCTTATTTAGTTATGAACTAAATCCCCTAAATACCTAAGACAAATGAAACCTAAGACGAATCTTGTTATTATTTTCTAAATCGTATGATAAATATTTGACTTGTTCTTAATTATGTGTTCTTAATTATTGTTTTGATATCCTAGGATACTGATTCAAGACATGCTCTTATTCAGAGGAGGAATAGACCCTGTCTAAGAGTATTTTTTCATAATTAAGTGGAGTTGATTGCGCGCCTAGAAATAGGGTGACAAGATTTTTCCAGATTAGGGTGAAACCTAATAAGGGGATCCATAGATCAAGTTAATGCAACCCTAGAGTGGTAATTAGAGAAAAGTCTCGGTTATTCAATCTAGGGATTAGACGTTATTAGTCTTGAATAGGGATAATAACATAACTTAGGGATCTCTACGGAACAAGTTGAATGAATAAATCGTCCGGTTCGAAGCCAGAATAACAAGTAAAGTCTAGGTGGATTTTTCCTTAGGTATTGTCTCAAGTCAATCAATTTTCCCAAAAGCAATTCCCCAACTCTTTTCTCTGTGCATTCTTAGTTTAGATAATTAGTTAAATTAAAACAAAACCCCATTATTCTTAGGCTAGATAATAAAAAGACAGTCATTACTAGTACTTTTGTTTCCTTTGGGTACGATATCCTAGTCTTGCCATTACTATACTATTGTTCGATAGGTGCACTTGCCTTTTCGTCGTGATAATAGTTAGTCTAGGTTTGATCTTCATTATAAATATTTATTACTTGCGATCACAAGCTCAATAATCTTTCATAAAACTTCAAGAATATTTATTACCTGTATGTCACACACGGGCGTGTGGATTGCCCATGTGAAAGTGCCTAAGCTGTGTGAAACACTAAATTAGGCCCAATTTGTCCATTTTTGGCCCGTTTCTTGCTCTTTTTGCTATCCTAAGCTCTCCTGAGTATAAAACATGAAATTAAAGGATTAGGAGCATCAAATTTACTAGAACCAAGGAAAAACCATTCATAAATATGCCAAGCATGGGGTAAAAATATGTATATATTATGGTTTATCAATTATACCACAAGCAAAGTAAGTGGACAATTATAGGTATGACTTTGTTATTTTATAAGTTAATAACCTAAGGGTGATGTGAGAATTTAATAAATAAAATGCATAATCAAGTAAAAATTAGCATCATCTTTTTCATTGTCATTTTGCTTAAAAATTAGCATCATCTTTTTCATTGTCATTTTGCTATTGTCGAAACCACAATTGTTGGGTTAAAAAATATTTGGCCAAGCTTTCTTTGGTGCATGGTATGTTTTTTTATCCCTATTTTTAATTTTTTTTATTTTTGAGTTCGTATTAGTTTAATCTAGCTAGCCTGATGGTCAATTTGTAAAGTTATTAAAGTTCTAGGGACTTTCCGAATGAGTTTGTACGATTTGTGAATTTAATTGATAGATTATGAAGCTTGGTTGTTAAATGGAGAAATTTTGTTAAGTGATTTTGATGATTTTAGAGTTTAAGGATTTATTTAAGAAAATAGTAAAGTTTTATGATAATTATGTGAAATAGAAGAAAATATGGGTGTTTTTTGAATCTATTAAAAAAATCGGCTGGCATGGTTTTTGGTTAAAAATAGTGAATTTGTAAGTTTCGAGATTAGGGGCTAAATTGCACAAAAGTTAAAATGTTAGGGGTAATTTTGTAAATTCACCTTAACAAGGAATATAGACTTGAATTAGTTATTTTAAGTTATTTGAATTGTTTAATTGAATTAAATTACTATTTAGATCAAGATATGCAACAACCGGATTTAAATCGAGGAAAAGCTAATGTGTCGCGTTAGTCGTCGACTTCGTTTTTACAACTATTTTTGTTAAGGCAAGTTCATATAACAACTAAATTATTATGAAATGTTTGGTATGTAATAATAATAAATAGTTATGTTACGAATGTATTAGATTAGTAATTGTATAATATTTTGGTAATATGGATCAAAATAGGATGTTAATTAATTTGGATGATATAATGCTTTGGTTTGGATAAGATATTCAAAATGGTATTATAATGAAGGAAATGTATGTTTGAAAAGGATATAATGAAATGAAAATTAAAGGATTGATATGTAAAAAATGCCCCGTTTGAACCTCGTGAATAGGTAGGATACAAATGACATGCTAGTAGAGATTATACGGTTTCGGGTGTTGGTCCTAGATGTCCTATTGATGGCTGAGGTCTTCCATTTGTTGTGGATTCTCCACAGCTCATGTGAGCAGCATCATGTAGCTATCATCTCGACCCACAGCTCGTGTGAGCATTATTGAACAGGTTACAGTTACATGAAAATGCACATTTTGTGTGAGCGTTCCTAAGTATTCGATGCTATTCTATTTGTAACGCCCCAATTTTCGGGAATTCTGTGAATGTTGGCATAGGTTTAATTATGTTAGTGGGCCTCTAGAAGGCCCAAGCTTAAGATAGAACCCGGCAATTTTAGTTAGTTTTTGTTCCATAAGAAAAAGGGGGTGAAATTATGAAATAAAACCTATGTGAAAATGTTTGAAAATGATATAGGCTAAATTGAAGTGGCCAAATAAATAGGAGTGCAAAATAGGAGGATTTGCATGACAAACCTCCCATTTTTCATGAAGTGGCTAGCCATCATGTTGTTGTAGACAATATGAGCACTTGATATCCATAATTTATGGTACAAATTGATACAAATTGATAATGTGTTAGGTAAATGTTTCATGACAATGGATTAGGTAAATATTCCATGATAATGGGTTAGGTAAATGTTCCATGATAATGGTTTAGGTAAATGTTCCATGATGGGAATTTCATGTCTTTTGTATTAAAGAATTAAATGGATGAAATATGAAATTTTATTAAAAGAAAAAGGGGTGAAAAGAACAAAGTTTTGTCCATCTTTGTTCATCATAGCCTAAAGTTAGAGAAAAGAAAGGAGAGGAGAAAACTCTTAAATGTTTGGTCACTTGGGGAAGAAAATTGAAGGTAAGTTCATGGTAGTTTGCTTCTATCTTGATGTTCATGAGTTCTTCTTGATTCTACCTTAACTCTTGAAGCATATTTTGGTTTTGGTTGTATTGTGAGCATTTGGTCATGAATTAAAATGAAGGAAATGGTTGTTGTTTCATGTTCTTTTGATGAAAAATGGAAGATAGGTGAAGTTGAGCCAAACAAATGAACATGCATGTGCCTTAGATGCTAAAGGGAAAAATCGGCTAACATGTTGTTCTTTAAAATGATGAAATGGAGATTATACTTAAGTAAAATCATAGATATGTGATGATTGATTGGTGATATACATGTTTAAATAACATGCATGCAAGTTATGTGTGAAAGAGTGAATTTGGTAATAAATCTGCTTGGGACAGCAGCAGTAACATGACTTTGGAAAATCACCATAAATTGTGGGAGATGAATTAGAAGCTGAATAAATTATGTAATTAAAGCTTATTGAGTCTAGTTTCTAATGAAATAAACAAGAACATATTTTGAATTCTGTACAATGAGAAATTTGATTCGTAATGAAGAGTGGTCAGATTAGTCAAACAGTGAAACATGGAAAACTTTGAGAAAAATCTGGTATTGATTGGCTAAACCAAAAATTCTGAAAATTTTATGGATAGAATATATATGAGTATATTTTCAAGTAAAATTAACGGAACTTGATTTGGAGTTTCGTAGCTCTAGTTATAAATGATTTAGTGACTGTTGCTCAGGAAGACAGCTTGCAGTGAAATTATGATTATGTGGTAAACATTGACAAAAATTTGTTAATGAGTTGCTTATTGTTTTCTTATAAGCTTACTATGATCTGTAGGTGTGGTTGGCCGAATATTGTAAGGGGTTAATACGTAGTCTGTATTTGAATAGTTAGATTAACGTGTTAGTAATCCAATTGTAGGCGGTTCGTGTGTGGATCTCGTCAGCATATCGTCGCAAACAGGTGTGTAACTAACACCCTCTTTCTTAGTCTGGATCGGCAAAAGTCGAAAAGTCGAAATGCCGAAAATCGGTATTTTGTAGATTTGCGAGTGTGCGAATGCTCGTGAGGTAAATCGATTAATGTTTTTGGTAAATTGCAAAATTTGGATTGCAAAGTGCATGATTTCTGTGCCCTCGATATTTTTGGGCTTAATGGGCCAAAATTGGAATGATGGGCCAATGGGCCCAATTCGGTAAGAACCCTCGGTAGTGATTCTGTTAGTACGTGAAAGGTAGGAATATGCATGAAAAACCCTAAAATAGATAAATTACTGAAATATCTTTAAAAGTGGAAAATTTACAATTTTACCCTTAGGAGATAAATTACCGAAATACCCCTAGGGTTAAATTGACCTAAATGCATGTTTGACTGTTGTTATTTACTGCATGCCATGTTGTTATTATCTGATGCATGGGACTGGGATATTGACGGAGGAAGTACTGAAAGTGGCTTGTCCACGTACTGGAGGCTTTGCCTCAATTTACTGTTAACTGAGCAGCAAGGCTGCAACTGTGGAGTGTTGGGCTGGGTGGGTTGAGCTATTCCCCACATGGAGTGTATGGCTGGTATGGGTGGAGTGTAGTGGTTGGTGGGTTGAGTAGTCTCTCCAAATGGGCTTGCATATGTTTACTGATGTTGCATGTATTTTGAAATGGGCCTATGGGCCATACTGTTATCTGAATAAGGGGCTAAGGCCCAGTTTATTGTAATCTGAAAAGGGCTCTGGCCCAGTACCACTGTTACCCAAATGGGCTTGCATATGTTTACTGATGTTGCATGTATTTTGAAATGGGCCTATGGGCCATACTGTTATCTGAATAAGGGGCTAAGGCCCAGTTTATTGTAATCTGAAAAGGGCTCTGGCCCAGTACCACTGTTACCTGAATGGGATTAGGCCCAATAGGCTTGAGCTGACTTCGGCTTTGAATGGGTTTTCCTTACACACTGAGTTTCCCCAAACTCACCCCTTTTATTTTCATCCACGCAGGAAATCCCCAACCATAGTGGGCTTGGAGCTGTGAGGGAATTCGGAGTGGCCACCCGTTCTGAAAGTTTGATTTTCTTCTGGTGAATTGGACATCCTTTTATTTACGTTTGAAGTTTTTGGGCTTTTAAATGTAATAAGGCCACTTAATTATTTTTGATGGTTTTAATATGTATTACTAAGATAGGTAATACTTATTTTAACTGTTGAAATTGGATAGCTTTAGGGCGCGTTTTCAAAAATAACAGTTGATTTCAAAATAACATGACAACAAGCAAAGCTTCCGCAATGAAAGTATTTTCCAAAATTAATCACTTTTCCTAAAAATGACTTAATCAAATCGGTTTCCTAGAAATATCCATGACGTTAAGGTGTGGCAATGGCGGTATGCATGTCTAGGATTGGATCCGAAGGGAGCTTGGTACTTAAGCAGTCCGATGGACTCACCACCTCTTTTCCGGTTTCCTACCTGGTGCACAGCTTCCATTCACTTTAACCTTTAATGAATTAATCTTTTGAACATCAAGTACGATTTTCTGGACTTAGAATGAAATTTTTTTTTACGTTTTTTATGTGGCATGCCGGATCCGGCCATAACTTCTGGGCCGGGTTTGGGGTGCTACACTATTGGTTCAACGAGTAACTAAAGCTTTAAAAGGTATGTGACTACTGTAGCAGCCCGTTTCAGTAAAATCAGAACAGTGATTTTGGGACCACAAATCTGATATCTAAATATTTATTTTATGAATATTTTAATGTCTACAGCCTGTTAGTAGGGTCGTAGAAAAATTTCATTAAGAAATTTTATCGCTTGCATGCTTAATTTGATAAAAAGGACTAAATTGCATAATGTGCAAATTTTGAGTTCTATAAGTAAAAGGTGTCAAATTGCTATGAGATTGGAAAATGAGTGGCCTTAAATGGTAATTAGACCATTAATATAATTAATATACAAAGATGGACATCATTTAAGTGATTTTTAAAGGTTTAATTAAAGGTTATTTAAGTATTTTAATAAATAAAGTTAGTAAAATAATAAAAACAAAGGCTATCATCTTTGTTTTCTTTCTTAGCCGATTTTCAAACTAAGAAAAACACCATTTTTGGGCATTCAAGCGTTCGACCAACTCTTTCTCTTGCATGTAAGTGCATTTTGTCCCATTTTTAAGTATTTCTATGTTTTTGGAGTTGTTGCAGCTTAATCTAGCTAGCCCAGTGACTAATTTGCAAAACTGATAAAAGTCTAAGGTTTTACCATGAATCTATATTAGTTGTTTTTTATGTTTGATGGATGAAAATGAATGTTTGATGATAGTTGAACAATTTTTGTAAAGGGAATTTTGATGAAATTTTCAATTAGGGATTAAATTAAAAATTAAAAAAAATATTCAGGTAAAATGGTGAAATAAATGAAATTTAGAGCTTGCTAGGGGCCTAAGTAAAATTCGGCTATAGTAGGTTGGTACCAAATTGCATGAATTTCATTTTATAAGCTTAAGGACTAAATTGTAATGTTTTTAAAATTATAGGGGCAAAAGCATAATTTTTCCAAAATATGATTTTGGGATTGAATTGAATAGAACGAAGTTTGAATGAATTAAATTTGATTATATAGATCAAGAAAAGCATCGTACAGATTTAGATCGGGGAAAGGAAAAAGTGTTGGATTAGTCGATCGTATTTCTTCAGTTGTGATCGAGGTAATTTCGTACATTTAATTTGCATCATATTATGCTCAATTTAAATACTTTTATGTTATATTATGGTGTTACGTCTCTACGGAAATATGCAACAAAGTTGTGATGACTTTAAGATTCTATTTGAACCTTAAGAATATATAGGATACAAATGACATGTCATTAGGGGTTACCGTGTTTCGGGTGCTGGTCCTGTACATCATATCGATTGTTGAGTTTTTAGCATGTGTTATGGTTACTTGCAACTTATGTGAGCAGCACCATTTACCTACGTCCCGACTGATAGCTTGTGTAAGCAAACCCATTATTGGCTCGAGAGAGAGCATTTATATGAGATAAGAAAAAGTAACGGTTTCGACCATATGTTAGCACATAGTGTGAGAGATTCCAGCGTATTCGATATTATTCTAATGGTTTAATGGGTATACAAAAGGGAAGGATCGACAGATATTTTGATAAGTAATTTTATGAAAGTATGAAACATGTATGAAATAATAATGCTTTAAATATGCTTAGCCATATTTATTAAAGTATGAATGTTTATAAGTTATGTGCATAAAAGCTATTATGTTTTGCAATGAGTTGCTAAGTTATGTGAATATCTAACTTGAAAGGTTGTTTGTTGCTTAAACTTGTGCCAAGCTATGTTGGATTATTTCATAAATTGCTTTTAAGCTTATATATATTGAAATAGTAAGCTTTGTTTATGAATTATGAACTTACTAAGTATTAAATGCTCACTTTGTGTTATTTTCATGATGTTTTTAGATAATCGAAAGCTCGTTCGGGTTGGAACCTTATTGGAGATCCATCATACTATCGATCGGCTATACCGGTAGATTTTGATGTTCTTGAGTCGATGTTATAATGGCATGTATATGTGTTTTTGTTTGATGGAATTAGCCATTATGTGTGGCTTGTATATATGTTATTTGGGTTGATGAAATAGTTGGTATGATATCATGTATATATATAGTATTTTATATGGTTGTTATTTTGATGTTGTGGTGGTTAAGATGATGGTAGGGAAATGATTATTATAATGTAATGTTATGAATTGTTGGTTGGTGTGGAATGAGGTAGTACATGAAGTTGTAAATGGCTAGATTTAGTAGCTTTGAATGTAGTGGCTTTTGGTCAAATTGGTAAAGTATATGATAGATGTGAAAATGTTCATAATGGTATTTGTTGTGCATGTATTTGGTATATGAACATTATGGCAAATGTTGCATTGAAGTGTTAAATTGGTTGATTGTATTATGAATGAATTTGGTAGGTGTTTAGTCAAGTTTGATTGTTGAGATTGGGGTGCCATATTGGCATATTGGTTGAATGGTTAGTTTCTATAATGTTTAAGCTTGTATATGCATATATTAGGTGTTTTTTGAGTGCATGATTATAGGTGCAATTAGGTTGTGCAAGTGGCTAGATTTTGGGTGAGAAAAACGGCTTGGAAATGACCTATTTTTTATCCACACAGCCAGAGACACGAGCGTATGTCTCGGCCGTGTCTGACACACGACCAGGCGACACAATCGTGTGTCCCCTGTAGCTTTTAAAGGGTTGTAAGCCAGGCTGTTATATGACCTAGCACACAGGCCTGTGAGGCCATTTCGAAAGGTGCATGGCCTGGCACATAGGCCTGTGCCTTGGCTGTGTGACCCAAGTCAGAGAGTTACACGGATACGGGCTGGGACATGGTCGTGTGTCCTTACTTCGAAAGTCCACAAGGCCTGAGACACGGGTGTGTGTCTCAACCGTGTGACCCTTGTAGTTTGAAATTTTATATTTTTTTTAAAAAATTTTATATGTTTTCGGTTTAGTCCCGACTCGTTTCTAATGCCTTTTTAGGGTCTCGAGGGCTTAAAAAATGGACTATATGCATGAGTTTGAATAACATTGCCATGTTTTATGTTGTGTTTTGTATATAGTGAATAAATGTTCTTTGTATGATGTTACCTTTCGATAATGTTTCGTAGCCCTAATCCGGCGATGGATACGGGCTAGGGGTGTTACAATTACATTAAATGACTTATGATTTTTGAGTAATGATATGGATTATGATGAAATGTGTAATTGAAAGGAAAAGATGGTTTAGTGTATGTGTATGATGAATTATGAAAGTGAAATGTTAGATATGTTTTATGCCATGCTTTGATTGGATTTATATATGCAATGTTACACCAACTAACCATGTGAGGTGGTGTGTATAGGAAAGGAAAGTTCGCTTATGACATAATGAAATTATGCTTGGTTGTTTAACTTAAAATGTTTGGTAAGTTTAAGCTTCCTTTATACGAGCTTACTAAGCATTAGTTGCTTGCATATTTGTTTTTCTCTATCTTGTAGACCACCGGAATCTCGACCGGTTGGAATCGGGTTGAAGCACGTTTACACTATCCAATCATCATTTTTGGTAGTTTCTAGTTATTTTGGCTAATAGTTATAAATGGCATGTATAATTTTTAAATGTAATAGGGCTTGATTTTAATTTAGCAATTTGGTATGTTTGAGTGGTGTAAAGCTTATATATGCTTCAATGTTTATAGTTAATGGTGTAAATTTATAGGTTGTTGAATACTTATGCATGCTTTGTGAATGACAGGTAAATCATGGTTGAATGACATGTATGTTTGGAATGGTTTTGGTGTGTTAGATATGTGCTTAATTAATGAACTTGAGATATTGGTTGGATTGATTTTGATGTATAAATTATGGTGCCTTTTTTATGGCATATTGGTTAGGTTGATAGGATAGTTCATTTGGTATGATATGAAGTGTGTTTGATGGTGTTTTGGACATATGAATGTGTAATACCCCTAACCCTTATCCGTTATTGGAATAGTGTTATGAAACATTACTGGACTTTTCGAAATTAAACATGATCATTTCATGACATTTAGTATACATGTCCAAAACTATTCATACAGCACTCATATTATTCCTTATATGGGCCCTCGAGGCCCAAAATACACTTTAGAAGTGAGTCAGGACTAAACTGACACTCAGGAAATTTTTCACGAAATGTCAAAATTTTCCTTAGAAATAGGGGACACACGCTCGTGTGGCCAAGCCATGTGGCTCACACGGCCTGAAGAAAAGCCCATGTCTTAAGCCATGTGGGCATTCGATGTGAGTCACACGGCCGTGTCCTTACCCGTCTAACTCTCTGACTTGTGTCACACGGCCAACCACACGCTTGTGTGCTAGGCCGTGTGTAAAAACCTGGGCATTCTGTTTTGAAATTTCAAGTTATAGGGGACACACGGTCAGATCACATGCTAATGTGCCAGGTCGTGTGCCACACATGGCTGAGACACATGCCCATGTCTCTGCCCGTGTGGACAAAAATAAGTCATTTCAATGTCACTTTTCTCACCCTTTTTAATATGAACCTGCATACAGCATTGAAATACACCAACATATCCCAACCAAGCAACCAATACAAGCCAAAAATTCATGTTTTAAACATAAAATGTTAAACAAAGAAACTCAATTGTCTAAATTTGCCAAACTAACTTCTTCATTGATTTAGCAAAACCTACTCCTAGTTACATACATACATACAAACACACATATATATAAATGTCATTCATATTTATACTTCAATTTTAGCCCTTTTCAATCCATCCCTAAACATGCCATATAAACCATAAAATGTGCAATAAAATCTACCAGAGAAATCTGGATAGTGTGACCCGATGTGTTGATCCAATCCTCCGAACTTCTTGAAAATCTACAAAGAACATTAAACAACACAAGTGAGCTTAATGAAGCTTAGTAAGTTCAGTGGCTTAAAACATAAATCTTACCGAACATACTATAACAATTCATTTAAGTAATCATTCATTACATAATTCCTGCCAACCACAACTTTAATCAATGAACTCACTTATTTGAGCTTGATATTAATAATAACCTAAATTCTTCCACATTAATTCTATATAGCACTTGCCAATTCTTGTCAGTCAAAGAACACTTACGGATTTGAGTACATTGTAACCAAAAGCCAGGAGGCTGCACGAAAGCACATAAGTGCTAAACTGAAACCTATATGGGTTGAATGGAAGCTCATAAGAGCTAAACGGAAACCCATGAGGGTTAAACTGAAGCTCGAAAGAGCGGAACTGAAACCCAGAAGGGTTATTCTGAAGCTCAAGAGCTAAACGGAAACCCATTAGAGTTAAAAGGAAATTCATGTGAGTTAACTGAAGCTCATGAGAGCTAAAATGAAAGCAAACGCAGAAGTTCGCAACAAATGCTGAACCTCGATTTACTTGGGTAATTTTGTCATCAGTTCCTTTCTTGTACTGAAAGATTGTACTTAATCCCGCGTTTCGATTACTTTATACTTTCACTTCAGTTTTCATAACTTTAGCAAAAATTTTATTTTTTAACAATAAACATAAATGCCAATCATCAATTAAATATAGAAACATTAAAATTTAACCACACGAACTTACTTAGACTAAATTATAGAATTCATTGTAATTCGGGGACTACACAGCTAATTTTCCTTTTTCACAATTTTCTTCAGGCTCTTGATATGATGCAAAAATATGAAAAACCAACTTAGAGGGACCTTTAAATGGCGTTTTTGGCTGAAATTTTATGAAGAATTGTCTAGATTTCTCTTCAACTTCATTTTTATCTACTTTAATTTTATTTATTTCCCATTTTGCCCTTTAATCACCTAATTTCTTTGTTTTTTTTCTGCTTATGACATTTCAGCCTATATAATTTAGGGTCAATTGCCTTTTAAGTCCTTCCACATTTATCACTTGAGAAATTTAATCATTTTAGCAAGTTTTACACCTTTTTCAATTTAGTCCTTTTTAATTAATTAACTATCAAAACGTCAAAATTTTCTAACGAAACTTTAACACTAACTCAATGACACTCAATAAATATTTATAAAATATTTACGGCTCAATTTATGAAATCAAGGTCTCGATTCCCCATTTTTGAAACCAATTAATCTAATAATTATTTCTAAAGCACAAATCATTAATTCCTAGCTTTCCTATATTCACAATTAACTCATAAACACTAACTAATAATATTTACGAGCTCACTTATCAGATTTCAGTGGTCTCGAACCACTGTTTCTGATACCACTGGAAATTAGGCTGTTACAAAATGCATGTGGGATTGGTGTGTCTTAGTGTGCAAGATTAAGTGCATGATTTGGCTTGTTTTGGGGCAACTTATGTAGCACACAGTCGGAGACATGGGTTGTCACATGATCGTGCATCATTATTGTTTTATGTGTAGGTTTCACATGATCTGATACACGACCTGCGACACAGTCATGTGTCTCAAGTCAGTATGTAACACAATCTAACACACGGCCTACGACACGGCCATGTGACCCAACATTGAATGCTCACGCGATTTGGAAAACAGCCTATGACATGGTCGCGTGGCCCTATTTTGAATACTCACACGTGTTCCAACCCAAATTTAGGGTTAGAAGAGTCACTGGGTGTGATGGTGTAACACTCTTAACCCGTATTCGTCGCTGGAATAGGGTTACAGGGCATTACCAATCAATACACATCATTCACAAATAGTTATGCATTTCAATAGCAAAATACATTCATCTCAATCATATTGTCCTTTCTAAGGTCCTACGAGACCTTAAAACATGCTTAAAAGTGGTTCGAGACTAAACCGATAACATTCACAAACTTTAGAAAACTTAGAAAAATTTCTTTGATTACAGGGTCACACACCCGTGTGAATAGGCCTTGTGCCTCACATGGCTATAAGACACGCCTGTGTCACAGGCCATGTGAAAATAGGCCATACATACTGACTTGCACCACACAGTCGAAGACACACCCATGTGCCATAGATGTGGGAAAACAAGGGAGGTTACTGACTTGGGTCACACGGCCGACCACACGCCCGTATACCCTTCGAAATGGCCACTTACACCCGTATGCTAGGCCATGTGCCATTTAGAGGGGTATACTGACTTATGTCACACGATCAATTACACACCCGTGTGTGAGTCCGTGTGACACACATAGCCAGTAGATACACACGTGTGTCGAGGCCGTATCAAACCTGTAGGGTATATTGACTTAATTTTTAGGGCTACCCTAGAGAACACACGGTCGTGTAACATGACCGTGTGTTGCATACGAATGAGACACACTCCCGTGTCTTTGCCCCTGTGGACAAAAATAGGTCATTTATAAAGCCAATTTGCCACCATTTTCTCATTCACACCTAGCCATCAAAATGATACCATTTCAATACATATATAAGCAACCAAAAACATGTCAATTTATATTCATATTATACGATCTATTCACAACTATTACAACCACTCAATTCCAGAACCAAAGCATATCTATATGCCAAAATCATCAAAAACTAACATAACTTTTAAATGCATTTACCCTTCATCTTATTATCTATTTAATGCCTCAACTAATACCAATTCATCATATCAAAACCAAGTCACAACTTACCGTCATTCCAACCTTGATTCTCCAATTTACAACTAACCAAAAGAACAACTATATAACCATATCAACAATTATGATAAACATACCAAAACAAGCCAACATATATGGCATTATATACATCACATATATCACTTATCAAACATATGATTCAAGCAAACTTAAATGGCCATACACACCAACAATTACAAGCCAAATCTCATGGCTATAATTATGACTTATAACTTACCAAAATAACACTACCTACACATGCCATATACCATATATACAAAGCTCCAAAAGTGCCAACAAATAGTCGATAGTGTGATGATGGTTCCCGATGATCCCCGATGTTTGAGCTAGCTTCAAAAATCTATAAAACATAGAAAGAACAGACGAAGTAAGCTTTAAAAGCCTAATAAGACATATACAAATAAAGTTATCATATGAATTACAATATTTCTATTAATAGGCCAAGTACAAGTAACACAAATAGGTACACAAACTTTTCTCTTTGAACACATATTCAATATTGTAATCAAATTCATCATTTACTTTATTTCTCAATACTCTTATAAATTTCATATGTACCTGAGTCATTTAACTCATTAACACATTCTTTCTCAACTTGTCTTTGCCCGTTGAACCACTCGAAATTGTTAAGGATACTCAGAAATCACATAAGCTCATACAATGCCATATCCCAGATATGGTCTTACATGTTATCACATATCGATGCCACTGTCCCAGAAAGGGTCTTACACAAATCAATATACGATGCCAATGTCCCAGACACGGTCTTACACATAATCACTATAACAACCTAATTTAGACCCTAATCAAAACGGTGGTTTCGGGACCACGAATCTGAGTCATAAAAATATTTAAAAAAAAATTTGTGTTTATTTTATGTGAATTTATATCTGTGAAATTTTCGTGATTTAATTTTGTCGTTTAGGCATCCAATAAAATAAAAGGACTTAATCGTGTAAAATGAAAATTTAGGGGTTATTTCTAAAAAGGGTTGAATTGTTAGTGGCTTTCTAAATTGAAGCCTTAAAGTGGTAATTATGACATTATTAATGTATGTGGACGGTAATGGGTAAGGAATATAATGATTTTTATTTAATTAGAAAGGACATAATAGTAATTAATGAAAATGTTAATATATATCATAATAAAACATAAGTTAAAATACATGTTATATTCATTTGTTTACCACCGAAACAACAAATAAGAAAGAAAAAAAGAAAAGAGCTAGGTTCGGCCATCCTTTCAAGCTCAATCAAGGTTCGTTTTTTGTTCGATTTTTGATAATTTCTTCCTTTTTGAGATCGTTGCTTCGAGTACTACAAAACCCATGCTTCAATTTTTGATTTTGATGAATATTTTGAGTTATACCATTGATGAGAGCTTGTGATTTTTGTTGTTTGATGATGAAATATGAAATATATGTTTTAGATTAACATGTTTTGTATTGGAGTTTTTGATGATTTTGAGTAATTAGGACTAAATTAAAAAAATAATTTGAGGGACTAAAATGTGAAATAAATAAATTATATGAGTTTGTATGGTTATGGGTAATATTCGACCTAGATTGGGTATGGAGAAATTTTGTGTATTTTGTGTTTTGTGTAATAGGGACTAAATTGTAAAAATTGTAAATATTAGGGGTAAAATGGTAATTTTCTCATTTATGTGTTTTTGACTAAATTGAATGAAAATATGTTTGAATGAGCTTAATTTGAATATGTCTAGATCAAGAACCAAAGAAATCGGATTTGGATCAGGGAAAAACGAAAGTTGTCGACTAGCCGCTCTGTTCCGTTTTATATCGTCCGAGGTAAGTTTATAAGCAAATAGATGTGTTTAATTGTAGTTAAATGCTAGATATATATGCTGTTATGAAATGTAAGAATTTATATTTGTTATGGCCGAATATGAAAAGGCTTGACTACTACATTTCTGAATTCGTTTCGACCGAGTTACGACGTCCTAAAGCCCCGTATGAATCTTAGGAATAGTTAGGATACATATGTCATGACATAGGATTCCGATTTATGTGTGCGAGTAAGACCATGGCATCGATAAGTGATTCCGATATATGTGTGCGAGTAAGACCCTATCTGGGACAGTGGCATCGATATGTGATTACATGTAAGACCACGTCTAGGACTTTGGCAATGTACGATATATGTGTGATTATCCGAGTGTCCTACACAATTTCAAATGGTTCATCGGGTAAAGGTAAATTGAGTTTGAATGTGTAAAACGAGATATATGCCAGGTATGAATTAACTTGTTACCTACTTGAGGTAAGGTAAGTAAACACCTTGGCTATTTTTTACAAATCTTGTAAAATGAAAATAAAGCAAATATGTGTATGTGATATGTATATTTGGCTTTGTGAATGAGTAGTAAGTATGTTATGAATAGTCCTTATATTTGTGCATATATGATGAGATGTTTTCGGTTATATAATTAGTATGTGTATATGAAACTATATTGTGACACATGAGCTTCTGTGTTTATGGTATGTGAACTAGGTTTGTGATGATTATTTGTTTGTGAAAGTAAAATGGTAAAATGATATTTTAGTTACATGAGCATTCGACCAAAGTGATATTTAAGAATGAATGTATATATATTATTATGAACTTTATATGTTTGGATTTAAATGTGTTATAATATTATAAGTTGTCTTGGTTTAATTCGGTTGATAATGTTATCGTGTTGTTTATTTTCTTATGACTTACTAAGCTTCAAAAGCTTACCCTGTGTTTTTATGTGTGATTCTATTTTATAGATTTTGGATTCAAGTTTTAAGCTCGGGGATCGTCAGCAAAGTCTATCACACTATCTACAGCTTCGGTATTTAAATAATCAACCTGAATTATGACATGTATAGGCTGGAATGTGATTTGAAATGTTGGATTTTGGTTTTGTATAATTTGAGCCATGCGAAAATGGCTTAATTTCCATGTTAATTTTGGTTATGTTTGCTTATGTTTTGAGTTTATTTTGGCTATGGTATCTTATGCTATGGATGAATAATATTTGTGATATGTGTTTTGTGGTGCATTGAAGTTGATTAGTAATTTGGATATGTTTTGAAAGATTTGACTATAGTATACCTAGAAGTATGAACTATATTTGCTATGTTACTCTAGATTAAAATGATTTGGCTATGACTTGTAACAATAATAATAATTCCATTTGGTTGACAAGTACATTTGGTTAATTGTTGAAATGTGATAATGAATATATGTTTGGATATTACTTCGGTGTATATATATACTTGTGAGATGTGGTTGATTTAATGCTAATGGATGTTTGTACAATTGGTCATGTTGATTATGGTATTCGGTTATTATTTTCATGTGATATATGCTTTGGAGTTGGTTGATGATTACGGGCATATATATATATATTTGTGGATGAAAAATCGGCTATGATATACATATATGCATATTCATAGATGTATTTAATTGACTCAACCATGTTCCTTGATAACATATAATATATATATATGTGTGTGTGTGTGTGTGCGCGCGCTTATAATATGGATGATATGTTTACGGGTTTAGTTATATAAATTCGTTGGTTACTTGTAAGATTTATGTTTTGAATATATGACAACTTGTGATTTGGAATTTGTTTATATAAATTTTATGCACATGATGAATGGATTTTATATATATATATATATATATATATAACTCATCTTAAGATATATATTTATATAGGTAAATTTTGTTATCTGAATAAGCAAAAGATAAATATGGTTTTTGTATCGATCACTAATGGTATATTATTTTAAAATTCTGGTTAGTTTATTTGAGTAGTATAATTTGGTTGGTAAGTACATTCAATGGAATGTGAATTTAGGTAATGAAAATATTGATTGGTGATTTGGCTTTTGCACTTATGTAATTAAGTATATAATGTTTCGGTTTGATATATGTAAGTGTATAAATATAATGTTGAATATATGAATTTAGGTTAGTGAATAAATATGATTGTTCGAGGTATTTTGGTTGAGGTTAATTACTGACTTATATTTTAATATGATTTGTATATCATATTATGATTAATAAAATCATGCTTATTATTTTAATTGAACTTATGTTATATATATATATGAATATGATTTGTATAAATGTGTGGTTGTTTGAAAATGTGTTTTTGTTCGTTAATACCTTGCAATCCTAATCCGACGATGGATACGGGTTAGGGGTGTTACAATCACAATACAATGCCAATGTCCCAGATATGGTATTACATGTAATCACAACTTGATAACCTAATGTCAAGACATTCGTATCCTATGTTATTCCTAAGGTTCGTACGGGACTTTCGGATGCCGTAACTTTGTCGATTCTTGCTCGTATTTGCTTGTTCAACATTCATAGCATTTCAATGACAAGTAATTACATATATTTCAATATAAAGACATTTATTTGCATATGAATTGACCTCGTAGTCGAAATAGACAAATCAGATCGATTACTCGATAACTTTTGATTTCCCTCGATCTAAATCTGATTTCTTTCTTTCAGGATCTATATAAATTCAAAATTAACTCTTTTATTCCCCAATTCATTCAATTTCATCCAAAGCACACAATTTGGGCATTTTACACATTAACCCCTATAATTTTACATTTCTTACAATTTAGTCTTTATTTCACAAAATCACAAATTACACAATTTCTTTCTAATTTCATGCTAGTCGAATTTTATATAGCTTCATATCAGCCCATATTTTCATTTATTTCACACCTTTAACCACACATTTTCCTCTTTTCACAAATTAATCCCTTTTATGTAATTTCACTAAAAATCACTTTATAAAACATAATAATCTATCAACAAATACTCATTTTCAATCATCAAACATTCAAGAACTCAAACATTCATCAATTACAACTTTCAAAATCATTAACACTTTCAAAAATTGAAGCATGGGCTAGCTAGAACACGAAGCAACGATAACAAAAACATATAAATCATCAAAAACTAAGCTCAAAACATACCTTAATCAAGCTAGATTAGTGCTGAACCCTAATGCTCTCCAAAGCGTTATTTTCTTTGTATATTTGGCCAAGAAGAAAGAAAATGAGCTAAACTTTTGCTTTTGTTTTAATTAAATGAACCCTAATAACCAAATTACTATTTTACCCTTAATTAAAACATTAACTAAAGATTTAATGGTTGGCCATTTATGTCAAATTCCACTAATCGTGGTCTAATTACAACATAAGAACCTTTCATTTAATAAGCCATGACAATTAAGCACTTTAAACAACTAGAATACAACTTTTACATTTTACGTGATTTAGTCCTTTTCTCAAATTAAGCATTCAAATGCCAAAATTATTTCACGAAACTTTCACACATATCTAATCTCATGTCGTAAACATAAAAAATAATATTAAAATAATTTTTTGACCTCGAATTTGTGGTTCTGAAATAGCTGTTCTGATTTAGCTAAAACTGGGCTATTACAGATGGGACATTTAAATATGTTTTTGTGTTCTAAAGACATAATGAATATGTTGGTTCAGAGATAAGATGCTTGTTAGTTTGCTCTTAAGTCTTGTGTTTGACTACTCGTGGGAGCTTAGAGGATTTTTTCTTGAATTTTAATTCATTTATAAGAAAATTGATAAGTTTTGAAAGGTTAGTTTTATTTTATCTTATTTTAATTTTTGAATAAAAAAAGGAAAATCCCAAATTTTTCTCTTACGTTTCGCTCACTCTCTGCTATTCATGTCAGTTTCCTGTTCTTTCTCCCAATTTATCAAACTTTTGTTTTTTGTTACTATGTTCTCCTTTTGCCATAGTTTTTATTTTTATTTTTTATCCCTTTCTTTGGTTCATCGTTTATTTAGTTTATCGATTTTCATTTTTTTTCTCCAAAGCTCTAATAATTTTGAGCCACTTTATTTGTTTTAATATAATTTTTTATTGTCGTTTCATTGGAGTTTATTCAATTTCTTGTTTTTTTTTCACTGTTGACATCAAAGTTTTATCAGATTAGTATTATGATGGCAAATCGGTCGTTCATTGGTGTTTGGGATCACGTTTTAAGGTGTGTTTTTTGAATACTTGTAATTGTGGATGAATATTGTGGTTTAATTTTGTGTTTTGCAGCAAAGGTTGGTGTGGTCCTATATTTGCAGATTTTCAGCTTTTTGAAATTTGTAATTTTCAGTTTTACCTTTCTTGCTAGTGTACTGTCGGGTTTTTTTTTTTAAATTGTCTTACAACCTGCATGACTATTTTGATAGACTTAAGATCTACCCGTTAGCACTCATCTGCTTTATTGTGTGCGAACCACAAACGGACTGTTCTATGTTCTTGGAGATCTTCATTTCTTATGGGTTCCCACTATTAGATAATTTTAGTTTCCTTTTCTTTTTATCGTTTCTTATATTAAAAAATACCCATACTATTATTAAGACAAGAATTTTTCATGCATCTAATTCTTAACCACTTTAGATCTTGCATTAAGTTGTTCAATTATTAGTATTATTGGTTCCTCATTTTTATTTACAAGTTATCTTTGTATTTTATGTGGACTAATTGTCTTTAATCTCACACTAAAAACTACTTCTCATGAATTCATTTATGTTTTCTTCCTTAATGACTTGTTATAATAATTTTGTAATAGGATATTGATTGGAAGTGTTAAACAAAATTTACTCATGTCGATGATCCAGTTAATTGGTGTCGATTATAAATATGTTTGAGAGCTGTTGGTGACTGAATATGAGAATGTTCAATTTTGTATATCTGTATGCATAATACTATTTGCATGTGCATTTGTGATTGGGACATGGTTTTTAAGTGAAGGAAGTTCATATTAGCAGTTCCACTGCATCTTTATATTTTTAGCGGTATTTCTGCATTACTAAAAGTGGCATACAACCACTTCACGGTGTGAATTGGTTGGACGGGACCACTATAACCCGATCATGGTGTGTAGAGGATGAAAGGGCTTAGAAATGAGTCTATTTTTTGTGTGTGACGGTTGGTTGGAGATGGTGTGTAGAGGCTAGATAGGTGGGGTTTTTGTGACATTTTGCACTTGAATGCGATTTGCATGTCTGTCTAAGGATAACGTAAAATAATGCAATAAATTCGATGTGATATCTAAAATTGTACTGATCTCGGTCATTGCGAGTTCGACCAATTCTATGTGTATACATTTTTGCCTATCTGTTGTTAAGTGTTATAAAAATGAGATAAGCCAATTTGATAAGATTTCTGTTAACGATTCGATTTAGTTATTTTGCAATATTTAGTTAACTGTTCAGCTTTATGTGGTTACGTTTTCTTAAGATTCACACTGAACTTTTGTAGCTCACTCTCCTAGTTTCTCCTTTTCAGGTGACTCTCGTGTTTAGGTGTTGGAGTCGGTGTATCGAAGGTATTAGAATTTTTTTTTCAATTTGGTTTAGTTTTTAATAAAGTTTTTGTAAACTTTGATAAACTATTTTCATACGAACTTTAAATAAATTTTATGGACTGTGGTATAAGTTTCATTTGGAATTGTAAGTTGATGTTTGGTCTGAATTAAACTTGGACTTTGAAAGCTACGAGTTTTCATTTTGGAACTAAATGGGTGTTTCCATGCATGGTTATTATGAAAATAGAAACATGGATTTTTGAGAATGTAATGATCTAATAATTGATCAAATATTAAAGTACTACTTTTATGATTTTTGAGTTATAGTAAAATAATGTGTTTTTCACTGCTACATTGATTTTTAAATATCGGTTAACAATTAGCAAAATCCGAAGTGTTTCCAAACTGAACAACGAATTTTAACTTGGTTTCTTTTAATTTTAGCGACAATTAAACCACTATTTGCAAAACATATGTTAAGTTTTATTGGATTTTTTAAACATAGGAAGAAAATGATTTTTAAAAAAGGAATTTAGAATTTCAATTAGTAATTTGTTTTTGGGCCACTTCGGTGGCCAATGTGACTTTCGGAATCAGGTCGAAACTTCTGGGTCAAGTTTTGGGGTGTTACAACACGGGTGGACACATGGGTTGGGACACGGCCTGTGTGTCTAGAAATCGAATGTTCACACAGTCTAGGCTATGTCACACGGCCGTGTGACCCAGTTTCCCAAAATTTCATGTTTTTCTAAAAATTTTTGTTTTGCTTCAAATTGGTCCCAAATTGTTCCCAAGTTATTTTTAGGGCCCCGAAGACTCGGTTTAAAGCCCGAAAGTGTATTTTTACTATGATTATATTGTGTTGTTAGATGTTGATATTATATTGCATAATTGTTTCTATTTTTGAAGTTAAACGTTTTGATTTTTACAGTAATGCTCTGTAACCCTAATACAGCGATGGAGACGTGTTAAGGGTTTTATATTTAGTGGAGTCTAGAAATACATGCCATTTTATAACCTAGGATAGTGTGATGTCTCCTGACTCAAGTCGATTTTTTTTTCACGTAGATAAAAGATGTCTTCCAACCGAGCTAATTCCGATGAAGTTGAGAGCAATGATCAAGTCTTTGATCATAGGACTGCTCATAATGTGTTGAAATTCAATAAGTCTAGGGAAAAGGTTCACAGTACTTTTATTAATAATGAATAATATGTTTATTGTGTATATGAAAATCAATTTTTATGGCTCTATGACCTTTACCCTCTCGTCCTTAGAGTTCTACAACAGAATATTCATAGGATTTCTATTAATAAAATTCAAAAATGCGGGGGCAAAGAGTTTAGAGGTAAAGTGAGTAATGATTAAGCCAGAGCCAAGTGTTGGTTAGCAAACACAGAGGGTTTTAGATGAAATGTTATGACTTTCCAAAGATTTTCTATGATGTGTCGTGTTTCTATTAAAAGGAAGAGGTTTTTCACTAGTAATCGACTTTAACTACTTTGGTACCAAAAGAACAGATAAACTAGGATTTCTTCTGATTTAGTTTCTAAAAGAATTGTGTCAACAAACAATATTTAGACAAGAAGAAAAAGGAATTTTTTGAGTTGAAGTGGGGAATCAGATCAGTTGCGAAATACGGGTGAGAGTTTGTTCAACTCAGCAAATATGCTCATATGATTATCCCGATTGGAAATGAATTGTGTATTCATTTTGAAGATGAACTGAATAATGATTTCAAAATTCTTTGTGTGTGCAATGAAATTTCGTGAGTTATAAATTTATTTAATAGGGTTCAAAAAAATGGAAGAAATTTGTTGTCACGAGAAACAGATCAAGACAAGAGTTCAAGACCTTAATAAACGAAATGCATCTAGAATGTTTTCTACTTTTTTTTCAAAGAAAAATGAAAGAATTGAGTAGCCATTTTTAGTGCCATCAGGGTTTTCTGATAGAGATAGAATGAAATAGAGTATTATGAAACCACAAGTGACTTTAGTAGCTAGTGTGGGTAGCGTCAAAAATGTAGATAAACTTGAATGTAGTTTTTGCAGATGGAATATTCTAATATATATAGATAGAAAGGCAGATCCTGCCTTATTTGTGGATCTCCCAATCACTTCAAGAAAAATTGTCGAATCAAGCTGAGTTAAAAAGATACCAGAATACAAAATCTGTTGATCTGAGTACGCATGAAGCCCTCAGTTCTTAATGCTATTGCTTGTACATTTCCCACCTTCAATGTTATAGTATATGCATTAATTGACTTTGGATTAAGAACTTTTATTTATGCACTAAGTTAGTAACAGAAAAGATTTTACTAGTTGTGTCACATGAGTATGTTATTAAGGTAATGAACCCATTAGGCTAGAATGTCATAGTTAAGTTGGTTCACCTATGTGGGCCCACACGTCTATGTGGCCAACACGGTCTAATAGGTCGAGCCTGTGTATAGTACACGGCCTCACCGGCCATCATAAGGCAGTGTCATACGCTAGTGTCTTACGCGCATGGCCTGGCTTGTCGATCACACGGCCTACCACACGTCGTGTGGCATCGACAGAAAGGTTTTCGGCTTTTGCCAAAACCTTGATTCTTGCATTTCTGGGTACACACTTGGTTACGATTGAAGCTAAGATGAACTCTGAGCCTTCTCGAACCTATATTTACCCAAAACTACTCAGTTAGACACTCAATCATCGAATTAAAACTAATCCAAACGTATTACTCAATTGACAACCGATTAAACTTACCCCTAACGCTTCAAATTCGGTTTGCTAACGGAGCAGCACGAGAAGAGTCTTGATCTCAGCAATGCGATGCTGCCAAAACATCAAATTAGAATCCTCAATCAAAACTTAACGTCCTAATCCACAACCACAAGAGACTACTTACCGCAGTTACTCAAAGAAACGTCACAGATGGGGGAGGGAGAATGATTGCCATCCAAAAAGGAAACAAAAAGAAGAACAAAGAGAGAAGGGAGAATTTCGACTAGGGAAAGGGAAGAATGAATAGCGTAATTTCCTTCAGGAGGGGAGAGAAACTGAATTTTTTTTCAAAAAGCTACTAGGTAAAGTTGGAATCCCCCAAATCCCTTAATTCCCTCCTACTTCCACTCCCACACTCCTCCACTACACACCACTACTCAGAGTCCCTAATCAGCACGACTCTAGCACCTTGCCGTCCTAGAGATTCGAACCCAAGACCTCCCTTACACCAACACTCCACTTAGCCACCAGACCAGTAGGCCCATTCTGATATATTCTTATCAAAAATTAAACATAAGCCTATTGAGCAAGGTTAAGGCTTTATTCAGAAAAATACCAAATTTTGCCACCGACATGGTTTGAACTTGGGACCTGCCATACATACCCAGAACCCTTAACCACTAAACCAGATACAGAATTGTGTGTTCTAAATTCACATAAACAAAAATATAACTTTTGGGACTTTACAACCCTACCCGCTAAAAGAAAATTTCGGCCTCGAAATTTACCTGATCAGAACAGATGAAGATACTGTTGACGTATCGCATCCTAAGGCTCCCACTAACCTCCTCAGTGCTATGGTTCCGCCACAGCACCTTCACTAATGGAATGCATTTCCTCCTCAGCACCTTAACGCCATGCTCCAGAATTCGAACCAGCTCCTCCTCGAAAATCAAATCTGGCCTAACTTCAATTTCCTCCACAATAACAATGTGCGTGGGATCAGAGTGGTAGCATCTCAACATCAAGATGTGGAAAACATCATGAATGTGGTTTAGCACTGAAGGTAACTCCAACTGATAAGCAACCGGCCCCACTTGCCTCAGAATACAATATGGCCTAATAAACCTAGGGCTTAGATTATTCTTACGACCGAACTTCAGAATCTTCTTCCATGGTGAAACCTTGAAAAACACGAAATCCCCCATAGAATACTCAATTTCGCGTCTCTTCAGATCTGCATAGGACTTTTGCCTGTCAGAAGCTGCTTTCAGTCGATCTCGAATCAAACGGACCTTGTCCTCACTTTTTGAAACCATTTTCAGACCCAAAATGCGTCGCTCACCCAACTCAATCCAACATAAGGGAGTAACGGCAGCCATCTGGATGCTAGATTGGAAGTTGTTATTATAGATGAACTCTGCTAATGGCAAGTACTCCTCCCAACTGCCTCGAAAATAAATAGCACAGCTTCTCAACATATCCTCCAGTATCTGAATCACCCTCTCCGACTGACTATCTTTCTGAAGATGGAAAGCAGTACTGAAGTCTAACCTCGAACCCAAAGCCTCATGTAGCTACTTCCAGAATCGAGACGTGAAACGGGGATCCCTATTAGAAATGATTGAGACAGGTACCTCGTGAAGTCTCATTATTTCAAAAATGTAGAGCTTAGCCAATTTCTGTAGAAAGAAGTCTGTCCTGGCCGGAATGAAGTGAACAGATTTGGTCAATTGATCCATGATGACCCGGACAAAATCCTTTTTAATGGGTGTCAGAGGCAACCCACTAACGAAATCCATCATTACTAGCTTCCATTTCCATAACGGTATCTTAACCGATTGTAGCAAACCCGAAGGTAATTGATGCTCAGCCTTAACCTGCTGACAAGTCAAGCAATGAGCAACTGTCAGTAACCTCACGCTTCAACCCTGGCCACCAGTATAATTCTTGCAGATCTCGGTACATCTTATTCCTGCCAAGATGCATAGCATAAGGGCTACTATGCGCTTCCCTCGAAACCGACTGTCTCAAGTCTTCATCATTCGGTACACAAATCCGACTGCAAAAATAGAATACCCCATCCTTATTAAACTCGTCCGTAGTAACACCACTCTCTACTTGACGAAAACCTAATTCCAGAGACTTTTCCCCCGTCAATTTATCTCTGATCTGATCAATCCATATTGATCTCACTTGAAGTTCAGCTAGCAGACTCCCATCCTCAAAAAGACTCAGTCGAACGAACATCACTCTTAGATCGGTCATAGCCCTACGGCTTAACGCATTAGCTACCACATTGGCCTTACCAGAATGGTACTCGATAGTGTAGTCGTAATCCTTAAGTAGTTCAACCCACCTACGCTGCCTAAGGTTCAACTCCTTCTAAGTGAGAAGATATTTGAGGCTTTTGTGATCAGTATAGATAGTACACTTTTCACTGATAAACCGTAATTTATACATATTTCTATCCCATGCTTAACACGTTTTATGGATGATTTTTCCTTAAAATTGGTGAATTCGATGCTCCTAATGCCTTAATTTTATATTTTATACTTAGGTGAGCATAAGAGAGTGAAAGGAACGAGAAACGGGCCAAAAACGAAGAAAATGGGCCAATGTACGAAATCAACACGACCTGGACCTCCTCACACGGACAGACCACACCGCCGTGTCAATTTAGCAGAATCGAAGCACGACTCACACGGGTGAACCCCACGCCTGGGCCTATTTAACAAGCTTGACCACAGCCTGAAGTAATCGCACACGGGCGTGTCATACGGACGTGTCCCTACCGAGCCCAAGTTTAGTCCAATTCAGAAAAGGCCAATTTTGAGGGTTCTTAGGCATTCCAAAGCCTATAAATACACCCTCTAGGAGGAGGAAAGGTGACACACAGAGAAGGAAGTAGGGAACTGCTCAAGGAAAGCCGATTGATCCATCTCAGAAGTCGGATTCATCATCAAGACTGAAGATCTCCCCTCAATTTCCCTTCAGGAGTTTTGGGTTTTTCTTTATGTTTTGTATTCATTATTCTTCTGAGATGTTTACATTTTTAGTTATGAACTAAAACCCCTAAATACCTAAAGGGAATGAAACCTAAGATAGATCTTGTTATTATTATCTAAATTGTATGATAAATATTTGACTTATTCTTAATTATGTGCTCTTAATTCTTGTTTTGATATTCCAGGATATTGATTCAAGTTAAGCTCTTATTCAGAGGAGGAATAGACCCTTTCTAAGAGTACATTTGTCATAATTAAGCAGATTTGGTTGCGTCCCAGAGATAGGGTGACAAGATTTTGTCGGATTAGGGTGAAACCTCATAAGGGGATCCATAGATCGAGTTAATGCAACCCTAGGGAGTTAATTACAAAGAGATATCAATTATTCAACCTAGGGCTAGACGTTGTTAGTCTCGAGAGAGATAATAATATAACTTAGGGATTTCTACGGATCAAGTCAAATGAATACATCGTCTGATTCAGAGTCAAATAACAAGTGAAGTCGAGGTGGATTTTTCCTTACGTATTGTCTCAATCAATCAAGTTTTCCACAAGTAATTCCCAAATTCTATTTTCTGTGAATTCTTAGTTTAGTTAATTAGCTAGTTAAAACAAACCCCATTATTCTTAGGCTAGATAATAAAAAGACAGTCATTACTAGTACTTTTAGTTCCTTTAAGTTCGACAATCCGATCTTGCTAAACCTATACTACTGTACGATAGGTACACTTGCCTTCATCGTGATAATAGTTAGTTTCATGAACGATTCATTATAAATATTTAAAACCTGTCATGAAAATCACGTATCAAGTTTTTGGCACCGTTGCCGGGAAACTAAGATATTAGGAACATTCAATTTTTATTACTTTAGCCATTTACTTTTACTGCAATTTAAATTTTATTCTAATTTTATTACTAATTCTTTCTTTTCCCTTTTTCTGGCAGGTTCTTATAGTTTATGACTAGAAGAAACCCGACAGGACCATTACTTTTTGACAGTGAGATCGATTGCACAATTCGCAGAAACCAAAGAGAAATAAGGCGAAGCTTAAGATACACAGAGAACGAGCAAGAGGAATATATTCAAACCACAACCAAGGAGATGGCTGAAAACCAAGAAAATCCGCTACCTCCTGCGATTGCTGTTAATCAGAATCCTGCTCTGTGCACTATGTATGATTATGCTAAACCTAATTTAACAAGAACTGAGTCAAGTATAGTTAGATCTGCTCTTGCTACAAATAATTTTGAACTGAAACCTAACACAATTCAAATGATACAACAGTTTGATGGTTTGCAGGACGAGGATCCCAACGCTCACTTGGCAAATTTCCTAAAATTTTGCGATACATTTAAAATCAATGGCGTTTCTGATGATGTCATATGTCTTCAGTTGTTTCCCTTTTCGTTAAGAAATAAAGCTAAACAGTGGTTAAACTCGTTACCACGAGGGTCAATTACTACTTGGGAACAAATAACCAAAAAGTTTCTATTAAAATACTTTTCACCGGCTAAAACGGCTAAATTACGTAATGATATCTCTTATTTTGTGCAGATGGATTTAGAGACACTCTACGATGCATGGGAGAGATACGAGGACCTTTTGAGAAGGTGCCCTCACCATGGGTTACCGCTTTGGCTACAAGTTAAAACGTTCCATAATGGCCTGAATCCTTTGACTCGGTAGATGATTGATGCAGCCGCTGGAGGAACTATCAATAATAAGACACCTGAGGCGGCTTACGAATTTATTAAGGAGATGTCACTAAATAACTATCAGTGGCAAGTTTTGAGAACAAAGCCAACGAAAGCAGCCTGTGTCTTCAACCTCGATGCGGTTACTATGCTATCTAACTAAGTAGAACTCTTAAATAAAAAGATTGACGGTTTGTGTGGTTCTACTCAGGTACATCCAGTGATGAGGTGAGATTTGAATGGAGGAGGAGCATGCACAGAATATCAACCTTTCAACCCCAAACAAGTCCAATATATGGGTAACAATAACTCTAGACCCCAAAATAACCCATATAGTAACACTTATAATCCAGGTTGGAGGAACCATCCCAATTTCTCGTGGGTCGGTCAAGGAAATCAAAGGTCACAACATCCTCCGGGTTTTCAACAACCACAATACCAATAGGAAAAGAAGTTGAACCTTGAAGAGATGCTCTCAAAGCTTATATCGGTGTCAGAAACTCGTTTTTAGAATATCGAGATAGCACTTAAGAATCAACAAGCATCGATCCAAGGGCTCAAAACTCAAATTGGACATCTTGCCAAGTTGATTTCCGAATGACCACAAGGTAGCTTGCCAAGCAACACAGAATCTAATCCAAGAGAGCAACTCAACGCGATTACTAGTCAAGATGAGGAAGGGTTAGTCACACTTGAACTAGAACCAAGGCAAGAAACTGAGATAAGCAAAGGTAAAGCTGAGGTAGACCACAATGAGCAGAAACTGATAAGTAAAGAATAACCTCGTGTGCCATACCATAATACGACAAGGAAAAACCGCTCAGATAAACAATTTGGTAAATTTCTTAAACTCTTAAAAAAATTACATATTAACCTACCATTTATTGAAGTACTTTCGCAGATGCCGAACGCAGTCAAATTTTCAAATGAGCTTCTAGTAAATAAACGAAAGTTAGATTACAGGTCGCATGTGGAGTTGAACGCGGTTTGCTCAGCCATTCTTCAGAATAAGCTACCCAACAAACTAAAAGATCTAGGGAGTTTTACGATTCCTTGCTTAATTGGTATTTTAGATGTTAATAATGCATTAGCTGATTTAGGGGCTAGTATTAACGTTATGCCTTACAAGATGTTTAAACAACTAGGTCTTGGGAAACCCAAACAGACTAAGATGAGCATTCAATTAGCAGATAAAACTATAAGGTTTCCTAGGGGTATTATTGAAGATGTGCTAGTTAAAATCGATAAATTTATATTTCTCGTTGACTTCGTTGTTCTAGACATAGAGGAGGGTAGCAACACTCCTTTGATTTTAGGAAGTCCCTTTTTAGCAACTGCTAGAACGATTATTGATCTTGGCACAGGTGAGCTCACACTTCGTGTGGGAGACGAAACAATCACCGTTCAAGCTCGCAATTTCGGTATCACATAAAAAATTAAATGTGATTGTCTAAATCATTCTACTAAAACTAACAATATGGTGCAACCTACTTTGCAAGAAATGAGCTTGAAGGAAATACATGAGCCATTTTCAAGAAATAGTAGAGGACCTATTCGTGAAGAACGAAGGCTACAAATTGAGGAGCTAAATGAATGGCGGACACATAAACCGAGAACACATGATAAACCAAAACTACGCCAGAACAAGCTCAATACCTTTCCAAATCAACTTAAGGTTGGAGATAGAGTTTTATTAGATGCCGCAGATCCTCACATTATCACTGCCAAACCGAATGAAGAAATCCCTCTTATGGTACTTAGCATTTTCCCATTCGGTACAGTCGAGGTAAATCATCCCAAGTTCGGCATTTTTAAGGTAAACAATACTTGCCTAAAACCTTATTTTGATGAGATTCACAGCAGGAATGAGGAGTATAAACTCTTCGAACCACCATGATCATTCAATGGAGAGGTAAGTTAGACTATAAATAAGTGCTTCTCGGGAGGCAACCTGAGGACTAACTGAATTAACTTCTTTAAATTTTAATGTTTAACACCTAACATACTAACCAAATCATTGAGCACAGGCTTTTCAGAACCACACGGCCAGGCACACGGGCATGCTGTAGGCCGTGCACATACCACGGGATACAACACGGCTGTGTGAAAACAGGGCAAAAAATTTCTTCCCCAACACGGGATGCGATAAGTAGCCACGACCATGCTACATGGCCGTGGGCGAAACTGCCAAAATAACACGGGCGTGCGCCTTCCTACACGGGCGTGGAAGAAGTGAATAGAGATCGACACGGTCGTGCAACATGGCCGTGTACACCAATGCACCTAATTTCAAGAAAATACAAAACACACGGGCTGAGCTTAGAGCACACGGGCGTGCCCCACGGCCGTGTGCCCCAATTTCTCAATGAACACATATTATTTATTTTATTTTATTTTTATCTCTATATTTTGAAATTTTTATTTTTATTTTATTTCCTTTTAATAATATTTCATCTTAACTTTTTTTTATTTCTATTCTTCGGTTATTTCATTACGAGTAATCATGCTTCAGTATACCTCTTAAATAATTCCTGATTTGCTCTCAGTCAGAAAGAACTCCAAAGCTCACTATTACTCAGGAACTTGAAACTCCACCGAGAAAGGTTCTCCACGACTGCCATGTCCTACTCGGCCACGACCATAGCTACCACCAGATATAATATTCTTTTGGCGCAGACTTATGAACTAATGAACCTCTACCACTGCCGGAGTATCCTCCTCCACCCTCATGCTGATTATTCTCCAAAACTCCAGTTCAAGGAAATCCATTCATCACTCAAAAAGTTTCACTTCTCTCCCTATCTTATATTTATATCATTTTCTATATATCTATCATTGTACATTGAGGGCAATGTACATCTTAAGTGTGGGGGGATATTCATTTCACTATCAGAAAAATCCCTGAATGATTACGTTGTTCCCTTGAAAAGCTTTCATATCATGTCTAGGATAAATTTTGATTGATTCATGACTTTTATTGATATATATTGAATTAAAACATAGGCATTTATGCATTGATTGTTTAAACTTTAAGACATTAGGGAATCAAGCTTGATAAGCTGATTTTTGAAGAATTAAAAACTTTTAGGTTGTTTCCCTAAGTTTAGGTATTATCTTGAGTTGGAATTCACAAGTTTAAACATCAAAAAGCCATAATTTTTGTGAGATCTTGAGCCTTTAGAACATCTATTATTTCTTTCATGCTCATTTTCATTATGAGTGCGCCAGTATTGAATTGTTATTCTAGAACTTGCTTGATTATGCATGTCAAGACCACACCATTTGATTTGATATGTCAAAATGATAACGGCACTTAGGTTTAACCCACTGACTCCATAAAAGCCTACCTTCACAACTAACCCTTAAGTGAACCCCCTTGAGCCTAACAACTCATTCATTGATGTACCCTCAATATTAACCCATAACCCATTATTGTTGAAATCCCCTAAATTAATTTGATCCCTATTTTTGTCGAGATTTGAGTTGGAATAGTTTCTTAGCTATGTTTTATTCTATTTTGTAATTTGACTTGTTCTTAATTTAAAATATATATATGTATATATATATTCATGTATACATTTTAGTAGTAGTGATCTTCTGAGCTAAAGAGTTAAATTTCATATTCTGAGAAAAAGCTCTGTTGTACGCAAATGATGACTAGCCATTTTTCTAGCTAGGCAATTTTTCAATTCAATCTCGATTCTAACCCTTTATTTTAGCTTGTGACCACACCCTCTAACCAAAGCCATGTTACAACCCTTTAAAGACCTTTTGATTGATGTTTCATCTCAATTTATAGTGGTGGTGATTTGATTTTCAGGCAAGCCTATGGTAATGACTTTTCATTATTGACTATTGAGTTCTTTATTTATTGTCCTTAAACACCTCGAGTGATTTGAGTGAATCTTTAGTGAGGATGTGAAACTCTGTGACATTTTGAATCAAAGGTAATTACTTAGACGATGGGAGACACCTATGTTTTCATGATAAAATACTCAACTTGGAATGTTTGAAAGTTTGATGTTCTTTCAGTTGAATTTTCAATGTATGATTACCTATGGATTATTTTGAGATATTATCGATAGAAATTATAAGTTGAGAAGAATTTATTTTGATTATGAGTTGAGGATTTTGCTTGAGGACAAGCACTCACCATACAAGTAATGCTTCCAGATTTTCACAGCGAAGACTACCGCTGCCAACTCCAAATCGTGAGTCAGATAATTGGCCTCATAAGTCTTAAGCTGTCAAGACACATAAGTAACTACCTTCCTGTCTTGCATCTGAACACAACTCAGACCCAAATGCGACGCATCACTGTATACCACGAAGTCTTCACCAGGTTCAGGCTATATCAGAACAGGAGCCTGAGTTAAAATTGTCTTGAGCTTATCAAAGTTCTCCTACTGTGCATCAGTCCAAACGAAAGAAACCCCCTTACGCAGCAGCTTAGTCATCGGAGCCGCGATCAAAGAGAACCCTTCTATGAAACGTTAGTAATATCCTGCCAGCCCTAAAAAGCTGCGGACCTTAGACACATTCTTCAGTTGTTTCCAGTCCAACACAGCCTCAATCTTATGAGGATTGACTCGTATCACCTCAGTAGAAACTACATATCCCAAAAATGTCATTTCCGAAGCCAGAACTCACACTTGCTAAACTTCACATACAACTGTTTCTCACGAAGAATCTGTAGAACCACTCTGATATGCTTATCGTGCTTATCCTCTGTCTTAGAATACACCAAAATGTCATCGATGAACACTACTACAAACTAATCTAGGTAGGGCTGAAATACTTGGTTCATTAAATTCATAAATGCCGCTGGTGCATTAGTCAAACCAAATGGCATAACTAGGAACTCGTAATGTCTATAACAAGTCCTAAATGTCATCTTACTCACATTGGCCTCCTTAACTCTCAATTGATGATAGCCCGAATGCAGATCAATCTTATAAAACACAAAGGCCCCTCTGAACTGATCAAATAAGTAATCTATCCTTGAAAATGGGTACTTATTCTTGATCGTTAGCTTGTTCAACTGACGATAGTCGATACACACCCAGAACTTGGTTAAGGCTTTATTCAGAAAAATACCAAAATTTTCCAAAGACATGGCTTGAACTTGGGACCTCCCACACATACCCTAAACACTTAACCACTGAAGTAGATACAGAATTGTTTGTTTTAAATTCACAAAAACAAAAATATAACTTTCGGGGCATTACATTGAGTTTTCCATAAAATTTATGTCAGGAACTACTCTAATCTCGATTGTTCTATACAGAATGTCACTAACAGAATTAAAAGAATCAAAAGCTCAGTTGCAAGGATTAATCGACAGAGGTTTTATTCAACTAGTTGTATCACTTTGGCACACACTTGTACTGTATTGTGAAAAAGAAAGAAGGGTTGATGAGTTTGTATTTAGATTCTACATATTGAATAAAGTCACAATAGAGAATAAACATTCATTACTTTGTATTGAAGACCTATTCAATCAGTTGGAAAGTGCTTCATTATTCTTAAAGACAGATTACCAATCTGGTTATTATCAGTTGTAAGTTACAGATATAGATATGCCGAAAACAACGTTTAAAATCTATTATGGAGATTATGAATTTTAGCAAAGCTCTATGAATTAACTAATACTCCTGCAGCATTTATGAATCTGATGATCCGGGTTTCGGCAATGTCTCGAACGATGATTCATTAGGAATTTCTTGATAATTATATTGCTGATGATGAAACTATTATAGGAAAACGTCGAATTTGCTACTTCAACCTAAACTAGAGAAGACTACATTATTTACCATAACGCTTCACTTAAATGACCTTAAATTATGATAGTTTGATTATTACGGAGTCAAGGGTTAAACCATTAATTCTTCAGAGAATTTATAAGATGCAATGAAAATATTTGAATTTTTTAATGAATTGAGAGCAGATTCAGAATAAGCAGATCACTAATTTTAGTGTGAATTAAGATAAAGTCTATATTTCCTAAAGTGAATATGTGTATTAAACAATTTTGAGATTGTACAAGACATTTTACATAAGGTTCCTAGTAACGCCTACTTGTTTTAGATCAAGTAGCGTTAAAATGTGATTGAATAAAAAGAGAATTTCTAATGGTCGAAAATAAAACGTGAAATTTCAAAGTTTATACTGAGATACATGGTATGTTAACAGGTCAAAGTTCTATCTGGGTTATTCTGACTTATTTTGATTTTCAATTGAATATGAAGACGAGTCGTGATGAACATCCAATGGTGCCATTTCATATGTCTCATATTCATTTAAGCCATTTGCCAAATCATGCTACTTTCAATCAAGAATTAACATTGTCAAAATTCAACAAGCATATGACAAACATATACATTTCAATCACACATCTATCATGTCAACTTAACCTATTTACAAATCATACTAAACTACAAATATCAACTTGGATATATACATGATTATGTTCATTTGCTGACTTCCAAATTAGCATTTTCAAACATAGCAAATTATTAAATTAACTCTATTATGTATGTAACCTCCCTAACTCGACCCAAACATTATGGTTGAATTCTGAAGGCTACATTGGCCATGAAATGGCCTAGTAAAACCATTTAGTTTCGTTATTATTAATTTTTTTATTTTAAAAAACTTAAGATAGTTGTTAAAAAAGTCTGATTATTAAGTCGATTAAATTTAGAGGCCAATTCATTAAAAGTCATGTTATTTGAAAAATAAAACTCATTTGATTTTGTCAATTTGCCTTTTTAAAACTCCCATCTCATTATTATGCAGTGTAAAAGTGATGCCTCTTAATTTTAAACTTAAACATGCCAAATTTAGTCTTATTATCCATTTGACCAGTTCATACAATGTTTAATGAAATACAAATAAATCCTAAAAACAAACCCATGCCACAATTTAAAAGTAACAAAATTCCAGTCCCAAAAACCATATTAAAAATTAAGTTAAATTTAAAAATACTCTATTAAATAAAACTGAGATGAGACCTCTGAATACCATGTCCGATCCTAACCTCAAGGATTATTTGTAAGGATAAAATTATGGGAATGAGATTTAAAAAGCTCCGTGTGAGTCTTAAACATAGTAAACAGTTTATATACATATAGACAATCAAATCACAGTAAAGCATAGAGCCAACAACATTTCTGATATCACAGTAAAGTATGGCATCATAAAAACACAATATATATACATGGGCATGCTCATATGAAAACAATGTGTATATCCCACCCAACAATTAGCTACACACCATGAGTTTCCCAAAACTCATCAGCCGAACACCAAAACAATAAGAGTCGTAGCTCAATATGGATAATCCACCAGTAACAATTTTTGCAATTACACTGCCAGTAATTTACGGAATCGAACCAAGGTATGATTTAATTAGTAGTTTGATGAATTCAGATCTGCATAGGGGTGTGCAAAGTTTAGGTAAAATCGAATTAATTCAGTCGATGGTCGATTAAGAATTTTTTGGAAGTTCGATTAACAGTTAATTTGGTTCAAAATCGGTCGGTTAACAGAATTAACCGAACTTAATAAATAATATTATAATATATACGTATTCGGTCAGGAGTCGGTCGGTTTGATTAATTTTTTGGAAGTATAAATTAATCAGTTGGTTAATTCGGTAAATTTTTTTATATATTTTATATTTTTTAACCAAAAATAAAAAAGTATATAAATTTCGATTAATTTGGTTAACAAACCGAATTAACCGAAAAGCTCAGTTCGATTAACGGTTAAGGGTTTAAAAGGGTCGGTTAATTTAATTAATGGTAGTTCGGTTCGGTTAACCGATTGAACACCCCTAGATCTTCGTAAGTATTCGCAAAATGTGTATGTATCCACCAATGATTAATATCTATGAACAACTTTTCTAGAGTAAGTTTGTGTATTAAGAGATTATATGTATAAATTGGGCTCTGAAGGCACATTCTTTTGAGAAGTACCTATGATTTACGAAATGTCTACAAGGATCTTCAATTAGGCAGTTAAGAAAGAATTTACACATTAAGAGTATGATAGTTGCCATGGAAATGTATGCCGAAACTGTGATAGTATCCACTCGAAATGGAAGTAAGCGGTTCAGAAAGGTAGCTGGCACACTGATGTTCTTCCAATCTTATAAATTATCTGCCAAGGTATTCTTGTGATAAGGCTCACTAAGTTCTTTTGAGCTTACAATGTTTATTGTTGTTTCAGGTGTATGGTAATAGAATGTACCAGGAGGGACAATGCCCGGAATACGCCAAGATAGTAGTGAAGTGGAAATTATGTTGGAAAATATGGACATCACATATATAATAAGGGTAATTACATGTTATTATTTACTATCATGATAGGTTAGCCCAAATTAAAAGTGATCTAATTTGGTTAAGAATTTTATTGGGCTTTAATTATTAAATAAAGTATGGGTCAAATATGTGCAGATACTCTAGTAATTGAATTCTAATTAAATTCTAATTAATGATGGGCTAATTAGAATTTAATTAGAACTAATATACCAAGGTTATAAATATTAGGGTTATGGTCCTCAAATTATACACAAGATATCTTTTCTAATATCACATCATTAGGAAAGAGAGAGCAGATATTCTCTAAATTTCTTATCTGCTAATTTGGAAGATCAAATCCCCAAGATCTGGTATAACTTTAAGGAATTCATCAATTCAGGTACACTTTCGCATTTAGTTTTATTCTTGATTTATTCTTGATGATTTGACATGATAGATCTTGGTTTATTCAGTTTTATTTTAAATTTATTTTACAAATCTAACAAGTGGCATCGGAGCCTCGTCATGTTGAATCATTGAGAATGAATTGATTCTCTATTAATTTTGATTGATTCGATTTTCAAATTTCATATATGATATTTCATGTTGAATTTTTTAAATTCTTGATAAATTTCTTTTAAGTTTTGCTTAATTACGATTCAATCCGTTTAGGATTTATACATAAAAAATTTAACTTTTCCTTTGAAATTGAAATTACTATGGACTAAACCTACGTAATTTCTACTTTCAATTTTTGATATTATCTTTTGTAAATTACTGTCTTTCAATTCACAATGACATAACCCATGTGATTTTGACTTCAATTGATTTGATTCGGTAATTTATTACCTATATATGAATATTATTCTTATAAAATATAAGTTAATGCTTGACTATTAAAACCTAATTGATAATTAATCATTAATGGTGATTGGTTATCAATCATTAATTTTTTTTATGGATTTCTTATCATAACATTTTTATTATGTTTTGGCTAAACATATCAGTTTGATTATGTTAGCGATATTTATGATTTGTTTATATGACAAATTTTCATGTTATCTATTGTTAAATATGACTCATATTTTCAGTCAAATTTGAGAAGTAATCTTTAAGTTAAACTCTGTTTACTTGTTTTAATCAAACACTGATTAGTTTAGATTATTTTATTATTATTTGACCTATGAATTTAGCCTATAAATAGGCTCTTTTACAACCTTAGAAAAACACACCCATTAGAGATTAGAACTCATAACACATGTCGAGAATTTTGTGTTTACGTTTTCAGGGTTCTTTGCTTTCGGGTTTTCGGGATTTAGTTTTTATCTCCATCTTTTGTATTCTTCGTTCTTTTTCCATTATAGTAAAATTATCTTTGCCCGTGGTTTTTTATCCTCTTTGGAAGAGTTTTTCCACGTTAAATTTGTGTGTTCAATTTCTCAATTTTTTTCGCTATTTTCTTATTCGTTGCTTAATCGGGTCGATTCCTAACAACTGGTATCAGAGCAAGTTTAATTTTCATAGATCAGCCTATTCAGAGATGGCAGCAACAAGATTTGAAATTGAGAAGTTCAATGGTGAGACAAATTTCAATCTGTGGCAAGTTCGGATGATGGCAATTCTAGTTCAATCCGGTTTGAAAAAGGTTGTTACTGGGAAAAAGCCTGAGAATCTAAATAAAACAGAATGGGAAGAGCTTGATGAAAAGGCTTTGTCTGCAATCTAGTTATGCCTCGTGAATACGGTATTGCAGGAGGTATTTATGGAGAAGACCTCATCCACCTTGTAGAAAAGGTTAGAAACTCTTTATGCGACTAAGTCTCTGGCTAATCGTTTAGTTTTGAAACAATGTCTATTTACGTTTCGCATGAACGAATGTGAGCCTTTTAAAGAACACATTAGTCAATTTATTACTCTTTTAAATGATTTAAAGAATGTTGAGGTTCATATTAACGATGAAGATCAAGCTATGCTATTATTGTGCTCTTTACCCCCTTCATACAAGTCTTTCAAGGAGACCCTGATTTATGGCAGAGACAAACTCTCATTCGATGGTGTGAAGGGTCATTTGTTGAGTAGAGACAAACTCGACAATGAGATTCATTTGGATAGAAAGACAGATAGGCAAGCTTCTGTTTTGGTAGCATTAAAGAAACGAGATAAAAGGTGTCGCTATTGTAAAAAGTTAGGTCACGTCAAAGCAGATTGTTATAAACTGCGAAATAAAAGAGCTGCTGAGAGTAACGAGGAAAATGTAGTTGGTGCTAATTTGGCCGATAAAAATGGTGTAACACCCCAAACCCGGCCCAGAAGTTATGGCCGGATCTGGCATGCCACATCAAAAACATTAAAAAAAATTTTCCATTCTAAGTCCAGAAAATCGTACTTGAGTTCAAAAGATTAATTCATTAAAGGTTAAAGTGAATGGAAGCTGTGCACCAGGTAGGAAACCGGAAAAGAGGTGGTGAGTCCATCGGACTGCTTAAGTACCAAGCTCCCTTCGGATCCAATCCTAGACATGCATACCGCCATTGCCACACCTTAACGTCATGGATATTTCTAGGAAACCGATTTGATTAAGTCATTTTTAGGAAAAGTGATTAATTTTGGAAAATACTTTCATTGCGGAAGCTTTGCTTGTTGTCGTGTTATTTTGAAATCAACTGTTGTTTTTGAAAACGAGCCCTAAAGCTATCTAATTTCAACAATTAAAATAAGTATTACCTATCATAGTAATACATATTAAAACCATCAAAAATAATTAAGCGGCCTTATTACATTTAAAAACCCAAAACTTCAAACGTAAATAAAAGGATATCCAGTTCACCAGAAAAAAATCAAACTTTCAGAACGGGTGGCCACTCCGAATTCCCTCACAGCTCCAAGCCCACTGTGGTTGGGGATTTCCTGCGTGGATGAAAATAAAAGGGTGAGTTTGGGGAAACTCAGTGTGTAAGGAAAACCCATTCAAAGCCCAAGTCAGCTCAAGCCTATTGGGCCTAAGCCTATTCAGGTAACAGTGATAATGGGCCAGAGCCCTTTTCAGATTACAATAAACTGGGCCTTAGCCCCTTATTTAGATAATAGTATGGCCCATAGGCCCATTTCAAAATACATGCAACATCAATAAACATATGCAAGCCCATTTGGGGAGACTACTCAACCCACCAACCATTACACTCCACCCGTACCAGCCATACACTCCATGTGGGGATAGCTCAACCCACCCAGCCCATCACTCCACAGTTGCAGCATTGCTGCTCAATTAACAGTAAATTGAGGCAAAGCCTCCAGTACGTGGACAAGCCACTTTCAGTACTTCCTCCGTCAATATCCCAATCCCATGCATCAGATAATAACAACATGGCATGCAGTAAATAACAACAGTCAAACATGCATTTAGGTCAATTTAACCCTAGGGGTATTTCGGTAATTTATCTACTAGGGGTAAAACTGTAAATTTTCTATTTTTAAAGGTATTTCAGTAATTTATCTATTTTAGGGTTTTTCATGCATATTCCTACTTTTCACGTACTAACAGAATTACGTACCGAGGGTTCTTACCGAATTGGGCCCGTTGGCCCATCATTCTAATTTTGGCCCATTAAGCCCAAAAATATCGAGGGCACAAAAATCATGCACTTTGCAATCCAAATTTTGCAGCTTACCAAAAACATTAATCGATTTACCTCACGAGCATTCGCACACTCGCAAATCTACAAAATACCGGTTTTCGGTATTTCGGCTTTTCGACTTTTGCCAATCTAGACTAAGAAAGAGGGTGTTAGTTACACACCTGTTTGCGATGATATGCTGACGAGATCCACACACGAACTGCCTACAATTGGATTACTAACACATTAATCTAACAATTCAAATACGAACTACGTATTAACCCCTTACAATATTCAGCCAACCACACCTACAGATCATAGTAAGCTTATAAGAAAACAATAAGCAACTCATTAACAAATTTTTGTCAATGTTTACCACATAATCATAATTTCACTGCAAGCTGTCTTCCTGAGCAACAGTCACTAAATCATTTATAACTAGAGCTACGAAACTCCAAATCAAGTGCCGTTAATTTTCCCTGAAAATAGACTCATATATCTTCTATCCATAAAATTTTTAGAATTTTTGGTATGGCCAATCAATACCAGATTTTTCTTAAAGTTTCCCATGTTTCACTGTTTGACTAATCTGACCACTCTTCATTACGAATCAAATTTCTCATTGTACAGAATTCAAAATATGTTCTCGTTTATTTCATTTGAAACTAGACTCAACAAGCTTTAATTAAATAATTTATTCAGCTTCTAATTCATCTCCCAGAATTTATGGTGATTTTCCAAAGTCACATTATTGCTGTTGTCCCAAGCAGATTTATTACCAAATTCACTCTTTCACACATAACTTGCATGCATGTTATTTAAACATGTATATCACCAATCAATCATCACATATCTATGAGTTCACTTAAGTATAGTCTCTATTTCATCATTTTAAAGCACAACATGTTAGCCGATTTTTCCCCTTAGCATCTAAGGCACATGCATGCTCATTTGTTTGGCTCAACTTCACCTATCTTCCATTTTTCATCAAAAGAACATGAAACAACAACCATTTCCTTCATTTTAATTCATGACCAAATGCTCACAGCACAACTAAAAACCAAAATATGCTTCAAGAGTTAAGGTAGAATCAAGAAGAACTCATGAACATCAAGATAGAAGCAAACTACCATGAACTTACCTTCAATTTTCTTCCCCAAGTGACCGAACATTCAAGAGCTTTCTCCTCTCCTTTCTCTTCTCTAACTTTAGGCTATGATGAACAAAGATGGACAAATCTTTGTTCTTTTCACCCCTTTTTCTTTTAATAAAATTTGATATTTCATCCATTTAATTCTTTAATACAAAAGACATTAAATTCCCATCATGGAACATTTACCTAAACCATTATCATGGAACATTTACCTAACCCATTATCATGGAATATTTACCTAATCCATTATAATGGAACATTTACCTAACCCATTATCAATTTGTATCAATTTGTACCATAAATTATGGATATCAAGTGCTCATATTGTCTACAACAACATGATGGCTAGCCACTTCATGTAAAATGGGAGGTTTGTCATGAAAATCCTCCTATCTTGCACTCCTATTTATTTGGCCACTTCAATTTAGCCTATAGCATTTTCAAACATTTTCACATAGGTCCTATTTCATAATTTCACTCACAAATGACAAAATCAAAGCATGAAATTTTGCCAACATTCACAGAATTCCTGAAAATTGGGGCGTTACAAATGGTGATGATTTCTTGTTAGTGTCAACAAGCGATAACACCAAGCTCACGTCCGAGTGGATCGTAGATTCAAGATGTTCTTTCCAAATGTATCCCAATAGAGAATGGTTCTCCACATACAGTTCAGTTGAAGGTGGAGTTGTGCGCATGGGAAACGATTCATCTAGTAAGGTAATTGGTATTGGTACTGTTAAAATTAAGATGCACGATGGGACGATTAGGACACTCTCAGAAGTCAGGTATGTACCTGATTTACGAAAGAATCCCATCTCCTTAAGTATTTTAGACTTGAAAGGATGTAAAATCAACATTGAGTCGAGCTGCATTAAAGTATCTTATGGAGCTCTTGTTTTGTTAAAAGGTAAAAGAACCGTCAGTCTTTATATTCTGGAAGGTTATATAGTGATAGGTGAAATCGGACGTTCCTCGTCCATTACGGAGCTGAAGTCAACTTGTTTGGAGCGGAGGTAACTTGGTCATAAGAGGGAAAAAGGTATGACCGTTTCGTTGAAGAGAGGTTCTCTTTTGGATGCAGGTTTTGAAAAGTTAGGGCACTGTGTTCATGAAAATCAGACCCGGGTTAGTTTTGATTTGGCAATGTACAAGTCAAAGGCTAGAAGTCTTCTAGTTTCTAAGCACAAATTCGACTCAGTTAATTCCCTGCATAGTTCAAGATAGGCTCGTGGCGGGCTTTGGCAAAGATGGCGTTGTGAAAATATGAGTCAAGGTGGAATTTGTTAAATATGACTCCTTTTTTCAGTCAATTTTGAGAAATAATCTTTCAGTTAAACTCTGTTTACTTGTTTCAATCAAACACTGATTAGTTTAGATTATTTTATTATTATTTGACCTATGAATTTAGCCTATAAATAGGCTCTTTTACAACCTTAGAAAAACACACCCATTAGAGATCAGAACTCATAACATATTTAGAGAATTTTGTGTTTACGTTTTGAGGGTTCTTTGTTTTCGGGTTTTCGGGATTTAGTTTTTATCTCCTTTTGTACTCTTCGTTCTTTTGCCATTATAGTATAATTATATTTGTCCGTGGTTTTTTATCCTCTTTGGAGGAGTTTTTCCACGTTAAATTTGTGTGTTCAATTTCTCAATTTTTTCCGCTATTTTCCTGTTCATTGCTTAATCGGGTCGATTCCTAACATCAATTCCTTTAAGACTCAAGTTTTTTTTATAAGAAAAAATATATATATTAAGATCGGCGGCTGCGAATTACCTTAAAGGTTATAAGTTTTTTTTTTGGTTGGTTACATGAATTTATATTTGGTGGTTATGGATTTGTTTTTAAAATATTTGTGTGTATAAAGAAGTTTTATGGTAATGTCATTAGTCATGAATATAAATTTGAGTTTACGTGAAATATGTAAGGCAAACCAGTATTATTTTTTTATTATATAATTGTGTATATATTGTGCATATATATTATATGCATATCAATGATTTTGAGGATTAATGCATGATTATAGTTGGCGTGAATAGGTGTTTATAATCATTATTCAATAAGATATCTTTTATAGTTTAATTGGTGAAATTAAGTTTTGATGGATATCATTGAAGTTAATTTTTTTTATGGTTATATATTAAATTTTATGGGCACTTTGGTGAAAGATAAATTAATCTTTAATGTTTAATGCTTTGCATCATAGTTGCTGTTGAAATTTACCAATTGTGCCACCTATTTTGATTCCTTTTCTTGGCATAATTACTTATTTTTAAGTTATTAATATTAGTCGATGAATTTCAATTATTTATGCTGCCAAGATATAAACACATATATATTTAGTTTTAAGTTTGGTCAAATAATATTTGGGTTTGACATATTATTATTTCTAATATTCTAATATTATTATGGTTTTATTTATGAGATTTATTGACTTGAAGTTTTTATTTCAAGTATTCATTTGAATCTTTGTTTAATCATAAATACAAGTTTAGATTTACGTGATATATGTAGGGTAAGTTTTTTTTCCATTTGATTTTAAATATACATATATACATGAATTGTTTTGGGGTTTTGTCTATGCCAAAATTATGAATACATGTGCTTGTTAATTATTTGGTATTGAATCACTGCATTATTTTCGTTCAGTTTTAACATATATGGTTAATATATATCAGTTAAAGATTAAGGTTTTGAGGGGGGTTTATTGTTTAGACAACCTTATTTTAGGTTATTTAGGAAACTATATAGCAATAAAAAAAATAGTTTTGACCTTTAACTGTTATGAAAATTTTAAATTTGAATATTGGTATGCTTATATATATTAAAATAACTTAATCGAAGCAATAAGTCACCAAAGTGATTTTTTTTGTATAAATTATTTTGTTTTAAAATATAAAAGGTTGTGTGCATGTAACTTAAGTTATGTTAATATTAATTGGCCCCAAGGAAGATTTATTGTTCAACATGTCCTTATTGTCAATGTTTGATTATTACACTAATATATATCTTACAAGTTAATATTTTGTCTAAAGATGAAATATTAATGGAGTTTCCGATATGATGAGGTTTACTTTTATTCAAATTATTTTAGTTTAAATTTTAAGTCTTATTGTTCATGATTTATTCAACTATTATTATAGTTGCGAACATCATTGTATGTTGTTTTAGGATAAATATATACATATATATACTATTATCTTTTAATTTGATTGAAAGATGAAATTAAGAGAAATACTTTGAAACAAATAAATTCAGATTTTAGCTTTAGGTTTTAATTAAGGATGTCTAATATATTAAATAGATTAGTTGAAACAAAATGCCGCCAAAGTGACCTCTTTTGTGTAGATTAGTTTATTTAAAATATCAAGATGATTATATATTTTTGTGATTCATGCATTTATTAATTGACCCAAAGGTAAGTTAAATTTGGCAGAATTTCAACGACATCTGTGGTGATAAATGTGTGACAATTATAAGGTATTTTATGTGAGCAATAAGTTAGTCCAAAGATTAATTAATTGTTTGACATAATTTATTGTCAATGTTTGATTGCTACAACAAGAGTATCGTTTACTATTAATATTATTGTCCAAAGACTTGATATTAATATTGTGTTTGGTATCTTGAGTTAGGATTAGCCATTATCCTGAATTTATTGTTTACATATGAATATTGATGTGAGCTTATTTTTATTTTTTGTTTTATATTCAGCTAATTCATCTTCTACTGCCACAATATCTGCTAACATAAATTATATATCCATGCTTAATGGGACTAATTTCAAACAATGGAAAAGGAACTTACTTATAGTGTTTGGTTGTATGAACATAAACATTGCACTAAGAGAAGAACAACTTGCACCTCTTACTGCGGAAAAGACCCCTTATGTTAAAAGGGATTTTGAGATGTGGGATCGTTCAAATTGCATGAGTTTAATGATCATGAAGTACAACATTTCAGAAGCCTTTAGGGGCAAAGAATCTAAAAAGATTACTCAGGCCAAAGTTTCTTTAACAAAATTGAGAAATGTTTTGCTAAAAACGGTAATGTTGAAATGACATCACTTCTGACTTCTTTGAAGTCTATCAAGTATAAGGGTTAAGGAAATACTAAGAGATCTAAGGGCTATGAGTTTTATGATCCCACAATTAGGAATATTTTTTAGATGAGAATTGCAACATTCTTTTAGGATGTTGAGTTTGGGGGAGAAATAAGGTTAGAGACATTTTTTTTTAGGAGGAATTGGATTCTAACTCAGTTCCTACTATCGCTTTTGATGATGTTTAGGTTCTCATACCTATTATTGATTAAAAAGTGAATCTAGAACCTCAATATGATAATGTTGAACAACTCCTTATTCAAGATGAGGTAATTTTTCCAGCAGAACAAACTCAACAACCTCAAGAATGAATGTCATTAAAAAGGTCCACTAGAGAAATGGTTATCATGGCTTTAGTCGAATATTTTGACATTAAAATACATCAGATGAATATTAAGTTAATGGTTTCTCAATGGTAACATTGATCATACATTTATATAGAGCAATTAGAAAGGTTTGTGTCTAATGATGCAAAGTTAATGATTTGCAAAGAACTTCATCTATGGGCTTAAGCAAACTTCTCATCAATAATATTACAAATTTTACCAAATGATTATCTCATTCGGTTTAGAGATGAATTTTATTGATAATTGTATATACCATAAGTTTAGTAAGAGTAAGGTTCTATATTTGGTTTTATATGTTAATAACATATTGTTTGTCAATAATAAGTATAGCCTCAATCAATGCCCTAAGAATGATTTTGAGATTACAAAAAAATGCATTAGATTTTTTACATTTTAGCAGTAGAAAGTCTAATGTATGTTTAGGTTTGTATACATTGGAATATTGTGTACACTATTGGGATGTTGGGCAGATATTTTAAGCAACCTTGGTTTAGACCATTGGATAACATCTAAGAGGGTTATAAGGTATTTTCAGAGAACAAAAGATTACATGCTTACATATCAGAGGTCTAATCAGTTAGAGATCATCAGGTATATAGACTCCAATTTTGATGGAATATGGATACAAGATTTTGTCACTAAAGTGCAAATTGTGAAAACAAATTGCAGTCTTTTATTCCAATAGCAACAGGAGCACATCAAAGTAAAAACACATAGACTTTAAGTTCCTAGTTGTTAAAGTAAAAGTTTAGAGTGGTTAGCTGCTTATAAAGCATATTAGGACAAACTCCATGATTTCGGATCCGTTTAATAAGAAGATACACCTAAGGTTTTATAAGAGCATACTGCTCATATGGGTGTAATATCATTTGATTTTTTGTTTTAGTGGGAGTTTGTATTTTTAAATGCTTTTATGTTATAGACACATTTTTAGTTATTTCAATTTAAAGATATTAAGTTTATTTTCTGTAGAAATAAAGTTTATTTGGTTTATTCACACTCTGATTTTGGTAAGGTTTGATCTCACTAAGGAGGACCAGTTGGAAATAGACATGTTTAGATTATATTGCATGTAATTTTCATGCTACACATCCATACTTGATCTATGTCATTTGGTTGTGTTAATATACGGGATCATTGATGGACTTAGTTACGATATATGTAACGAAAGTTGCCTTGGTTCTATGTTAACATAATTAATGGACGAGATTGTTCGAAATACCTTTTGGATATGATAGTAAAATTTTGAGCTCATAAGGTTATATAATGACATGTAATTATAGAGTAATTACTATATATATGTGGTCCAAGTGGGAGATTGTTGGAAAATATAGACATCACATATATAATAAGGGTAATTACTTGTTATTATTTACTATCATGATAGGTTAGCCCAAATTAAAAGTGATCTAATTTGGTTAAGAATTTTATTAGGCTTTAATTATTAAATAAAGTATGGGTCAAATATGTGCAGATACTCTAGTAATTGAATTCTAATTAAATTCTAATTAATGATGGGCTAATTAGAATTTGATTAGAATTAATATGCCAAGGTTATAAATATTAGGGTTATGGTCCCCAAATTATACACAAGATATCTTTTCTAATATCACATCATTAGGAAAGAGAGAGCAGATATTCTCTGAATTTCTTGTGTGCTAATTTGAAAGATCAAATCCCCAAGATCCGGTAAAACTTCAAGAAATTCATGGATTCAGGTACGCTTCCGCATGTAGTTTTATTCTTGATCTATTCTTGATGATTTGACATGATAGGTCCTGGTTTATTCAGTTTTATTTTAAATTTATTTTACAAATCTAACATATTATGCATACAGTGGAGAAGTGGCATAGATCAGGATTATGCCCTAAGAGTCTATCTTAACAAACTTTTATACTGTAATGAGTTGTAAAAGCTTATTATAATTTTTTTTTATTTTAAATACTTTCCTTTGTTCTTGTATATTCAATCTTTCAGTAAAATAATAAGAAAAATATTTTCAGCAAAAGAAGAATTTTTCAACTATTTTGATAATTCAGTTAAGTATTTTGTGTAGTAACACCCGAGATCTGGACCTGACAAATCGGGTTGGGTTGAGGGCGTTACAAAGCCCATAGGCATCAAATGTTTAATCATATTCAAATAAATCCCTCCACCATACCAAGGTCTCCATAGAGACAATGAATACTCAATGATCCGCAACAAATGTTGGATCCCTAATTTACATATCATAATCTCTACATCGTTAACTATCCCATACACAAGCGCGCATATGACCCTATTGGCATGTCATTTGTATTCTAGCCTTTTATTAAGTTCACATAGGCATCAATCATTCATATTTGCATATTCACATCCTATAACTATAACATATCAATTTTTTAATTTCGTTGATTGAATCTGAACATGAATTATGCATACAATGAATGATATGTTTTAAGATCTTTTCCATTTTTATAGTTACAATCAATGGATTTAACATCAGTCACTTATCTCAATTTATTTCAACTTAATCACATTTTCTAGTCATGTATGTCAATTTCCACCAAAATCTTAACTTATGTCCAAGCATAAATATTGTAACACCCCCTGCCCGACCCGATCATTAAACCCAAGTTATAAGACCCTACATTCATTGTTGGAGCAACTACATTCAAATTTACAGTAAAATAATCATTCACACGTGTAGTCAAACATCAATCTCCTTTTTGAATATACAAATATTTTTATTTTATGTCTTATTCAAGCTTACGAAAGCTCTTTTGTGATCTCAAGCATGAAATAGAACCAAATTAAAAAGTTTTATTTAATCTCCTTTTTGAATATACAAATATTTTTATTTTATTCAATTTAGTCAATTAACTCGAGATAAGCATATTTTTCGATTCCTAGCTTCAGATCAAATTCGATTTCACATTTTTCCATTAGGGACCCTATACTTTCTATTCCTAGTATAGTTTCATGATAGGTTTTATATTGATCCTATTTGGTCCCTAATGTTACAAAGTTAACAAACAAGGTTAACCAATTTTATAATTTAGTCCTTTTCATGATCTAAGCTTAATATCTATCAATTCCAAGCCTATTTCATAAATTTATCAACAATAGCAACTTGCTAATATTTCAAAAATTGATCAAATTGATACATGGGCTAGCGAAATCAAGCTCCTATGATCATAAATCTAAAAAAATTACAAGAAAAGGGCATGGTTTTATTACCTAATTGAATGGCTAAATATGAAATTAGTTGAAAGCTTTTTCGTACCTTTTCCTCTATGGTGGATGGTGGGCTAATAAAGAAGATGATGAAATTCCACTAAGATTTCATATTTATACCTTAGTTAGTTATTAATTAATCTAGTTCAATTAACTTAGTAATGGCTTAATTAACATAATCTAATTATTACTCAAACTTAAAGGAAAATGTCATCATTATCCATTAACACTTAGTTAAAAATGGTTTAATTATCATTTTGATCCTTTGGTTAATTGCTATCTAGGTCCTTAAGTCTTTTCTTAATTAAAACTCAATAATGATTGAACTTTTACAATTTAGTCCTTAAGTTTTAATTGACTATTTTATCGACAAAATTACTTGACCATTCATCAATGTATTTTTATTTCAACTCCATAAATATTCCTTTTATATTTACGAGCTCGGTCTATGAAAATGGGGTTTCAAAGTCGCATTTTTTGGTACCACTGTAACTCAACCGTTACATCACAAGTTGTGAATGTTCACATCTTCGAAGGTATGTTGAATTGATTTTTTTAATGTTTTTAAGAATAGGGTACAATGATTTAGATAAAAATATGTATGTACTAAAATATTTTACAAAAATGCTTCTCTTTTTTTATAACTATCTTCATATATTATAATTAATGCTCTTAGTTTAATGGCAAGCTTGGGATTTTGATAAATTTAAGATCTTGTGTCCCATCTTGTGCAAATTATATGTGAATTATTTTCAGACTTTATTCTAGTTTAAATTTGAAAATATTTTAATTTCTGATACAATTATTTTTTGTAATGATTAATTTTGATTATAATTATTTAAATATATATTATTTATAATTGTACTTGTATTTATACTTATAACTTCTTCAAAAAAACACAACTGCTAATTAAACTTTGGCAGTGTTTACAAAGTTTGGGACCTTTAAACTTTGAGTACCTAAGTTTGAAACCCACTCTGTGTATTTATACATGTATGGATTCTCGTTATACCTCTACTCTAGCTTGGACATGTGGCAATATAAGGAATGGCTTTGCAAGCACCCACATATGGCCGTCCACCTTGTATCCTTAGCAGTGACCATTTGGCTAGCCCTCAATAATAACCATCAGTTAGCCTTCAATAATGACCATTAGGCTAGTCATCCACGATAGGCTTGTAACAACCCTATAGTCAGGGGTGTCGAAAAGTGCATTCCCGGGACTCCGTTTTCATAAATCGAACTCGTAAATATTTATTCAGTAATGTCTCAAAACCCTATTCCGATGATGGATATGAGTTAGGGGTGTTACAAGGCTACCCACTTTTATCCGTCAAATGGGTACCGCTGAAGGACCACCAAGGTATAACAACCTTGTACTACCTCAGTAAGAAGAATATCAAAGCAGGACCAGATAGTATTATGCTTGACGATAACTAAACACAACAGGTCTTCCAACTGGCCAACCACACAAGCAACCTACGACCAATATTGTTAATGACCTGGCACTATCAGACAAAGGGACCTCCCTTATATATACCCCAATACATGAGATATCAATTATCTTCTTTCCCAAGCATTCCACATGATAACCTAAACATTCTCCAGCCTTCTCTTTTCCTTTCTTCTATTTTCCCTCCTTAACTTCTTTCTCCGACTCTCCGTTTATCAAAGGTGAATCAGCCTTCAAATTCCCACCACCATCTCCCCTTTTTTGATTAAATGTATCAAAAATTCTCAATAAAGATTTTATTATGGATTAAAGTATCACCAATGTGTTGATCCAGGTGATTCAAGCAACTGAATCAGATTAGCAATATTCTATTGTAAGTCGAGCCATCAAGAGCGTAACAGTTTATTTTTAGTCAAATCGAAATAGTAGTTTTGGAACCACAAATCTAGGGTAAAAATATTTATTTTATTATTATTTTTAGGTCTACAGTATGATAGTATGATTGTATAAAAATTTCGTTAAGAAATTTTAACGTTTGTATGCTTAATTCGATGAAAAAGACTAAATCGCATAAAGTGCAAAAGTTGGGTTCTAATGGCTAAAAGGGTCTAATAGCTATAGAAATTTAAAATGGTGGTCCTTATGTGGTAATTATACCATTTTTATAGTGATTGGACATTTATGGACATAAAATGGATGTTTTTAATGGTTTTATAACAAGGTTAATTAAGTAATTTAATAAATAAATTAAGTAAAAAAAACAAATTAACTAAAGTTTCATCTTCCTAAGCTATAGTTGACTAAAATTAGAGAAGAAAAACTCCATTGTTATCACCTTGAAGCTTCAGCACTTGAAGTCTTTGCATGAGATCAATTTTGAGATTAGTTTTTAATGATTTCTATGTTTTTAGAGTTGTTGTAGCTTAATCTAGCTAGCATAAGGATTAATTTGCAAAACTGTTAAAATTATAGGGTTTTACCGTTGATGAATATGTATGTATTTTGATGTTTGATGATAGAAAATGGATAGTTGTTGTTAAATAAACAACATTTGTTAAGTGATTTTGGTTGAAATTGCAAATTAGGGACTTATTTGTAAAATGTGTAAAATTCATGGTGAAATGTGTGAAATAATGAAAATTTTGGACTGCTATGGATATATATAATTCGGCTAGCATAGGTGTGGGTTAAATTGCATGAATATGTATATTTGTGAGCTAGGGACTAAATTATAAAGAATTTAAAATTTAAAGGGAAAAGTGTAATTTTTCCAAAACATGATTTTTAGATTAAATTAAATATAATGTATTTTAAATAAGTTAAATTGGATTATATATAGATCAAAAAAAGTAATATTCGGAATTAGATCAGGGGAAAAATAAAATAGTTGATTGATAGCTCGATTCTCTCCGTATAAATTCGAGGTAAGTTCGTATGTTAATAAGCATTAATGTAATTGTTCTTTAAATGCTTTATAATTGTATTATTGATGAATATGACTTTATGGAAATGTTCGACGAAGATTTGGCTACGTGTTTAATCCCGGTTGAACCTTAGGAATAGATGGGATACAAATGACATGTCATTAGGAGTTATTGTGTTTTGGGTGCTAGTCCGTACGTTCTACCGGTGGCTGAGTTTTCTGGCATGTGTTGCGGTTACTCATCAGCTTGTGTGAGTAGTACTGTGTAGTTACGTCTTGACTGTCAGCTTGTGTGAGCAGACCTGGTGATAGCTCGAGAGTGAGCATTATATGAGATTTGAGATTGAAATGGTTTCGACCATGTATTGGCACTTAGAGTGCGAGATTCCCGAGTATCCGATATTATTCCAAATGGTTCAACGGGTATATTGATGGTATGAAAGAATAAGTGATTGATACATATCATAACAGATATGTATGTCAATCATATAAGCTTCGAGTCTATGAAACTTGTGAATCACATATCTAACCTTGTGAATGAATATGTGATAGGTTTGTGGATCAATATGAATTATTTTATGAAATTTTTGATTACTTAATTTGTAGTTAAATGATAAGTTGTACTTATTATTCATACAAGCTTACTAAGCTTAATAGCTTACTCTGTTTATTTTTTCGTGTTTATAGTGATTTCAAAACTTGCTCGGATTGAGAGTTGTCAAAGATCCCATCACACTATCTAACCGTCGTTTTAGTACTTTTGAACTTGTGTACTTGGTTATATGGCATGTATAGGTATTGTAGTTAATATGGCCTATATGCTGGTAATGTATATAGCTAATTGATTTGGCTTGTAAATGATGTATGTTTTGGTTATGTGTATAGCCATGTGATTTGGCTTATTTTGGTATACTTGGTTATGTGTATATGTTTGTAAATGGCCTTTTGTTATGTGGTTTATATTTGCTTTTTGAATGACTTTTTAAAAATTGGTAATGAATATAGCAAATGGTTGAAATTGAGAATGAATTAGCATGCTAAGTATTAGGCAAAATAATGCATATTTGAAAGTGACCAATTAGGTGAATTCTTGAAGGTGATATTGGTATGTTTTGAATTGGCAAATTATGATGTTATGAGCATTATGGTTGTTGGTATTGGAATAGCATGATTTTGGCTTGGTTGAGACTGGTTTGAATGCCTATTGATGATATGGTTATATGTTATTTGGTATGTGTAGATGAATGCAAGTTTGGGTGAGAAAGATAGCCTTGAAAATAGCCTATTTTTGTCCATACGGGCAAAGACACGGGCGTGTGTCTCAGCCGTAGGCAACACGGCCGTGTGTCCCCTGGTACTTATTTAAAAACCAAGTCAATAGCTTCACACGGCCTAGCACACGGCTTGGCACACGGGCGTGTGAGGTCATTTCGAAGGGTTCACGGGCTAGTCACACGGGCGTGTGGTTGGCCGTGTGACCCAAGGCAGTGAGTTACACGGGGTAGGACACGGGCTGGGACACAATCGTGTGATCCCATTTCGAATGTCCACACGGCCTGTAACACAGGCGTGTCTTTAGCTGTATGTCTCACACAGTCGGGCCACACAGGCGTATGTCCCCTGTACTTTGAAAATTTTCTATGTTTTCCAAAATTTCCTTGAGTTCTCGGTTTTGTCCCGAACCATTCATAGTGCTTGTTTTTGGCCTCGAAGGCTTGTATTAGGGACTATATGATTGTATTTGAATGATGTTTGTTTGGATCTGAGAATTGTATGATTGTTTAATTGATAAGTTCGGAAATGCTCCGAAACTCTATTCTGGCAACGGATACAGGTTAAGGGTGTTACAAAGAGCCTACTCCAACTTCCTTGGATGGTTCAAATTACACATATCTTCAAAAAGGGTAATAGGGATGCTGATGGTTTGGCTTCAATGGCATTCTCAAGATCGTTGGGTAGATATATTTTCAAGCAACCACCGGATGAAGTGCTTCAATTATTATCTGGAATGATTTAATCATGCTTAATATAGTTATGGTTTAATCATGCTTAATATAGTTATGGTTTATTCCTTCTTCTTGTACCAAAAAAAAAATCTCACCAATGTGCTATGTCTAAATATATTATGATCTAAATTTGAATATATTTTAATTATGAATCTATTCGTTTTTACTTCGTAATAGTTTGATTTTAGTCGAAGTTAAAAAGGTGCATATTACCTATATTTAATAATTATAATTGAACTTAAAAAAAACAAATTTAGGAGTAAAATATTAAATAAAATAAAATCCAAAATGAAATGGAAAATAGATGCATAAAAATCAAAGTGAAAATCCAATCCAAACAAGGCAAACAAGGAATGGTCCGTGAGTTCATCATATCCAGTTGCCATTGTAGGGCAATATCAGTTGATCACCACTCTTTGAGGACTTTGGCCAACTTGATATGCATGGGCATGTGGATGACATGTGGTTGTCACCCATCATGAAGAGAAAAAATGAATGGTAGAGGAGTATACTTTATAGGTGGGTCCCCAGTGTAGGGCTCATCATGGCCGTCAGTTTTTGTCTCACTTCGTATGTAACGTAGGTTTCACCGAGTGGGGAGAGAGGTTCACTATGCCACTAGCTTTATTGGTCCCATTTATTTTATTTTAAATCTTTTAAACTTTGATAATATTTTGAACACAACATGACTATAATAAAATAAAATATGAACATGACATGAAAATTATTAGAATACGGCATCAAATATTATATGAATATAAAATATCTTTTAAGAAGAAAAATAAAACCACATAAGAAAACAAAAATTACAAATGGTTTGGGTCTATTCTTCATCTTCATCTTCAACCTTATCATCGTTTTAGCTGTCATATTTGTCAACATAAAGTGACGCCATCTTGAATCATCATCATTTACATCGTGGTAGTTATGTCTTTGCATAGAAAAATATTCAAATTTAACTCAAAATTTCAACCACAAATTCCAATATCTTAATATCAGACTGAAACAGCTCACAAGTGTTTCACTCGTGTACTGAGTGAAGAATACGCATCCATTATCACGTCACACCAATAACATCTGTGCTCATAAGTTATCGAGTTCAATTTAAATAAATAAATAACCCTTCAAGTTCAGGTTATTGTAAAAATACGAACAACTCAAGTTACCGAACGAGTCGAATCTTAATATCTAGTTCAAGAGCTCGAGAGCATTTATAGGCAGTGGTTGTAATTGTAGAGCAATTGTAATTATATCACAAGTAAAATAAACTGGCAAAGCAATATCCAAGCCCAAAAACAAAGCTAAATAGGTTCATTCTTAGCTATACTTGAAATTGTAACATGAGCAAATGCTTCCAAGGTTAGACACCATAAAATGTCCGCCGCACATGACAAAACAAGAAAACGAAAGGCCAAATATAGGAACACGCCAAAAGCTATGCCAAAAGTTATATAAATATAGAACAAATTAAACAAAATTATGACTCGAAATCACACATGAACACGATAAAAATACATGAATTGTCAAGTCACCCCCTTCAGATTTTATTTCTCAGAAGTTGACATAGTGACTAACCTTAGAAAAGCTTTACAACAATGGAGTTTCATAAAAGATCATACACACTAGCTTCCATCTTTATCACCTCAGTCATCCAGTAAACACCACAAGATGTAATTTATTGCTTGCCGTCGAAGATGAAACGGAGTAATGTGGCGACCAAAGCTTCAGTTGCAAATTGATTTTGTGGCTAGCATAACTGGAGCCAGAGGTAGATGTTGGCTACGAATAGTTGAAAAAGATCAAATATCTCTCAGGACCCGTATCTCTATCAGCAGCATCTGACTTGTCCCGTGATTATCTGTATGTTATAGAAAAGTAAATTATAGCTCGATAAAATGAATAAGAGATTGCTAACCAGAAGCAAGACACGGGAATCACAATGAAAATCATAAACTGCGTGACTTTCAACTGTAAGCCATATTTTCAAAATCAAATCCCTTAGTTCAATCCGCATGCCTAAGCTTATCACTACCTAGAGTTTATAGATATATTTCTTTCCGTTTCAGCCACCTTATAGGATAACACTTTGACCAGTTCAAACCTAATGGATACATGTTCAAAATGAGAATATTAAATTCTTTTTCCATATAATTGGAGGGTCTTATTATCCTTGTTCGAATATGTATCAGAAACAAATTTCAAACATGAGTATTAAAGGAAAATGAAGAGTCCAAGCAAGGTTCTCAACAGTATCCATAAACCCTAAAACTTCATCTTTTTTCCCACCCAAACTTACCATAAATACTAAGAACACAATCATAAATCTGGCTGGCCTACATAATTTCATATGTTAAATTACCCAATATTTATTTTGATAAACTAAACTTCATATCACACATACCTTCAAGAGGTCCATGTCCTCGAAGCCTTATACACCATTAGACACATGACAACTGCAGATCTTGACTTTAGACTCCTCTGTACTCTAGATGCAAGATAGCCAACTGAAATTTAGGGAATGACGATCTGAGAATCAATGTATTAGCCATTTGCACAAGAGTCCATTCGTACTCACTAAAAAACAGGTCCAGGAATAAATTGAGGGTATATAATCACCGAAATACAACCTGGAACACGGATACCTACAAAAACATCCAATGAAATCAGTATCAGGGGATCCAAGATGATCTTGCTCCTAAGAAAGACAGAAAGCTCACCACACAAAAAGATATGGTTGCCGAACCACTTCAGGAAATAGTATATGCATACAAGCTTCCTGTTCAATATAAGAAGGTGAAGTCAAGAACTTTGGAAACCGCAGAACCGAACATTGCAGAGCGCAAAATATATGATTTTGCAAAACTTGGGTAAAAGTGACAAAAAGGAAAAGAAGGGGGACAGAGATAAGGCATATGCAATAAGCATAACAGTATCTGTATTATGCTCATATGCATTCACACATATAACCCCGAGAACAATTCATCATATCTTGATGATAGATTACTTACACATACAATTAACAGCTGCCCTTGGAAAGAATGAACAGAGAACATGCATAGGCTAGCACTTCCAGTCAATTTCTAATTTCAAGGAGCATTGCTCACAGAGAGAATCTATGTTCCTCCGAATTTTATTTTATTTTCAAAGCATCCATGTCCAATATTCGTGGATGACACGAGTATGAGGATATTCCAAATAGACAGAAAAACTTACAAAAATCTAACCATGCCCGTGTTCGAGAAACACCTTGCAAAATAAGATAAAATGCCTTTGGAAGAAAGAAACCAGGGATTACCTTGTCCAAGGATCAAAATACTGTTTGCAGCCGTAGGTATCATATCTTGGACCTTTTCGCTAGTAAAAATTGCTTGAACAACTAGCAAATAGAACAGGGAAAAAAGAAAATCATTTCATCAAAATTTAGAAGGAAAAACACGCACTAGAATAACAAACTCGAAAGAACACATGGGAACATTACAATAATATATAAGAAAAATGAGTAATAAAGTGACTGATGAATTGAGTTCTTAAAATCTCTGCACATTCATAAGCAAGAATAAAAATTTTGTGGACAAGACCACAAAGGAATCAAAATCATGGAAGAGAATATGAAAGTATTCTCCAAATATTGATAAACGCAGTATGTATATATGACAAAATATTAAATTAATGAAATCAGAGAATTTATAAAACTTGAGATCCATATTAGCAGTTTCCTCACTCTCTCTTTTATCAGTTTCGTTAACAGCAGAGCTAATGTCCACCACATGCATGGAATGATGCCCATCTGATATCCAAACAGTTTGTCTTCCTACAAAATGATGGTAAGTATCATTTAATGGCATAGACGTAATATAAAGCTGAGGTCAAATGGCAAAGATTATCATTAACAAAGCTCCACAGAACTTTTATCTTACTATTCATTCTTTCTCCTATATTTTTATTAACACAGGGTGTTTTAATAGCATATGACTTCAATGTTGCAACCCCGAACTCGTGCCCTACAAAATATTTATTTTGTTCCTTGTTCTTTGCTCACAAGATAACCCATTAGCAAAGAACAATGGAAAGACTCCACTACCTGTTTGCTAGGTATCCAGAATCTTCCGAATGGCAATAATTCCGAGTCATGTCCCATTGCTGTCCATTAATCATGCGAATATTTCTAACAAATAAAGCCTTCGGAAAAACTAAAGAACAAAGTAGAGAAGCTTACTCGAAGAAATATCGGGAAAAACAGCCATCATTTGCACTTTCATAACATGTGGCAATAGCCTCATGTAGCAGGTGACATCTGATCCAACAGATGTGTCTGTTACATGCAAGACAAACAAATCTCCAACAGTATCCAAGACCAAGAACCTCTTAGAGGACAATGGTCGAATTGAAATTGCCTTCAAAGACATAGAGGACGCTTTCCCAGATGTCAAGTCCTTAACCTCCTTTGGCTCAAATGGCACAAAGCATGCACCTGGTTCAGCAGACTCTTGTCTGTGTTTACCAGACCTTGGCTTCACTGCAAATCAAGATGCCAACCAAAGATAAAAAGGAACCGACTTTATGTCAACTTTCTTGGTACTTTAAAAAAAAAACAGATAATTATATTGGAAAAGGAAAAAAAAAACTCGCCAAGTACTTAGATTGTGCAAGTGTCATATATTATTTCCATAGTGACCTACTATAAATACACTGAATGGCATATTTATCCCACCTGCTAAACTTCAATCAAACAGAAGTGAAAACATATAAGAGAGCTCAGTCGAGCATACTCTATACTTTACAAAATAAATAATTAACCATCTCAAAACATCGATATGATTTAAACCAATTGACAGCATCTTGCTCACAATAGTCACCAAACTGCTTGGTTAAATAAATGCTAAAGCAATATGTTAGGGAAAATAAAAAATTGAACAAGTGGATATAGCACAAGGCGATGAAAAGGATGTCCAAGTAAAGCCAATTAACTGAGTTATGCTATCATAATGAGCCATATGTAATCACCAGAAGATTCATGATAACAATAACCTATTACTCGTATCTAAAAGGTTGGGCTAGATCCCAGATTAAGTAATCCATTCCATTTTTTCTTTTTTTAATAAGGCTCAAGCCAAAATCCTAAAGTTCTCTATGCTCCTTGATCTAGAAATCTAACTTAATGAAACAGGAAAATGGCAGTAGATGGTGTTGACATGTGCCAAATTTTAATCATTTTCTTTGGGATCTGAACAATAAATTCCAACCAAAAAACAAACTTCCTCCTATGTTACTAGGTACTTAAACCTCTTCTTATAAGATCTTCATTGAAATGCATTTACACCAACCACTCTCTAGAGTCCAGACCGTACTTTATCTCCTGTAAATTATCTCAGAAGCCATAACACAAGAAACATTAATCTAAGAAGTGAGCAAAGTTCCGTCTTCTAAATACCAAGCATCGCAAAGACCTTTATCTGAAGTCTAACAAAATGCACTAACTATACAGGTACAGGGATGTCAATGGCACTAGGTGCAGCCTAAGTGCAAGAATCCTTATATTGCCTCACGCGCAAGGTGCAAAAAGGAGTGCCCATCTAAGTGAAGTAAGGCAAAATATGTATATGCAAGTATTATATTGTATGTGTGTATTAAGCTTAACATATATAATCATGGTAATAAACTCTAAAGATATATTTAAGGATGCCACTATACTAAATCACTTGAGCATTTTTGCAAGTAAAATTGCTAACAATTATAGACTGAAATACAGAATCCATTATGTCTTTCAGAAAACAGATTTATAAGCAATAAAACTAAAGTTCAAACCCATAGAACTTACCTGAAACGGATGGTTTTTCAATCTTCCCATCCAAATGACCATTAGAAACAATCTCCGAAGTACTTGATCCACCATTGGAAACACCATTGTTATCTCCAATTACACCATTTGAAAGACCATAATTCTTCACTTTCTTTACCTTTTTCCCTTTCACTAATTCTCTTAAATTCCAAACTTTAACCCCATTTTCCTCCCCTAAAACCAACCATTCAAACGAAATACTGATCGAGAAAACAGGCTTCAAACAATCAATCACAGCAAATTTCATGAGCTTAAAAGCGACCCCATCATCACTTTCATCAGTATCAACCACCAAGTTAACCCCAAAGATTAAAACTTTGGAGCTTGAAACCGAATACAATGCAAAAAAATTAACAGACCCAGAAATCATAAGTTTCAAACCATGACTGACATCAATCAAAACCCCAACTTTATCATCAAACTCAATACCGTTTTGCTTGGAAACAACTTTAGCCTTCTCAAAAGCCTTGCTTCCATCATTCCTATAAAGAAAAAATCTAAGGAGAACCTTGGAACCACCTTTATAAGGGCCAGCAACGACGAAAAGGACCCTGGGGTTGGGAGACTTTTGGGTTTTGAGGAGAAGGAAAGTGGAGGAAGAGGAAGGAGGAGGAATAGAAAGGGACTTTTGGGTGGAAGAGAAAGGGAAGGAAATGGAAGGAAATAGGGAAAGAGAAGAATCAGAGTGGGAAAGGGCGAGGGAAAAAGAATGGGGTTCAAAGAGGAGAGACGTTGGAGTTTTAGAAGAAGAAGGTGAGGCAAAGGGAGTTGGGAGATGGATCTTTGAAGCTTGGCAAACAACCATTTGAATTTTTCTTAACACCAAAAATCCGATCTCTGTGATTTTGGGTTTTTGGAATGAAAGAAAATATGGAAAGAAAGTCAACAAATTTATATGATTCAAAAGGTTAGATTTAAAGGCTAAATCTATAGAGTTTGGTTAAGTGTGGGAGATAATCAGAGGTGTTAATCCTAAGGTCCCGGTTTTGAATTTTTTATCATCTTTTCGTCTTTATATCGGTTTAAATATCTTACTTTATTAATTCTTTAAATTTCATTAAAAAATCTATTTTTTATATTTTAGAATAATTATTATTTGATAAATTCGGTAGAATTTGTTAAATCTAATAAAAAAATAGCTTAAGGTGTAAAAAGCCCTCAATATTTTTCAAAAAATTACAATTAAGTCTTTGTTTTTCTTTTACATTCAATTGGATATTTTAATTTTTAAAATGCATCAAAAAGGCCTTCAAATTTTTTTAAATAAATAATTAAGTCCCTAATTTTTTTCACTCAATTAGGTATTTAAACTCTCAAATGCATCAAAAATATTCTTTGATGGTTAACTTTAACAGTTAATCATTAAAGTTAATTGCCCCTCATTTTTTTAGTTAAAGTCAACCTGTATCACAACCACAACTTGAGATATGGCAAAAAATTATAAAAAATAAAAATTAATAAAAATTATACAAATTATTAATTTTTAATAAAAATATAAAAATATATATTTAAAACTTGAAAGAATTTATAAAAAATTATAAAATTTTATAAAAATCATAAAAAAGTTATAAACTGTATCAAAAAGATCCTTCAACCATTAACTTTAACCCTTGACCGTTAAAGTTAACAGGCCCATTTTTTTCAATTAAAGTTATCATGTGTTGCAACATAGTGTGACATATGGTGAAAAATAATAAAAAAATAAAAATCAATAAAAATTATAAAATGGTTCTTTTAGTACATTATTTTTTTATAATTTTTTTATGAATTTTATATTTCTTTAGATTTTTTTTATAATTATCTTAAGACTTTATAAAATTTTATAATTTTTCTATATTTCTATATATTTTTTAAAAAAATTACAATTTTTACAATTTTTTTAATTTTTAATAAATTTTAAATTTTTTTATATTTTTTATTAATCTAGTAAACGGAGTTAAAATTTTTCAACATTAGTGGAATGTTGGAGCTATTAATATTGAATTTCAATGTTTTGACTTTGATATTAGAAGTTTTATTATTTTTTATTAATTTACTTTTACCTAAAATAAAAAGATTGTCTCAACACTTATAGGTATCGTGCTTAACGTTGAAATATGCATTGCAAATTTTTCAATATCGCGACTGAATCTTACATATAATTACGTAATGATTAAAGTACATTGACACTATCTGATGTTGAATTTCAACTATTTTTGAAGTAAAACCATCATAAATACATTAGATTGTTCCTGACACCTTTCACTATTTATTGTAACCTAACCCTAATGAATATTTTGTATTGATCTTAACACCTATGGGTGTATAATTTAAGTTTAAATTGTTTTTTCACTATTTAACCCTAACCTAACCCTAATAAATATAGTAAATACAACTCACCACTCATGAGCGTTAATTTCTTAATCAACTTATTACCAATTACCATTAATCTAACTCTAATAAATGCTTTGTATTGAATTTGATTGTATAGAGTTTATGATTAAATTGATTTTTACCATTTAATCTTAACTTGATTGTTAGTTTTGATGTCTCAAACTTTTGATATAACAACATTTAAGATAAACTTTTATCTATATTTCTTAAGTCATTTGGTGAAAATAATTATTGAAAATTTTATTAAACATTTTCAAAGCATTACTCAAAAACAAGTTTTAAGGATACCTATAGAAGTAAGTTAGAGAGCACTTCAAGTTCAAGTTTTAAGTAAGACTTCTAAACATACTCAGGGGGACTCCTACCCATTCAGGTCCTCTTCTACTAATACAAGTCCACTTCTACCCATACATCTTGTAAGTTATATTAATGCAAGTTTGTATGCAATGCTTCTAATTGCTAGAAATTATCTTTATGGCTATAAATGGTCACAAAATTTTTCCTTGTTATATATAGACATCAAGAACACTTCAAGATACGAGAGATGAATATTCAAGCATAGAAATTAAGAGAAAAGCCTCAAATTCTTTATTTTTCTCATTTTCTCTTGTACATATCTTTTAGATGCTTATTGTTAGATCTTTTTATCATTCTTATTTCACTTTAAGAGAGAGCTCAACACTTGTAAACACACACCATTAAAAGGTCTTCATTATTTACATCTTTTCTTTGTATTGCAATAGCTACTTAAAGTTTTGGAGGTACAAAACCTTAAGCAATTTGTAAAGGTTAAAGTTGAGTCTTGTAAAAAATAGAGGGTTCTAGCCACAATTGTAAAAACTAGAGGGTTCTAGCCACAAAAACAAGGGGGAAGGTTCTATCTCATCCTTATGAAAAATATATGGATTGTAAAGGTTATACATTTTCCTTGAAATATAATAATTTCAAGTACAGTGAATTGGTAAATCTTTAGTTGAGGTATACTAAGATAGCGGAGGTAGGCAATTGGAGTCGAACCACTATAAATCGAATTGTCTAAACTTTTATTTCCTTCCCTCATTGTTTAGAAAAGTTGGCAAATATTTTTAAAATGCCAATTCACTCCCCTCTTGATATTTTTGGGCCAAACACTAACCTTTGTTTACTTATAGTTTACCCCCAAAGGTGGAATCTTCAGTATAAAATAGTATTTTTACAGTGACTATAAATACCCCATTCCACAATTTTGTTTTTTACATCCCAATTGAAGTTGTTGCCCGTCATTATCAACTTTTTAACTTAAAAAACTCTCTAGAATTTTTCTTATCTCCTTTAATTCAATCTTTTGAAACGAAAGTATAGCCCTCTTGAAGGAATCAAATCATAAGCGCTTGTAGTTGTTGATTTGTATTTTTATTAAGTTATTACTTAAGCAAGTATTTTTTATCGTTTTATATTAAATTTTATGGGTTTAATTACACCAACAGTCACCGAACTTTGGGGTAGCTGACAAAACAATCACCTAAGTTTCATTTTGGTTACTCAACTTTTGAAAAGTTACAAAACAGTCCTTTTTTCCGTTTTCTGTCACAGACGTCATAGCAAAGTGACATGGCAGGTGACAGCGTTATTGGTGTAAAAAAACTATCCAGCTAGCTGGATACTCTCACTTTAACAGTCCTACCAGCACCATTTTAGGGTTAGAGAAAAAGAAGAAGAGAGAAGAATAATAAAGAGAAGAGGAAAAATGGAGATGCCCTGTACGTAGACCTAAGGACCCTCCATTCATTGTATCTCATATTCAACCTCAAGCTCCTCACTTATTTCCTTTCACTTTCTCATTCACTCAACCACCAACAAGATTCTCCTTTCAAAGAACTATACCAGGACTTTTTTTCTGCTATGGCAATTTAAAAGCGAAGTTAATCACCCAATTATTTGATTTGGACGTAGAACATTAAGAATATTGGCCAAGAAATCAAAAGATATAAAAAAAATTTAATAGTTCTACAAAGCTCTTCCCTTCCCAAATTGTTCCTTAAAACTAATGTGGTTGACTTCTGATAACAAAGAGACAGAGGTGTTAAAAAAAACAGAATCTAAGAAAATATTTTCTCCAAAACAGTTTAGACAAAGATTATAATGTTTTTTTTTCCATATATGCCCGTTGGAAATTTAGATTTTAGAAACAAAAAGCCAATGACACAATTCTTCATTTTTTTGGGGGGGGTAAATTACACCAATAGTCACCCAACTGTTGGTGTAATTTACCCTATAATAAATTATCCCCAAGCAAAAAAACCAATCATACCCTAAACCCTTATACCCTGTTAATCGATTATTAAATCAATTTCTAACCCTAAACCCTTCTTAATCGATTCTCGAATTAGTTTCAACCCTAAACCAACCTAAATCACAATCGAAATTTTCCCAAATCAATTTTTTCCCCAAATCCCCTTAATCCTAATCTGTTTCTAATTTTTTACCCTTAAACCCATAACCCTTCAATTTTTTTCCCTAAACCTGCCCCAAACCGAGACCCATCAGCTGTAACGCCCCAACTTTCAGGAATTCTGTGAATGTTGGCATAGGTTTAATTATGTTAGTGGGCCTCTAGAAGGCCCAAGCTTAAGATAGAACCCGTCAATTTTAGTTAATTTTTGTTCCATAAGAAAAAAGGGGTGAAATTATGAAATAGAACCTATGTGAAAATGTTTGAAAATGCTATAGGCTAAATTGAAGTGGCCAAATAAATAGGAGTGCAAAATAGGAGGATTTGCATGACAAACCTCCCATTTTACATGAAGTGACCAGCCATCATATTGTTGTAGACAATATGAGCACTTGATATCCATAATTTATGGTACAAATTGATACAAATTGATAATGGGTTAGGTAAATGTTCCATGATAATGGATTAGGTAAATATTCCATGATAATGGGTTAGGTAAATGTTCCATGATAATGGTTTAGGTAAATGTTCCATGATGGGAATTTCATGTCTTTTGTACTAAATAATTAAATGGATGAAATATGAAATTTTATTAAAAGAAAAAGGGGTGAAAAGAACAAAGTTTTGTCCATCTTTGTTCATCATAGCTTAAAGTTAGAGAAGAGAAAGGAGAGAGGAGAAAGCTCTTGAATGTTCGGTCACTTGGGGAAGAAAATTGAAGGTAAGTTCATGGTAGTTTGCTTCTATCTTGATGTTCATGAGTTCTTCTTGATTCTACCTTAACTCTTGAAGCATATTTTGGTTTTTAGTTGTGTTGTGAGCATTTAGTCATGAATTAAAATGAAGGAAATGGTTGTTGTTTCATGTTCTTTTGATGAAAAATGGAAGATAGGTGAAGTTGAGCCAAACAAATGAGCATGCATGTGCCTTAGATGCTAAGGGGAAAAATTGGCTAACATGTTGTGCTTTAAAATGATGAAATGGAGATTATACTTAAGTAAAATCATAGATATGTGATGATTGATTGGCGATATACATGTTTAAATAACAAGCATGCAAGTTAGGTGTGAAAGAGTGATTTGGTAATAAATCTGCTTGGGACAGCAGCAGTAACGTGACTTTGGAAAATCACCATAAATTGTGGGAGATGAGTTAGAAGCTGCATAAATTATGTAATTAAATCTTAATGAGTCTAGTTTCAAATGGAATAAACGAGAACATATTTTGAATTCTGTACAATGAGAAATTTGATTCCTAATGAAGAGTGGTCAGATTAGTCAAATAGTGAAACATGGGAAACTTTAAGAAAAATCTGGTATTGATTGGCCAAACCAAAAATTCTGAAAATTTTATGGATAGAAGATATATGAGTCTATTTTCAGGGAAAATTAACGGCACTTGATTTGGAGTTTCGTAGCTCCAGTTATAAATGATTTAGTGACTGTTGTTCAGGAAGACAGCTTGCAGTGAAATTATGATTATGTGGTAAACATTGACAAAAATTTGTTAAAGAGTTGCTTATTGATTTCTTATAAGCTTACTATGATCTGTAGGTGTGGTTGGCCAAATATTGTAAGGGGTTAATACGTAGTTTGTATTTGAATAGTTAGATTAAAGTGTTAGTAATCTAATTGTAGGCGGTTCGTGTGTGGATCTCGTCAGCATATCGTCGCAAACAGGTGTGTAACTGACACCCTCTCATAGACTAGATTGGCAAAAGCCGAAAAGCCGAAATACCGAAAAGTCGGTATTTTGGGAATTTGCGAGTGTGCGAATGCTCGTAAGATAGTTGGGTTTGTATATTTGGTAATCTAAAGTAATAAACTGCAGTACGCACGATTTCGTACATTTTGATAATTTGGGCTTAATGGGCCAAAGATCGGGTTCATGGGCCAACGGGCCCAATTCGATAAGTATGCGTGGTAAGTGTTCTGATAGTACGTAAATTGTTAGGATATGCATGAAAACCCTAAAAGCAGCTAAATTACTATAATACCCCTATGTATGGAAAATTACTGTTATACCCCTAGGTGCAAAATTACCGTTATACCCCTAGGGTTAATTTTGACTGAAAAGCATGACGATCTGATTCCGTATGATGTAAGCCATGATTATATATCTGTTGCATGGGGACATGGGTTATATTATAGAGGAAGCGTCCTGGTGGCTATGCCACAATTATCTGATCTGGTGGCTCTGCCACATATATCTGTTCTGGTGGCTATGCCACGATTATCTGATCTGGTGGCTCTGCCACATATATCTGTCCTGGTGGCTATGCCACAATTATCTGATCTGGTGGCTCTGCCACAATATCTGTATCTGATGACTTCGTCACAATATCTAGCAGCTTCGCTGCGATTTCTGTGGTGTGTAGCGGTTGGGTGGGTCGAGTAGTCTCCCCACATGGTGTAAGGCTGGTACGGGGGTGTTATGGATGAATTTGTGTTGGGTTTCTGCATAAACATGTAATATCTGTTCTGTTCCGTTATGGGCCTATGGGCTTTATTCTGAATTCTGTTCTGGGCTAAGGCCAACTTATTCTATTTCTTTGGTTTGAGCTGATATAGGCTGTGGTTTGAGCTGATATAGGCTATGGTTGGGTTAATTTACACACTGAGTTTCCCCAAACTCACCCATTTTATTTTCATCCACGCAGGTAATCCCCAACCATAGTGGGCTTGGAGCTGTGAGGGAATTCGGAGTTGCCACCTGTTCTGAAAGTTTGATTTTCTTCTGGTGAACTGGACATCCTTTTAATTACGTTTAAGGTTTTGGGCTTTTAAATGTAATAAGGCCGCTTATTTATTTTGATGGTTTTTATATGTTTTATTAAGATAGGTAATATTTATATTTAACTGTTGAAATTGGATAGCTTTAGGGCGCGTTTCAAAACAGTAATTGATTTCAAAAAACACGAAAACAGGCAAAGATTCCGCAATGAAGATATTTTCCAAAATTAATCACTTTTCCTAAAAAGGACTTAATCAAATCAGTTTCCTAAAAATATACATGACGTTAAGGTATGGCAATGGCGGTTTGCATGTCTAGGATTGGATCCGAAGGGAGTTTGGTACTTAAGCAGTCCAATAGACCCACCTCCTCTTTTCCGGTTTCCTACCTGGTGCACAGCTTCCATTCACTTTAACCTATAATGAAATTATCTTTTAAAACACTAAGTAGGTTTTTCTGGATCAACAATATAAAATTTTTTGAACGCTTCGATGTGGCATGTCGGATCCGGCCATAACGTCTGGGCTGGGTTTGGGGTGTTACATCAGCCGCTTCACCAACGTGGCAAGTTGACTTGCCACATCAACTGGTTAACTTGCCATGTCAGCATCCCGTTAATACCCTAACGGAAACTGTTAATCAGTGACTATTTTGTCACTTTTTTATAACGTTAGTGACTGTTTTGTAATTTTTCGATAGTTGAGTGATTGAAATGAAACCTAGGTGACTGTCTTGTCAGCTACCCCAAAGTTGGGTGACTATTGGTGTAATTTACCCAAATTCTATTTATGTTGATTTTAGAGTGTTCATTTTTTTCTTTGATTTTTGTGTAGGTTGAGAAATGAAACTTTTGAATTTGGGTTAATGTAAATTATCATACGTCGGGCAAGGGTGTTCAGCTTGAAAATCATTTAAATATAATGAGGTTTTTTTTAAAAGTGGTTGAAATATATCTTATCCTGTTGCAACCGTCGTTGCTTGTGGTATTGGTGAAAATGTGGAGACTAGAAACTTTTACCTTCCACTTCTCCTGCGGTGAATCAACAATAACTTTGGAAGATATAGCCCTGATAATGTGCCATCCAATTGAAGGAACTATTTTCATTGAGGTGTCTAAATTTGAGTTTGAGTTGAAGAGAAAAAGGTTACTTGGCCATTTTATTGAGGACAAGAGAGATTTAAAGGGCGATCACGTAAAGTTTACATGGTTGTATAGATTGGTCAAGCATTCACTAACGAACAAAATAATGAAGAGCTCAATAAATATGTTAGAGCACACATAGTGTGCGCCACTTAATGTATCTTCCATTGTTGAAAGACACAGCTTGTGTGTGCATACATGGCTAAGGTTTCACAATGTTGGCTTTCCTGTGCTAGACCCTTAATAGTGCAATCAATTAAGAAACACAAAAGTTAAACCATTATTGCATCCTCCTTCAAGTGTGAAAAAATAAAATAAAATAAAATAAAAAATAAAGAACACACAAATTTTACTTGGAAACCCTTTCAGGAAAAAACCACAGGCAGAGAAGAAGAAAATTCACTATGTTGAAAATTTGAATCAATACAAAAGGAATAGACTATGTCTATTTATAGACTTGTAAAGCCATATTCTAGTAGGATTAAAACACCTTATCCTAATCAATATAAAATAGATGGAGTTTAATAAGGTTTAAAAAACTTTATTCTAAAATAAAATAAAAGAAGTCTAGTTCTATATAGATTTTACTTTTATTATATTTTCCATGGTATTTTATTTAAATAAGAATTCGGGTCACTTAATTCTAACAATCTCCACCTTGACACAAATTCTCAATGAACAAGTTTTTTATCGCGAACTTTCAATAAACAAGTTCTCCACCTCTTCCATAAAACACCTTAGGGGTTTAACTTCAACAATGAACACCAATCAAGCCTAAGCAATGCTCAAACTTGGTTATAGGAAGTGAATTAGTCATCATATCTGTAGGATTTTCATGAGTACTAATTTTGCTCACAACAATATCACCACGAGCAATAATATCACGAACAAAATGATACCGAACATCAATATGTTTTATTCTCTCATGAAACATTTGATCTTTTGTAAGGAAGATGACACTCTGACTGTCATAAAATACTGTACTGATTTGAAGGTCTTCATTGAGTTCACTAAATAGTTTTTTCAACCAAATAGCTTCTTTACAAGCCTCAGTAATCTCCATGTACTCAGCTTCAGTAGTAGACAAAGCGACTGTAGTTTGCAAAGTGGCTTTCCAACTAATTGCACAACCTCCAATTGTAAAAATGTAACCTGTGAGAGATCTTCTTCTATCAAGGTCTCCAGCAAAATCAGCATCAACATACCCTATGACTCTATCTTTAATTCTTCCAAACTGTAAGCAAACATCAGTAGTGCCTCGTAAGTATTTTAAAATCTACTGAACTGCTTTCCAATGTTCTTTACCAGGATTTACCATGTATCTGCTAACTGTACTGACTGCATATGATAAATCTAGACGTGAACAAACCATAGCATACATGATAGATCCCACTGCACTAGAGTATGGAACATGTGACATGTACTCAGTCTCATCATCTGATTGTGGAAACAAAGCCAATGAAAGTTTGAAATGGGCTGCTAAAGGAGTACTAACAGGCTTAGCACTCTACATATTGAACCTGCAAAGAACTTTCTCAATGTACCCCTTCTAACTTAGGTACAATTTACTTGATTTTCTATCTCTGAGAATCTCCATACCAAGTATCTTCTTTGCTGGTCCTAAATCTTTTATCTCAAATTCTTCACTTAGTTGGCCTTTGACCTTTCTTATCTCTCATTTATCTTTTGCTGCTATCAACATGTCATCAACATAAAGAAGTAGATACACAAAAGAACCATCACTGTTTTTCTTGAAGTAAACATAACTGTCTAAACTACTTTTGAAATCATGAGAAGTCATAAAGGAATCAAACCTCTTGTACCACTGTCTTGGTGACTGATTCAAACCGTAAAGGGACTTTCTCAGCAAGCAAATATAGTCCTCTTTTTCTGAGACTATAAAACCCTCTGGTTGTTGCATATAAATATCCTCCTCAAGTTCTCCATGTAGAAATGCAGTTTTTACATCTAACTGCTCAAGCTCTAAATCATGCATGGCCACAATACCAAGCAAAGCTCAAATCGAACTATGCTTAACAACTGGAGAGAACACATCTGTGAAGTCCACTCCTGGAATTTGACTATAACCCTTTGCAACAAGCTTTATTTTATATCTGGGTTCTTCAACTCCTGGAGTCCCTTCTTTCTTTTTAAACACTCATTTACAACGAACAGCCTTTTTACCTTTAGGAAGTTTCAGAAGGTCCTATGTTCTATTTTTGTGAAATGATTTCATCTCTTCTTGCATAGCAAACATCTACTTTTCTGAGTCTTCACAGCTAACCGCCTCAGAATAATTAGATGGCTCTTGATTCGCATCTATATCTTCAGCCACATTTAAAGCATAAGTAACTAGATTAGCCTCGGCATACTTATTTGGAGGTTTAATTTCTCTTCTAGTTCTGTTTTTGGCGATAGAGTATTGTGGTGAAGAAGCAACTCTATTCTCAATTTTTGTTCTGGCTTGAGGAGTTGACTCTGTATTAATCTGATGCTCCACCTGCTTTTGATTTTCTTTTTGGAAGAGTCTTAAAAGATAAGTTAGGTAGCATAGCAGTTTCATAAAAAACAACATATCTGCTAATCACAACATTTCTATTTTCAGGACACCATAACCTATACCCTTTTACACCAGCTTTATAACCAAGAAAAACACATTTAATGGATCTCGGTTCCAATTTTCCATTATCAACATGAGTATACACAGGACACCCAAAAATCTTTAAATCAGAATAATTAGCAGGATTACCAGACCATCCCTCTTATGGAGTTTTTTTCTCAATGGCAACGGATGGAGATCGATTGATCAAAAAACATGCAGTAGAGGCTGCTTCTGCCCAAAATGATTTCGGTAAGTTGGCATTTGACAACATACATCTAACCTTCTCTATGATCGTTCTATTCATTTGTTCTGCAACACCGTTTTACTGTGGAGTATGACAAACTGTCAAGTATCTCATGATCCCTGTAATAGCCAATTTTGGCCTAAAAGAACCCAAACCAAATAAACAAAAAAATAGTCCAATACATGGCCCACAATTAAAACAAAGCCTAATTAAAACCCAATACCCAGATTTCAACCCAAAATAAACCCAATAACCTAAAACCCTAAAGCCCAAGTCAGCCCACTATCTTAAACTTTTTTTCAGTAGCCACCCTAACCCTAGCCACCAAAGTTCAGCCGCCACTCCCCCCTCTGCCCTTGGCCATCACGCGCGTCACCACCACCGCTTGGGGCACCAACCATCGGCCTTCCATGCGTCTGACACCTGCAAGACGAAAATAGCACGCGAAACACAAGAAACGAAGAAGAAAAAATAGCAGACAAGAAGAAAAAAACAAAAAACGAATCTATGTAATTCGATTATAAAATTCAAAACATCCATTTGTAGTTTTTTTTTTTGGGGGGGGGAACACGAACTTTAGCAAACAAAATCACAATAGCAAAAAAACAGGAAGGTTGATTTTATTTCTAGTCTTGTTCCATGTTCTGATTTCATTTATTTTTTGTATTATTTGTTTTTTATTTTTATTTTTATACGAAAATAGACAAAGGAAAGAGGAGGGGAAGAGAGTCTTACCGGATCTACACTGTGGCCGCATCGTCGGAGCTCCCCTCTCCGTTTGGCACGGTGAACCACCGGCGATGATGGGTGTTGAAACCCTAGCTGTAAGAGAAAAATGGGTGGGGGAGTATTCTCTGTTTTTTTTTCAAACAGGGAGAAAGCAAAATAAAAGAAAAAAATAAATAAACAGATTTAAATACTGCATGAAACAGCGTCGTTTGGGCAAAGGAGAAGGGTCTGTGAGCCTAAAATGGGATATTTTGCGGTTATGGCCCCTCTTTCTTTCCTGAGTCATTCCATTTAGCCCTGTTTGCATTTTTCCTTTTTTAAATTTCACCCATTTATTTTATTCCGTTTCCGATTTCATCCCTGGACTGAGCTAATAAAACGCCGCGCATCAAAGGGCCTGGGATATTTGCTCTTTCGGGCCTTGGTCCTTCGCGCGCTTTCTAATGCAGTCCCTGGAAGCTTTTGGTATTTATGATTGTACCCCATTATTTTATTAAGACTTACAAAGCAGTCCCCGACTCATTATTTTCGCATTTATTTTTAATTTGCTTCTGTTTATTCATTAATTCATTTATTTTATTTTGTTTCTTTTCTGTTTTATTTTTATTTTACTCTTTAAACTGCTGTAAATCTTTTGTTATTTTATATACATTAGCTCTCTTAAAACTATTTTATATATTGTTTATTTAAAATTGGTTTAAAGCATACATTTCAAATTGTTTACTACATATTATCTTGGATTATGAACATATATATATTTCTTTATTTAGTTACTGCCTTACTATATATTATCTTAAATTATTTGGCATATTATTTATTTTATATTTTACGTATAGATTATTTCATTTTAAACCTTTACATATTTTATATTTTAAACTTTAATATATTATGCAGCTTAAACTTATTTTTCTATGTTTTTATATATGTTATTTATTCCAAATTATTTATCCTTATTCTCTCTATATATTATTTATTCGAAACCCCTTTTTCATTATTTTTGTTAAGACCAGATTTATAGATTATTTACTCTAAAGCACTTTTTCCACATATTATTATTTTAAGTTTTCATATGTTATTTTAAATTTTTTTTTAAAAAAAACTATTCACTTAAGGTTAATATATATGTATATATTATTTTATTCTATTTTAAATTGAAATCATATATCAACTATCTTAACTTATTTTATATTATTTACTCTAAATTTGCTTTATAAACTATTTTAAACTTGTTTTTTGTGAATTGTTGTTTTATTACTTGCTTTAAATCGTTATATGTACCTCATTTTAAAACCCTATTTATATATTTTGGAATGTTTTATTATTATTTACCTTAAGATTTTTATATTATTTGTTTCATACTTTCGCATACTCATATATTATTGGTTTTAACCTTGTTATAATCTTTTAAAACTGTTTTGTATATGGTTGATCTTTCTTTTAAAATTCTCTTTGCATATTATCTATTTATTTATTTAGAACTCATTTATTATCCTTTTAATCTCGTTTCTTCTTACATCTTATTCATTTTAATTAACTTTATGCTATTCAATTTTTATTTGATTATTTAATTCATTTATCTTTGATTGTTAATGTTAGTATTTAAACGATGCATGTTGTACGATTATTGCCATTGCATGATTCGCTTATTTGTATTGTTATATTATTGTCATTCACTTGTGTAATATTTTTATCATTGTTCTATGTCGCACTACACCTTTATTTCATATCGTCACCCCAATAAATCAAACCTCGTTACATTCATCCAATAAATTGTTTTATGTGAAAGTATCAAATTCGCTACTATTCAAAAACGAAATTTTCCAGATAAGGCAATGCTTTGCATTTTGGAACATCAAGGAATAGTGCCCTAACTTTAGGGGTTTCGATTTCCTTATTGTTTCTAAATAGCTAAATATCCTTTTCGAGTTTTAAAACACATGAAATTCTCATTAAATTAAGAGACGACCTTGTGCTCGGGAATTCATGGTATTGTGTCCTAACTTACGGGATGTGATACTTTGATATCTCGAGATAAGGGAATCTTTAAACAATCGATTCAAGCTAATTCAAGAATTTTAAAGTCAATATTAATAAAAAAGATCGTATTTCAAATCCCTTCCCGATTTTCAAATTTTCGATATTAGGACACTAACTAATCAATTCGGTACCAATTTTTGGGCGTGTCGAGGGTGCTAATCCTTCCTCGCACGTAACCGACTCCAGAACTCATTCTCTCAAGTTTCATAGACCAAAGGCACTGTTTTAGTAAACTAAAATTGATTTATTAAAACAAATGTGATCCGATCACACCTAATAAAGATCGGTGGCGACTCCCATTTTAATTTTCGCTTTCAAACCAAGTCGACCCCGTTTTTTCAAAAAATAGTTTCGACAATCCCTTCTGACTTGCACAATCTATTAAACTCATCAGAACAGAACTCTAAGCCATTGTCTATGCGGAGGTATTTTATCTGTTTTCCCGTCTATTTTTCAATCATAATTTTCCAAGACTTAAATACGGAAAACACATTGCTTTTCTGCTTCAGGAAGAACGCCCAAACTTTTTTAGAAAAATCATCAATAAAGGTTAGCATATAATTAGCTCCACCTCTCGAAGGCACTCTGGATGGCCCTCACAGATCAGAATGAATATACTCTAACGTTCCCTTCGTGTTATGGATTCCTCTAGTGAATCAAACTCTATTTTGCTTCCCAAAAACACAGTGCTCACAGAAATTCAGTTTGTAAATTCCTTGCCCATCAAGAAGTCCTCTTTTGCTCAATTTTGCCATGCCATTCTCACTCATATGCCCTAGGCGCATATGCCAAAGTTTAATAATATCATCATCTGACAAGGAAGAGGAAGCGACAGCTGCATCACCAGTAACAGTAGAACCCTGCAAAATATATAACTTGGCAATCTTTCTCTGCCCTTTCATCACAACAAGGGACCCTTTGGAAATCTTTAAACCCCACTTTCAGCTGTGTATCTGTACCCTTTTGAATCAAGAGTACTCAACGAAATTAAATTTCTTTTCAATTGTAGAACATACCGTACATCACTAAGTGTTCTGACAACTCCATCAAATATCTTAACTTTAATTGTTCCAACACCTGCGATTTTACACGAAGTATTATTTCCCATCAAAACAACACTTTCAGACACTGTTTCGTAAGTTGTAAACCAATCCCGATTGGGACTCATGTGGAAGGTGCAGCTTGAATCAAGTATCCACTCCTCGCTTACTTTAGAATCATTGACAGAAGCGACTAGAAGTTCACCATCGCTGTAGTCTTCTACAACATCAGCTTCACCGGAATTTTCTGGTTGTTTTCCCTTTTGATTCGCAGCCTCCCTTTTAATCTTATTTTGTAGCTTATAGCACTCAGATTTAATGTGCCCTTTCTTCTTGTAGAAGTTACAAGTTTTACCTCTGTTTGAAGACTTCGATCTACCCTTAGATTTACCACGAGGATTCCGTTCCTGTGTCCTACCACGATCATCATCAGCATTCCGATCTTGTCTCCCACGAACAATGAGACCCTCTCCTTGAGAGTCGGGTTTAACCACAAGATGCTTTATCTTATCATACGAGGTTAAAGAATCATAAACCTCATCAACTGTGAGAGACTCGCGACTATATAAAATCGTGTCTCTAAAGGTTGAATAAGACAGGGGGCAACAAACAAAGTAGAATCAACCCTAGATCTTCCTTATCATACTAAACCTCCATGGCCTCCAAGTTTGAGAGAATTTCTTTAAACACTGTTAAGTGTTCGTGTACAGACGCACCTTCCTCTAAACGATGAGCATAAAGACACTGCTTCATATGCAACTTGTTTGTTAGAGTTTTCGACATACATATTTGTTCTAGCCTCTTCCATAATGCAGCGGCAGTCTTCTCTTTCATCATATCCTGCAAAATTTCGTTGGACAAATGCAGATGTAATTGTGTTAACGCCTTTCGATCCTTACGATTTTTCTCTTCATCTGTTAATGTCGAAGGCATCTTATCTATCCCTAGCAGGGCATCCTCCAGATCCATCTGTGCAAGAACTGCTTGCATCTTAATCTGCCACAATGCAAATCTGGTCTTGCGATCTAACAGCGAAATTTCATACTTCAAATACGCCATTACTGTGATTGAGGTGAACAACCCGGAAGCTCGGATACCAATTTGTGAAAAAATAAAATAAAATAAAAAACACACAAATTTTACGTGGAAACTCTTTCGGGAAAAAACCACAGGCAGAGAAGAAGAAAATTCACTATGTCGAAAATTTGAATCAATACAAGAGGAATAGACTATGTCTATTTATAGGCTTGTAAAGCCATATTCTAGTAGGATTAAAACACCTTATCCTAATCAATATAAAATAGATGGAGTTTAATAAGGTTTAAAAAACCTTATTCTAAAATAAAATAAAAGAAGTCTAGTTCTATATGGATTTTACATTTATTTTATTTTTCATCGTATTTTATTTAAATAAGAATTCGAGTCACTTAATTTTAATATTAAGTTTAGGCTTGGATATGGTGTTGTTTGTAGTGTCGATCCCTTTTCATCCATTACGTTTTCCATTAGTGAGAAGGTAAGAAGACATATATATTATATTGGTTGTAAGAAATTGTGTAGTCGTGTAATATATATATTGTAATTTGTGGTACAAAATACATTGCAAGACATGTAATAAATAGTATAATGGGGTAATATTATTATAATATGCATAATGGTAAATTTAGCCTTTAATATTTAAAGTTTTGTCAATTTAATTTTTATTTTTTTTAGTTAAATTTAATCATTAACCTTTCATAAAAAGGTCAAATTATTTTTTAAACATAATTAATTTTACTTTAATTCTAGCTAGTTCAATTAATAAATTTTGATTCTAAATTTCAACTAAATTTAATAAATTTAACCTTAAAATCAAATTTAATACTCGTGATTCATGTCGGAGTGTTTTCAAATTATGATCATGCAAGCTTGACATCTGGATTATTTTGTTTAAATTTATTAATTTTAGAATAATTTAAAATTAGATTTAAACAAACTATTTAATCAAGTCATGCTTAACTATTTTTTCATGTTCAAACGATTTCGAATTACGATGGATATATTAAATATATCCATTAATATATATTTAAAAATTTTCTATATTAAATATATATTAAATATAGAAAAACCTTAAACCATTAATATATATTTAAAAATTTTCTTGATTTATATGTCAAAAAGAAAAAGAAATTTAAAATATTACATGTACCGAAAGTATAATTATAGTTAAATTTAAAAATTGGTTGATTAAAATATTAAGAATATAATTTCTTTAGAAGTACGTAAAATTAATTTTAGAGATTATAATTTTTGGTTCCAAATTAGGTACACTACAATATATGTATTTTTTTTTATTTCACTTTAGTACTTCAACTTGGTAACTAAATTTATTTTGGTTTCTAAACTTGAATTCAGTCAAGATTTGATGATGTCACCACTGTTCTTAGAACATGGCTGGATTGATCAATCAGATCGATTGGGTCGAGAATTGACTAGCATATTGGTCCAAACAAAAGGGTTAAAAATTACTGAAAATTAGTAAAAATTAAAAATGGAGACAAAAATTAATAGTTGAATTGGTTTTATAAAAACTTTCTTTTTAAGTTTTTATGAATTTTATTTATTTGTTGTTGGTCTAGCAGTTAAACCAATCAAAATTGAAAACCAGTAGTCTGATTGGTTCAACCACTGATTCGGTTATTAGAACATCATATGTGGCACTATAAGATTGTACCATGTCATCATCTAAATATTTATATAATTTTTTTAAGTGATGATGTGACACAATTTTAAAGTGTTATGTCATTAAAATTTTATATTTTTAAGTTCAAAAACGAAATACTACAATTGTCAAATTTAGATACCAAAATAAATAAATATATATATAGGTACCAAAGTAGACTCAAATGTCCCTTAATTTTATCTAAATAGTTCTCTTTCTTTATTATAGAAATTAGTTTTATGACATATTATATATGTGCGCAATTATTACTCAAACTATAATGTAATCATTTGATACACATGTAGCGGAGTTTTTTAACTCCACAACTACATTTAATGTTCTTAATTGGTGTTCTAGAAAGATAAAACCATATACATGAGACATTTTTCAATTTTTTAGATCTGCTTGGGAGTTAAAAATCTCTATCATATCATATGTATTTTTTTTATTCTACAATTATTCTCAAAAAATTGACATCTATCTCTTTTTTTTAAATATGTTTTTTTTAATATTTTACTATATAAATAAGATAATTATCAACCTTTTAACTCTGTTGTAGAGTTTAAAATTTTTAATATAAGTTTAATTTAATATATTGATGGTAATGAATTGAAATCTCCAAAATTAAAACAAAATGTTATTTTAAATTAGGAAAGCAAATAAAAGTTCCAATATAGAATAAAGATCTAATATCTTAACCAATTTATAAGTAATCTTTTTCCTTTTCAAAATCATCTAATTTTAGATCATTATCTTCGTCGATTTTTAATACGCCCGCAAGTACTAGTATACTTGATACAAGTAAAATTAGAAATTTAATTTTCCTACTTAAAAAAAATTGAAAATTAATGCTTTTTAATGTATTTACCGAAAAAATTACTAACAGTGTTTTTAAAATTTCAAATTTTACTGAGAGCATATAGCGAAATTTCTTAGTCCCGATTTATAAATTCAGTTAATTGTTTGAATATTGTAATACCTAATCCTTTTGGGAGCATCATATTGAGGTTCAGTGATATTCGTTGTAATTTCTTTGAATGTACAAAATTAAAAGAAAATGTTTCGTAAATGGTGGAGTACCAACAAAAATCCAAGTTTAGAGCAATTTATGACTAGTTTAACTCCATTTTAAGGGGATATCTAGTGCTTTTATGGCATTCCACCATTTCAACATCTACAATCCCTATAGCATCAAATAAAAATAAACATACAATATATTCTCTCTCATAAAGGGATATTACAGTTTGGAAAAAAAATCCCATCACACATTCTAAAATCAAAAAATAATAAAATTGCCCCCACTAACTAAATTTCAAGCAAATGTCCCAAAATTTTTGCCATTATAAGGGACCTAGAAGCAACTTTTCCTTCAAACATGATCAAATCAAAACAACTATGAAGGGCAATTAATAGCAGTACCAAGTTGTACCCAGGCAAATTCCTGTTTGTATCCAACACCTTCACAAGAGGCTTCACATGTGTATACTGCTATCGTTGCCCAATCGAGAGATTCCGCATCATTCTTCACACCAAAGTAATAAAGCAACTGAGGTAATATCTGATCAACACATTTGTACATGTATTAGATATTTCCTTCTTTGAGCTAAAGTAGAGATTCCAAGGAGGAATTTGACATTCTAAAATCAATGGGAAAAATAAAAAAAAGTCCACAAAGGATTAATGCAGAGGATTGATATATTCCTCTTATTTTTAAAAATTGATCATAAAAAATTGGGATTTCCATGAAGATAAGATTATCAAGTACCTGAAATTCAAAACATAGATGACCACCGCAATAGCTGCATATGGGAATATCAGCCTTGGAAGGGCGACCACCTAACATGGGCCACAGTGGTTTAGAACCAGCACTCCGGCAATATCTGTTTTTGTTAAAAGAAATAAACAAACATGAGAAACATAAGAAAATCAAGCAATGGAAAAGAAAAAGGAATGAACTTGAAGAAAAAATATGTAGTTCTAAATGCAATATCTTCAGCTTTTTCATTTTTATGGATTAAGTAAAAGATTACGATTGACATTTGTTAGTTTGTTACTTAAACAGGTCTATTTAAGCATATTTTGTTATCTTCTTTCACAACGCCATCCTATATTACTAGACTCAGGTGTAAGTGCTGAATACGGACATGAATTTGGTGGAACCTTGGAGGTCATATCCCCATATCTATGGGTCGGACATGAATGCTGGGCATGGATGCTTTAAGAAAAATGAAGAGTCGAAGTAATATTGATGCCATCCTCCATATCAAGCTAATGTAACATATGTAGGGTGCTTTATAGTTTATACAAGCTAAGCACAGTAGAGACACTACTCACAAGTGGTTTGCTGGAATCCCGATATCTTCTTCTAAACTGTTATATGGTGCACAAGAAGTCAAAAAAGCATTTAAGTTCTCACCTCAAAACTTGTTCAGGAGCCTTGCCTATCCGCTCTTGGAAAGAAGCCCAACTCTTTTTGTCACCATCTCCCTATACAACAAAGGATGCGAGCATTAAGAGACTTGGAACAAGAATGCATAACATGCCACTGCAACAGTACTGGTATCAATACCTCAAAAGTATCCATAAGTGACTTCATTGTGTCATCAACCTTGTTTCTAGGTATCAATGAATTATCGGTATGTTCCTCATCTCCAGACATCTCTGTATCATATTCACTTTCATGCTCATTTTTCATCTCATACTCTGGCCATAAACTCTTGCTTGCAACTGTTTAACAGGCAACATTTTAATACAAGAGAACTCAGAAAGTTTCACAACTAACATTTGTTTAGACTCTGCAGTTCAAATACACATTCACTCTATTCTTAAAAGTTATCCCAGAAGAAAATGGCAGAAGGCTTGGCCATTAACATGCCAATTTACATGCATAGCTGATTCCAAGTCAATACCCAGGGGGTTAATATCAATTAATACTTGCCTTTTGGGCCTTTAATTTGTGCAACTCCACCATGACAGGCATTGGAGTCAGATGACTGAGGTGAAAGACTCAGCTGCTGGCATTCAAGTTTATGACCTGCACGCCAGTGCATGACCTGAAAAGTAAGAAAAAAGGAAGGGTAAGCAAACAATCTTCTAACAAGTGAAAATAACCAACACTTGAAAACCCTACCTACCTGGTGCTTTTGTGAGCAATATCGTGCTACTTTACAGCTACTACAGAACTTATCTCCTTTCCAGGTGCCACACCAGTTACATAGTGGAGCTGCAACAAGCATACAAGGGGGAAAATACCATTATGAGCATGAATGGAATTAATGAACCCAATTTGTGTTGGCTAATACAGTGATGCAACAAGGGGCTAATAAGCTAAGTTGACTCCTAGCATAAAGTGATCGCTATAATGTAATGGTCAAGGAAAAATTGAGTGCATATAATCATGAATAAAGCAATTAAGCAAAATCCATAATAATGTCAACTTAAACAAATATTTAATGACATATAAAAACAGAAATAAATTAGGAAAAGAGCATGAAATCAACTTCAACTTCAACTTAAACCAGTATTTAATGACATAAAAACTGAAATAAAAATCAGAAAAGAACATGAAATCAACAGCAGGGGAACTCATAGCAGGATCACACTGCATTATGGATACACTCAAGAGAAATGTTATTTTCATGATGGAAAAAGCTTTCTTCTATGTTTTTTCACTTTCCTTTTTAAGTAATAATATGGGTCATAAGAAACTTTGCATTAAAATTTTAATAAGCTTCCCTCTTCTAATCAACCATCAAATCTATGGAATCACAGAGATCTGCCAAGAAAAACTTGTATAACAAAGCTCAAGTTTCCCAGAAAATACAATTGCTGGGAGTGATGAAGTACAGGTGGTGAAAAGAAATGAGCAGAGGAGAGGAAATGAGTTTGTCTGATGAAGAAGAAAATAGAAGAAATTGAGGATGAAAAGTAGATTAAACAACTACATCCAAAGTGCTGATAGTTTCCCTCTGTTTTCTCAATATACGGATGAAATGAATCTGAAGGATTTAAATGAAAGAAAATCCATTCCTTCCTACTTCTATTTCCACCTAAAGAATGAAGGGAAATGCATTCTCTCATCTCTCCCCTTTTTTTCCTGGTTTCAACTTTCCCTTATTGCCCTACTTAAGATGGTGAAAATCAAAAGTTGGCAACATAACGCAAAACTCATCCCTTCTAATCAAGCACATAATGTATGCTGAGGTAATAAGATATACACCTACACAAACTTAGTTATATTCAATATTGTCATTAAATTTGAAATAGAATTTAATAACTAAGCAGAACCCAAAGTTACCTCCAGGGGTTAAAGGTTTGTCGGTGGCATTGCCTTCAGGGGGTTTACTTGAATAAAAAGAATTTCCACGAGGCAATTGGCAACGAAAAACCTTCACACTTGAGAAAACAATACAGAATCAGAAAGGTACTAGCACACTGAAAATACTAGCGTTGAGATGGAAAAAAGCAAGAATTCGATATACCTCCTTGATTGCTTATCCGGATGACGCTTCCATTGTTCATGTTGATCTCGGAGAAGACATTTCATAGACAGACACATGAACACAAATAATGTTCGATGAAATGTTGAGTCTTTTTCAACTAATGGAGCATAAACCTAGGAATTCAATCAAGATGAAAATTAGCAGAATCAGCCCACTTCTGCCCCTCTGTCTCCCAAGTATATGGTAACTCGTATCAAAGAGAAATACTCCATGGCGTAAAAAAGTCAAACTATAACTACCAAAAGAGCTTTCAGCTTTGGAAATTTCAAGTAAGGAGTCAAACAGAGTGATGCAGAAGGATAATCAAGCATTTTTATTTTTCTAATATAACAAAAATATAAAACAAAATATGACATTTATTGGAATTGATTCAAGTTTAAAGTAGAACTCAAGCCTGACAAAGCATTACAATTCAAATAACCAAAAAAGGTACCTGGAGTAGGAATTGCAGGGGTTCTCCGCATACATCACATACACAAGACATACCTGTAGGCAAATTATCTGGGTCCAACCAAGCCTGCAAAGAAAACAATATCATAAAAATTCCAAAAATGTATACGTTTTTACTATTCAATTAGCAAAGATATTAGAGAAAAGCAAAAAAAAAAAAAGGAAGAAGAAGAAGAAATAAGGTTTACTGGGACGCCTCCAGCTTTGCTTGGAAACTGCTGGCGAAGAAGTGACCAGTTGTGTTCAGGCTTTTCTACAAACCCAAGAATTACAGATTCCTGTTCTTCATCATCGTCTTCGTCTTCACCATTATCATCCTCGTCAACAGCGATGTTTTCGTCATCGTCATCGTCGTCATCATCGTCAAGGTTAGTAATTCGGAGGCCCTTGAGCTCATCCACGGAATCACCCTTGCCATTAATATCCATCTCGTTGCCGCTTTTTCAAAAAATCGTTAAAAATAACAACACTGTTTCAAAATGGACAAGCTTTTTTATTTGTATTAGAGGCAGCAGGGAGATAAGAGAACTGAAGAATCAGCTGCGGCGGTGGACTGATGGCAGTGGATTCAACTGGCGGCGGAGGAGGTTAAAGCTTCAAGTGATAGTATCGAACTTGGTTTCAATGGATTTTAAGCTGCTCTCGGTTGAAAAAAGAAAAATTAAAATAAAGCTATCATCTTTCCTTTGCAGGTAATCAAATTATCATTTTTATTGCCTAAAAAATATAGGTTAGAAATTGGTATCCCAGCCCAAGTTTTCAATGGTTAAAGTTAAACAGACTTTTAAAAAGCCCAATTATATAAATCATCAAATTATGTTCGTTTTATTTGTTTTTTTTTTTTGAATTTTGGTTTTCAATTTTTTTTGGTAGAAAGAAAAATAGGCCAAGCTTAAAAACTTGAGAAACTAATTACTTGATTCCACAAGAGCACTCAAACAAATATCTTTTTTTTTAGTGAAATCTTGATTTTGGAGGGTAGTTCTTCAAGAACCACTAAATGATCAATATCATCCTTAATCATATTGGCTAGGTAATCCATCACTTTATTATTTGTTATACTAATACTTTTGAAATTTACTTTCCAATCTTTGAAACACAAGTCATTAATCATATGAATTTCAACAACATTTCTAACTATTGTAAGTTCTGTTTGAAGAATCTCAATAAGCAAAGCACTGTCAATCTCCAATTTGACTTGTCTAAAACCTTTATCCCAAGCTAATCACAAGCCTTCAAGAAATACTTTGACTTCAATTTGGAATATATATGCTATAATTATTAATATTTAATATTTAAATATTGATAAAGTTGGTGTTAGGAGTCTCTTTCCATTATCTTGAACTTGTTTGCACTCAATAATTCTTCTTGATAACTTGTAAGTACATTTTAGAGCTTTTAGTTCCAGTAGCTTAGTGAGAACAAATCGGAGAATTAGAAGTTTACTAATAAACATCCTACTCTAACCAAATTCCTACCTATGCAGCCAAATTATTTCATTACTCTGGACTTTCAGGAGATAGCCTACCCCCATTATTGTCATATTTCTTCCCCAGCTTAAAGAAATGTTGCGAATTTAGAGAGTTGAGTAGATGATTAGGTGATACCCAAAGTTTGTCCTACTTCTTTAATTTATTCCTTGAATAAGGTTTGAATTATGCACGAGGCTAGGTTGGATTGAATTATGCTTGCAATAGATGTGAACTTTTCATTTATGATTTCCTTGTTGCATTCCAATGTTCTATTAGGGAGGCTAACCAATCACGAACTTATCCCGAATCTGATAGGATTGATCTTAAGTCCCGAGAGGATCCAAACCACGTTGTCTTTGCAAATTCACATGTTAGGAAGAGATGCATTCCATTTTCATTTTTCTTATTCATTATTGTATCTCCATTTTAATCGGCAGAACATTGTTCCAAATTTTCCAAATGAAGATGGTTACCTTGAAAGGCAGTTTCATAGCCTATGCTTTCCTCCGTACTCTTTCTGAAATTCTTGCTTGATTCAAGTTCTGCTTCACATTTTTGCTTCTATTGATTTCTTTGTGATATGCAAATTGAATCGAGAATTCTCCTTCAAAAGAATGCCTCCATCTTGTTACTGTGACACCATCAAAACATGAGCTCCGCTTTGTCCAAATGCCTATCATCTTGGTATGGAAGATTTGAGAGAATTGACCCTAAGTTATTTAAATTCTTCAACTGAACTTCCTTTTGCCACTTGATGACATCTCTCCCACAGAGGATGATTTTCCGTGTCCAAGAATTACCAGGTTTCGACTGAGAATTTATGATGTTCTCATTGTAGCAATATTTCTGAATAAGCGTTTCTTGCAAAAGCCAGCTACTTAGCTAGAAGACTTTCGTGATCTCTTTCTCAAACCTAATCCTCCTCAAAATCTATTTGAACAAAGGTGATCCTAGCTAAGATATGGGTTTCCTACTGTCAAAATCTTCACCCCACCAAAATTTTCACATGATCTTATCTATTTTCTCACAGATGTTTTCGGAGCCTAAAAACAAGATAATTGATAAATCGGCAGATTAGAGAGTATCATCTGAACAAAGTGTTATGCGCCTTGGCGTAAGATCTAGTCACAGGTCTAGACAAGAAAGTATCCTTGCTTCGACCTATGGTTACTCAAAGGCAGATTCGTCTCTGACTGAACCCCCTTCCCAAACTAACGTTTGTGATAAAAAATAAACTCCCCTTTTATTTCATATTGGCAGCCTTTTTATAGGCTGTTAATTACAAAGGAAAATCCTAATCTAATTCCTAATTTAAAGTCCTAATAGAATTCCTAATTTAAAGTTTATAAGGAAATAAAACCTAGTAAAACTAAAACTCCTAAAGAAATTAAATAAATGTAGAATTCTAATTCCTATTCCTCCGTTGATATTGTTTTCCAATGAAAACATCTATATCATTACTCCCCTCTCGGAGTTGAGCTTGTCCTCAAGCTCAAATTCAGGATAAGCTGCTCGAAAATTATCAATTGGTTCCCAAGTGGCATCTTCTTGAGGACATCCTGCCCATTGCACTAATAGTTCCCGCCGACCCTGATTATGTGGAGAAGAGAATGGTGATCTACTGGGTCGAATGATTCCTTGTTGTAACATTTGGTCACACTGCTTCTCAATCTCATCCTTTTGAAAATGTGGATATCGATAAGGCCTGACTACAATTGGTCCCGTTCCTGGTTTGAGAGTTATACGATGGTTACATTTGCGGTTAGGAGGTAACCCAGACGGTTCTTGGAATAAATGCGCAAATTCTACCAGTAGCTTATCTAATACTACATTAGTTAAATCCTGTCCCTGTATCAAGCTGAGTTGTGGAACTTCCTATGGGTGCTGCCCTTGCCAGAGTATCTTCTTCTTGTTTACTGCAAATTACATAATTAAGAAGCTGAAATCCCATAAAATTGGACCAAGGGTACACAACCATTTAACCCCCAAAATCATATCAAACCCTTCTAATGGTATTGTATAAAAATCAGCTTGAAAGTTGTCATTGGCCACAACGAACTGTACTGATTTACAAATGCCAATGCTAGGAACCCGTTCTCCGTTTGCCACACATACTTGCAACCCCCTTTTCTTTTGTATTTTCAGTCCCAATCTTGGCACTAGACCTTCGCGTAGAAAGTTATGTATACTGCTTGAATTAACGAGAACTAACACTGTTTTTCCTGACACCTTTGCTGGTAGTTGCATAGTAGATGAATTGCAAGTTCCTCTAATGGCATGTAAGGAAATTTCAAGATCATCTACCTCATCATCTTGCTCATCTTTAATATCTGGTACTTCTATCCAAAATAGCCTTTTACATTTGTGTCCCATGGAGTAAGACTCGTCACAATTATAACACAATCCCTTAGCCCTTCTCTTCGCCATCTCTGCTCGTGTCAATCTTTTGATAAATGGTGTGGAAGAACCTATTTTGCTGTTATTCCCCATTGGTTTCGTTGTTTGTCCTCCTCCCTTTGCAAAGCTCTTAGTTGTTGGAATAATGGAATTGCTGCCAGTGTTTTGGGAAGCTGACCAGTTTATATTGGTTTGAGATAACATCTTGGAAGAGACTTTTTGTTTCCATTCCAAAGCTCGAGCCATATCATTGCAACTCCAAGGTTTCCCGGTTGTTGCATCTCGATATCAATTCTAAGTTCCTCTACTAATCCGGCAGTAAAAAGGTTTACTTGTTGTCGAGGTTTAAGATCAGTAGTCCTAGCCAGTAATGATTGAAATTGATGTTGATATTCTTCTACCGTCCCAGTTTGTCTCAAGTTTGCAAGTTCCTCAAGGGGTTATTACTCATAAGTGGCCCAAACCTGACATGACAACACTCTCTAAAGCGCTCCCAATCTAGATTTGCCTCCTCTTCCTCGATTTGATCAAACCACAATTGTGCTTCTCCTAAGAGATGGAATGAAGCTAAGCTGACTTTGTCTTCTTCGTTGGTCCGCTGATTGCCAAAAAAAATTTCGCATCTTTTTAACCATCCTAAAGGATCACCAACACCATCATAAGTGGAAAATTCCATCTTGGAGTATCTTGGCACCATGCCCCCACCGTGTTGTGAATTTGAATTTCTTTTCTTGCCTCCACTGCTGCCTTGTTCTTCATTATTTTTTTCTAAATTCTCTTTCGTTGTCTTTTGGACCGAAAGAGATAAAATCGTCATCTGCTCCTCTAATGCTTGTTGCCTTGTAGCCATTTGTTCCATAAATGCCTCCAGCTTGGCTGTCAAAGTTTTTTCGTCACCCATGAGAGTTGACTCTGATACCAAGTTGTTATGCGCCTTGGCGTAAGATCTAGTCACAGGTCTAGACAAGAAAGTATCCTTGCTTCGACCTATGGTTACTCAAAGGCTGATTCGTCTCTGACTGAACCCTCTTCCCAAACTAACGTTTGTGATAAAAAATAAACTCCCCTTTTATTTCATATTGGCAGCCTTTTTATAGGCTGTTAATTACAAAGGAAAATCCTAATCTAATTCCTAATTTAAAGTCCTAATAGAATTTCTAATTTAAAGTTTATAAGGAAATAAAAAACCTAGTAAAACTAAAACTCCTAAAGAAATTAAATAAATGTAGAATTTTAATTCCTATTCCTCCGTTGATATTGTTTTCCAATGAAAACATCTATATCACAAAGTCAATCTATCTATTTGTCTAAGAAGTTTCGCCTTCCACAAGATAAATTTTGGTTCCGTTTTGGAAAGTAAAGGCTGGAAGAATTTACCTCATCTTTTTAAGTCCTCTAAATTCACTCCAATATATTTACCTCATTTGGTTGTAAATTTGACTTGTAAAATATTTTTGATCACTTGTTCGAATTTAGGCTGATGGTTTCGATTCATCATAAATTTCAATTTCTCAAAGTTGATCAGGAGTCTAGAGAACTCACGGAAAAGCTTAAAAAGGCCTCTAATGACTTGACATGTTTCTCTGCTCACTTTGAAAAAGATACAACTATCATCTGCAAAAAAAGTGAGTGATGGGGATGCTTCTACTACTTATTTTAAGACATTTTATTTTCCTTTCACTTTCAGCCATTTCAATCATAAGCGAGAGGAATATTTTGGCATAACACAAACAAGTACGGAAAAAGAGAGTCTCATTGTCTTAGATCGCCTTCTGGCTTGATTATTTCTGCAAGGGTTCCATTGATGAAAACTGATATGTCACCAATGAAACGCATGTCAAGATTAACTTAATCCAGTAATCATCAAACCCACTGACTCTCAAGATTGCCTCTCGAAATTTCCATAAAAAAGAGACGAGATAAATGAAAAAAAATAAAATATATTTAAAAATATATTACAATTATGATTATTATTTGATAAAATATAATTAAAAAAAGCACATTCTTTTATTTAGCAATAATAGCATCTTCCATGAACCTCAACAGAATTATCAAAACAAAAACTAAGTGAAAAAAAAAACTAGTACAGCTCGATTGAGCTAACTGATCAGCTGTCTTATTATTATTAAAACGACTAACAAAGTTAAGTATAAATTGCAAACTTCCTTCTCGAAGTGATCTGATATGGATATGTCCAACTTATCATCGCGCACCTTCAAAATCAACTCATATGAGTCGCAATGTCCGTGAAACCCATATTAGTAGCATACTCAAGCTCATCTTGTATGGCTTGAAGCTCTGTCCACCACACTCCTATCATCCCCTAAACAGACCGCACACAGCCCTCTATTACCATCTCGTCACAATCTTGTATCTAAAGAAACATTTTGGATCGTGTAATCTCACATTATGATTTCATCGTAACATTAAATCCATTTGATTGACAACTTTTTAGTCAATCTCAGATTTATGTCAAATTTATCTATTATTTTAGTGATTTGATTTATTTTATCCTTAAATATAATAAAATAAAAACAAAAGTTAAGCGAATTTCTTTCATTTTAAAAATGAAAATTAAAAATTTGTTATAAATATGTTATTGAGTGGATGGCCATCATAATTAAGATAAAGTTTTAATATGCTTTAAATTCTAATAATTATTAGAATTAGATCTCTACTTCTTTTATACTTCTTATACCTATAAATATAAACAGAGACTCTGATGAAGTATTGTAATTATTCCTTTTGATCAATAAAATACATTCTCTATTGCTTTCATATTTTCTTTATTCTTTATTCTCTCCATCTCTCTTTATTTTATAACACGTTCTCAGCACGATCTTACTTAAAGTGATAGTTCCTTTTATCGACGATCAAATTTATCCTCCATGATTTTTAATTTCTTTGACAGCAAGATGCAAAGTTTTTATAAGAAGTTTCTTTTATTTAATATTTCATATCTGATTATTATTTTTCCTTCTTCTTTCATTATATGTTATCATTGTTTTGATTAACTTATTTTACTTTTTGTTCTTAAGGATGGTGAAAGATTTGATACCGTTATCTATATGAAATCAAGAATATTTTTGAACTATCGCATACCTTCTAGTGATGACAATGATGTTAAAGATCTTCAGGTATATTTCACTATGTTTTATTTATTGTTTCTTATAATTGAAGACTAATCATGACAATATGCATAGATAGATTTTGATTTGAAATCTCATACATGTTTGCGATTGTGATTATGAAATAAAAAATATATTAGGATGTTTATAAGTTCGTCTAGTATCTATTGGGATGTTTATAAGTTCGTCTTACTAGATTTGTTGCATTCCCTGAAGTGAATGTAAAAATAAAGAAAATAAAAGATATACTCATTTACCACTAAAAATGGGAACATAGTAATAAATAAGAGAACAATGAGAGTTCTCAAGATAACTTTTCAAAGGATAAAGATAACTTATGTTATCAATGTGATATGAAATATTGTTGTCCACATATGTAGCGTATGCCCAAATATTTTAATATTCTTTGAGGAAAGATATGAAAATATAATAAAGAATTCTATCATTACAGATAGAAAATATTTATCTTATTTAGTACTAAAACAAACAAATATTATTCCAATATTTAATAGTACAAGAAGAGCTAATATATCACTATCTAAAAAGCACAAAATTTATGATGGATAATGCATTACTTTTAAAAGTTATTTGTAATGGATCTCATATTGAGATTGTGAATGAGTAAAAGATTATATTTCATATGAATAAAAAAAGGGATTAAATTATTAATTTATAATATTTATGATATTCTTTTGTCATCATCCCTATTAAAGGGTTGAAAGTAAAATATTTGACTGTGAAATATCTACTCATAAGAAATAGAATATGATAATTCAAAACTTATTATGGTGCATCAAAAGTTGCAAGTATTTTTTAAAAACTGTAAGTATAACTCTACAGTATTCAGAATAAGCTCTCAATTAAAATTACGTGGTAAATTATTACTGATGAGAACTTGCAAGAGAGAAAACTTTATGTATGAAAAGTCATTGGTTATGTACTTGCTATACACATGGAAAATAAGATTTACTCTCAAAGTTTGCTATTAATAGATTTTTGGGCATTTGAAGATTTTGACATATTCCCTGAAGCGAATATTGCATACAATTATTTGAAAATTATATTTATTGACTTGGTGACATTATAGACTTCACATTGATTTACACATTTCTAGTAGTAAATGACATAATAGTATTTATATGTGGATACAAATCAAAAAGAATGATAGTAAAACTATTAATTTGTTACAATTTAGTACAATTGAAACACATGCTAAAGTAAACAGAAGTTTACTGATACAAATGCGTTTACTACTTGGCATGACCAGTTAGACTATCTTGCTTCATATATGAAGTAGAAATTAATTAAGAATTCATATGGACATCCATTAAAGAACCAAAAGATTCTTTAATTTAAAGAATTTTCATTTGTTGCTTGTTCTCAATAAAAATTGGTTCTTAGAAACTCACTAGCTAAAGGTGAGATTTAATGTCTTGCATTTCTAAAATGAATATGGGATCATTCATCCACCATGTGGATGGTTTTGATATTATATGATTTTGGTAGATGCATCTACAAAATAATCACATGCGTTATCAACTCGCAACCTGTCATTTGCGAGATTGCTTGTTTAAATGATTAATTTTAGATTATGCAACTAAAACAATTCATCTTGCTAATGTTGGTGAGTTGGCATCCCAAGTTTTCAATTATTATTGCATGTCAATTGGGATAAAAGTTGAACATCCTGTAACTCATGTTCACACATAAAATGATTTAGCTAAATTATTTATCAAATGCCTCCAACTAATAGCTAAATCATTACTTATAAAAACAAAACTTTCTATTTCAACATGAGATTGTATTAATTTCCATGCTGTATGCATCAAGCCAATAAATTATAAATACTCCCCATTACAATTGATTTTTGGTAAAAAGCCAAATATTTCCCATCTTATAATTTTTAGATGTGCAGTATATGTTCCAACTGCTCCACCACAGCGCACAGGTCATAATAAGATATTGGGAATGTATATTTATATGAGTCTCCTTATAATATTTTTGAGCAAGTAATTCGAGATTTAAATGTGACATGAGTTGTCAGTTTTCCCAACAGTAGGGTGAGAGAAACAATAACTTGTAATGAGTTAGGGGAGAGTAATTGAACCAGAAGTTCAATAAGGATAACTTATTATAAGTTAACTGTTAGATGTATTTACAACACTACACGAAAACAAACTTTTAGCGGTGTTTTTTTTAGCTAAAAGCGCCGCAAAAACTATTAGCGGCGTTTTTCCAAGCGCCACAAAAAAACACCGCTAAAGGTAACGCCACAAAAATTAGCGGCATTTGTATGAAAAAAGCATCGCTAAAAGTCAAGGCTTTTAGCGGCGCTTTTCCTACAAACGCTGCTAATTTTGGCAGATTTGAGATGTTCATTTTTTTACCAATTTCCAACCCTTCTTGCATGAAATCCAACCAAAAACAGCAAATGTAGCATAAAAAATAGAATAAAAAACATTAAATCTAAATGATACTTCAAATTCAACGAAAGATCTATGATGTGAATTAATAAATTAAGTATAACTCAAAACATTCTTACAATAATGTTAAATGTAACAATGTTAAAAACGTTTCTTACAAGGAGAAAACTAATGTCTAAGATGGTCGCTTTTGCAACTGCTGAAACATTTGTATCATTTGCTGAAGCTGTAGCTGGAGCTCATCGTACTTTCTGCTCTGCTCTACTGCCGTCGCTGCTGCCGCTGCCTCCCTCTTTACTGCCTCCGCTCTAAGTTGAACCTCGGCAATTTGCTCAACTGTGCTCGCTTGCATCTGAGCTATCTGGTCTCTTAACCTCTGAACTTCAGCTTGAGCTTGACTCCCGGAAGGCATGTATTGCTGGGAGCCGGATCCAAAATATTGGGTCGGGGTAACACCAGATCCTTGAAATCGAACCCGACCATACCTTTCAGGACCCAAAACTTCAGTGATAATTCTGTTATCAATATTCTCGAGATTAACAGAACTATCAGTCGAAGCAATCGCTTCGTACTCCGTCTTTTTCTCCTTTAGTTTCTCCTAATAAATCAATTAAAGAGTTAGAAACGAAATATATAATAAAAAGAAATGCAACATAACTTAACATTATTTAAAACTACTAATGACGAATTAAACCATTATAATTAAACATTATAAATATTTATAATAAATCAAATTTTATTAAGTAAATATATCATAATTTCTCCAACTTCGGATGTCATAGGAGATCCATCTTTCTTCCTATGCGTAATCTCAAAAAGCTGAAGGCGGCCAACTTTTTGACCTGACAAAACTTCCTACAATATAGTAGTAAAAATATTATTTAATAGTAGAAAGTCATTAATATTTGACAGAATTAATAAATTCATAATACCTCGGCCTCAGCTATAGAAGCAAAACTTCTCGACCCTGCCGTGTGCGTGAATTTTTGTTTTTGCCCGCTACTTATTCCAACTCGCTCACGGTCCTACATAATGAAATTATTATTACGTATATAGTAAATACTATATATAAGAGTTTTGAAATACATAATACCTCTCCTTTCTTTGAATTCCAGAATCTAACCGTATCTTCCCATTGGTACCTCAGCATTCCCGGTGGGACATTTCTCAATTTTTCCTCGAGGCTTATGTCTTTCTTAAATTATAGTTTTTTCAAAGTGCTTTTATGGTCTCTCCATTTTTTACCCAATGCCTTCTTGATATAGTCATCAAAGACCTCTAAAGCAAATCTCTCCTAAAAAAACACAAGTTTAGAATGTAAATATAAATGAAAGTTAAACCAAAGTATTATAAATTACTTTAACGTTTTGTTACCTTAATTTTATCAAGAGCCTGATTTTTGTTGCTATCAGGCATGTGATGCCATGATTCGTAGTTGATGGGCAACATATTAGCATTTCGTGCTATAATGCCCAAATAGCCTGCTAAAAGTCGAGCTTCAGATCCAACAGGCTGACCATGACTGTTTCTACTTACTTTGACACATTCGACAGGATTTAATTCGTATAAATCTTTAAGCAGCGTAAGTCCTCGAACTCTAGGCGTCCCATCACTTTCAGCTGAAAAACGATATGTTATTATTATATTAAAATTGAAAAATGAATCAATAATAAAAGTCAACACACATGTAAAATAAACTTAACATTACTTTGAAATTCTGCAGGATCGTCAAGTGCCTTCGGTACATTCGAAGATCCAACAACTGTCTGCTATTCACTATTTACTTCTTCCAAATTTGGAGTATTCTGGACAATACTTCGTAATCTTCTTTTATGCATTTTTCCTGCAATACACATAAAATGATTGAAATTTTAGTAACAAATTACAACAATAATAGTACATGTAAAATAGTTAAATTATATAACATGACCAAGATTAAAATTATAGTATTACATATAATTAAAAAATCGTAAAATCTTACTACATCATTATTCGTAAATATCTTCATCTATATCATATTAAACCCATTGATGTTGTGTACTAGTACTAGGGATATTTTCATCTAAGTTTTGTTCTGGAAAAGACAATGTTTCTGATCTTTCGACGATGTCATCTCTACTTCCATTACCTATGTCAAACAAGTCTCTAGGGGTGTTTCGGAGTACAACATACCAACCCTCATCAGTTGGATCTTTCGAATAAAAAACTTGTTTCACTTGAGAAGAAAATACATATGGTTCATCCATCAATTGTTGTCCAGTGTGAATCAAGCGAGAGAAATTAACTATTGTAAAACCAAATTGATTTTTTTTAATTCCGCGAGCAGTATTAACATCAGCACAATCACACCGGAATATAGTAATCCAACTCAATAATGTAGGTAAGAAGTCCGTAATACTCCACATTACCCTCAACCGGATTACTGTCCCTAGCACTAGCATAACTTGTAATTGAAGAATTAACAACAATTCCACAATTTTGAGTTCTCCTCATTCTCTCGCGATATTTTGTATGAAATCTGTATCCATTGATGAGGAAGACACTATATCTTTTTATTAATCTGTTCGGACCTTGGGAAAGCCATTTAACTTCGTCATTGACATCTTTCCCACTCCAAACCTATTAAATCGAAAGTAAATTGAGAAATTATAAATGTATTATGTAAAAACATTCTTATTTGATTAACTAAATTTCGTGATTATATGTAACTTATTAACTTCAGTTACATACCGTTTGGCTTAACCATTCATGAAAAGATTCTGTGAATAACTTATTAATCTCTCGATGTTATAATCTTCGAGAGCGTGCACGAGATCTCAAAATTTGTTTGTATTCACTATATTAAAAACAAGTTTAATTGGTTAGAAAATAAACAAATCAAAACGACGAATATGTGAGGAAATTTTAGAACTTACTTACGTAACGGTTCAATTGAATCATGGTGAAAAAGTACATATCGATGTGCTTGTATCCACGATATATCATCTAATTCTGTAATTTCAACTTTGATGATTGGTTCTCCATAACTTTGGAATAAATAAGTTTCGGCCAAGTTATGATCATTGAGCCCAGCATTTCTACTTGGTCTATTCAATCGTATTTCAACATCTTCTAAATATCTAGAACAGAAGGTCATGCATTCCTCTACCAAGTAGCCTTCAGCAATTGATCCTTCTGGATAACGCTTATTGTGACAATAAGATTTCAATTTGCTTAGGAACCTAAACACGATATACAATATTTATCAAAAGTTGTAACTAAATGTATAGAGGTGAATGAATGAGTACTTGACAAATAAATTAGCACCTTTCTATAGGATACATCCATCGATAAAAAACTGGTCCACCAAGTATTGCTTCGTGAGGGAGATGGATTACCAAGTGCACCATAATAGTGAAGAAGGAAGGTGGAAAGATCTTCTCCAAATTGCATAAAGTCAAAGCGGCTCGATCCTGTACTTTCTCAAGTTCTTCAATATCCAAAACTTTGCCACAAATAGCTTTCATTATATTAGATAGTTCAATTATACAGGACGTTACATTTTTTGACATACAGCATCGTAAAGCAACTAGGAGTAAATCTTGCATCAAGATGTGGTAATCATGTGATTTTAATGAATATAATCTTCGATCTTTAAAACTCACACATCGAGATATATTTGATGCATACGCATCTAGGACCTTTATATCCTTCAACACCATGCAGAACACTTCTTTCTCTTCCTTTGACATTGAAAAAATAGAATGCGACAACCGATATTTCCCATTCGGAAGTACTTGAGGATGAAGATCACACCGAATTCTTATGTCAACTAAATCAAGTCGACTCTGAAGATTGTCTTTTGATTTTCCATCGATATTCAAAATTTTCCTAATTATGTTCTCGCAGACATTCTTCTCAATATGCATGACATCAAGATTGTGACGTAAAATGTTGTGCTCCCAATAAGGCAACTCAAAAAAATACACATTTTTTTCCACAAGTCTGCCTCATTATGATCATCTTCTTCGTTAGATTCATTATTAGATTCATCCCTCGACCTTCTCTTTGATTGTGCGTTAGGTGGTTGATTCATCTTCCCATAACTGAAGTTGATATCTTTTAACATAAACAAGATTTCAGATCCAATGGTTGATTCATCTTCCCATAACTGAAGTTGATATCTTTTAACATAAACAAGACTTCAGATCCAATGGTCTGCTCAAGAGCTCCACTGTATTCTTTAGTACCGTGAAATAGAGTTCTCTGAAATCTAAATTTATGATTTCCATCTATCCACCGATGGTGGCCCATGTAAGAGAACTTCTTCCCATTATACGACCACTTCGAACAAGTTTGCGCAGCACAACAAGATAGGAATAACGTCCTTTAGTACTCCAACCCGATAAATTAGCATAAGCCAGGAAATCATTAATTGTCCACAACAAAGCTGCACGTAAATTAAAGTTCTCATTTCTCAATACATCATATATCTCAACACCCGACCATAATTGTTTTAACTCTTCAATAAGTGGTTGCAAATAGATGTCAATATCATTTCCAGGACCTTTCTCTCCAGGGATAATCATTGATAAAATAAATGAAGATTGCTTCATGCAAATCCATGGAGGCAAATTGTAAGGAACAAGCACTATAGGCCAAGTATTATACGAAGTACTCATGATTTTAAAAGGATTAAAGTCGTCAGCTGCTAGGCCAAGCCTCACATTCTGAGGATCGTTTGCAAAGCTTGGAAATTTACTGTCAAAAGATTTCCAAGCTAAAGAATCAACAGGATGCCTTAATAATCCATTATCAGTTCGCTGATCATTATGCCACCTCATAGAATCGGCCGTCTTTGACGACATAAAAAGCCTTTGAAGTCTTGGTATTAAGGGAAAATCGCAAAACCTTGACTGGCTTCTTTCTTAACTGTGCCCCACCTTTATCCGCATTCTCATCTTCTGTATTCCCATTCATCCAACAAGACTTACTGCAAACATGACAAGACTATTGGTTCTTCTGATCACCCCAGTATAACATGCAGTCATTTGGGAAACTATGAATTTTATCGTACCCAAGGCCCAAATATTTTATTAGTCTCTTCATATCTTGATAAGACTGGGGGATTTTTGCAAACGGAAACATCTCTCTCAGAAACTCTAGCAGCATTGTAAAAGAGTTTCCGGTCCACCCTCCCAAACATTTTAAGTGAAATAGACGAATATAGAAGGACAATTTCGAATATTTTGATCCCTCGTAAAGTTCTTCATTCATTTCATTAAGTAAATTGTAGAACTTTGCCGCTTCTTCATTTGGCTCATCATCAGGTACACTTGTTCCCTTTTTGCCAAAAACATTTCCACCAATATTACAATCATCGGATGCAATAAAGTTAGATGGAAACGATTGCTCACCATGACTGTGCATATTAAATGCATCCCGCAACATACCTTCCATGTAATCTTGTCTAACATACTGATGGTAAGCAGTATCAGGATAAGTCGAATTAATCGTTGAAGAAGTTCCACTAGATGTACACTCTCCATGAAAAATCCATTTTTTATACCCCGAATAAAGCCATCAATAATTAGATGTTCGTAGACAACTTCATGATAATGCCAATTGATGTTGCCACACTTCTTACAAGGGCAAAGAATCATATTCTCTTGGCTTGCATTTTTAAAACATACCTTAATAATTTCAACAAGCTGGTCTACTCTACTCTCACCAGGAAATAGAGGCTGGAGTCAGAAAAATAGTATTTGTTAATTAATTGAAAGTGAAAATGCATATAAATAAGCCAAGAAAGTGTGCAATTCACATGTGCTTGATAGTACCTAGAACTGATGTAAGATATGCTTGGTTCCCTGTACCGCCCCAATTTTCGGGAATTCTGTGAATGTTGGCATAAGTTTAATTATGTTAGTGGGCCTCTAGAAAGCCAAGCTTAAGATAGAACCCGTCAATTTTAGTTAATTTTTGTTCCATAAGAAAAAGGTGGTGAAATTATAAAATAAAACCTATGTGAAAATGTTTGAAAATGCAATAGGCTAAATTGAAGTGGCCAAATAAATAGGAGTGCAAAATAGGAGGATTTGCATGACAAACCTCCCATTTTACATGAAGTGGCCAGCCATCATGTTGTTGTAGACAATATGAGCACTTGATATCCATAATTCATGGTACAAATCGATAATGGGTTAGGTAAATGTTCCATGATAATGGATTAGGTAAATATTCCATGATAATGGGTTAGGTAAATGTTCCATGATAATGGTTTAGGTAAATGTTCCAAGATGGGAATTTCATGTCTCTTGTATTAAAGAATTAAATGGATTAAATATGAAATTTTATTAAAAAAAAGGGGTGAAAAAAACAAAGTTTTGTCCATCTTTGTTTATCATAGCCTAAAGTTAGAGAAGAGAAAGGAGAGGAGAAAGCTCTTGAATGTTCGGTCACTTGGGGAAGAAAATTGAAGGTAAGTTCATGGTAGTTTGCTTTTATTTTGAGGTTCATGAGTTCTTCTTGATTCTACCTTAACTCTTGAAGCATATTTTGGTTTTTAGTTGTGCTGTGAGCATTTGGTCATGAATTAAAATGAAGGAAATGGTTGTTGTTTCATGTTCTTTTGATGAAAAATGGAAGATAGGTGAAGTTGAGCCAAACAAATGAACATGCATGTGCCTTAGATGCTAAAGGGAAAAATCGGCTGACATGTTGTGCTTTAAAATGATGAAATGGAGATTATACTTAAGTAAAATCATAGATATGTGATGATTGATTGGTGATATACATGTTTAAATAACAAGCATGCAAGTTAGGTGTGAAAGAGTGATTTGGTAATAAATCTGCTTGGGACAGCAACATAACGTGGCTTTGGAAAATCACCATAAATTGTGGGAGATGAGTTAGAAGCTACATAAATTATATAATTAAAGCTTAATGAGTCTAGTTTCAAATGAAATAAACAAGAACATATTTTGAATTCTTTACAATGAGAAATTTGATTCGTAATGAAGAGTGGTCAGATTAGTCAAACAGTGAAACATGGGAAATTTTAAGAAAAACCTGGTATTGATTGGCCAAACCAAAAATTCTGAAAATTTTATAGATATAAGATATATGAGTCTATTTTCAGGGAAAATTAACGGCACTTGATTTGGAGTTTCGTAGCTCCAGTTATAAATGATTTAGTAACTGTTGCTCAGGAAGACAGCTTGCAGTGAAATTATGATTATGTGGTAAACATTGACAAAAATTTGTTAATGAGTTGCTTATTGATTTCTTATAAGCTTACTATGATCTGTAGGTGTGGTTGGCCGAATATTGTAAGGGGTTAATACGTAGTTTGTATTTGAATAGTTAGATTAACGTGTTAGTAATCCAATTGTAGGCGGTTCGTGTGTGGATCTCATCAGCATATCGTCGCAAACAGGTGTGTAACTAACACCTTCTTTCTTAGTCTAGATCGGCAAAAGTCGAAAAGCCGAAATGCCAAAAATCGGTATTTTGTAGATTTGCGAGTGTGCGAATGCTCGTGAGGTAAATCGATTAATGTTTTTGGTAAGCTGCAATGTTTGGGCTACAAAGTGCATGATTTCTGTGCCCTCGATATTTTTGGGCTTAATGGGCCAAAATTGGAATGATGGGCCAACGGGCCCAATTCGGTAAGAACCCTCGGTAGTGATTCTGTTAGTACGTGAAAGGTAGGAATATGCATGAAAAAACCCTAAAATAGATAAATTACTGAAATACCTTTAAAAGTGAAAAAATTACAGTTTTACCCCTAGGAGATAAATTACCGAAATACCCATAGGGTCAAATTGACCTAAATGCATGTTTGACTGTTGTTATTTACTGCATGCCATGTTGTTATTATCTAATGCATGGGACTGGGATATTGACGGAGGAAGTACTGAAAGTGGCTTGTCCACGTACTAGAGGTTTTGCCTCAATTTACTGTTAACTGAGCAGCAAGGCTGCAACTGTGGAGTGTTGGGCTGGATGGGTTGAGCTATTCCCCACATGGAGTGTATGGCTGGTACGGGTGGAGTGTAGTGGTTGGTGGGTTGAGTAGTCTCCCCAAATGGGCTTGCATATGTTTACTGATGTTGCATGTATTTTGAAATGGGACTATGGGCCATACTGTTATCTGAATAAGGGGCTAAGGCCCAGTTTATTGTAATCTGAAAAGGGCTCTGGCCTAGTACCACTGTTACCTGAATGGGCTTAGGCCCAATGGGCTTGAGCTAACTTGGGCTTTGAATGGGTTTTCCTTACACACTGAGTTTCCCCAAACTCACCGCTTCTTTAACCTTACAGGTGAGCCTTGATGTGGGTGACTTGGAGCCGGAGGGGATTCAGAGTGGCCATGGTGAATACTTTTGGGTTTGAAAAAGAGACTGGTTTTCTTAAGTTATTTTTAATTGCTATTTAATTTTTGGGTTGTAATAAGGCCATTTTAACTTTATTTTCTTCTTTGATTTTTCTGGGATTATATTATTAAAAACAACTTTAAATTGATGGATACTAATTCAAATGGGCTAGACTTAGGGTGTGATTTCAAAACGATACTTGTTTTTTTAAAAAATAACACGACGTCACGAATATTCGGTTTACCAAAGATAATCACTCAAAGAAATTTCAACTTGTTATAACCAATTGTGGCAATGGATGTGAGCATGTCTAAGATTGGATCTAATCGGGGAGCTTGGTACTTAAGCAACCTTCATGGCTCACCTCCTCTGTTATGGATATCTACCTGGTGCCCAGCCTCCATTCACTTGGTTAGTTTGACAAAAGTCGGCTTTTTTTTAAAACACTAAAAAAGGAACACGAGTTTTTGACTTCAAAGTGGCACGTCAGATTCGGCCTTAACGACTGGGTCGGGTTTGGGGTGTTACATTCCCCTTTCACCTGACAAAGTAGTATTTCAACAACCTGGTCTACTCCACTCTCGCCGGCAAACAGAGGCTGGAGTTAAAAAAGCAGTATTTCTTAAGTAAGTTAAAGCGAGAATGCATAGAAATAAGTTAAGTAATCAACCTTCCAATTTGGTATAGTTTAATCGCCAAGGTGGCCCTTAGTGTTTCAATTTTTAAACATTGATTGTGAATGGAAAAGAAATGATTTTTTGTCACAAATGTCAAATGGCTGAGAATAGACTAAGGAAGACTCCACAGGACATTCCTCTTACACAATCTATCCTTTTTCAAGGCAAATTTACATGCATGATTTTCTTGGATTCAAAAATGAGTGTTCGATAGATATGTGTTTAAGATGGGAATGTTTATTTTCAGGAGGAAAGATTTTCACATCATCCCGAGACGTGTTTAACACGGATTAGTTGAGAACAGGATTGAGTGTTTGGTCAATATTTTTGAATTTTACGTATGAGAGCAATGAAATCAGAAAGTACATTGACAAAAGCAAATCTCAAATAATCATGCAGAATAACAAATTTAAGAGCAGATCTCAAATAATCATGCAAAATAACAAATTTAAGTTCTCTACTTGAGTCACTATAGTCCATTGCAAATCTGGGGGAAGACCAACAAAATCATCAAATTTGGTCCCTACCAATATTGGAATTGCTGTCTGCAAAATGAAGATAAAGAAACAGTAAGTAAAAACACTTTAAATGCAAATCTAACGTTTACTGTAATTTAGTTCATGTAACCGTCCTTATCTGGATTTGGTCATTGCTACCCACATATAGGTTCAAATCAAAGGAGATGTGCTTTCAAATGACAATGCCTTAAAAGGGTCGATGGGCGTCTAAAGAGGACAAGGAAATTGACAATGACCTACTACTTAACGTGCATTAGTTAAGTCAATATTTATACATAAACATAACTAAAATGTTTAAAATGTTTTAATGGAAATATATTAAATGATAATTAAATCCTTAATCTCTTATTATCGTTGAAGTAGTAAAATTAATTTTAATACATAGATATAGTACATGGTAAAAATATAAATAAAATATTATAAAATATTGCAAAAATACAATTGTTTGCAAAAGGAGCTTAAAGATAAATAGATAATAAAAGCAACCAGTAGAAGGCATAGAAACTAATCACTTTCGTCAATTGTTGATAATTCATCATCGTTAAATTACTCTGATAATAAATTCTAATTAATTAATTGTTGCGAAAGGTACCCAAAAAATTCAGTGACATACTAAGCACAAAAAAACCAAGTCTAAAGTGATTTATATTACTCATCACTATCTTTGAAGTTTAATTTTGTGATGAATCGATAAGGATTTTCGATAAATTTGGTGGCATGCTTGCATATACATAACACATTAGAACACAGGTAGAAACAGAAAATAGATTTAAAAACACTAGGGCTTTTGGAACAAATAAAGTATAGTATAACTTCCAAGGTAAACACATTACATTTATTTACAAATTTTCATGAAGTGGTGTTTGATGGATTAAACGGCGATAAAATTAGCGTGAAAGCAATTGAAAACAGAATCTAAAAAGGAGATGAATAAAATTAAAATAAATATTGAATAAAATGAACAGAAAAACAATTGAGAGAGGATAATGCCTTCCTTGTCCTTCCAAAATATTTTGTAAGAAACAAGGAGGGGAGACATGAAATTTCTATCAGAAAACATTGGCTTTAGTACCTGATTCCACTCTCTTGCTTGACTATACCATCCAACAACACTGAAAAATCCAAGAAAAAGTATTGTAAGCATAAGGAGTAAAGAATAATGAGGAAAACAAATTTGTACCTAAATTACACGATTAGTGTAGCAGAATCAGATGAACCGCTTCCAAAGTCGATATCGCACAGACGTAATGGTTTCGGGGAATAACAGTAAGAAAGACGAGAGGACAGGGAAAATAGTTAGGGATTTCGGGATGGGAGAACAGATTTAGGGAAAACATGAGATTTGGGGAAAATGTTAGGGATTTCGGGTTTGGGGAATTAGAGGAGGATTTGGGGAAAAAGAAAGTGGTGTTTTTTGTTTTAGAGATTTAAGGAAGAAAGAACCGAAATGGGGGAAAATGACTTAGCAAAAAACTGAACTAATTTCGGGTAAAGGGCATAAACCTCAAGGGAGAAAAAATGACGCCGTTTCAAATAAGGAAACTTTGTGGTGTTTTCATCAAAGCGCCGCTAATGAGACATTTTGTGGCGTTTTAGGCAAAGCGCCACTAACGCCTCTTTTATCTACACTACAAAACAACGTCATTCTAATATAATTTGTGGCGTTTATTATAGAAACGCCGCTAAAGCCACTAATATTTAGAGGAAACGTTGCCGTTTTACTCTAATGTATAATTAAATTTTGTGGTGTTTTCTGAAAAACGCCGCTATTACCTATCATTTGCGGCGTTTTATGTATAAACGCCGCTAATACCTAAATATTTTTTAAAAATTGGTCAAAATTTAAAACTATATATTTAGAATTTCTTTTGTATTATATCCAAGTAATGTTAGTGTGACGAATGTTAGTGTAGTACAAAATATATTTTTCATATATTTATATTAGGTGTAGTACAAAATGGTAAGAATCTCATAAAATTCCAAATATTGGTTCAGTCTTCAACAATATACCTTAAACTTTAAACCTCAAACCATAAACTTACACTCTAAACCCTAGTTAAAACTTTAATTTTGATTAATACACATTTTAAAATACATCAATATATTTTTATATTGAATAAATATAAATATTATGTATGCATATAAATTAATTAAATAAAAACATGACACTATTTATATCAATAATTGTGTTAATAGGTGGAAAGATCTAGATCAAATTACAGTTCATGTACACAATTGCACACTAAACCACTTTTCATCTTTGCTATTTGGGATTTAACCCATTTTGATATATATTATTTTAAAATAATAATTTATATATATTTATCTTATTTATATTTATCTTCTAAATTAAAATCCAAAATTATACTCTAAACTTGAGACCCTAAACCCTAAACCCTAAATCCTAAACCTTAAACCACAAGTACAAAACCCATAACCCCAAACTTTAAACCCCAAAACCATTCACATTAACCCCTAAACCAACCGTAAATCCTAGACTATAAAGCCTCCAAACTATAAACTCTAAAAATCGTTAACCCTAAACATAATTGTAGACATATTTTTGGGAATTAGTGTGGCCAATGTTAGTATAGTACAAATTAAAACACATATATATGTTTATATTCTTATATTAAATAATATGGGTATATACAAAATGGCATGAATCTCAGTAAAATCCAAATGTTCTTCAGTTTCTAGCTAATAGTATCCTTTCCTTAAACCCTAAACCTAAACTTACACCCTAAATATATAGAATCTTAATTAATATATATTACAAGTTCTAATATATATATAACAAGGGACACAAGTAATTAAAATAGAATCTTAATTCTTACCAAAACCCTAAAATAAATTATTTTTTTATCATTAATCATAACCTCTAATCCCTAATAGCATAACCCCTAAAACCATGAACATTAATATTAATTCGACCCCAATACCTAAAACACAGTAAACCCCAAACTTACACTCTAAAACATAAATCCATAACCTAAAATAATAAATATTATATCATAAACCCTAAAACTCTAAATTAACCTAAAATTCATAACCTTAAATCTTAAAATAACATAATTTATTTGAGGCGTTTTCTAAAAAAACGCCACTAATGATTCACATTTTGCGGCGTTTTTATAGCTAACTAAGGGACGGCGCCGTTTTACTCAAAACTTCTGCGGCGTTTTTAGACAACCGCCGCTAATACGTCACTTATTACGGCGTTTTTTAAAAAACGCCGCTATTGCTTGAATTTTTTGCGGCGTTTTACCAAAACTCTGCTAATGCCTCAACAGCTCACCAACAAACCGCGCCGTTTTGCTCAACACATTTGTGGTGTTTTTAGACAACCGCCGCTAATACGTCACCTAACGCCGCTAATGCTTGAATTTTTTGCCTCACCAACAAACGGCGTCTTTTTGCTCAACACATTTGCGGCATTTTTAGACAACCGCCGCTAATGCGTCACCTATTGCGGTGTTTTTTTAACGCCGCTAATTCTCATTTTTTTGCGGCATTTTCTACATAAACCCCGCTAATATTGATCTTTGTGGCATTTTTTTGGCAAGCGCCACTATAACTCTGACCTATAGCGGCGTTTTTATCCAAACGCCACTAATGTGTATATTTTGCGGCGTTTTTTGTCCAAACGCCGTTGAAAGCACCGCTCAAAATCTATTTTGCTGTAGTGCAAACTTAATGAAAATAACCAAGTGTTATATACCATATAATATTTTAATTTGAATCAAAGTCCAGTAGGACAATTAGTTAGAATAAATAATAGATTGATCGGTCCCAAAGATAAAAATTATTCTAAATGGTCATAGGCGAGTACTCCAGAAGAGACCTAGGACATAACTAATAAGTAAAACTCCAGAAGAGATTCAATTACCTGAAACTAAATTTTAAAATAATGAAAATAAAAGATCTCGATAAGTTATGTCAATTAGAAAATGTGGAACCGAAAAATAAAAGTTGTCGACAATGATTTTGCATGCAATATTATTATTGAAATAATGAAATAAAAGGAGGATCTTGATAAATCTATTGAGAAATATAGATATGGAAAGAATTGATCAAAATAGAAAGACGCAACTCAAGTACAATTAAATTCGAGGAGTTTTAGACCAGTAGTCCAAATATCTAAAGGTATAAAGCTAGTGAGGATGCAAATGAAGTAGTTTTACAAAAGCGGAATAAAAATATGAAGTTTTTTGCTAAGTACTGGTATTGATTATGAAAAGATATAATATTCTTTTGTAGTGGATGCAATAATCTTTAGACATATTATTTTGACAATTCATAAAGGATTTAACTTGTGTCTAGTGGTTGTTTTTACAACATTTATAAATCACTATATAATAAAGTTTATATTAAAATCATTGAAGGAATTTAGAATGCTAAAAGCATATTGAAATTCTCGGGAAATTATTCATTTATATGAATTGAAATAATTTGAACATATGTGATAAATTTGAGTAGTTGAAGAAGGATTATAAAATGATATAAAATACCTATTTGTATTTTTATATAAGAATCATATTAAAGTTTGTTATGATATTGTTGAATCTCCTGAAGAGATCAACATATATTTCTCAAAATTTTCCCTCACTCATGTTTTAAAAGAATGGTAATATAAATGCTTAGCAAATACATTCAAATATTCATTTGAAAAACTAGTATTCTAGATTGAATATGTAGAATATGATAAAATATGTGATGTTTTCATGAAGGGGAGTAAATACGCGTTGTACTCTTTTTCCCTTAACTGAGGTTTTGTCCCATTAGGTTTTCATGGTAAGGTTTTTAATGAGGCAGCATATTATGCGTATCATAGATTGTGTATTTCTTTTCCTTTATTAGGTTTTTATCCCACATGGTTTTTCCTAGTAAGGTTTTAACGAAACACATTATCTATCAATAGACATCTAAGGGGAAGTGTTATAAATATTTTATTAAGTGGATGTCCATCATGATTAAGATAAAGTTTTAATGTATTTTAAATTCTAATAGTTATTAGAATTAGATCTCTACTTTTTTTATACTTCTTATACCTATAAATAGAGACTCTGATGAAGCATTGTAATTATCCATTTTGATCAATAAAATACATTTTCTATTGCTTTCATACTTTCTTTATTCTTTATTCTCTCCATCTCTCTTTATTTTATAACAAAATTATATATGTTTCATTGAAAATAATTTTTTATATAAAATAATTTTTAAAACATCATCGTATTTTCTTAAACAAGTTTATAATAATTTTCTAGTGTTTGAATGATTCTAGGTAAAATAAATTTCAATATTTGACAAATTTTACTAAAATAAAATTTTGAAGCTTGATTTTTATAAAACAAACACAACATAAATTATATTTTGGGTAACTACACCCATTGTCCTTGAACTTTACATAATAACTATTAATGTTGTTGAATTGCCACATTTTAGTTACTCATCTATTTTTTCCCGTAAAATCAATGACGTGGCACGTTAGTTTAAAGGATTAAAACTAATGTGGGCCCTGAAATATAAATACAATATTATTTTTCTATTGTTAATTTTTTCTTAATAACAATTTTTAATAAATTATAAATAATAAATTAAAATAAAAAAATTATAGAGATTCTAAATAATTATTATAAACAATTGTTTATAAAAATTGTTTATTTCCTTTCTTTAATGCTTCTATTCAATCTTTATAAACAATTGTTTATCTAAATGACCACCCTATAGATTCTATCATCTCCACCACACCACAACCAAGATTGAATTAAATGATTTTAATTGAATTAAAGCATTAGAGAAAGGAAATAAAGAATTTTATAAACAATAGTTTATAATAATAATTTGAAATTTTTATAATATATTTTATAATATTAATAATTTTAATGTGGGTAAATACCTCCTATTTTAGTTAACAGTACGTGACGTCCCGACGAGCAGTATTCTTTCGTCCCGATGATGCAATGGTCATCTTGTCCCAACAAGCAACAGAGCTTCATCCCGACAACGCGACAGTCCTTCAAATCCTGACATCATATCAAGCCACATGACGACGTGACGACGTGCAGATCAAATTTTCTCAGTTTTCTTCTCTTAGTTAAACTCTATTTTTAGTTCCCCCTTTAAACTCTAATTAACCTAGAGTTGTTATAGTCATATTTGCTACAAATTTCAATCTATAAATAAGGCTTAATTACTCTAAGTTTTACACAACAAAAATATTTAGACTGAGAGAATCTTGTTATTTGTTTTGAAGGGCTTTGTTTTTGGGGCTTCGAGTTTTTCTTTAATTACCTTTATCTTTTGTACTCTCATTTATTATAGTGAAATCTCATTCTACCTGTGGTTTTTTATCCTCTTTTGAGGAGTTTTTTCACGTAAAATTTATGTTTTCCACGTAAAATTTATGTGTTCGATCTTTTCGATTTTAATTTATTTAATTGTTTGTTGCATTACAAGGGTTAATTTCCAACCTTTGATTAAATTTTTTATAATTTATTAAAACTTTTTTAGAATTATTTCAAGAAAAAAAATTAAAATATATATTTTATGTATATTTCAAGGACTAAATTAGTTTTTTAACCCTTTAAATTAAGATGCCACATCATCCATTTAATGGGAGAAAACGATTAAGTAACTAAAATATAATAATTTGATAAAGTTAATAGTTGATACATAAGTTTTAAAAGTTGAGTGACCAAAATATAATTTAAAGTAAAATTCAGGTACAACAAGTGTAACTTACCCTTATATTTTTTACCCAATATCATAAAAGCATTTTCGTTTGATAATAGAAATTTATTTATAATAAATGATTTCTTATATAAACTTATTAATATCCAACATTTGATATATATATATAACATCAGTGGCACATTGTAACTATAAGAGATAAATGAAATTAAATAGAATTTATATAAACAGTAATATTTATATTATTAAAATATTTATTTATATTATTATTTAAGTTTTCGATTGAGTAGGTGTTACCTTAAATCAGGTCACCAACTCAGTTAAAAAATCATAGGAATGTCCTTTCGTAATTAAAATAAGTAATATTATTTGAGGGTATTTTAATTTTTTTACTTAAAAAAATCAATAAAAATATGCATATTATAATATTTGAATTCACGCTAGTTGTATTAATAAAACATATAATTTACCATTCAACTAGACATGATCATGGGCCAAGCCGCGGCCAGTGCAAAATTTTAGGCTCGGGCCTAGCCCAAAAAATGGGCCTAAAATTTGTTCAAGCCTGACATCGATAAAAAATGCTAAACTCGAGCCCGATCCACTCATATTAAAAAATTTTATATTTTTTTATATAAAAATAAATTTAAAAAATATAATACATTAAATACACTAAAATATTAAAAATAAATGTTTCCTAATAAATTGAAAATAAATTAGGAAAAATCTTTATACTTAAATAATACTAAGATAGTTGCAATTTATTTTTTGCCAAACTAAGATAATTACAACTTAGCAAGCAAATGCATCTAAAATAGTAGCAAAATTAACAATAAAATAAGAGTTATATAAAATTCAATCAATAACAACAAAATAGTAACAATATAATAGCAAAATGACAACAAACAATAACAAAGCAGCATCAAACAATAGCAGAAAAAAATTTAGTCAAATTCGGGCCAGGCCAAAAAAAATTTACGCGAGACTTGGCCCATTTGAAAAATGAGCATCACTTTTTGTACAAGCCCATTTTTTGGGCATATATTTTTGCCCAAACCCTCTTACTTTTCTGGTGGACCTTCAGATTTAGGCAGATAACTTGACCCATAATCATGTCTATATTCAGCTAAAGTTTTTTATATATATATATTTATACATTTTAATTTTATTATTCACACTTTATTACTTCCATCAATTGTATATCTATATTATTAATTAAGTTCCTGATTGAGTCAATTTTACCCTCAACTGGATCATCAACACAATTATGAAATTATGAGAATACCTTTCATAATTAAAATAAATAATTTATTCGAGAACATTTTAATATTTTTACTTAAAAACTAATAAAAATATATATATGATAATATTTAAACAGTCAAAACTTCATTTAATTTATCTTTATATTCAAACTGTATAATTCATTATTTATTGTATAATATTTTTAAATATATATATATATTCTAAATCTATAATTTTCGTACGAAAATGAGTGTGATAGGAATTTTTTTTTTAAATAACTCTAGCTGGTAACCATTAAATGAAGAGCATTGTTACCACAAAATCAGGAAGACCCCGTTGGCCGGAACAAACGGTCCATTTAAAACAAATTAAGATAGCAAAGCAAGCTTAAAGGAAAATGAACAGACAAGAAAAGCATAAAAAAAACTAGACTCAACAAAAAACCAGAAGAAATGAAACTCCAAACCAGATTAAAATTATGAGCTCCTATTCCATCCTCGATGGTATCTTCCATTGAAAACTTGAAAATGCTCCTGCATCCCTTATCTCGACCGAAGTAAAAATATCCACAATCCTTCGATTTAGAAATGCATACACAAACTCTTGAGGTTACTCGTTGTCGTTCCCGATCTACTACTGCTTCCACCCCCACCAGAGCTTCCTCGACCCAGACCCTTATTCCCTCAAAACGCCTCCTCTCCGCCGCCAGCGTGTGCGTCGCTTGATTGCTCTGTCGAGGTACATATCTAAATTCCACTGAATCAAAACACTGTCCCCTAGCCCTAATCTCTTTTACAAGTGCACTAATGATCGATATGTCAACCCCAGGACATCGCAGTTTCTTGATGACAGACAAAGAGTCCCCTTCCACTACCACCACTCGGAACCATAAATCGTTCAACAGAATCATCGCACTCAGACATGCCTTTGCTTCTGCAACAATCGAATCTGTTACAGATTCAAAAGGGTAAATACCAGCCGCCATGATTAATCCATCCCCATTCCTAATTAAGACCCCCGCAACAGCCTTGTATGTTAAATGATTGAAAGACACATCAAGGTTTGCCTTTACTTTAAATCCCTCTGGTGGCTTCCAAATGCTACACGGAGGACGTTGAACCTCTTGTAAAACCGAATCCAAACAGTCCAGTTCTTGCATGTATGTTTTTTGACGAAAGCCACAATACCATATGCTTGTTGATTGACACCCTCATGGTAAGCACTGTTCCGATTAAACCAAACTGCCCAAAATACAACCATCCACAATTTACATTTATCAAGGGAACTGTTGACAAACTCTTTAACTAACCATAGTTTCCAATTGTTTGTATTGTTTGAGGGAGCAAATGGTACCAGCAGAGCATTCAAAACCTGGGTAATTACAGCACAATCACAGAAGAGGTGCTTCACTGTCTCCTCAGCATCACTACATACTGGGCACCAGCTACTAGTTGCCACCCTTGGAGGTACCAGATTGCTTAGTGTAGGAAGAAAGTTATTAGCAATTCGCCAAAATGTAATCTTAATTTTATTTGCCAATTTAAGGTTCCAAATTCTGTTGTAAAAAACTCGTAGCTCATTGTTCTGGCTTGTATTTGCACATTCTGTACCATCGCCTGTATTTGAAACAAGCCACTTGTAACCACTCCTTACCAAATACTCCTCCGTATTATCCCCTTGCCACAAGAATTCATCCTCCTGTGTGAATCTTGACAGTGGCATGGAAAGCACCCTCCTGGCCTGATCACTACCAAACAAACTATTCACCACATCCGCCTGCCAGGTATATGTATTTACATCAATAAGATCCGAAACGAGTGTATAATTAATATCAATCGACTGAGCCGATTGTCCCTTTTCCAGTCCAGGCAACCATGCGTCTCGCCACATGTTAATAGAGGTGCCACTGCCCAATCTCCACCCCCACCCTCTTGAATCACCCTACGGGCCGACCAGATACTGCGCCAGGTATATGAAGGGTAAGAACCAAGTTGTGCATTCATAAAATCCGTAGATTGATAATACTTGGATTTCACAACACGGGCAAGTAAACAATCCGGTTTCATCAAAAGCCTCCAGGCTTGCTTAGCTAACAGAGCTATATTGAAAGCACCTAAATCTCAAAACCCCATACCCCCATAAACTTTTGGCCTGCATAATACGCCCCACTTACACCAACGTATACCCCTATTTGTATTGTTATTGCGCCACCAAAATTTACTAATAAGGCTTTCCAGCTCACGACATAAAGAACTTGGGAGTAAAAAACAATTCATGGTATAAATTGGAATTGACTGTAAAATGGATTTTATAAATACCTCTTTACCTCCCGCGTAGAGATAACGAGCAGTTCAACCATCAATGCGCTTCATAATCCGCTCCTTAAATCCCACAAAAGCCTCCTTCCTCTTCCTTCCCACAATTGTTGGCAAATCGAGGTACTTTTCCGGGTTAGACGAAATACGGACCCCCAAGATATCCCCTATCCGAGCCTTTGTCCTGTCATCGACGTTGCTACTAAAATAAACCAGTGACTTATCAAAATTGACAGTTTGCCTTGAAACCCCTTCATACTCCACTAGCAAGTCTTTCATCGCTCTTGCCCCCTCTTCCTTCGCCTCTCTAAATAATATAAAAAAGAAATATGTTATCGTTAGTCGCCTCCTCCCCACTGTTTCCCCTCGCGCCCTCCCGCCTAGCCAATTATACAAACTGGAAAGTCCTTCGGAACATATTTATTACTAGGATTTTTTAGTATTTATAAAATATTTATTACTAACATTTATAAAATGTAACATATTTATTCTTAAATGTTAATATATTTTTTAATAAAAATTTTAAGCATCATTTAAAAATTAAAAATATTATTTATGTTAGTTTTTATTAAAATAAAAGTATAATATTGAATAAGTTAATTAAAATATTAAATTATATTAATAATTTATTATATAATTATATATAAGGGTAAATATTTAGGACATTGGTAGTGTATTTTTTTTATTTTACAAGCAGTTTTAAAAAATTGATGTGTTTTTTAAATATTTTAATATTTTACTATACTTTATAAGACACTTGTTAAACTTCTGATCTTATTTGTGAAATTTGGTGTTAAACCTTTGATCTTATTTGTGAAATTTTTTTTGTAAAATCTAAAAATTTTACTGGCAGTGTACCACTTTTCTTAAATATAAATATGTATATTTAATGATATTGAAAATTATAATATTAGATATTAATATTTTAAAATATATTTAAACTTTTTAAAATTATTATTTTAATCTTATTTAGGAAATTGAATTTTTTTAATTTGTATTGCATAGTTTTATATAAATGCGTATGTTTAATAATATTAAAAATAATAATATTTGAGATTAATGTTTTAATTTTTAAAATATTTATTTAAAATTTTAAAATTTATATTTTAACTCTATTTAGGAAATTGAAACATTTAATTTGTATCTTAATTTATTAGGTAGTTGTTTTTAGTACAGTTAGATTATCTAATATTAGGGAGTGTTTGAAAAACCATTAAAAGTTTTTATTTTGAAAATGAAAACAATATATTAAAATTAATAAATAAATAATATTTTAAAAACCATTAAAGGTTTTTATTTTGAAAAAGAAAATTTTCAACATATTAAAATAAATAAATAAATAATAATTTAAAAACTAGTCTGTACTTTTATCAAACAACGCCATTACATTTAACACTTGTATTTATCAATTTACCAAACAAAATTTTAATATAAACTCAGCACTCATCAATTTCAATATTAAGATTTAGGGGCTTAATTTGTCTGCACCTATTTGTTCTATTTACAAAAATAAAATATTATAAAATTTGGAAAAATGTTATGATAATCTCATTATAATTGGATAAATTGATTTACGGTAATATTTAAAATTTTGATTTAAATGCATTTGATTCAATTTGGATTTACGTCTTAATTAAAAAATTATCATTTAATTTTTAATTTTTAAATTATTTTAAAATATAGAATGTTAAAAATATTTCCAATATGTTTCTTTCGAAATAAAAAAAAAGAAAAACTTTCCAATATTAAACTAACAAAATTGAAATCAATGTTTTGATTTTAATTTTAAAGATGAATTAAATTGATAACTTTAATACTTTAAGATTACAATTAGTTTTTTTTTCTATTATTGACATAAACATAAAAATTAAATCAACTTCAACCTCAATTCTCAGAATATTTTTTTATTTGTATGAATTTAGTTTTTAAGTATATTTATATGAATTTTCAAGTGAGAGTTTTTCTATTTTCATTAAAACTTAAAATAAGTGTTGAAGTAAATCATCTGTCATATGTTAATATTTTATTATTATATTAAAACTTCTTTAAAAAGTTATCATATTAAAACTAATTAAATAAATTTTTTGAATAAATTAAAGTTCAATAAATATAATCACTTAAATTTAAAAATATGTAAATTATTTAATATTGTATAATTAGTTAAATTATAATTTGAAATTATTTTATTTGGAAAATATTATAAAATATTAATTATATTTAATAATAATTACTTATACTAATTACAAGAAATAAAATATATTAAATAATAAAAAATGAATGCTTATATTCACGTACAACTCACATGGGATTGAATATTATCATTAAAATATTAATATTAATTTTCATTAAATTATTAAGAATATTACTTAAAATATTAATTTTTTTGTTAATGTTAAAAATTCTATTAAAATAAAATCACAATATGAAATATTTTATTTAAATAATAAATTATATTAATAATTTATTATATGATTAAATACAAATATGTATGTTTAATAATATTAAAAATTATAATATTTGAGATTAACGTTTTAATATTTTTAAAAATTAAATTCTTATTATATTGTTTATTTAATATAATTTTTATATAAAAATTAAATTACTCATAAAAAATACATTTTTATTAACTAATAAATTATTTTTTGTTTACCAATATATCTTTTACCAAACAAATTAGGAAAAAGGCATTGAAAAAATTGTAATTCATTTTTGGCGAAATAAACACACCATTTATCTCACTTCTATTATCATTTCTTTTATTATTTCTTTTATAATATAGGAAGTTGAGATTCAATGCTCAACCATATCATCGACTTCAGCTTCTTTATCCTTTATCTCACACCATAACATCTAGAACCACTTAGGACATGAAATTCAGTCGCGCAGCATCAAACCCATTTAGTTATCGCATCAACAATCATATTCGCTATTTTTAGAACTTATCTTATTTCTACTTTCTAACTCAGATTGCTTAAAAATATGTGCTCCTTGTTCTTGAATAACTGAAAACTCATAATATAACGATTAAAAATGTTTAATTCTGAATTTTATTGCTATACTTTACAAAAATTATGAAGATAATTTATATACTTTAAGCTGTCAAAATATAATCTTGAGAATTGAAAAAAAATTCATCTATTTTAATTTGTGGAAATTTAGTCTTTCTGTGTTACAAAAAATGAAAATTTAGTCTTGTTGGTAAACAAGAGAAATTGATACCATTGATTTTTGTTATCTATTATATATAGATTACTGATTTTCTAATTATTTACATAAATGGTTGAACTGCTTATACTCATGTCAGCAACTTAACTGTAAGGTTTAACAATCGACTATTTTCTTCGTTTTTCGAGGATTAAATTCTAATAAAATAAAATAAAAGGACTATATTTTAAAATTTGTAAAATAGAAGATTGAAATTTGGAATTAGTCCAAAGAAAAATATGGTTATGACCCCAGACAACTTGGGCCATTTAAAAAATTATCAAAAAAGTAAAAGAGATAAAAATAGTGGGACTATGCATGACAGAAGCACCCATTTTGTTTTTTTTTTAGAAATAAAAAAAACCGAGGTCGTAGTCCTCAACGAAGAAACCCGGCAAAGAAGATGAAGAAAAGCCAAAATAAATATCAGTTTTCTACAATGTGGACTTACGAAGACTTACAAAGTTCCAACCGAAAGAAAAAGAAAAGAAAAAAAAAAGCTTCAATTCTTCTCTGAAATTTGAAAAATCCTATATTGAATGGAAGATCCAATGGAAAGGATAGGATCGGAGGAAGAATCGGGATTAGAATCGACGATCAAAGAAGATCTTTCCATGGAGATCGATCCTCCATTCAAAGAGAACGTTGCTACCGCAGAGGATTGGCGGAAGGCTCTCAACAAAGTTGTTCCGGCTGTCGTCGTCCTCCGTACCACCGCCTGTCGTGCTTTTGATACGGAGTCTGCCAGTGCTGGTTCTGCCACCGGTTTTGTTGTTGATAAGCGAAGAGGAATTATTCTCACGAATCGGCATGTCGTTAAACCTGGTTGACTTCCTCAAGAATTATTATTATTATTATTATTTCTTGAATTTCATTTTGTTATTGCTTCTCAAAAAAAGATGAAAGAGTTTGTTAGTTATTAATAATTTGAAAGAAATAAAAACAATTGACTGTTGTGAGTAATAAAATTGATTATTTTACTATTATATTTATCAATTAGAGGTTGAACGTGCCTTGCATTTTAGCTGTATGTTCTAATTTTAAGGTATATGAATATCTGCGTGTGTGTGTGTGTATAATACTATTGGTTTTACATTTGAACAACTTTTGAAAAAGAATACCAAAGGAAATACAACTAAATGGCAATAGCTAAATGTTTCCTGTTGTTTGTCTGTCAAAAATTGGAAAAAGAAATTTTGTAAATTTAGAAGAATGACTTCCTGAAATGTCTGCTTTTAGGACCTGTTGTTGCCGAAGCAATGTTTTTAAATCGAGAAGAAATTACTGTCCACCCCTTGTATAGGGATCCGGTGAGTATATAGTTTGTCTGGGATTAATGTTATTTTGAGTGTAATTTAGCTTATTGTGAGAATGGATTTTTGAAATTTACTATTGGAAATGTGCATTATTTTGGTTGTCGTCCTAGGAAGGCTTTGATCTTTGAGCATATAGCCATGTTATTTGGACTTAGGTGTGAATTTTGCATACGAGTATGCGTCTTATATGAGTGCTGTTGGATTATTCCAATTTTTTACATGTATTTGGAAGGTCACATCCCCTTATCCAGGTGCTAGGCAGAGTGTCAGATATGGTACTTCAACAAAAATGAAGATTTGGAGAACATAGGCATATAGTGCTTGAAATTAGTAACTTGGAATTGTATGTGATCATTTGGCACATCATATGCTTTGCATTATTGTAGAGTTTTCTTCTTGCTCTTGTGACTATTGACTAACATTATGTTATTGTTCTCTAGGTTCATGATTTTGGCTTCTTTCGTTACGATCCTAATGCCATTCAGTTTTTAGACTATGAGGAGATTCCACTTGCCCCAGAGGCTGCTTGTGTTGGGTTAGAAATCAGGGTTGTTGGTAATGATAGTGGAGAGAAGGTAATACAACAGCATTAGTATTCTTTGGTTCTTTGCTTTACTTCTTTTTTATTTTATTAACATGAGGAAATGATTTGTAATTTAATGTTTTGATTCCATTTGATGAAGGATTGTCAAAACGAAAAAAAAAATGGAGTTGTTTAACTTGGTTTTGAGATGTTCATCTTTTTGCTAGTACTAGTGCTTGTCATGAGTGATGTCTCGCTATGTAATGCTAATGCAGAACATGAAAACTAGATAATTAACTACAACGTTGCTGATTTGATAAAAAAATTGTATGCCTAACTACAATGTTGCTGATTTGATAAAAAAATTGTAGGTTTCAATATTGGCTGGTACTATCGCTCGTTTGGATAGAGATGCTCCTCAATATACAAAGTATGTGGTGGTTTTATTATCATTTTCCTTTTGAATCTTTTGCTTTCCAAATGGATGTAGAATCAATGTTGTTTAACAAACACTTTTCGGGTAAAAAGTAGATAGTCTACAAATATGTAATTTGTGTCATGGTAGCTGACATGCTTTTTGTTGCAGGGATGGCTATAATGACTTCAACACTTTCTACCTTCAAGTACGTAGCCATTGGAGTCTTTTCCCCTTGGGGGAGGGGATTGATGAACTTTCTGGATTAGTGTTCGTTTATTTCTTTCGTTGCTATTTTAAGTTAATCAGGAATAGGTTTTGTCAGAGTGTATAAAAATGTTTCTCACATTATGCATGTTTTTTAAATATATACTTGCTAATTTTCATATTGGATTCCCATGTTTTACGTAAAATTTATTTAACAAAGAGGTTTTGACTTTGAGATTTCTTCTATTAATATTTGAATTATTTTCAATATTGATAGTTGATGGTTTTTTAATTGCCAAAAAAGAAAAAAAGTAAAATAACAAAGAAAATAGATATAATTTCCACACTTCCTAAAATGAAAAGATGAGTACAAACTGAGAGAGACCATGTAATTGTATGCATCTCAGATAGAAGTTCATGATATAAGTCATTTGAAAATTATATACTTTCATTCTATGAAGTTTAAAGTAGATGGTGATCTTTAGAATGATATGATGCAATCATGTGGACGATATGTTTAACCACTTTCAGAATAAGCAAACAATTTTAGACTATAAAATGCTTATAACCTGAACAGCATTCTGATGGATCTGCTGCATTTTGACATGTAGTTTTAATATTGTTTTTGACCTGCGTGGCATTAAGATGTTCAATGTTGTTATCTTTGTTAATAGTTTTGTTGCCAATTGTTTTTGGTGAAGAAACACCCTTGGTTATGCTGTTATCTTACATTGACATCCATGTTTGTCTGTTCTAGATTGTATTGTTTTACATTTATGCTCATTTTCAGGCAGCATCTGGGACTAAAGGTGGTTCAAGTGGATCCCCAGTGATCGATTGGCAAGGCAGAGCCGTGGCGTTGAATGCTGGTGGCAAGACAACCACTGCATCTGCCTTTTTTCTACCTCTAGAACGAGTGAGTACTGAGTGGTACTTTAACTACTTGACCTTTATGCCTTGTTTTTGGTATTATCTGAGATTTCATTTTTCTCTTTAGGACTGAAGATTGTATTAACTTGAGAGAATAAGACTACAAGGTCTGATGGTTTATATAGCTCAAGCTTTCTATGATTCGCTTAGAATTTGTAACTTAAGGGAGTAACTAACCTTTCCATGGGTTGCTCTAGAGAGGTCCTTGTCCTTTAACATAAAATTTCTATTATTTATTATTATTCTTGGTTGTATGCCTTGTAAGTATTATTGGATATTGCACTTAAGATTTTCCGTAATAAGTCTGGGGCTCACATATTTGAGTCCTAGTTTGGTTATCCATGAAGCATGGATACTGCTATTGGGAATATGTCCAAGTATCAGATTTATGTCTGATACAGACACGGCTCCAACACGACAAAGTATGTGTTGAACGTGTCAAAAAACTGTTTTTTTTTTTTTAAATCGGATGTGATCAAAATATGGTTAAGACATGGCCAGGCATGGTATAAGGATTCTTTTTCTTTTCTTTTCTTTTTTTGCCTATTTATTCCCTATACATAATCAATTTGAATAATTTAGTCCTGACGAGTTTTTTAAGATTCAAGTTTTTAAGTTGGAAAAGAATTTTTTTAGAAAAGCTATTTGTATGTTAATGTCAAACTGAAAAGCATAAATTTTACATTTTTATTGCATGTATTTTTGGTACAATTGTGATTTGAACCCAGGCTAACCCTAGGGAAGGTGAATAACTGGCCAATAAGTTATAACTTGGGGCTCAAATTTTTATTGTATATTATTATACAGAAATTATTTTTCATTGCCGTGTTCTGTTTTGTCCTACTTTTCTGGAAATTCGTGTGCTCATGTCGTGCCATAGCCTGTATTGTGTGTACATTTCTGTGCTTCCTAGATGGTTTTTCGTTTTTGTAGATTGAAATGTGAAATTTATAGTTTATAAATTTGTGCTTATTTTCTGCATTACATTTTTTTTTGCCCTAATAGATTTTTTAAAGAAAAAATTGCAATGACAAGAATATGTTTCTCAAATTTAGTCCACCCAATTAATTGTTGGCTAGACGAGAACCTGTAAAGCCTTAAAACAATATTGACCTGCTCAAGATTCTTGCGGAGGTTATCTTTTCATGCTATGTTTCTTCTCCTGTATTGTGTCTAAATTTGGCATAACATGTTTATTTTAGCTTTTTGGATTTATTTTCAAACTTTTACATGCACTCTGTTAGCTATAATATAGCTAATCTATATTGCTCAGACTTTGCATATTTCTTGAATTATTCATTTGACAGGAGTCTCAGACACATTTTTAGACATGGGTGGGGGACATGACCCTCCAAGGATCCTCTAAACACATTGAAAAACTTAGAAAAATTGAACATGCCAATGTTGGAAACATACCTGTATCCAACACTCACACCCAACTCCAAGTAATATAGCGGCTAACTTACGAACATGTTTCTAGATATTGGCATGTTCAACTCCTATTCATTTGGATTTTATGTATAAAAGTTTTCCTTCACCCGAAAAATAGGCCTTGCCCTTGCTTTCTGTACAAATTGAACCTTCATTTTTTAGATTTATGTCTGATTTCTAAGTAAAATCAGTAATTTGATTTTCAGGTGGTAAGGGCTTTAAAATTTTTCCAAAAAGGAGGAGAATCGTACACAAGTAAGTGGGAAGTAGTTTCTATACCACGCGGTACGCTTCAGGTTTGTTGATTTTATCCTTGTACAAGTGAAAAATAACATTTTCACTAATTTCTACAGTTATAAATTAAATTTTCCATGGAAGTGAAAATGCTAAAATGTCCTGCTGGATCTTTTTTCTTTTTTGAATTTTTTTGACAACTCGGAAAAATGAACTTACTAGGCATACTTGCACCTCTTCTTCCATGAACAAACCCCAAACATATTAACTTACTGGTAACAAAAGTAAACTCTCTTTGACCCACCTTCTATGCGGTGTGGTTAGGAGGAATGAGTAGCAATTTGGGTAAGGGGAGCGGAAGAGGGAGGAGAGAAGAGAGAAACGGCAAGGAAAGAGAAAATTGTGAGACAGAGGAAATCAGAGGAGAAGTTAGAGGAAGAATGAGAGAAAAATAGTGAGGATGAAGTAGAGTGAATATCTCAATGATGCAATAAAATGATGATCTGTATTCCAAAAGTTCCCTGAAAATTGCAAATCTGATTCCCAACATAAATTGCTGATCTTCCTTTGACTGAGGCTCAATAAAGATCCTCAATGGGGACATAACCATTCAAGCACTACACAAAATATGTTTGCTAGTGCCAGAAATTCGCATCATACACAGTATTGCTTATCAACTGCTGCACTGTGAGGATATTTATTTATGTGTCTATGCTTTTAGTATTCTGTCAATGATTGGAAATTTGCTTTTGTTAGATTTAATGCGAGATATTTGTTTTGTACAGACTACTTTTCTCCATAAGGGGTTTGACGAGATACGTCGTCTTGGTCTCCAGAGTGAAACAGAGCAGGTTCCTAGTTCTTTTTCATCAACATTTTTGCTACCTTTCCGTGGCTTGTTTTAGGAAAAAAAGTTATTTCTCATTTTATTTTCTTACTAATTTAGATGGCACGACATGCATCTGCACAAGGTGAAACTGGAATGCTTGTTGTCGACTCTGTGGTGAGTAACGTTCTTTTTCTATTCAATTTCTGCTTTAAATTTGCCCCCCTTTTGTTTCCATTTTTAGTTCACTTCTTATTTCTGAATCTGAACCTACTCTAGGTGCCTGGTGGCCCTGCTCATAACCATTTGGAGCCAGGTGATGTACTTGTTCGGGTAAATAGGGAGGTGAGTTATGCATTCAGTAATTGAAGAAACAAGTTTTGATTCTTTTTAGGTTTATGGATTTTTTTTTTCTTACTTCATTTGACGGATTTTTTAAAACTATGTGTGCTTTGTCTCTTAGTGAGTTATGCACAAATGTTGGGATCTTAATTTATGATTTTTAAGGCACTTGGGAAGATCTCTGACATGGTTTGATTAGTAATGCGGTGCCTACAAGCCCTTTTTTAGTGCTTGCTCAAGCATGAATTTTGACTTTGACCATAATGTGAAACTTTTCATTAAAAAAAAATCTGACAGTTGCTGCTATTCATTTCTTTAATAGATATTGCTTAATTTCTACGATCTGAAATGAAATTGCTTCATTTTTGCCTTTCATTTTATTGAAAATCTATTGCAGGTTATTACTCAATTTCTGAGGTTGGAAACTTTACTTGATGACAGTGTTGAGCAGAATATAGAGTTAGAAATTGAAAGAGGTGGCACACCATTGAGTGTGCAATTAGTGGTAAGACTTACTCTTTCTCATTTAAGCATTTTTAGCTTCTTATTTTTGATGCCTTGAGGTTTAAATTACATCTCATATTATATAGTTTGTTATTAATATTGATTTTGATCCTGGTGGCTAATACTAAAGGTTCTTTATTAGTTGTGTCAGTGTGACTATGCAGTGTTGTTAAGGAATGCACCTAGGTGTGTCTAGCTATTGTGCCCTGGCACCAAGCTACAAAAGTGCCTTTGACCCCTTTAAGCGAGATTTGATCAGACATTTTTGTTAGACAATGCACACAAATAAAAAGCCTGATTGATTGAACTTCTTTTTAATTTGTTTATTTTTTTATTTTTTAAAATTGTACCTTTACCTGTAAGAAAGGGGATAATATTAAACTTACTTTTGTATACTTGAGCATTCAACAATAGACATGAGACCGAAAGGAAATTGTGCATACAGACCAACAAAGAAAAAAACATTTTGCATGTTTTTAGACACACACATTCATGTTGCACATTACTTCACTCAAGATTTTTGCACCTTGTGCCTCAGAAAATATAAGGGTTCTAGTGCCTAATGTATGCCTTGTGTGCCCTTGGCAACATAATATTTACCTCTGGCCTGCATGTTGATGTAAATCTGATGATCAAGTTATTTTTTATCTTTATAATTGGGTATCCTAGTTGTGTCCCATTATTGACCTGATGTAAGAGTTCCTGTAAATAATAAAATGTAGGCCCACCACTTAAAGTTAATATGATATTTTAAATTGTATACTAATAGAAATAGCAAAATGTGATATGTTTAGATCTACTGAATTAAATGGTCTACTAAATGAGGAATTTGATGTCATTTAATGAAGTTGAATGTCTATTTATTTTCTTTGAAGTATATGACCTTGTGCTGTTGAACTTGTTGACAAAATACGGTATTTTGTAACTCTAAAAGAATGAATGCTATAGCAGAATAACTGTTTCCTCTATTACTCTCATTGTTGTTGAAGCATAGTCCTTACGTGGTCTATTGCTTCTTGCGGAAAAAGATTTGGCACTCTAATTGCACATGTGCCTAAAGCCTTTGATTTCTATTTTCTTGGATTGACAATTTGATGGGATGTAGCATTTCTATTTTTGGTTCAGACATATTTTTGGACAATGGTTCTGAATTTAGTACTAGCTGGTATAAGGCCCTTGCATGTGTTCTTATGATTGCTTTGCTTTCTGTATCAATATAATTTTAGCATGTAGCTGTTATCCAGACTGTTAATTTTCTTGAAAATTAATGTTGGACATTTGTGGGTAAAATAATCTTTCTATATTCCATCCCACAAAACCCATTGATCACATTCCACTGACAGCCTTTTCTCAAGAACATTGAACCTGATATTATTCATTGTGGGATTTAATTTAGCTTTTCTTTTTTGTGTGATGTTAATGCCAATGATTTCTTGAAATAAGTTAGTGTAATGTGCTGCTTAGGTTCTTTCTGGAAATTGACTGAATGTGCAGAAGCTCGTTCTTTTAGTTTGTCAAGTTGCTTTATGTTGAGTGTGGTTGCAAAAGCTAATATCTATCCAATTTTTTTGTCAGGTTCAGGATTTACACTCAATAACTCCTGCTCACTTCTTAGAAGTAAGTGGTGCAGTAATACATCCCCTATCTTATCAGCAGGTAGGTTGCAGTTTCTGCTTAGCACTTATAATCCCAGTGCCCCTGCCCCTTATCCTTTTTAATCTGATTTTTGGTACATTGTTTGCTGAATAGGATTTGTTTGCTTTTATCCTTATGCATATTTAGGATGGTACTTTTGTTGCTGAAAGATAATCTTATTTTGCTGATACTTGAAACAGGCTAGAAATTTCCGTTTCCAATGTGGTCTTGTATATGTCTCAGAACCAGGGTAAGTCTACTAGTCTACCTGTATCTATTTATGAAATCCCCACCTAACTGTTCAAAATATATCTTGAAAATAAATAATAGAAGCAAAAACTTAATGTATACATATGTTTCTGGACCTATCCATTGGTAAGAAAAATAACTTTTGTTGTCAAACGAATTAGCTTGAATTGTCGCAAGCAGTATCTTTCTAAATTGTTTAAGCTAATTTATTGAATAAATGAAGCTTGATTTTAGGCCATAATTCATGATATTATTCTGATTTAAGTATTATAATTTAATGATCTCTTTTTTCTTCCCTGTGCAATGCACCTGAGGATTCCTTCATCACTTTGGAGGTTGAAAGACTGATTTATGCTTAATTTTATTTCCAACAAGACATAGTGTTTCATGATGAACATCATAGATTGCCTAATCTATTGGGTCACCAGCATGGGAAATATGGGAGTTCTGTATAACACAATTAGATTGCTTCTAATTTGTATCAATTATTAGGTTGCTTCTTTATCTCTATGGCTTTGTTTGATTTATTAATAATTAGATTTCCATCTGTTGCAGATATATGTTATCTAGAGCTGCAGTTCCTAGACATGCCATCATTAAGAAGCTCGCTGGTGAGGAGATATCAAAACTTGAGGACCTAATCTCTGTTCTATCTAAGCTATCTCAGGGTTCTCGGGTACCTTTAGAATATATAAGCTACACGGACCGTCATCGGAGAAAGGTATTTTATTCTTGACTTTGCAGTTTCACCTGATGCTTATGTCTCCTCAGACTTCAGGGGTTGAAAATTGTGGCTGAGGCTTACTTCTAGAGTTTATTTTTGATACATTGACTGGAGGTTTTTAACTCCACGAGCTTGTTAAAGAGATTGCCAGATGTCACATTAATCTTTTAAGTAATTTTTTTCTTAAAAAGAATTTAGATATACCCTAAGGGGTATGTCTCACCTATCTAACTGTGGTTGTGGACTCTAAAACTCCTCTAGTGTGGATGCATTATGGCTGCGCTTGACATAACAGTTGCATTGGATGTTTCTGTTAAAAAATATGGTCCAAAAGTGCATAAGGTTTCTTTTGCTTTTCGATCAAAAACAGCTAGTATATTGAAGAAAATAACAGGCAGGTGGTCTTTGGTGGAGCCTGCTTTTGGAATTGGATAACAGCTTAGAATGAATTCGTTTGAAGTTAAACAACATAGAATGAGAATTTAAAGCTTATTAATAAATGAACCAGATCTGAACCAAGGTGACTTTGAAACATTTATATGGATGAGCGAGCTTGATCAAATAGTTTCCGGACGTGATTGATAAAGGGTAATGAAGTCTACATAAATTAAGGTTCAAATCTGTTTTATAAAAAGAAGCCTTAATAGTTATCTCTATAAGAAATTTAAAATATCTAACATCCTCTTATTTTTTTTGTAAAATTTCTGTTTATTTTGTTTAGCAAGAGAGTGGAGAAAAAAAAATAGGATTTGATTCTGCAAACTAGAAGCGTGATTTTTGGCTCTTTAGTGGTTTTATGGTTGTGGTTTAATCAAATATAGGTGTAGTATCACTTGAGCGCTAGATACAGAAAGTGCTTATCCCATTGAAGAAAGAAATAGTTAAAAAGATCCATAAGTATCAAATAGAAAAAAAAATCTATTATTATACCACAAAATTAAAATTAAAATTTTTTTGATGATTTGACTCCATTCCTTGTTTATTAAAATTCACCATCAAATTCTAGCTCTTACTATACTATCTACATGTGACTAGAACTAGGCCATATTTCGTTTTTTCTTGTTTAGCACACATTGGCCTATCTTTTCAAGTCCATTGTGGAACTTGTGATTCATCACTTTTCTTATTTGCTTCCTTATCTTCCTTTTATTTCTTCTTTAAAGGCACTCTTCCCTCCCTTGGCTTCTTCCCTCTCTCTGCCTCTGGTGCCAGCTTGTTTTCTGTATTCTACTTGCTTGCTCTGTGGACATGTTCAGGTTTCATTTCAATCAAGATTGTCTTTGCTATTTATTGATCTTGGTTTTTCTGTTGATGTTACAGTTTGTCTTGGTCACGGTTGATCGCCATGAATGGTATGCACCTCCACAGATATACACTCGTGATGACAGCTCAGGTTTATGGACAGTAAAGCCTGCATTTCAGCTGGAGTTTATGCTTCCATCTGGTGTTAATGTTGAGGCTACTCCCATGGAACACATACATGCATATAACCACCAAGGGTTGACTGATGGTGCTACTAGTATGGAAACCAGTTCTGAACATGCTTCTGCAGTATTGCATTCTCAGAATGAAACAGGTACTGGATCAAAAATAAAGCGAGTTGAGGAGTATATGTCTTCTGATGGATTTGTTACTGACTGTTCATTAAATACAACTGTTGAAGTTATGTTGGAGGACACAATTGCCAAGGAAAATGTTCTGTTAAGGGATGGTCAAGGTGCAGCAGCAGTAGCTAATGCGTCAATTGCTGAACGAGTAATTGAGCCTACTCTTGTAATGTTTGAGGTAACAAATTTCTGTTGGTCGCCATAGTTCATTCTTGTGAACTTACAGTTTAAGTATTTTTATCACAATGCTGTTTGACGGTAAATGATAATTGTTTCATTGTCTTTAGTCATGGATCATTCTTCTAAGATCATTCTACTATATGAGTTCTTATTGCTATAATGACTGTTTTCAAGATTTTTATTGTTGGCTATTTATTGTTTTCCCTCTTGTTTATCTCATTAGAACAACCTAAGTTAATCTTCTTTATAGGTTCATGTGCCACCGTCGTGCATGCTAGATGGTGTCCATTCGCAACATTTTTCTGGAACTGGTGTCATCATATATCATTCTCATAGTATGGGTTTGGTTGCTGTTGACAAGAATACAGTTGCAGTTTCCTCATCTGATGTGATGCTGTCCTTTGCTGCTTACCCGATTGAAATTCCAGGAGAGGTATGCTCTTATAACGGAAGAACATTGAGAAACCATAGAGTTTTTGTTACAGTTTCATGTTTTAAATGCAGGTTGTTTTTCTTCATCCTGTTCACAATTTTGCTCTAGTTGCATATGACTCCTCAGCACTAGGGCCTGTTGGTGTGTCTGCCGTTCAAGCTGCAGAACTACTTCCTGGTAGGTGCTACTTTTTGCAATTACCCTGCAGTTTGGGTTTGTTACTTGTTCATCTTTCCTTATGCAACCAAGTTTGCACACTTTTGTTGTTATTATATACTATACTAAATGTTTTATTGTGTCCAAAAATATTAGTTGGGAAATTGATTTTACCAATAGATAAAAAGATTGTACTGTTATGCTTGTAGAAGTCCATTTTGGTAAAAGGAAGTCCTTTCTCAGTGAAAGAGGGCCTGGGGGATGGAAAGCTAACATTGATTTCCTTAATTGTGTTTTCTGTTAATTTTGTTGGTAAGACACAAGAAGACTACTTTCGACAAGGATTAACGTTTTGTTTTATTTGACAGACCCTGCATTGCGTCGTGGAGATTCTGTCTATCTTGTGGGTTTAAATAGAAGCTTACAAGCAACATCTAGGAAATCAGTTGTGACCAACCCATGTGCTACTCTGAACATTGGCTCTGCTGACTGTCCACGGTACAGAGCAACAAATATGGAAGTAGTTGAGCTTGATACTGGTATGTTTATTGCTATTACTTAAGAAGGAATCTAATTTTACCATTGTTGTCAAGGTGTGTGCCTACGCCCTGTGCCTTAGTGGTAAAAAGCAAAAGTGTCTCGGACCCTTTCGTGCAAGGCGCATTTGATGAGGTGCATACCTAGTCTGCCTAGGTGCACTTTTTTTAAGTCAATAGGCATAATAAACCCCACCTCTCTGAAACTCTCTTCGATTGCTTCTATTTTAAACTTTTTTTCATTAGACATGTTTTCACTAATAAGAAAGTGATGGTATCAAACACTACTTCTCAATATTTGAGCATTCAACAATAGGCATGGGACCCCAAGGAAATTATGCATATTGGCGAGCGAAAGGGTTTGCATGTTTTGCAGATAAACTTGAGCACTTTTTAGATTTTATTATCATAATTACATATCTTAAGCTTATTATACATACTAGATTATGGCACACAACACAAAATGATGTAACAAATATATTTATAAAAAATTGATATAAATAACAAATGAGGCTTTAGTTGAATGGTAAAGTACAAATGTGGAAAGTTAAAGAGGCATGGGTTCAAATCCTATTTTGCGTGTATATTTTTCTATTTTCTATATAAAAGATATAAAATGACAAAAAGACCCTCATAATACAATTTACTTTGTAAAGTGAGGGTATTTTTGTCTTTTCCCAACTGGGTTGGTACTCGGTTAGCCCGTGACACCAACTCAGTCTAGGGCTTTATAATAAGTATAGATATATATACACTTACACACACATATGCAAACATACATATAAAAACAAACGTATACATATTGCGTCTTTACTTCATTCAGGCGAGTGCTTTTTTTTGCGCCTTGTGCCTAAGGAAATATAAGGGTTCTGGTGCCTAGAGTGCACCTTGCATGTTTGCCAACTCTGATTTTACCTGTGTGCTGATTTGAATGTATAAAATGGATTTTGAACTCTTCTGCAGATTTTGGTAGTGCATTTTCAGGTGTGCTGACAGATGAGCATGGAAGGGTTAGAGCAATCTGGGCAAGCTTTTCAACACAGGTTTCCACTCTGAACAAAAAATATAAAAAGAAAAGAAAAACAAAGGTTTCCTCTAGTAATCTACCTTTTTGGATAAACTCCAATATGCCCAAGTATTCTGATGCTTGCTTCATTGATTTCAGCTGAAAGTTGGTTCCAATACATCAGAGGATCATCATTTTGTGAGAGGTATCCCAGTTTATGCAATAAGTCAGGTACTTCACAACATAATATCTGGTGGCAATGGACCGCATCTTCTCATAAACGGTGTCAAAAGGCCAATGCCGCTCATCAGGATCTTAGAGGTTGAACTTTATCGTACTCTGCTTTCAAAGGCCAGAAGCTTTGGACTTAGCGATGATTGGATCCAAGTATGTTTATTTGTTCCTTTATTATATCTGTTTTGGTTAGAATGTTTTTTCCTTTCAGGACTTAGCAATACTAAACTCTGATGCTAGTGACAATGACTTTTTCTTTCCTTTTTCTCTTTATATCCTCTCAGTTTCATATTTCACATTGCATTATTACAGTATCACATTATATGTTACTTTTTGTAGGCTCTAATCAAGAAAGATCCAGTTCGTCGTCAAGTTTTACGTGTTAAAGGTTGTTTGGCAGGATCAAAAGCTGAAAACTTACTAGAACAAGGTGATATGGTTTTAGCAGTAAATAAAGAGCCAGTTACTTGCTTTCGGGACATAGAAAATGTTTGTCATGCGTTGGACATTGGTGAAAGTGGTGGGGAGCTTAACATGACCATTTTTCGGCAGGTAAGCAAATAGATTCAGGCAGAAAGACAATCTATTCCTTTTCTACCTTGTAATTATTACCATTATAAATTTGACCTGTCCGACAAGATCTGTGTATGATCTAACGAATTTTCTTTTGTTCTTCTAGTTTTTAGTAGTACTAACATGTAACATAGAAACAATTATGCCTCATTTTCCTTTTAATTGTATTATTTTCCAGGGACGTGAACTTGATCTTGTTGTGGGGACAGATGTTAGGGATGGGAATGGCACAACACGGGTGATTAATTGGTGTGGGTGTATTGTTCAGGATCCTCATCCTGCTGTGCGTGCTCTTGGATTTCTTCCGGAAGAAGGGCATGGTGTATATGTGGCACGGTAAGGATTTTTCTCTTAGTAAAAAGTTTTTATTTACATTTTAGTTGGAAAGTGATGAGGTGAACATAGCAGGTGGAAGTAAAGCAGTAGAACCGATTTTAACCTCAATATGTTTGAAGGCATTAGAACACTGCTAATACTACTATTACTAGAATTTCTTAACAAGTTAACTCGTGAATATACCTGATGGTAGAAAAATGCCTGTGAGTTTGATTGCTTAGGCTTGCATTTTTCATCAAATAATGGAAATATCTTATCAAATTAATGAACATGTATTTCTGTTGGGTTTTTTTTTCCAGATCATGATAATTGTGAATTGATGGCAATTATTTGTTTTTTTAGCCCTCTGATTACAAGGGAGTGATAATCAATACCTTTTACATTTAGTTGAACCTCTTTTTTACTGAGGATGTAGATGTAAAGTATTTATCTAACTTTTCTGCAAGTCTGAAGATAATAAGAGAAATTATTTAAACTTTAAGATGCCTGATGTAAAGGAATTATAGGAACAAATAGCAGCCAAAATTTGAATATAATTCTAGGATATTAAATAATAATTTCAATTAGGGTGAGCCTGTTTCAATGCATGTTTCAACTTTTTTTCTCCCCAAATAATAATTTCAGTGGGTGGGTGGAACCCACATGTCTGTAAATGTGGCTAGTTTGTATGAGAATTTAAAAAAGCATGATAGGGCCACTTTCCAGTTATTAGAAAGAAAGTAAGAAACAAGTTGACAGTTATATTTACTGCCCAAAACCAATTCATATTTGGTTTAGAGGCATTTGTGTGAACATCTTTGTCCAAGTAAGATTTGGGTTTGCAGTATAAAAGGCCATTAGTATAGCAAGGATTCCCTTAAATTTTGATAATAAATGTGGGTATTTATTTATTTTTCTCCAATAATTTCATGAACCGTAACTTTTCTGAGGGATTATATATTCTGTAAGATCAAGTTTGAAGGTTTTTGAAGGTTGGCCATAGTCTGTATCTCTTTCCAGGATTTGTGAAATTTCTTATTGACTTGTTATGGATTTTTTATTAAAGCGTGTTAAAAAAATCTAAAGTCATGTGATTCAAATTGTGTCTTGTATAATTTAATGAAATTGTATAACTAGGAATTATTCCAAAATATATGAGAATGAGTCTGTAACGGGATTAAGGATTGGAATATGAAAGAGTTAGGGTTCACAAGGAGCATCACAAAATGAAATTGTAGCATATAAGTTTAGATTAAATTCTTTGTTGCAATCAAAATTAAGTATGAAGTTTTACAATTTGAATTTTATGTTTTTGTGAACATCTTGGTCTTGCATAATCTCCTACCTTACAGGAAAGAGATGTTTTATGTTTGTTTTATTTATGTATTTTCTTTGCACTGGTTAAATTGGCTGCTACGCTAACTCGTTTGATCCCTAACTTTGGTTTTAAATCACTTGCTTATGAAACTATTTTGATGAAACTTCCCATGAACTACTAAGGATTAAGGGGCACTATGCTATATGTTATATTGGGTGATCAAGTCTCCCAAAATCTCAAGCTAAAAGTCCCTAGTTATTATATTTAAAGTTCAACACATCTCCTCACGTGCAAGCCGGATAATTATAATGGACTTGCACGTGAACCCAAATGTGGAAGAAAAGTGGAAGTTGAAGAAAGATTTGAGAAGCAGAGCTCAATGGGGCAATATGAAATTGCGTGAAGAAATGTTATAGGGGGAAACTGGTTGCTAGGATCTTGAGCTAGAGAGCTCTGATATCATATTAAATTGAATGACAAGATAATCCAAAAGCTTAAACTAATAAGAAAGGGCACAACTATAATATACAAGTCTGGATACTGTATTTACAAGCTTTAATAGTAACATAGTCCGAGTGTTATTTATGCTAATATCACTGACTGCTTCTGAATATTACAAAACATTAAGATTTTCTGAACAGAAATGGTACTTTTGATATTCTGTTTGTTGAGTATTTCTTGTGACAATTTGTTCTTCTCTCAGGTGGTGTCGTGGTAGTCCTGTTCATAGATATGGGTTATATGCTCTACAATGGATTGTTGAAGTTAATGGAAAACCGACTCCTGATTTGGATGCTTTTGTTAATGTGACAAAGGTACCGTCTATTTACTTCCCTTTTTCCTACTTTGTCTATTATGCTTCATACATAAGAGAATTTATTTGATTGCTTGATGAGTAGCATATACGCCTTCATTTCTTAAGTTGACTTCTTAACTATGTTGAACTCTGGTGTGAGGTCCTTAAAAAAAAGGTCTGACCATACTTGTGTTGAACACATACTCATACCTGGTACTCACGCCTGAATCCAAATAACATAAATTAAATAAATTAAAAAAGTCTCCTCCCATGTTAGATACATATTCGAAACACTCCCAGGCTCAGGTAACATACTCTAGGATCTGATTGAATCATTGCTTTTTAATGATCTGGCTATGAAAAAACTTAAACATTATATGACTAATTAGTTTTCTTTTCTTTTCTCTTAAAAAAAAAAGAAAAAGAAAACTCTAGTTAGTACTAAAATAATATGTACATGCTCTTTGTATTTGAACAGGAATTGGAACATGGGGAGTTTGTTCGCGTAAGGACCATCCATTTGAACAGCAAGCCTCGAGTTCTAACATTGAAGCAGGATTTGCACTACTGGCCTACATGGGAGCTGAGATTTGATCCAGAGACTGCAATTTGGCATCGACAGACTATCAAGGCCTTAGATTGTCAGAACTTATGAATTTGGTGTCTTTTTTTCAGTTTCTCATCCTTTTTCAGGAAGGAACCAATTAACCGAGTCGGATATATTTTCCTGGTATTGCTTGTGGCCAGTTGTTGATTTTCGACATAATCCAGTGCAAGGTTAAAGTATGGTTGGCAGACTCGGACCCAACCCAGTGCAGGGTTAAGCTTGGTTAGCAGATTTGGACCCGACCCAGTGCACAGACCATACGGTGAGTTGTGTTGTATAGCTGATTGGTTTACGTTTCATGGTGAGTTTTCTGAATCCGACACTCCAATGAAGACTAAGCATTTATATACTGTATGAAAAACTTTTTACTTGTTTTCAACTACCTGATATTGTATTACTTCAAGTTATATAGACTTGCATAGATAAATGATTGGATGAAATTAAAAAAAAAAAAAAAAGGGTTTGGAGCTTCCTTACCCATTCGGTTTTCTAACTTAAATCTGAATGGTAAAATTCGATCCTCCGGCCAATTCGTTTTGAAACATTAAAGCGTAGTTGTTTTGGTAAATGCTTGCTGTAACATACACGTTGTTCTGGAAAAAAACTACTTATCCACTCATGTTTGAAAAAAATAATATAAGTACCTTGATATTTATTAAGTAAATTTTAAATAAAAAAAATATCTGAAGTCGTGTCTAGGAGTGTAATTGAATTGAGCCGGGTTTAAGCATGACTTGAAATTTGGAGCTTGATATTTAACTTGAGTTTGATCGAACATCTATTTATATGTTTGAATTTAACTCCTTTACTTTTCTAAAGTTTAGAATTTAATCCATCTTAATTATCTTAATAAACATATATTAAATCATTTATAAACGTAATTAAAAAATTGAAACTTTCGAATGCTAGCAAAACAATCTGGTAATCATAATTAGAATGATCAAATTATTGAATGTGTGTACAAAATAAATAAAAATTCAAACTATATATCATCAATACCTACACAAATTAATGATGACAATAGATTTGTTTAAAATATAAAATTTAGAAAATATTAAATCAATTTGATAATTTTAACATTAAAGGATATGTTGTATTTATTTTTTTAATATCTTTATTAAAAAACTTATATTAAATAAAAATTAGTTTAATTATCAAATATATTTAAAATATTTATATTATTGAAAATGAAAATTTCCATGAAATTGATTAAAAAAAGGAAAAAATATACCGGCAATCACTAAACTTTGATTAAAATAACATTTGTCACTAAACTTTTAAAAGTGGCAAATTAATCACTAATTATTACGAAAAGTGACAAATTAGTCACTGAGCCCATTTTCCGTTACAAACCTAACAGACAACTGACATGGCTCGTTAGGGTGCCTATTGTATTTATAATATCCTTTTATTAGTTTATAAGGATTACCACCTAAACAGAATAACCCTAGCCGGAAGAAAAAGAAAAAGAAATGGAGATACCCACTGTGATTCCAATATGCTATTGTGGAAACCCAGTTAATTTAAGGACTTTTTGGTCTAATGACAACCCAAGTAGGAGGTTTTTGGGTGCAAGAAGTATGGGAGTGGGTTTCAAAATGCATGTCATTTTTCACTTTGTTTGATCCACTATTAACGCCCCTCGTTCATGAATTGTGTTGTTGGGTATTTTGAAAAATGTCAAGACAATAGAGGATGCAAGGATAGAGAGAAAAATATGGTTGATGGTGATGTTATTTGTAATTTTGTTGCGGTTGCTGAAATGAAAAACTAGATTATGATTTTTTCTGGATCAATGGCTCGAAGGACATTGGTATTGTTCAGGGACATTGGTGGAGGTAGTGTTAAATGTAAGAAAGGGTTTAGGGTGTGAGTTAAAAGTATGTTATCTATAATCTGCTTTATGTAATGTATGTTGGAAAGTTTAATTTATGGAATCTTCGATTTTGGTTTATGGAATGGATTAAAAACAACAAAGATATTTTGTACAAATGAAACAAAAGCATAAACCATTGCAAAACATTGTAATTCATTCATTAATTAAGGCCAAACTATTTACAAAAACAAGATCATCCTATATGACTTGTAACTATATATGGTTAGAAGGCCAAATTGTTTCCAAATCTGCCTACAATTCAATACAATTGATCTCAGTTGAATTGTAGGCCAATTTACAAAAAAAAAATGTAGTTATTTGCCTAAGTTAAGAAATCAGTAGCAATACTAAGCAAATTTACACAACAAACCCAAAATAGTAAACGAAATAAATTTTCATTTTACAAGTTTGGTTCACAGGTATTAGGTAAAGCTTGATCCATAAAGTGTCATCAATGGGTCTAAGGCAGATGAATATTGAGTAGAAGGCATCCATTTTAATAGTGGTTGGTTGTCCAGTTGATTTCCTCTTGAATTAAAGTTTTTTTCTTGGGGCAACTTCTTGATAAGTTAAGGCATGTGACAGCCCTAATTTGACCCTAGTCGGAATGTGGTTTCGGGACCACAAAACCGAGTCATAAAATTTATTTAAAATTTATTTGCATAACTTCTATGTGTGATAGTGCATGTGTGAAAATTTGATGTTTTAAATTTAGTCTTATGAATGGGAATTTTACTTGAAATGACTTAGTTGAGAAACCATAAAAATGTGATAGGTAAAAGTTGAAGTGGCCAAATTGTATATGGATAGCATCATAGAGGACTTGTATGTTAAATGGACCACTATGATTATAGTGGACGGTAATGATGATGAAGAATTTGGCATTTTGTGTATTTTATATTAGTGAAATAATATTAAATAGTTTTATATTAGAAAACCATGAATTAATAATTGAAAAAGGGTGATAAAAACAAAGTTTCTCATTTTTGTCTCCCTTTTTGTCGAAACTAAACAAGAAATTGAAGAAAGAACACCTAAGGCATTCGACCATCTTGTGTTAGGAATTAAGGTATGATTTCATATGTTTTTCTTTGGATTTTGAGAAATTTAAATTGGTTTTGAAGCTCCTAACATGACCTATGTGTATGATTTTGTGTTTGTGATGCATGAAGCATTCGGTCATGAGCTCAATGGGTTACATTGTGTATGTTTTGATAATTTGTAAGGAGAAATATTTCTAATTGAGTATGAACAAACTAAATTACTATATGTCGCTCAAATGAGCTTGAGTAGTCGACTAATGAAGTTAAGTATATGAATTAAGAGCATGAGTCCATTCGGCAATTTAAGATAAATTGTGAAATAATGCTTAATATTAGTAGTACTTGTTTAATTGGCAAATTGAGCTTAGAATGGATGAATTTATGAGTTTGGGACAAAGTATATATATATTCGGCTATGAATTTTCGTGTTTAATTTTGAATGTTGATGTTTCAAATTGAAAATGGATGTTAGTTGAGTTATAATACTTGCTTAATAATGAAAAGAACATGAGCTTAATGCTCAAATAGCATTCGGCTTTGGAGTAAGTTAAATTAGTTAGAAAATGAGTTCCAAGATAGTGAATTATGTGTTAAAAGAGGGATTTAGGTTGTATATACGTGATTAGATTGAATACAAGAGGCTATGTTAGCTAATTGAGGGATTCGGCCATAGTATTTTAGTGAATAATAATTTGAACAAGGGTTTTAATTGTATGATAGGTTTTCGGCTATGGTTAATATTAGATGGAATACCGAATATGTGTGTGTGTCTATGAGGAATGAATATAAATTGGGGCTACGATGATTGAATTATTTTATTTGCTTAGTTGGAGCTCAAAATCAAAGGGAACCAAGTTCGGCCAAAGGAAAAGCGAAAGCGGTTGAGTAGCTGATCGGAGTTGTTCATCCGACTAAAAAGGTAAGTTCCTAAGTAATTTAAGTTACGATTAATATTGCACATAAAATAGGTTGGATAAGAAATCATGGTATGTATGAATTTGTGAAAATCGAATCTGAGATTTATCAACCTATCTATGACATAGTGGTAGCTATAGATAAGAAATTTCAGCACTATGTGTGCGAGGTTATGCGGCACTATGTGTGCAAAAACTACATGGCACTATGTGTGCGAGATTATATAGCACTATGTGTGCGAGGAAACGCTGCATTATGTGTGCGAATGAGTAAGAGCACTATGTGTGCATACCTTTAAATTGAGCACTAAGTGTGCGATATCGATCGTAGAGAATTGCTTGTGCAAATGAAAAAGTTTAAAACTTTAAACTGGGAGTAATGAAATGTGCATGGATATTAGACATGGGACTTGATCTATATTTGTATATTAATAGATAATGCTCGGGAAGAGAGAAAGAAGAGAAAGGTAATCGGCTCAATTAGTATATAATTGAACAAAGATATAAATTAATGATAAATGAATCTAAATGGATTGGAGATTGATTTATAGATGGAGCGGCTTGGTTTGTGCTTTATTTGATTAATTGGACATTGTTTGTCATTTATATATATATGCCAACGATATGTATATGATATTTACCATGGTCCTTTCAATTTGCGATTAAATGGTGTAGGAGTACATAGTGAATTCAGGTAAGTATGTACCAAATTCATAATGTACACATGTGACATAAGATTTCCTTGTGATACCCTGTTTGAATTTGGCTAATATTGGATTGAAATTTTAAATTTTTGTTAAGATAATTGGATCATTACATCTTTTTTTTAAATTTCTTAGGAATTATTGAGTTAATAACTCACTTGGTGTGTTTATTGGTTTTGTATAGATCATCTTGTCGAGGAAAGCTTGGATTCATTACGAAGTCATCACATTTTTTGACAACCCCTTTTTGGTATCTTTGTTTAAAACTCAAATAGACATTATGGCATGTATAGAATAATATTTTGGGAGGTTGCTATTTTGATAGTATTGTATATATATAAGGCCATGTGAATATGGCTAAAGTTCTATTTATGGATGTGATAATGGTTTAATTATAAATCTTGAAGTGAAATCAACTTGACATATGAATCTATATTGTGATATGAGTGTGATTATGTTATGCTTGAACTAACATGTTAAGCATTCGAGATACATTATGTATGTATTCGGTCAAGAGGAGAAAAATCACCTTACATTTTTACCCTTGTTTTAGTATGTGCTTACTATAGAAGTTACTCATGAAAACGTGCTATTACTGTTGTAATTACTTAAATTAATATTGGACACGGGTATTAGGATGTTACATTTTTATTGGTATCAGAGCTACGGTTTAGTCGATTCTAGGACTACTGTAGAGCGTGAGAGTCTAGCTATACTTGCCATAATGCTAGTATATGATAGTGTGATGACTTCTGACGGTTGAAATTGTTGTTTTGATTAGTAAATGGAATCCACTCCAGAAAGAGCCTTAGCGGATGACGTTGAGAGTGTAGCGCCTACTCCCGCGCAAGGGACAACGCCTGTTGAACCTCAACCATCTGCGAGTAATCAAGATGATGGGGCTAAGCAAGCCTTCTTTACCATGATGAATAAGTGGGTTGCACAATATGCCCGAACAAACCCGGCTGCTCAACCATTTCCGAATTTAAATAATCCTCCTCAGGTGTCTATAATACCAGCAACTACTGATCCCTTGAGGCTGAGTAAACCTCTTGTTGATTTGATTAGGAAGCGCGGGGCCGAGGAATTTCGAGCCACAGCTACTGATGACGCTGAAAGGGCTGAGTTTTGGCTTGATAATACTATCCGCATTTTCGATGAGCTGTCTTGCACACCCGATGAGTGTCTAAAGTGTGCAATATCCTTATTACGAGATTCAGCCTACTATTGGTGGAGAACCCTGATTTCGATTGTTCCAAAGGAGCGAGTTACTTGGGACTTCTTTCAGACGGAGTTTCGTAAGAAGTATATTAGTCAACGATTCATCGATCAAAAACGCAAAAAATTTTTGGAGCTTAAACAAGACCGTTTGATGGTATCCGAATATGAACGTGAGTTTGTAAGACTCAGTCGTTATGCTCGGGAGTGTGTAGCTGATGAAATTTTCATGTGTAAAAGATTTGAAGAGGGATTGAACGAAGATTTAAAGCTGCTGGTGGGTATTCTAGAAATAAAGGAATTCGTAACACTGGTTGAACGAGCTTGCAAGGCTGAAGAGCTTGGAAAGGAGAAAAAGAAAGCTGAATATGAAGCTAGGGACTTTCGTAAAAGATCGGCGGGTAAAAATTCTTTTTCAGCTGCAAAGAAGTTCAGAGATGATACTAACAGATCAAAGACGACTGCAGGAATTTTTATTAAGGAGCGACCATCAACGGACTCTCGAGCTACTTCGGTTGCTAGTGTTGGCAACAATCGGCAAGAAAAACCCGAATGTCCACAGTGTGGAAGACAACATGAAGGTGAATGTTGGGGTAAGTCTATTAACAGAGCCTGTTATAGATGCGGTTCGCGGGATCATTTCATTCGAGATTGCACGGAACCTGATGAGAAAAATAAGATGCAAGGTGCGAGATCGAGTGGTACAACAACTAGAGGTAGACCACCGAGAAATACTGGAGGCAGGGGCGGTAATCAGAAAGGGACTTCTAATATGGCGGTTCGATCTGAGACTCGTGCCCCCACCAGAGCTTATGCCATCCGTGCACGAGAGGAGGCATCCTTCCCTAATGTTATCACTGGTACATTCACTCTCTATAGTACTAGTGTACTTGCTTTAATTGATCCTGGTTCGACTCATTCTTACGTATGTGAAACATTAGCGTCCAGTAAGACTCTACCTGTTGAGTCTACTGAATTTGTGATACGAGTGTCAAACCCTTTGGGTCGATATGTGTTAGTTGATAAAGTATGCAAGAGATGTTCGTTGATAATTAAAGATTTCTGTTTTCCGGTGGATTTGATGCTATTACCCTTCGACGAATTTGATATTATTCTCGGAATGGACTGGTTAACCGAACATGATGCTGTGGTAAATTGCAAGCGAAAGACTATAGACTTGCGATGTTCGAGTGGTGAAATGATTCGAATTGAGTCAGTGATCTGAGTGGGTTACCAGCAGTGATATCTTCTGTGTTAGCTCAGAAATATGTGAGAAAGGGTTATGAAGCTTATCTTGCATATGTACTGGATAGCAAGATATCGGAATGAAAGCTCGAGACTGTGCCTGTAGTTTGTGAGTATCCAAAAGTGTTTCCTGCTCGAGACTGTGCCTGTAGTTTGTGAGTATCCAAAAGTGTTTCCTGAGGAATTACCGGGATTGCCACCTGTTAGAGAAGTAGAGTTCGGCATAGAATTGGTTCTGGGTACGACACCGATTTCAATCGCTCTGTATCGTATGACACCGACCGAGTTAAAAGAACTGAAAGCTCAATTGCAAGAGTTGACTGACAGAGGTTTTGCGCGACCCAGCTTCTCACCCTGGGGTGCTCCAGTTCTGTTCGTGAAAAAGAAAGACTATACGAATGTGTATTGCTTATCGTCAGCTCAATAAAGTGACGACAAAGAATAAATATCCATTGCCGCGGATAGATGACTTATTTGACTAGTTGAAATGAGCTTCCGTGTTTTCGAAGATTGATTTGCGATTTGGCTATTATCAGTTGCGAGTTAGAGATTCTGACGTTCCTAAGACTGCTTTTAGAACGAGATAGGGACACTATGAGTTTTTAATGATGCCGTTTGGGCTCACTAATGCCTCTGTGATTTTCATAGATTTGATGAATCGGGTATTCAGAAAGTATTTAGATCGATTTTTAGTGGTGTTCATAGATGATATTCTAATTTATTCTCACAACGAGTCCGAGCATGCCGAACACTTGAGGCTTGTACTGGAGATTTTGCGAGATAATCAGTTGTATGCAAAATTCAGTAAATGTGAATTCTGGTTAAGGAAGGTCAGCTTTCTGGGACATATTATATCCGCTTCGGGTATTAGAGTTGATCTGGACAAAATTTTAGCCATTCTTGATTGGAAACCTCCGAGGAATGTTTCTGAAGTTCGGAGCTTTTTGGGACTCGCGGGGTACTACCAAAGATTCGTTAAGGGTTTCTCGATGATCGCAACGCCGTTGACGAAACTACTCCGGAAAGATATCAAGTTTGAGTGGTCAGAGAAGTGTCAGACAAGTTTCGACCAACTGAAAACCCTTTTGACGAAGGCTCCTGTGTTAGTTCAGCCAGAGTCTGGTAAAGAGTTCGTAGTCTACAGTGATGCTTCTTTGAATGGTTTGGGTTGTGTGCTGATGCAGGAAGGTAGAGTTGTTGCATATGCTTCGAGACAACTAAAGCCTCACGAGAAAAATTATCCAACTCATGATATTGAGCTAGCTGCGATTGTGTTTGCTCTTAAAATTTGGCGTCATTACTTGTTTGGAGAGAAATGTCATGTTTATACTGATCACAAAAGCCTAAAATATTTAATGACTCAGAGAGACTTGAATCTGAGACAACGACTGTGGCTTGAATTATTAAAGGATTACAAAATTGTCATTGATTATCATCCTGGTAAAGCAAATGTGGTGGCTGATGCCCTAAGTCGAAAATCTCTGTTTACTCTTCAAGCAATGAATGTACATCTGTCTATTTTCGCTGATGATGTGCTGGTAGCGGAATTAAAAGCAGAACCAGTGTTAATACGGCAAATTTGTGAAGCACAGAAAATTGACGAAGAATTGGTTGCTAAACGAGCTCAATGTGATTCTAATATGGGTTCAGAGTTTCAAATTGACGACAATGATTGTTTAAAATTCAGAGGTCGATTTTGTGTTTCGAGAAATTCAGAACTTATTTCGATGATTTTGAGTGAGGCTCATTGTAGTCTTATGTCAGTCCATCCTGGTAGCACAAAAATGTACAACGATCTAAAAAGATAATATTGGTGGCATGGTATGAAAAGAGACATTTCCGACTTTGTTTCTAAATGTTTGATATGTCAACAAGTGAAAGCGGAACATCGGGTGCCTTCGGGATTATTACAGCCGATCATGATACCTGAGTGGAAATGGGATCGAGTAAGGATGGACTTTGTATCTGGTTTATCATTGACACAGAGCAAGAAAGACTCAATCTGGGTTATTGTTGATAAATTGACGAAGTCTGCTCATTTTATCCCTGTTCGTACAAATTTTTCACTCGATAGATTGGAAAAATTATATGTTTCTCAAATTGTTCGACTACATGGAGTACCTACTTCTATTGTTTCTGATAGAGACCCCAGATTTACATCCCGATTCTGGAGAAAATTGCATGAAGCGTTAGGTACTAAGCTACATTTTAGCACTGCTTTCCATCCCCAGACAGATGGTCAATCTGAACGAGTTAATCAGATACTCGAAGATATGTTGAGATGTTGCATTCTCGAGTTTAGTGGTTCGTGGGAACGATATTTACCTTTGATTGAATTCGCATACAACAATAGCTTCCAATCAAGTATCAAGATGGCACCATACGAGGCTTTATACGGTCGCAAATGCCGCACACCATTATATTGGACCGAACTCAGTGAAAATAAGATATACGGGGTTGATTTGATCAGAGAAGCTGAAGAAAAAGTGAAAGTGATTAGTGATAGTTTGAAGGCAGCATCAGATCGTCAGAAATCATATGTAGATTTGAAACGCAAAGATATTGAGTATCAAATTGGTGATAAAGTATTTTTGAAAGTCTCACCCTGGAAAAAGTTACTCCAATTTGGCCGTAAGGGCAAATTGAGCCCAAGATTTATTGGACCGTACGAGATAGCAGAACGGATAGGGCCGGTTGCTTATAAATTGGTTCTGCCATCTGAACTCGCAAAGATTCATAAGGGTGTAAAAAACCTTCAAACTTTTTCAAAAAAAAAAGTAATTAAGCTCCTACCTTTTTTTTTCACTCAATTTGGTACTTGAACTTTCAAAATGCATAAAAAGGCCCCCAAACATTTTCAAAAAAAGCTATTAAGCCCCTTTTTTTTCTCTCAATTAGGTACTTGCACTTTCAAAATGCATCAAAAAAACCTTTACCTTTTTCAAAAAAAGAAATTAAGCCCTTACTTTTTTTACACTCAATTGTGTACTTAAATTATCAAAATGCATTAAAAAGATTCTTTGACCGTTAACTTTAATAGTTGACCATTAAAGTTAATTGCCCCTAATTTTTTCAGTTAAAGTCACCCCGTGTCATAACCATGGCGTGACATGTGGCGAAAAATTATAAAAAATAAAAATCAATAAAACTTATAAAAATTATTAAACTTTAATAAAAATATTAAAAATAAAAAAATTAGAAAAAAAATATAAATCATAAAAAATATAAAAAATGTATTTTTTTTATAAAAATTATAAAATGTATAAAAAATATCATTTAACCATTAACTTTAACTGTAGATCGTTATAGTTAACGACCCCAAATTTTTTTTAGTTAAAGCTATCACGTGTCGCTACACAATGTGACATGTGGCGAAAAATGATAAAAATAAAAATGAATAAAATTTATAGAAAATTACAACATACTTCTTTTGGTACAATAATTTTTATAATTTTTTTTACGAATTTTATGATTGTTTTACATTTTTTTATAATTTTCTTACGACTTTATAAAATTTTACATTTTTTATATATATATCTTTTATAATTCTTTTACGATTTAATAAAATTTTAAAAAAAATATAATTCTTTTACAGTTTTTATAATTTTTAAATATTTTTATATTTTTATTAAAATTTAATAATTTTTATTTTTTATTAATTTTATTTTTTATTATTTTTGTCACATGTCACATCGTGGTTATGACACGTGGTGATTTTACCTAAAAAAATTAAGGGTGATTAACTTTAACGGTTAACTATTAAATTTAACGATCAAAGGGTCTTTTTTATGCATTTGACAGTTCAAGTATTCAATTGAGTGCAAAAAAAAAGTAGGGGCTTAATTGCTTTTTTTTGAAAGAGTTTGAGGGCTTTTTTATGCATTTTGAAAGTTCAAGTACCCAATGAAGTGAAAAAAAAAGAGCAAGGCTTAATTACTTTTTTTGAAAAAGTTTTAAGGGTTTTTTACACCCTTAAGCCTATTAAAAAATAATTATTTACCTCATTGAATCTTTGAAATTGGCAGTTAGCTTTTCCTTGATCTTTGGAAACAAGTTTCCTTTAAAATTTTCAGCTTCTTTATTGTTGACAATCAGTAGCATAATTTTGGTCCTAATTGTTTCCATCATGGTCAGAATGAGTTTCCCTCTTGCTTCCAATATCGGCTTGTGTATGTAGCAGAAAGGAATATCAATTACTAAAGCATAAAATAGTTGACAAATCAAAAATAAATTGCATATAGAAAAAAGAAGTTTAGGGGTTTACCTTGTTAAAGCATTCACAAAAATTATTCACCAGAATATCATACTTGCTCCTTAATAAGAAGTGAGGCCTTAACCAATGGGCAAATTTCTTCCCTTCAACCAATCATAAGCATCTTGATTAGTATTTTTCAGTTCAGCCATAAGATCTTCAGAATCTCTTGGAGTGCTTACTCTGGCATCTTTCCAGAGCAAATCTTTCAAAGCCTTTGTTTTGAAAAAGCTTTATTGAAATTTTGATGTAGGTGTTTAACACAGTTTATTGTTTCTACATTAGGAAATAACAAACATATTGCTTCTACAAGTCCCTGAAAACAGAAAAAAAACAATTTATTTTTTTGACATCTTGGCAAAAACAAAAACAAAAAAAACAAACAAATTGAATTTTACCTTTTGTTTGTCAGACATGAAATATATTTGATATGAGCTCACAATTTCCAAGTTCAATTAAAGCAACTCCAAGAACCAGCACCATGATGCTTGGTTTTCACTTTCAACCGTAGCATATGCTATAAGATAGATGTCGTTTTTTGCATATATCCCAACAACTGCCAATAGGTAACCACCAAAGTAGCCATTCAAGAAACATCTATCTAAACATATTATCCTCTTACAGCTAGTCTTATACCCATCTTTGCATGTCCTTTGAAACAATCTGTTATGCAGATAACAATTTGTTGTTGTTCGAACATTTTGGGACCTAAGCTCCAACAGATACTCATAAATCTTCTCATAATATGCCTTATACCTGCGTCAATTAATTCTAGTGCCCTGAGTTTATCCCTCCTACATTTGGTTAGTGAGACAGGGCAAAGGAACTTTGTTTTGACATTTTATTACAATGATGTCAAAGAATAATTAAGATCAACCATGAACTTTTATTTATAATGTTGAGCTACCCAAGCTGAGTTTATATTTCTATTTTTAAATACCTTAGAACGAATATGGTTAGGGTTTAAACTCCTAATTTTCCAAATGTGATCACTAGGGTCAAGTGGGTTAATTCTAGAGGCCTGTACGTATCTTGAATAGTGTGGCTTACAAACTACCTTTAACCTATTGTGATCATTTTTTAGGGAACTTTAAAAAGTGATTATTCACCCTATCATATTATCTAGTGGCTTCTTTTAGACTGTATTTGTTGGGAAATAACAATCCGATCTCAAGTTTTGGATTATTCATGCCAATTTCTATGTTGAACTCAAGTCAAGTTTTGCCACATGAGTCAGATTCATGAGCATTATTTAATGTTTCAGATTTATCACTATCAGACAATTCCCTTAATTGTACATCATCCATGTTTAAGCCATCTAAATTAACCGTAGCCATATCACATACATTCATTCCAGCATTATTAAACACATCATCACCTATTACACAATCAAATCCATCAAAATCACCCAATTCTTTTTCACTCTCACTCTCATTAAATTCATCATCAACTAAACCTGCCAAAAAAATTTAACATCAAAAGTCACAATAAAGGCAGTGAGGTCTTTGACTTTTTCATACACACTAATGAAAAATAATATTCAATCACTATTTAATATTTGGCAAGCATCCATAATCTAAGTCCACATGCTAGAGAATTTAATACAAACATATTCAGTTCTATCATGCACATGGCAAACAATAACCAAGCAACACATGCGCAAACTATATAATACAAACATACATAGTGCACTATCTAAATTTTGCATGCATCCACAACTTATTTCATCACACAAAACAAATGACATCAAGAAAACATGTTTCACTCCCATTAAATTTGAATAGCTTACAACCCTTAACATTTTTTTTAAACAAATTTTAGTTCGAATAGCTTACACCAATAAAACATAAACTCATAGCAGTTCTCAGAAATTTAATCAATTGTGTAACACACCAAACCCGATCCCTCAGGGGGATCCAAGTAAGACGTGTCACTGCAAAGAAATTATCCATCCTCGAAATTGATTCTGGCGTAAACTTTATAAAACCATAGTGTTTGAAATAAACCTTTAATAAAATATGGAAAATAGAGTATAAGTCAAATGACGTATAGAATTTTGTAAGGTATTTTATCAACCCAAAATAAAATGTTTCTAAATCATTCCATAAACTTTAATGAAACTTCATTAAATCATAAATTCTTTAACATAAGTTTTAAATACAATTTCTTTTCAAAATACAATCAGACATCACCCCCATCATCATACATAATACAAATAAACAGGTATCTCACAACAGTAAATGTCCTCTAGTGTAGTCCTTCAACTAGTCTTCATTCAACAGTAAGCTTGAGAAGGAAAAGGGAAATGGGGTAAGTTCAAAATAACTTAATTAATAAGTTTTAGAAGAAAGCATATCAATAATTGCTAATACTTCAAGCAGATCCTTTCAAAGATTCGAACACAATCACACAATTCCCCATATGGCGAGTACCATAGACAGATAGACAGACTATACGCCACTTTACTTTTCCTTTGGTGTATGCAATACACCCATATAACCATTTGGACGAACCTTCTTCATGTTAGCCACGTACCCAAATCCATTCTCAGATTCTTGTCATTCATTCCATGCATATTTCTTTAGTTTGTATCATTTGTCATGATTTGGCAATCTGGTTTGCAACATACATTTGCCCTACCAAAGGCTAAACAACCATTTTTATGTATCGTGATCTGCTAGTTCAATGTACATTTTATCGAAGGCAACACCATGAATATATTTCTTTAACATCATTTCCAGTAATCAGTCAATATCATTCTTGTTAAAAGTAAAAATTTGTGACTTAAGCATGAAGAATGGTTCTTAGACTTTAATACTGACATAATAGACCCAGACTGACAACTCTTGAACACCCTTTTTCATATATACATTACACATTTACAGAGTATGAGTACTTACCTTACACGAAATATAAAAAAAGAATGTTACACACATGGAAGTAAGAAGGAACTCACCAGAAACACAACAAAGTCTAGATAATAGGATATTTGCCTTTGTCACTTGGACCTTCTATAACATCTTGAGCTAAAATATGGATAATTAAGCTGTAATGACCCAAAATTAACAGGCATAGAAAAAGTGCAATATCAGGCCTTCATCTTAGTAAAGCGAATTAGTAAATAATTATTAGAAGTAATTATGAATCTAGTAGTGAGCTTAATTAAGTTTTAATTAGGTGAATTTAGCTTAATTAATGGTAATTAGGAAAAAGAACTAAATTGAATAAAGGGTAAAAGTTGAATTATAGATTAAAAGAAAATAAAACGGATTAAATAGGCAATTAAGCCTATTTCAATGAAAGAGGCGGTAATGTGCATAAAAATCTTAGATTTTTATGTTAGTTAAATATTAAATTATATTATTATATCATATTTTAAATTATATTATATTATATTATAAAATAAATTAAGATTTTGACAAATGTAGGGTGATGATTTAGTACAAGTGTATTAATAAAAATACATACATTTGTAATATTTATATCAAATTAGTAAATAGATATTTATTAATTACTATTATTAAGTTAAAAAATATTTATTAATTAAATAATTATATTATAAGATTTTTGTATTATTGACAAATTAAATGGTGACAATTGTAATCTAAATATTTGTATTTAAATAGATAAAGAAAGAAAGAAAGGAGTAAAAGAAAAGAAAAAGGAAAAACTAGGGATTTGAAGCTTTAAGCTTTAAAAGGTAAGTCAATTAAGTCCTTTTACTTAATTTTGATGTTTTTGAAGTTTTAAAACAAAGTTTTGATGAAATTAAGTTAATATTTTAGAGTTTTATAGGTTTTCATATATAGTTCGTGTTGAACAAAATGATGAATTAGGGGTTTAATTGATAGAATTTTTAGTTAGAACTGATTTAAGGATTAAATTGTAAAAGAAGTTATTAGTTTTACATAGTAGGGACTAAATTGTAAGAATTTTGAAATTAGGGTTTTATGATAAAATTTAGATAGTTATGTCTAAGTTTGGTTGAAAATTGAGTAGAAACAAAGTATAAATTGAGATAGAAAGGTAAGTGAATTTAGTTAAGATTAAAATTGAAATTAAAGTAGAAATTGAATAGAAATTGAATAAGAAATTTAAATATTAAATGTAAATTAGTATTGTATTAATGATTATGAAAAATTTTTTAATTTACATAGCTAACGTTGTTTCGGAAAAACCTTGGCTAAGGAAGGAAAAGGCAAAGTCAACGAGGGTTAGCTCAGAAATTACAATTTGTATTTCTATAATCCGAATTTAATTATTAATTTTTATATTTTAATTTAAATGTTTATGGAAAGAAAAATTAAGATAAGTGTAGTATATTTGATACTGAATTGAGTATTTGTGAAATTATGATTTATGTGATATTTGAGCATTGGTATTGAATTTAAATTGAATTGGTATTTAATTTTTAATTATTAATTGTTATAGTTTGGTTTATATGTTATTGTAAGTAATTAAGGTAAGTATTAGAAATTGTTATTGAATTGAATTTATATGGACATATGTGATTGATGTGAAAATTGAATATTGGATGTATGTTATATTTGAAAAATATATTGATTGGGAATGTGATGAAATTAATATGAATGTGTGATTATTGTGAAATTTGAATATTTGTTATTGAAAAGTAAAGTGAATTGTATTGAATTGAAAATATATGTGATTAACTGAAATGTGTATTGGTTGAAAAATTGAAAGTGAATTGAAAACCCTATTAACAGTATTCGGGCTAAGTCGGATATAATTGGCATGCCATGGGATTAGAAGTGTTTAGGGATACTTCGACCTTAAGTCGATGAGGCACTATAAGTGTCGTATTGTACTTCGACTTCAAGTCGATGAGGCACCATATGTGTCGTACTGCTACTGTTACTTCGGTTTAATCCGATGAGGCATTGAGTATCGTACTGTTATTGTTTCCTTCGGCAAAGCCGATGAGGCACTGAGTGCCGTACTGGTGTGTTGGTTGGATCCGTGTATCCGTCAATATCCAAGTCATGTTAATAGGGGTGAATAAAGGTACTGAATAACTGATTGCTACTGAATAATTGATTGTTACTGAATAACTGATTGCTACTGAAAAATTGATTGTTACTGAATGATATTGATAAATTGATCAATATTGAAAAATATTGACTGATATTGAGCTTGGAATAAAACGGATTGTTGATTGAAATGGGAATTGTTGAATATTATTTATTGATATTGAACAGTGAACTGAAACATGATTGAAACACATGAATTATGTAACTCTAAATGGGATATAAGTGAATAATATTATTATTCAAGTGAATTGTAAACATATTGTAGAAAAATTATACGAGTTAGTAGATGAAAGAATTGATTGAGTTATAAAGGATTTATCTATGAATTGAACAATTATATAATTGTGATTGTTATATGATTTTTAAGTGAATGTTATATTTTCATATCATTAAGTGTTCAGATTATAGAAATACCACTGAGTTCATACTCAGCGTACGGTTTATTTTCGTGCGCAGGATAAGTTAAAATTAGATCGTTGGATCAGCATCCCAGGCCAATCCCGAACTCTAAGTGGAGAGGTATATTATTTATTGGTAATGACATGTACCTAGGATATCTTATTTGTAACACCCCTTACCCGTATCCAAGGCCGGAACAGAGTACGAGGCATTACCAGACTTAACAATACACATAGACGAAAACGGGGCCATAAAATTTCATTTAATTCAAAACTTTTCGAACACATGCATAACAAACAAAGCTAACTATATCATCACATCAAAACATAGGACATGGCACGATTAATTAAACTTATAAACCATAATGGATAAGGACCACATCTCATGATCATATACGATAACTTAATGCAGACTGATACGTAAGGTCAAAATCATAATAAAAATACATATCACGAACCAACTTCCTATACATGCCACTCACTTGATATTTCTAATATTTGAATTAATTTTCCCAAAAATGATAGTTTGATAGTGTGATTTTGCCTCCGACGATCTCCAACCCCGAGCCAACTTGCCAATACTAAAGAAATAGAGAGGATGGGTAAGCTTTACGCTTAGTAAGTTCATATGAAAATAATAAGCAATTACTACCGTGCTTTTCAAGATAAAACACTATAATTGTACAATTACACATATTCAAGTTAAGATGTGTTATCGAGTTACAGTTACTAAATCATTCATATCTGAAGCTAAAAAACTCCAAATTTAGTTTCGTTAATTTTCCTTCAAACTAGATTCATATATATTTCCCCCATAAAATTTCCAGAATTTTTGGTTGAGCCAATTAGTACAGTTTATTAGTTAAAGTCTCCCCTGTTTTAGAGTACAACTAATCTGACCTCTGTGCACTACGAACCAAATTTCTCCCTGTACAGAATCTGAACGACCATGCAGTTTGTTTCCGTTAAAAATAGACTCAATAAGGAATCCATCCATGTAAGGTATGACTCTAAATAATTTTTTTACAATTTATGGTGAATTTATAAAGTCAGAACAGGGAATCTCGAATTCATTCAGACCCTATTTCACAAGAATTCAACTTTTGCTTCCCCCTGTTTCTTTCATGTGAAAATAGACTCATTAAGCTTTATTTTCATATATCATTTGCATTTTTATTCAACTTCCACAATTTTTAGTGAATTTTCAAAGTCATGCAACTGTTGCTGTCCAACACTGTTTTACCACTAAAATTCATTCTTACATAATTCCACTTAATCCATTTTGTCTTATCGAAATTCACCCAATTATCGAGCACATTGCTCATAATTTTTCATAAACATATACCTACACTTATTCATCATATAATCATGTTCAATTGTATTTTTGCTTAATCGATTTTCCCGTTGAACTCTTCAGAATAATAACTGATACTCAATTGCCTGCACATATTTTCAACTTGTAGCCAAAGCTATCTGGTACGCATAGTAGCCTGCACATAGTACTACACATGCGACCAATTATCCGGTACACGTAGTAGCCTGCACTTAGTACTACACACGTGACCTAACCATCTGATACGCGTAGTAGCCTGCACTTAGTACTACACACGTGATCACAGTTTTCGGGTACGCATAGTAGCCTGCACTTAGTACTTCACATGCGACCTCACAATAGATCATTCGTGTCGTTTTTATTCCAAAGGTTCAATAGGGAAATTCCTCACTTTTCAACATTTTACTAAATTTTCCGTAATCAATATAAATTCATAATTTACATCAAATAACCATTTGATAGGCAGCCACATTTCATATGATATCAAAATATAATAACATAAAAAGAATCAATAGATTATTTATGTACGAATTTACTTGAAGTGTCGATCTCACTATCCATAGTAACAATTGTCCATTCATAGTATAATAAGACACAACTCAAATATCAAATCAGCTTTTAAGAATTTACATAACATATATCACATATTTCATATATCACTTGTCATGTATCTTCATTTTCTTACATTTCATGTAACATTCTTTCATGTCATATTTCCACATCATAAACACCATTCCATCAACTTTTCCAATATATTAAATCATAAAATATATGCAATAATAGTAAGAAATATAATTCAAACATAACATTGCATTATTATTATCATACGAACTTACCTCGATCCAGAAACAACAATTTGCCATTTTAGTCCATAACCTTGTATTGTCCCGATTTAAGCCCGAATCTCGATTTCCTTCATCTATAATATCACATTTAGCCTAATAATTATTCACACTATTCATACAGGTCCAAAAATCATATTTTTAAAAATTTTCATTTTGACCCCAAAACTTTTGCATATTTTCACTTTTGCCCCAAGGTTCGGAAATTAAACTTCATCCTATTTTCTTATGTTTTATGACATGCTGATAATTTTTCCTATTTTCTTATGTTTTATGACATGCTGATCATTTTTCCCTTCTATGGAAACATCAAATTCTCACTCTAACATGTACTTATGACTATTAGGTATTTTTACCGATTAAGCCATTTTGCTCGTTTTCACTTAAAACCGAGTAGCACAAGTTGTCTAACATAATTTAAAACCTTACATTCTCTCATAAAACACCAAAATACACTCCAAAAACGTAAAAATCATTAAAAACGAGGCTAGAACGGACTTACAATCGAGCTTGGAAGCTTGGAAACCCTAGCCATGGAGTCTCCCTTGGTATACACGTCCATGGTGAAGAAGATGAGCAAAATTGGCTTTTAATTTTGTATTTTAATTCATTTTACCCCTAAATGACCAAAATGCCCTTACTACTAAACTTTCCAAAAATTCTATTCATGTCCGATATTTGTCCATAAACTTTGAAATTGGTCAAATTGCTATTTAAGACCTCCTAATTAATATTTCAAAGCAATTTCATACTAGAAACTTCTAGAATGCAAGTTTTGCAACTTATTCAATTTAGTCCCTAACTTCAAATTAAGCACTTCATGCATAGAATTTCTTCACGAAATTTTCACAAAATCATGCAATCATATCATAGACCTCAAAATAAATATAAAATAATTATTTCTATCTCGGATTTGTGGTCACGAAACCACTATTCTCATTAGGCCCTAATTCGGGATATTACATTATTCATATGAGTGTTCTTTTGAATTATGAAAGTAAAGGTGAAATAAGTAAATTTTAGATTTGGTAATGGTATATGGTAAGAATTGGCTTGATTAGCATGAATTTGAACTATTTGAAAATGTATGTGAAATACTTAAAAAGATTTATCATATAGGCACATAAAATATTTAATTTAACATGTTTTGAGTAGGTTTGAATGTGATTTAAAGTAATTGAATGAATGGTTATTGGAATGTTTGGTATATTAAATTGCAAGGCTGGTAAATTTGTTGTTTAAGACTCATTTTGAGTCCACACGGCCTAGCACATGGGCGTGTGGACTGGCTGTGTGGAAACTGCACCTTAATATTTTCAAGTCAAAGAGTAGTTACAAGGGCTCTCAAGTGACCTAACGACATGGCCTTGTGATCTAGTGACACGGCTATGTGAGTCACACGGGCAATCCACACGGGTGTGTGGGTACTGCTCATAAGGAAAATTTTGAAATTTTGAGAAAAAATTGTAGTAATTTTAAATTAGTCCTGAATTGATTTTACTGTTCATATTGGGCTTCAAGGGCCCATTAAAGGGATGATATGTTAAATTTATGATAAGTGCAAACAATTTTTTTAATTAATAACCGTAATTGAACTGTATTGACTGGTAATGCCCCGTAATTCTGTTCCGGGAACGGATAAGTGTTAAGGGGATGTTACATAAGCTTATCAGATCATTACACTATTAAATCCAAACATTCATGCAAGAAACATGAACACATAACCCAGAATCAATAAGTTTTCTTCTTAACATAAAAACCTAACTCTTATGCATGCAGAACTAACATTACGTGCATAACTATGAAAATAACCTAGGGTTCATCGATATTTACCAGAGAGATAATGACAAACGTAGAAGTTGACTGAGTACAACAAACCCAACTTCAAAAAGATTTCTAGACTTAAGATTTTCAAAAAGAGTGCAGAGAAAATCAAAAAGAAGAAAAATGTAAAGAAAGCGCAAAGTTTATTGGTGAAGACACCAATACCCTTATATACTTAGGCATGGAGACAAGGTTTAGTGGGAGAATCAAATTATTCCACTAACACCCTTGATTCTTATGGTTAAGTGTGTTTATCATACTTTAAGTTCTATCAACTAACCAGTTCTCACTGGACTAACTAACCAGTCTTACTAAAATAATAAACAAATCTATTAAACTATGGATTTAATGACTTTGCCAAAACATCTGGGGTGGCGTATACCCAACAGAAGAATCCGCCAATCCACAACTCTCGCCAAAACACAGGATCCACCGATTGGCGTATACATAAAATCCTATACTTGGTCATAACTAATACTTTACTTAGCCAAAACTATGCTTAGTACAACAAACAATAACCAAATATAAAGGCTTCGTTGGGCGAGTTGTTACAAATTGATAGTATAAAAGCATAACCCCATGTTAGGCCTGGGCGAATGCAACATATTTGAACTAACAATTCCAAAAAATCATAAATTCAAATCCCTTTAAAATAAAAAAACGATGAACCCAAATTAGAAACATTATTAAACCCTATACCAAACTTGAACTATGTCCTTCTTAAATCGAAAAATAACTCAAATTCGAAATAAATTTGCCTATTGCAATCAATGGAAGACCTTGGGGTAGTTCTCTTCTATTAATCATTCCGACAATGTTGAAAATTAGCACAATAATTCTCCAATTTCGAATATTTTCAATCCCTTCTCTAACGATTCCCTAAAAATTTCAGTCATTTTCCCTTTTCTCTTGAACAAATTTTTTTAACCAATTTGTTTTTGCCTCTTTACTTTCTTCTCATGTTTTAATTGATTTTTTTGGCACATTAAGTTAATTTTTTTCAGATCACTCGATGGAGATTAATTACCCATTAAATGGATATCCAGTCATGTCCAACATGGCATCGTAACGGGCACGTCAGCTATCCAGTTAGGTTTGCAACGAAAAATGGACTCAAGTGACTGATTTATCACTTTTTGTAAATATTAATGACTGATTTGTCAGTTTTGAAAATTTAGTAATTGAAATGTTATCTTAATAGAAGTAGAGTGGTCTATAGTTTTCCCTTAAAAAACTTTTACTGACCCTGACCCTGCCCCTGACCCTGACCCTGACCCTGACCCTGACGCTGACCCGAGTGAATAGGTCGACTAATAAGTTATGGTTTCTTCATTTCATTTTATTTTCTATTTTTGCTTTCCACCGCCGGCTGCATACCGATTTACCACCTCCCCCACCGCCGCTTCCAAACTCCAAGCGACTTCGAGAACCCAGCACTCCGTCTGCAACTCCCACAGCTGCACGCTTGCTGCCCCTTGTTTGCCTAAGATGGTGTCATCGTCACCCTCGATTTTGTATGCTAGTTGAGAAATCCTTGAAGGATTTCTCTGATTCCGGCGGCGACTGCAAAGGAAGAAGGGAGCTTGGCTGCAGGACCCATCCGTCCAGCAGGGGCGATAGTCGGAGAGTGCCGAGTAGAAGGGACGTCGCTTTTTTGCTAACGTTGAACAAGTTGTATCTACTATCCACATCCAGGTACGTAAGACTACAATTTCTATGAGCCAAGAAATCAGAATATTGAAAACTCGACACCCAATAAAACAAGATGCTGATTTCTTATGCTTTGTTTTATGTATTGCTATAAACTAGATTTCATGTGGGTCGATTTGTCGGATTTTTAATGTAGTTGGAAAATCTTTACCTCATCTCTTATCTATGACATGAGAGTTGAATACGAGTACTTTAAGAAAAATGAAGAGTCAGGATATCATGAGTTGCTCTGTTGTGAATTATTGGGTGCTTTTCTTTGGTTGACAACGAATTGCTGCTATAAATTTTTTTGTTCTTTTTTATTCTTTTCGTAAGCATGGATACTGGTTTAACCCCGCTAATGATTGCAATTAAAAGTTGATGGAAGTGTGAATTATATGAATATTGATAATATGATATATTTTGAGGGTTTTTTGGGTGTTTTCTAGCCATGTTACTTATTCACTTTGCTTTTATGTTCATCTATGTTGTTCCATTATGAGACCCCTTTTTAGTTTCATTTTTCACCCCTTAAAATGTCCTCCATTGTTCTCCAAAGTCAGTGTTTGAAATCTAGAATTTTAACTGATAAAGTCAGATTCTCGTTTTTGGAAGTTAGAAAGCATATTGATTATGCTTCTATTTGTTACTTCTGTTTTCAAGTTGTTTGATACAATGTCTATTAGCAGGATCTATGCCAATGGCATTCAGGGGTCATTGGAGATCATACAGCTCGAAAATAGACCTGAAGAAGCTTAGGCCAATGATACTCAAGAGAATCGAGAATCGAGCCAAGGATTATCCGGTGCCTGGAATGATTCCGGTGGCTCAAGAGGTTCTCAAGGCCAGAGAAATGCTTTTCCAAGGAGTCTTCACCCTTATTAAACTATTCCCCGTTGTTGCTTGCAAGTAAGACCCGCCCTCATTTCCTCTATCTATTCAAATATGCCTTAATCCAACTTTTGCCTCGTTTTTACATATACAAAGTAAATTTTCATTCATGCTTAGACTTAACTGCTACAGCATGTGCAAACAAAGACTTTTAGTTTTAATTAGGCTAACAGAGTGATAATTTGTTTGGAAGTTTCACTAATCGTTGATAGCTTTTAAAATGGTTTAGAAATACAGTCCTAATCTTTTGCGGAAAGACCCTAGGTGTAAATACCTAAGTTGTTTAGCTTGGGTGTGAGTGCCAAATACGGGTTCATGCCAGACATATGTGGTTAGATTTTTTCTAAAATTTATCATGTAATAAAGAGTCCAATTTTCCTACTCCTAGCAGTTAGAGCATTTGGAAAGAGCTACTTTATTTCAAGAGTCGTTCAAGCAAAAAAAATTCGGTTTGCAGTCACAAGTCAAATACCTCTCTTTCATTTGGATTGAAATTTTACACGGATGGTTATTTTTGCATTTGGTGGAATCAACAAGTTTCTATGACTGATGAGAGTGGAAAGGGAACCTTTGTACATTAAAGAAGATTAGGGGAATAAGAAGCTGGATTGGATTGGTTGGTTGAATTGAAAATTGGCGAAAATACCACAGATAAACATTGAACCGGTGAAAAACCAGTTCAATCACTACAAACCGACAAAAAAATGGATTGGACTAGTAAAAGATTGATATTCTATATATCTTCTTTTTGTTTCAAACTTTATTTGTTATTAATGAGATTTACAATCTCTTAGTTTTATATGAAAGGTATTAGCATCAAGTTAAATGCATATTTTATTAGTTATTAGTTATTTTATAATTTATTTACATTAAATAAGTGTTTAAAGTACTTAAACACTAAAAAGTCAAGAAAACATCAAAATGCCCCACTCAACTGGCTGGACCGGAAATTGGAGGTCTAACTGATTCGACTTCTGATCCAGTTTGAAAATTCCCCAAATTTTACTGCATTACTCTAACCTCTATTCATGCAAAAAAAACTAAAAAAAAAACATTAATTGATACTTTGCAGGTTCTGTGCAGAAGTGTACATTGGTGAGAAAGGTCACTTAATCCAAACTTGCCACGGATACAGGCGCATTGGAAAGAACCGGGTTCATGAATGGGTCCGTGGTGATTTGACCGACATACTAGTCCCTGTAGAAGCATTTCATCTACACAACATGTTTCAAGGTGTTATCAACCACCAGCAAAGATTCGATTTCGATCGTGTTCCCGCGGTCGTGGAGCTATGCATGCAAGCAGGGGCCGATGTAACTGATGAAATTTTGAGATCTGGTTCATTAACAACCCATGAATTTTCTGGTACAATCAGTGGAATCGAGTCCTTGTCAGATGATGATATAAGGGTGATAGCAAATGGCACCTTGAGAGCATGGGAGACCCTTAGATCCGGTGTTAAGAAGCTGCTACTGGTCTATCCGGCAAAAGTTTGCAAATATTGTTCAGAAGTTCATGTCGGGCCATCCGGCCATCTAGCTCGTCATTGTGGAGTATTTAGATACGAGAGTTGGCGTGGAACCCATTATTGGATAAAGGCAAGGGTTGACAATTTGGTCCCTCCAAAGATTGTGTGGCGGCGACGGCCTCAGGATCCAAAAGTGCTTTTGGATGAAGGTCGGAATTACTACGGGCACGCACCAGCGGTGGTCGATCTGTGCTCACAGGCAGGTGCTATTGTTCCAAGTAAGTATTTATGTATGATGAAATTGAGTGGTTTACCTGGACCTATTGGAGTTAAACCTTAATCTTTTGCAAACCTAAACCTAAGTGGAGGTGGCGTCAAAGGTTAGTGGTATGTACAATTTTCAGCAATAATGATAGTATTTATTCAACATTGTAGTCTCTTTTAAAGCTTGAGATCTTTGTATAGGAAAATTTTCCCCTTTTCTCAAGAAAAAGTAAGATAGAATTTGGTAAGACCAGTTTTAAAAGTAACTGCCCCATTGAAATGGAAAACGGTTGCCTATTTGATCGATTTGTATCTTCTTCTTCTTCTTTTCTCTTCGTTTCTTTTCTTTTCTTTTTCATTTTTTTTTACATTGGTATCTTTATATGAAATTTGCATTGAAAGTTGTATCAATTAATCAACTTTATATTTATTTAATTTTAAAATTAGTTTTTTAAATTGTCGGTTTGAAATTAAATATGTTGGATAAAAAGAAACTATATGAAAATGGAAAAATTATAATCTTTACCTTTATTAATTCTCCGAAGTGAATAACCTCAATATTAAAAAACTAAAACTCGATTATATCATGATGTAACAAGTTAAAAAGAACTGTGAAAAAAATGATTAAAAAATTTATGAATGCTTTGATATTTTAAAAATTAAACTGAAATCTAACCAATAATATCTATAATAAAATAACTTGAACAAAATAACTTTTTTTAATTGGTCAGTTTTAAATTTTTCAATTTTTTCAGTCTAATTTAAAATAAAATATTTTATTTAAATTATAAAAATAATTTTACAATAGGATTTTTTTTGTAGGATTAAAGTGTTTTTAATGTTTGTTTTACTGTTTATGAAGGTCGACTCTTTCAATCATGTGTCTCTAGAGTTTTAGAGTTTGATTTAAAATTCTTTGATAGTATAATATGATATACCATTACAATTAACACTTATCCATATATATTTTTTTCTTTTCTATTTTTTTGAACAATAAATCTAATTGAATATACTTAATTATGATGAAATTTTCAATGTTGATTTTTTCCCTCTCAAAATGCTAACCTATTATTGAATATGCTTAATTATAAAGAAACTAAATTCTTTAAAAATCAATCTTGATTTCTTTTTTCTTTTCAAAACACTACTTACTATCCCAAGAGAGTTTCAGGTAAAGTGAAAAGATGATAATAAGGCGATTCAATATTTAAAGGATTAAAGAAGAGATAAATGTGAGATCCGTCTTGCACTCCAAAATCCGCTAGAGAAGCTCCATCATCTTCTTTAGTTATAAGCTGGTTTTCGTCTTTAGAATCAACAATCAAGATCATACGCTCACGGGCCAAATTCTCTTGAGCTTCGATCTCTTTCTTCAGGCCATCGATCGTGGCATCGTCCTCGACTTGGACATAAAACAGGTTTCCAGTCAGAATTTCCACCACCAATTTCATCCTTTTCCTCACCAAATTGTCTCTCGTTCATAAAGAAATTTACAGAGGAAAAAATGGTTTTTAAGTGACAAATCCAAACAAATGACATGTTCATGTTAGCTGCATTTTCGGGTGGTTAGTTTCAACCATGCTTTTGATATGAATACTTAATTTTCCCATGCAAGTTTCTAGCTGGTAATAAATAAATTTATTTGTTTTCATAATATCATATATGGTATTTATTTTAACAATTTTTTTAAAATTAGAAATGCAATTATGTAACAAATTAGTTATTCGATTCAGTAATGTAATTATGTTTGTGGAACATGAAAACTATTAAATGGATCCAATATTTCTATTTATAATATTGTTGGAGAATATTTTTAAATTATATTTAACAGTTCTTTATTGAACAAATAAATATATATTAAATTTAACCCTATTTTTAGTGCCCATAATTTGTATAAATAGAATATAAAATATAAAATATTCGTTTCTTAATAATTTCTTATCCATTTATATGGGATATCATGAGCAATTAAGAGAAAAGAAAATCTATTATCTACCATAAAAACAATCCTAAATTAACTTTTAATGTTTTATTTTATTTTTTGTTAATTTTGCTTTTTTTCTTTTTTCTTTTTAAGTTAAATTTAGCTCTCAGTTTTTTTTACCGGTGTGGCCGGAGCACATATTGTGTTTTCTGGCTTGTGCTTCTTGGCAGCTATCAATCATTGGGTATATTGGGATCTAGAAATTTTTTGTGATGAGTGCACAGAAAAACTTTTTTTGGATTTGCCCAAGATTTTTGGAATTCATTTATTTCTCTCAAGAGTGGCTTGCTTTAGCTTTGGCGCATTTCATGTAACAGAATTGTATGGTCTTGAAATATGGATGTCGGACCCTTATAGACTAACTAGCAAGGTCCAACTTGTAAATCCGACGTGGGGCGTGGAAGGTTTCGATCTTTTTGTTCCGGGAGAAATAACCTCTCATCATATTGATCATCAATTTTTTAAAAATAATCAAATGATTGTTTTTAGTAGAAATACTAACTAAAACATTTGAAACTTTAAGCATGATAATCTACATAGCAATTAACGTGTATTTCTTCTTCTTCTTTTGAATTTTATAATTTTTTTATTTTTGAATATTTTATATTTTTAAATTATTTGTCCATGTGCTATATAAGACAAATAATATCATATCAACATGAAATACATGTGAATTAATATGTGAATTGTCATATCAACATTATTAAAAATTTAATATTTTAATCAATATTTCTATTAAAAAATGATTTAATACTTTTTAAAAAATTAATCATTAAATTTAATTAAGAAAAAATGTTTTAACTCTTTATCTTATGTGATTAATATTATTTAGGATAAAAGACTATGCTATTAAAAAAAAAAGAAGATAAAAAGACTTTGTAGTCAGCATATAGTTTTGGAGTTAATATGGGCATTTAGTGTGTATTTAAAAGGTAAAAGTACTACTTATCATACAGCATGCATAATTATATATATAGGTCTTTGAGTCACATAATGTATGAAAGTTTTATTCCAGTTTATTAGTTTTAATATGAATTATATCAGATTTTACTCTGTGTATATTGTAATAGTTTGAAACTTATAGTTATTTGAACTTGTATTCATAATCATACTATATTTATTACACTTCAAAAACAAAAATGAGCAAAAAGTATCGTAAAGGCGTTTGTATTAAGAGTAAATTGCATTTTACCCCTCAACTCAAAAAATTGGCAAGTTACTCTCTATATATTAGATCAAAGAATAAACTGGTTATTCTGTTAAAAGTTTTATCCATTTCTACTGTTAAATACTGGACCTTGTACATTAGCATGAGATACACGTAACACACCATGTGTAATTGTCTGGTTATTTCGTCAACCACGCTAGCTTTTAACAATAGGAATAGATAAAATTTTTAACAGAAAAGATTAGTGTGCTCTTTGATCTAATGTAGAAGGATTGTTTTGTTCATTTTTTTGAGTAAAAAGTAACAAAATGAGATTTGATTTCTAATAAAATGTGTATCCAAATTATTTGTGCTTAAATACCTTAAATGTCAAGCTTGAATTATTCAAACTCAAAATAATTCAACTTTACATATTTAAGATCTAAAATTACATAATTCAAAATAATTCCAACGAAAATTCATATTCGAAATAACTCCAACTCAAAATTTAAAATTCCAAATTACTCTTTTTATAAATATATTGTTTTTTAACTTTTTCTTTGTATGTCAAAAAATAATTATCAAAATACTAGAAATTCTATTATTTGCGTATGCATGTGAAAACTATGTATTTAAAACACATGGATATGTTTGAAAAAAATATACAACAAATAATGAAATGCATGAAATATATACAAAATTAAAATGATAAAAATTAGGTTAAATTGTGAATAAAACAAAATTTAAACACATAAATAAATCATATTAAGAATACTAAATTAATACAATTGTTTATTACGGTGTTGCCATCAAATTTGAGTGTCGAGTTAACTTGAGATACTAATTTAATCAACAACATTATCACTGATGAAGGTAGTGAATTGTGCATATTAAAATAAAAAACATCAAAATAAAATTTTAGTTGAGAGGTAAATTTAAGGTTTTATTAATTCAAATGGTATATTTAAATCTTCCCATATATATTTTTATTAATTTTTGTTAAAATAAAAATACTAAAATATTTTTTAACGGTATAACTTAATTTAATTTTGAAAGAATATTTTTTCAATTTCTTTAATTAAATTAGCGCAAACTTAACTCATGAAGTGTTGTTTTTTTTTTATCTCAGGCCGATGACGTCAGTGATGGATGACGAGCTCCCGCTTTTACTTTTTGCACTCCAGGGAGAGAAATATAGAATCTAAAATCCAAAAATTTTCACACAAAACATGAACATAACCTCTGTTTATATTTCTTTTAAGGGAGAAAGCTATGTTTGGAAAGCTTTGTAAATGGAAGAGATGTGTTTTGGCATGGTAGATCCTGAGTTCGTGGATGATGGCTGACTCGGTTGTTCTTCAATACACAAAAAAACTTGAGACCGAGTCGTCGTCCAAGAACCCAACTCGTAGACTCAGACCATCACCATCCAAAAAAAACATGAACGAACAAGAAGAAGGGACAAAGAAGCTTAATGTTAACACATCAGCCAACCAATTGTTCTTTGAGAGCCAGTCAAGGGCTGACGAGGTCGGCCAGAAATGGTTCGACGGACTGGCGATTTAAGGTTTCTTTTATTTTTCTAAAAAATGTAGTATTTTTAGAATTATATTTTATTAATCCAATATTCCAAATTCAATAGTCAACACTTTGATTTTAATATATTGATTCAAATCCTATTACTTTTTATAGTTGAGTAATTGAGTTTTTCATTTCCTTCGTATCTTCCAAGCGCCGGCGCCATACCCATCTCCCCCACTCCCCAAATCCTGCAGCCAACCAGTGCCCCGACGCGGCCGTACGTCCGTAGCCTCTCGTTTGGTTGAGGCCGTGAGTTGACAAGATCCGCCGAGGATCTCTCAGGACCCGGCGATTTCTCCAACATTGCCTGGTATGTAAAACTAAACCGTTGGTGTCATATGATGAAACTTTTGACTTTTAGACATGGCGGCACTGTCTTAATTGCCTCTAATATTTAGCTTACGAAAACCTTTTTCTTTTTGGTGGTAACCTTAATCTTTATGTGGATTTGATTATCGTCAAATTGGGTTTTCATCTTTCATTTTTTCTCTTTTCTTTGTTTTTGTTTTAGATTCTTTGACCTATTTGAATCCAAATTTTGGTTAGGTTCATTTCGTGGAGGTAAAATTTGATCCAGATTAACATATTTAAACTTTATTTCTCAAGTAATAAACAAGCCTAAACTATCAACATACTCACTTTTATTTACCTCAGTTTATATTTTAGTCACTTATTATGTTATCGCGTGGTAACATTCTAGTCACTAAGCCATTAATTGCCATTAACGATATAACGGTAAGCTGATATGACATGTTAAATCATCATTTCAAATAAAAATTTTAAGTTAATTTATACAATCGATCCCATATTTTTTTATTTTAAGCAATTTAAAATTTTCCATTTATGTTCTTTTAACTTTTTTTTTCAATTCTCTTCTACTTTTTCCTCACTTCCCAATTTCTTTTAACGTACTTTTTTTTATATTTTCCATTTCTTAAAATTAGTCTCTGTACTTTTAATTTTTTTGAACAATTTAATTTTTTTTGTGTGAGGCGAGTTTGTGGACTAGTTTTAACAAATGGAAAATATAGAAAAACTAAGTTAAAAGAAATGAAGAAGAGAGGAAAATAGAGGAGAAGTAAAAGAAAATAGAAAATAAAAAAAATTGCTTAAAATGAAAAAAATATAGGGACCAATTGTATAATTTAATCTAAAATTTTTATTTGAAATGATGATTTAATGTGTCATTTTAGCTTTTCATTACACCGTTAATGGCAATTAGCGGCTCAGTAACTAAAATATTATAATACAATAACATAACTGACTAAAATGTAATATTTTAAACATAAATAAATAAAATGTAACTTGAGACAAACAAAAATGACCATTTTAATAGTTACCGTAATAAACAATACTAAACATACATTTTTCAAAGCTAAAAGTGCTTTTGATTTAACTTTGCTCCTAATAACATTTTTTATCTTTAATGTAATATTTATATTATGAAATTTATTTCAAATATATAATATATAATATTTAACTTTATAATATTATAATTTAATAATATTTAAAATATAAATTATATATTCAAATTAAAATTTACAAATAAATAATATTAAATTGTTTGTAAATATTTAAAATTTAAAATTTATATATTAAAATAATAATAAATTATTTAAAATAAAATATTTTATTTAGCAACAATACTAAACAATTTAATTTTAAATTAAAAATTTTAAAATTATTTTTCCACAAATTTTTTAAGAGCAACTGACATTTAGTTGATTATTTTTACGCATGAGTAGATAAATTAGGTGAGTCCACTTGTTTTTAAATTGAACAAAAATTTAAATTTTTATTTTAAATTAGAGATTTAAAATTTAAATATAAAAAATAGAAGTCGACTTGAACACAAGCCTTTCACCAATCTATTAATTTTTGTATTTTAAAATGGATAGGTTTTGAATTACGATGAAATACGTTCTAAGAGTTCATACTTTTCTCGTAAGTGGATATTTAAATAGATTTTGTAGTGTGTTAGAGTCGGGCAGTCAAATTATTAAGGGTTGCCTTTGAATTGGATTATTGAGAGTAAAAGTTTTAAGGTTACATATTTTCATTTAATCTTAACATTTTATTTTTAAAAATTTGATCTATTTATTTTTTGGATTTAAAAATTTAATATCATTAAAATTTTTCTATTAAATTTTCTATCGGCAACTCGAATTTTAGTAATAAAATTTTGTATTAAAATGAAAGTCAATTTGGGTAGTGAACATTCTTTATCTCATATTCATATTCATATGCATTACAAATCAATATCGAATAATAAATCTAATAGTTGAATTTGCAATATATAAATCCATGAAAATTAGATTGGATAATATCAAATGTTTAATTTTTTGTTATACTATATATATTAGGGATGATCGTATTAGCTACAATTTATTTTTAGATATATTATGGTTCTGGTCACATTAACATACTTAAATTTGAACTTTAATCCCTATACTTTTATTTGGTATAATTTGCGTTAGGTATAAAGTGTCTTTAGTCATATTATGGATTTGGTCCCTTACTATGTATAAATTTAATATTTAGTTCCTATACTTTTTTGAGGCAAAATTAGGTCTCTATACTATTATAACAACATTAGTTAATCTAAATAATTAACATTCTTAACTATTTCAGATAAAATGTCAATGCGGATTTAATCTTAAAAATACTCATTCAAACTCATGTTGATAAAATAATTTTTTTGTTGAAATAATATTCTTAAAGAAAAATCGGTGTTAGTACTTTAATTGTTAACAATATTGGTGGTTTAGCCTACTAATGGCATTATTAAAATATAGATATCAAACTACATCAAAAATTGAAATATAGAGATTAAAATTTAAATTTTAACAAAACTGAAATTTAACCATTGTATTATAATGTAAAAAAATAAAATAAAGCAAACACAAAGGTAGATTAACACTTGTCAAAAGGTAAACACTTTGGACTAGGGGTGAGTATTCGATCGAGTCGAGTCAAATCGAATAAAAAATTTTCGAGTTAGTTGAGTTGACAAATTCTATTTTAGCAACGGAACTCAATTTGATTTTTTTTCGAATTGAATCAAATTGAGTCAAAAAATTTTTGAGTCAAATCAAGTCGAGTTAATGAATCCTATTATTTATAGTTAATGTTGCGTTTAGATGAACCGATTATTTAACTAGCAGACAAAACACAAGATTATTTAACTATATGAAAAATATAATGATTTAGTCTTTTAACTTAATGGGTAAACATTTATCAAAACGACGTAGTTTTGCCTTTTAACTTAATTATTTTTAATTTTAACTTTTTAAAAAGTAAACATTTATCAAAGTGACGTAGTTTTGTCTTTTCTTATTCAAATTTTCGTATAACTTAAATTGTGTAATTCATATTCGAGTTAAACAAAAAAACTTAATTTTTTATTCGAGTTGACCCGAATAGCTTGATTAACTCAAATAACTCGAACTATTTAATTCAAAATTTAAAATTTTTTATCGAGTTTTTTGAATCGAATCGGATTTTGCTCACCTCTACTTTGGACATTACTTTAAGCTATGTGGTGCAAGGTAATCAATTCTGTTTCGGTATCATTTGTATTAGTTGAAATATTTTGTTTTAGTAGTAAACTTGAACAACAAATTTTAGATTTCTTTTTTGTGTAAATTCTAATTAATACTGAGCGGTCCAATGCATACTAATTGATTTTACCTATACCAATCAGTAAAAAAATAAAATTTGAAATATAAATATAAATGTAAAAATAAAATTTTTATTATTTATTTTAGATTTTTTATACAAATTTAAATTTTTAAATGACAAATTGTTATTGAAATGCTTTTATTATTTAATTTACGAAATAATTTTTTCCTTGTTTATTTTAAGTTTGTTTAATCTTATATAGTGAAGTTTATTGAAAAGTATTTTATATAATTAATGAGCATAAGATTTATTTAATTTAATTTTTGATATTTATAAAAAATTTTATATACATATATAATATATATATTTTAAAATATTGATAAATTTAAAATGATATGCGAAACAAACTGATATTAATACATACCAATATTAGATAAAAATGGTACATTCACAAATATGATATTTATTATCTTGCCTAGGGTGATAAAATGAAAAAAATATTTTTGGGTATTACTCGTGATTGGGTAAGGATCTTGATAATTTTTTAAATTTTAAATTCGAGTAATGTGAATCGAGAAAATAATATTGGAAAAGTTTTAATTCTTATTTAGATGTTTTATTCAATTTAACTGTAAATTTAATTAAACTTTATATGATTATCAGATAATAAAAAGTGTTAGATATATATTATTTTGATATTTATAGATCTGCCCTTACTTTTTCTAGCACCATGGAATCTCCACTATTTGTGAAATCCTCAACGATGTTGGAATCGATTTCAATGGTATCATGCATCAAAGTGATAGACATTCCTCTAGTACCCACATTTGAGCCAATAGACCCCTCACCCCTGACCCCATCTGTATATGTGTTTGTAGCCACCACCAGTTGCTGGACTTGTGTTCCCTAAATTAAATGCCGACGTGGGCCAAAAATACCGATGGATTTGTATCCAATAATTATTCCCATTATAACAAGGGCGGATCTCAAATCATGATAACTAATATGAGTTCTACTTGTCGGTCATACTCGGTTTACTAACAATGAAAAACTTTCAATGTGGTAGCTTTTAATTTTTTATTTAATTAAAAAATTTAAAATAATTTAGATAGCTTTTCCTTATCAAACTATACTGTAAAAGTTGAATTCGTATATAATTATATTTTTTCATTAGATATTAATTATAATAGAGTTGTTTAATCTTTAAAATAGACGTAGTTGAACTCTTTTTATATTGTATTTTTTCAATAGAGTAAATTTCTCTTTCTTTACTCGTAAATTTTCAGATAAAATTTATATGTTTTGGTTATTTTTACTATTATAACATTATATTTGTTTCAAAAAATAAGCCAAAGATACTTTGTAAAGTTTTATAAATTAAAAAAAAAAAATTACAAGTATTCACTGGGAAGTGAGAACCGAAAAAAGGAATCAGCTTCAACAATCCGTAATATTTTTAATTTAAAAAACCCAACCTCCCTTGTCCTAAAATCTGATGTCGATCGGAAAAGGAAAAAAAAAAACTCATATCAGGCCGGGACAGCTTGGAACTCGATGTCTTAGTAGAGTTTTTTTTTCTTTTTCATCAGAGTTGACATTGGCGTCCAAATCGGTCTAGGAAGCTGTTTAAGTACATTGGCCCTGCGCTGTGGGTGCATTCTCTACGCTCGACCTTTTCTCGACTGTGCCGTAAGAATCCCAGTGGAGAAATTAATTCTCCCCCTAATCTTCCCAAAATGCCCTTGCTTTTTTTTCTTTGTCTTTCTTCTCTCTCAAATCTCTAGTACATGGACGGAAATAACTCTTCCCTTTACAACTTATTTTGCCTTTTTATGATTTTAATTTTTTTTCAAATAATTAATATAAACTAATTAATAAATATCTAATTTTGATTTGGGCATTTTATTTATGACAAAAACTCAATATTTCACTGCAAAGATAATAATAAATTCATTGGAAATTTTTAATTTATTTAATTTATAATTTATCCTTTTTTGTTTTAGTGATTTGTATGATGTTGAATTGATTTCAGAATTTATTGGACTTGTCAAAGATCGGAACAGTTTAGCTGTTTAGGAAGTCGGAAATGGCATCGCCTCCAATTTTATCCTTGGCTCTTCCATCAAATACCGGTAGAGTTCTCAGCATTCAATCCCACACAGTTCAGGTACTTCTTCTCCTTTTGTTCTACTCTTTGCACTTTTTTTTATTCTTTGTTTGGTTGTTGAAAATGTTTAAGGCAGTATGATAATCTTGATTCTGTTTTCAGCATGATTTGTTTTTTTTTTCATCTGCGTCAATGTCTGTGCATTAAGAGAATTACATTTGTTCTTAGATTCGTACTATAAGTAGAAAATGCTCTGGCTTCGATCACTATCTGTCTTGTTGTAGCACTTAATATCTATCTAATAATTGTTTCAATCATCAAGAGCTGGGTACAAATTTTGTTTTATGTTCTTAATATATCGTGAATTACCTGTACACTGAAATATTCTTATCTATCTTTGAAAACATTTGGAATAAATTCTTGTTTTCTCCATTTTAACAATTAAAGGATCCTTGGAAGTTTACAAGTGAAGTAATTGTATGATTGGTTTTACCTTCACCTAATTTCCTCGTGGAAAAAAAAAAGCATTTCTATATTACTCTTTTGCTATTAAGTTCTGTTGTTATTCTAACTTAATTTCTTCTCTTCTTTTTTTTCCTCCTTAGGGATATGTTGGTAACAAGTCAGCAGTTTTTCCTCTTCAACTATTAGGATATGATGTGGATCCAATCAATTCAGTACAGTTTTCAAATCATACAGGCAAGCTGCTTATACTACTACTGGGAAAGTCTCAGAGTTCTGAGACCTGATATATGGAGTGCTGTCAGCTGTAAATTTGTATAAGTTTTGGTTTGGTGTTCTGACCAAAATACAGCATCTTCTAGCATAGTTTAATCTATCTGAAATTTGTGCAGGGTACCCAACTTTTAAGGGTCAAGTTCTAAACGGGCAACAATTATTGGATTTAATAGAAGGCCTTGAAGCAAATAATTTATTGTACTACACCCATTTACTAACAGGTATTTTATATCTGGTTGCTCTTTGACGATGACAGCTTCTCCGTGATATAAAATTCTCTAGATTGTTATAATATTCATCTATGAGGGGGAAAACAGGATTGTTATACAATATTTAAAAGGAAAAGGAACATATAGCTTTATTTACAAAGAAGAGAAATTCTCTTCTGTGTTAAATGAGTGGTTCTCTCTGGAATTATCTACCCACTATAGAGAAAGGAAACAAAATAAGTAAATAAGACATCCTATGTTGTGTATTTAGTAATTTGTGTCACAAAAAGGTATTCACTAGGATGCTTCTGTAGTGGATTTTTTTTTTTTTCATTCTTTTTTTTTTAATGTAGCTTTTTTAATTTTTAGATATTTGACTTGATACCGGACCCGGGGGGGGGGAGAAAATTGCATTTAAAGTTATAGTTTCTTATCAATGAATGTCTTAATGGTGTAAAAATAATAGTTTCTTAACAATTAATGCTTGAATGATATAAAAATCATTTTATTCTGGTCAAATTCTGATTTAAATAATCTCTTAATTTGTTTAGGCTCCTTTTGTTTGTTGACTTTTTTTCACTTTCTCAAAAGTTACTAAGTAAATAGAAATGGTATAAAGGCAAAATCATAATCAATTAAAAATTTAACAAATAACTAAAATGCAACTTCATTTTAATATATTTGTGCTTTCATTGGTAATTAATTTGAATGAGTTGATAATTCATCATTGCTTTGAGACATTAGAGTTGAATATTCTGGGCAGTTGTATGTTACAAATCATCTCTCAGAAATGTAAATGATATTCTTTATTTCTGGTATAGAAAAAGTTGTGCAGAACTGTTTGTTTCTATTCACTTGTTATTTCTCTGTTTCTGTAATCATCAAGCGAATTTGCTTTTTGTCGCCTGAAATTCATCACATTTCCATGCCAACAGTGTTAACTGTTTCAATATCTATTGCTTCATTTTTTTCATGGTGAATTTGCAGGTTATATTGGCTCTGTTTCTTTCTTAAAATCTGTATTGGAGGTTGTAGACAAGCTTCGCTCTATTAATCCAAATCTTACTTATGGCAAGTCTACTCTAATCTCCAGAAGCTATTGGACCTTATTTTAAGCTCGCTCACTTGCTTGCATGTGCTTTGTCCTTTTTGAAATAAGTTTAACTCATGATTACAGAAGATGATTTGTTCAAATCCATAACGATATAAATAATTGGCATTGTATTCTTCATCTTTTGTTCACATAATGTGAAACTACAAATTTGAGACAGAAATGTAAGTTTCAAAAATAACTAATACTGAAGGAACAATGAAATGAAAAAGCTTGCCTTGATGGATCTAGAAAAAAATTCCTCATCCTTTTTCTTTACTATATCTGATGCTGAATAAAATTCTTTCCACTTGGAGCATTGTCTGGTATTCAATAATGCTTGATATACACTGCCCACCCCCCACCCACTGTACACCCCTCACCACCAAAAAAGAAAAAGGCAAAACAAAGGGGATACCCTTTTTTTCTAAGACATGGCATTTTTTCTCTAGTTTGTGATCCAGTGATGGGTGATGAAGGAAAGCTTTATGTTCCTGAAGATCTAGTATCAGTATATCGTGAAAAGGTGAGTGATCAATCTTTGTCTGAAACCTTCCAAGTGTTCCTTTTCTATATCCTTTGTGCTGATTTGGTTATTTCATACTTTGATATACAGTAAACAATCAGGAATTGCTCTTTTGATGTATTAGTTTATTACACTTTTAAATTGGGAGCTTAAATAGCAGTAAATTGTTTATTCATATTAGAAGAAATATACATAATTATCTTGATGCACAATTAGTTGTTTAACTTATATAGTTGGAAACTTGTTAAACTTCTTAGTAACACTCCTTATGGTTAGGTTGTCCCAGTGGCTTCAATGTTGACTCCTAACCAGTTTGAAGCAGAACTGTTGACTAAATTGAGGTATTTTCGACTATATGATAAAAATAGTTGAAGTCCATTTGCTATGTTGTAAAATTCCATTGTCTGTATACAATCATGTTGTTTCCTTTTAGCTTACGCTTTCTTGGGAACCTTTTGGGACTTCGGTAGCTGCATGTAGAAGGCAGAATTGTTGATATCTTAGAAAATTTGAACTAAAATAAGATTCCCGAAATCTGAATTCTCAAGCCTTATATTTTCGAAAGAGCCGGATTTTTCAATGTTGTATTTGTTTATGTTTAATGCAATGCATCAGTATGATTTCAAGGCAATTGCTTGGTTTATCTTCCCCTTGCATGGCGCAAAAGACAAAATAGATACCATTTAGGGAGTGGGATAACTGGTATGGCTTAGAGTCAGAGGTCATACGAATCACTGATTATAGTTCATTGGGATGTCAACAGAAGCGTTTCTGGGGTTTCATATAGCTTCATTTACAAACTAGATCTTTTGAAGAAAATTTCATCTTTATAAACCATGAGATGTAGAGTCATGCTTTTTGACAAGTGGTTCTTCGATTTTCAGGTTTGGATAATTAATAGGAACGAAAGAAACCCAAAACAAGCAGTTCTTTCATGTATGCTTGATTGTAACCTTTCAGTTTTAAATTGTATCATTGTTGTTGTTGTTAGTATTATTATACATGCATCCGCCATTTTGATAATTGTCTGCTGGCAAAACCACCGGGTTCAAAGCTGAATCAGGATAAGCAAATTTTTAAAGTGCAAATGAATAGATTGTTACCAGAGAAATAGGACCATAAACAAAAAATTTGTAGGCTTATACGGCTATGCCCTCTTTAGCGATTATTGGCTTTTATTTACCCTATTGTGGGGTGGACGTGCTTTGAAAAAATGAAAATGCAATCTGGCCTGCTAGGAGTTGACATCCTTGATATTGGCTAAAAGGAGAGTTTCTTTCTTCAGGCATTCCAGAGACTGTCCAACTTGTTTTTTCTTGGGTCTAAAAAGAGGTTTTTGGTTTGTTTTCTTTTCAACCTGTATTCTTTTTCTTGTCTGTCTCGTAAGGTTGCACGAGAATGTTCTCTTGGTTATCTCTCTCTGCACCAAGTGTTCCTATATGTTGCTCTAGGATTTAAACCTTATATCAATTTTGCTTTGATGGTAATTTGTATCAGAATGGAGTTACTATTTGAGACCTCTGTCTTGTGATATTTCATGGTAGTAAGCCTTCTTTTGCTGCATCTTTCTGTTGCAGTTTCTTAGAATATATTGTTGCTGCAGGATTGGTTCTGAAACAGATGGTCGGAAAGCATGCAAGATTCTTCATGCTGCTGGGCCTTCAAAGGTTGTGTGTGTGTTTTCCTTCCTGCATTTTGTACCTATTCAAGGCTTAAAAATTTCTACACAAAAACCAGTTTTCTTAGTTTATTCTCCCTTATCACTATGAATCTAGTGTAAGGCTGAGTAATTTTTTTCTTTTCCATTGTTAGAACCTTATGAAAAAGAAATGTAATTTAAACTGGGGCAGATTTTCTGGCAACGGTTAAATGATTACAGACAGATTTAAGACTAACATAAAAACAAGTTAGGGTTTGATGGGATGTAAATCTGCTTTAGAGCTCATATCATACAATTTGAACTCAAAATTAAGTATGGAAATTTTCTTATTCCTAAAATGTGCGTAGAGTGTAGAGACACAAACATGCAGATGTAGATACTTGGAGAAGATGATAGTAGTCCGTTGTTCTCAAATAACTTTTGCAATTTGTATGGGAAGAAGGTAGAATGGGTTCTGTGGCTCATATTATGATTGGTGGAAAATTACTTTATAATAAATCTACTGTTTTTTTTTTTTTTTGGTGGTCTCTTGCAGTCCAGTTTTTCTTTTGAAGTCATAAGAAAACCTAGCAATATCTTTCTGTACATATAGAATTATATGGTTCATTCCACAGTTTAGCTCCTGCCTTTAGAACTTAGTTCTCATATAGCCTTCACACCATTTTCTGTTAATTTTGATTGTCTCAGGTTGTGATTACTAGCATCAATATAGATGGTAATCTTCTTCTCATTGGCAGTCATCAGAAAGATAAGGTAGTCTTTTGCTGAATGTGATCTGCTTGACTTCACATTTAAAGCTGCAGGTTCATTTAAAAATCTGTCATTTGTATCTGGTGCATTTTTTAAACATGTTTCAGAACTGAGAAGGTGTAAACAGACATTTTTTTCATGAAATTTCCGCTTCTTGTTTGTGTTAATATTTTGTTATAAAGATATATATTTGGTTAGAGGACTGTGTCCTGATTTTTAAGTGTCTTTCCTAGTGAGTTGAAGATTCAAAGGAGGGCTGAATATTTTGTATTCTGTTGACGAAGGAGTGACACTGTAAAAGTATAGGGTATAAGTTTCTGATATTTTGTTCTGAAATAAGGAAGCATATAATGGATTTTAGGGTTAGCATCCTACCAATACCATCTGTGCTACCATAGAATTGATCATTGTGGGTTCATTATGATAAAAAGATTAAGGATATCAATATAAGACTCTTAGCTACCATGACTCTAGTAGGTATTAAGAATTTCACATGCATGCTTTATACTGAGAAGAGAAAAGTGGTACCTCCCTTCACTTCAACTTGAATATCTGTCTCACTGTATCTGTACGCTTAACAGGATTTCTGCTTTCATAAGAGTAGATAAAATTTTCCATTACTTTACCAACATGTAGAATATCACTTCTTTTTCATAAAAACAGCATTGGTTTGGTTGGGCCACCCTCTAGCTTTTGTGAAATTTAAAGAGTAAAATTAGAGAGTAAGAAATAAAGTACCTCATTCATAAATTTGTACCATTTACAAAGTGAACTTATTCGAAGTTGAGATATTTCCTAATTAATGTTATTGCAATGCGGTGTATGAAGTTTGGCTGAATGAAAATGACTAGTTCATATTTATCATTGATTGCTATTTACCTCCAAACAGCACTTGTATAAAAAAATGTATTTGCTACTCTTTTTGATCCTTTTTTTTTTTTTGTTGGGTTGGGGGGGGGGGAGGGGTTAAGAGAAATAAACTGTTGCAGTAAATGAAAGTGATTCTTTTCTCTGTACCAAATGAAATTATAAAATCAACATTCAACTGGTAGAATTTATGGTTTTTGCTTCTGATCACACTCACTTTAAATTTTTTTTACCCTGAGGTAATGTTTGACTCCAATATGATTTATAGATTCATAAATATCTGCAAAATATGCAACAAGAAATAAGTTTGCTTTGTTTTTTATGCCTTTTTTTCATGTGTAAGTTAATACACCCTTTAGGTTGGTTATTTTGTCTTATTCTTAACTGGTCAAGCCTGCTGACAAGCTTGTCTCCGTTTATTGTGGTGTTGGTTTGATAGAAACAAGCTCCTGAGCAGTTTAAGATTGTCATACCAAGAATTCCTGCATATTTTACGGTATGCGAAGTTTCCTGTTGTAAATTGAGCATGAACCTTTCCATATTTTGAGAATTTAGTCTTGAGGCTATTCTATCTTGTTTTTTGCTCACCATTCCTCTTATGGTTGTTTGTGTTGATACCTGGGATTGTTAGAAAGCCTAGTTGTTGCTGAGTTTTGGACCCAAAGTTTGACCTTAAACCAGTGCTTTTCTGACACTTACTTTCATCCTCTTACAAACTGTTTATCCAGTTATGAATAAAAAATTAAGAAAGTACTGTTACTTCAGCTTTTATACCTAATTTTGTTAAAAGCTACAAAAAGGCAAAAAAACAACTTTTTATAAAGTAAAAACATTCAATTAAATGAACTACTGGCTTGCTTCTAAAGTTTGTGCAATTCAATGAAAACCAGAACATTTGGAGGGAGGTGCTACTAGTTTTTTGTACACATGGACCCTCTATCGTCTTCTGCCTACACAAGATTGGAACTTCAGAGCTTTCGGTTTAAGTCTTGAAATCAAATCTTTGAGCTGCTTTGAAAAAGGCCAAAGTATAACCATTTGTTATGTGCATAGCATAACAGTTTTATTTTAAGCTGTTGTGAGGAAGTGGCATAAGACAGATTCAAGGAATTGTCTACTCAGGCTTTAGTTTTATTCTTGGGGTTGAAATAGACTGAAGATTCTGGGATTGCGATGACAGAGTAGTTTTCTGGATTAGTAATTGAAGCAGCATTTTGTTTTCCACAATTTAACCAAACTGCTATATAGTAATGACCTCTACTAAGATTGCGAACCCGGCATTTTATATATGGAAATTGTATCCTTGAAAGAGCCACGGAGTATTGGGTTAGATAGTAGATCTCTAGACCTATTAGGGCCATTATAGATATCTGCATATGTTCCCTTGATATATTACATTATCGGTGGAACTTGAACTCCATATGGAATATCTTTTAAACTTTCTGATAATTTTTTAACTCTTGAATAGTACAAACTAAGGCTTCACTACTACATGTGCAATTAATCCTGCTAGAAGGCTTGGTCATCCACTTTAAAGAATTACTTAAAAGAAAGAAAAATGCATTTCAGTTGTTCCCTCTCTTTTAGATCATGAAGTTTCATAAATTACGGTCACTTCTGCTTGCATGTGAGCTTTATTTGCGACTATAGTAGGATATTGATGTTCTGTTCTCTTTTATTAGTTGTACTTCATTCTTCGTTGGAAATTATGTTGATGAACATCCAAATGTTTTGTAGGGAACAGGAGATCTAATGACCGCACTTCTACTTGGGTGGAGTAATGTAACTTTCTTGTTTTTACTCCTGCCTTGAAATCAGTATATTAAAGTATAGTTTCTTAGACATATGCCTTTTGCTCTGCTCAGAAATATCCTGACAACCTTGATAAGGCAGCAGAGCTTGCAGTGTCGAGTTTGCAGGTATTGATTGTTATAATCTTGAGGGTTTTTTCTTGTATCTATAATCAGAGTAACATAATGCATCATTTATATCCTTGCGAATCTGAGTATTTTAGTGTTTGACTTGAGTAGCTCGTAAGCTTAATTGGATTTTTTATTTTTAATATTTTTTTATTATTAATTAGTTCTTTAAAAAAAATTTCTCAACTTGAAATAAATAATTGAGTTTGAAGTTAAGCATGAGAGTCATACTTATTTTTTACCAGGTAAAAGACTTAGTCAAACCTAATCAAGTGAGCTCAAGCAGTTTGACATTTTTCTTGAATTAAGCTTAAGCTTTAAAAGTGAAACTTCATCGAGCTTGAGTCTATTTTCAAGCCTTGAATTTGAAGTTAAGCTTGAGCTTCTTATGGTTTGAGCTTGACTCGACTCGATTTACCCCTATATATGAGGGAAAAACTACCTTTTATCTTGCGCAGCTTTATTGGAACGTCAACAAATTAAGCTCAAGCTCCTTACAATTTGAGGGTTTGATTTGAACCTCACATATGAGGGCAAAGCTACCTTTATCTTGTGCAGTTTGATTCAGCATTTTTAATCAACAAAACCCTTGCAGTTTTGTTCTGAGTGAATGGTTTATGTTAAAAATCATATTTAATTCATGTTTCAACTTTCATATAGGCACTTTTGCAGAGGACATTGAATGCCTATACAAGTGCTGGATTTGATTCAAAATCCAGCAGCTTAGAGATTCGGTTGATTCAGAGTCAAGATGACATCCGCCAACCAAAATTGACATTCAAAGCTCATAAATACTCCTGAAAGCCAATACATGATGAGTAATCCGTATTGAACTACAATAGTCCTCTTGGTTTTTTGTAAAAGGTATTTTGCTACAAGTTTATATTATCGTGTTAGAATAAATAAAAGAGATAATTAACTAATAAGACTCTTGGAACAGTGAGTACATTAGAATGTAGTTCTTTGAATAGCTATAGATATAGAATAGATATTCTCAGAAGCTGAATTTGCGATATTCGCCTTTCACTTCGAAGAAAATTTCAGCATTCTTCAGAGCGACTCATTTTCCTTTTAAATATGTTATAAACTCTTGTTTTTATGATTTGATTTTTCATTGAGTCAACTGAATTTCAGTTTTGCTTGGAACTTTAAGTGCATTAGTATGTAGTACTTTCAATATAGATATTCCAAGAAGAATATATTCATCTTCACATCACCTTTCACTTTTGAAGAAATTTTTGAGTCAGCTTTCTTCAAAGCCATTCATTTTCCATTTAAATACTTTTATGATTTGATCTTCCGTTGGCTCGATCTGATTTTGATTTTACTTGAACTTTAAGTACATTAGGAAGTAGTAGTTTTTATTCCTATAAACATAGAACAGATATTCTAAGAAGCTGAATTAATGAATCTTCACCTAGAAAAAATTTTCGACTCTGCTTTCATTGAAGCGGCTCATTTCAATCTTGCATTGCCTTGATGTAATTTAGTTTTACTTGGAACTGAGTACAATAGAATGCGGTACTTCCAGTAGCCATAGATACAGAATAGTTATTCTAAGAAGCTGAATTCATGGATCTTTACTTTTCACTTAAAGGAAAGTCTGAATCAGCTTTCTCCGAAGTGACTCATTTTCCGTTTAAATATGTTGCTAGCTCTTGCTTTTTATGATTCGATCTTGCATCGGCCTGATATAATTTTGGGATTTACTTAGAACTAAGTACAATAGAATGTATTACTTTGAATAGATATTCTAAGAAGCTGAACTCATGGAAGAGATTTTCGAGTCAGCTTTCTTTGAAGTGACTCATTTTCCTTCTAAATATGTCACCAACTCTTGTTTGATGATTCGGTCTTTGCATCGGCTTGATCTGGTTTCGGTTTTACCCATCCTCGGTAGATGTTCAATAGATTCAGTTCTTTATGATTGCTCATTATGTCATTAAGTCGTCATAGTGGTAAGTAAAATAAGCTTTGGGAAGGAAGGTCTAATACTATTTTGTCGAAAATGCAAGTCCACTGTGTTGCTTAAACATACTATTGTTTAAAATGCCATCAAATTTGTGGTATTTTGTTCATATTTCAAGTATTTTATTATTTCTTTTGCCCACATCATATGTTTTATTATTTTCACGTCATTATTTGATATTCAGGCCAGTATATTTATATATGGTTTACTTAGGTGAAAGTATGGGGATTAACTAGTTTTTTAGTAGAGGTGTTAATTTCACTTTTCACTTTCAAACTAATATTAAGATTTTTATATCAATTTTGTAGTTAAGCTTAAATAAATAAAAAAATTTATTGCATAAATAGTAATTCAAATCCTTTTGGTCTGAAATGTGAAATATCCTTAAACCCAATCAATTACGGGTAAAAAAATATTGCTTGTGTTCATGAACAAATCTGCGGCTATATGCAATAAAAAACTACATCTTATCATTTTCGACACTTAAAACACAAAAAAATAATTATTAATATGACGTAAAATGTAACACGATATACTTGTCTACAAACATCATGAAGAAATCTATTTATGCAGCATAGGGGAAAAAAGGGGAAGGTTATGAAAATTTAATCCAATATGTTGTCCAAAAATTAGATTTTATAACTTCGAACAAAGAAAATAGATATTTGACTGTTTGTTATTTGGTAGACCAATACATACAATTCAATATAATTCTAGTTTCGTTGACCAATATTTTATAGTTTACACATAAATTAGAGTCCAACTTTTGGGAAGCAAATTCTTTGTCAATTGCCTCGGAATTGTCACCAATGAACATTATCTGAACTTTGAAAATTTTTTGAACTTCAAGGCAATGGTCCAGACATGTCCTTAACCACCCCATTTAAATGGGTCCATTACCATGTACAGAAGTTTTACGACTTTATTTCTTTTTTATATAATTTATTCTCAATGACTATTTATAGTAAATTTTTCTTTTAATAATCGGAGGAGTATAGGGTTGCTCGGATCGAATTTAAATTTCATGTTTATAATATAATGTTTTTGTCACTAAATATAAAGATTATTGACTATAATATTTTTTTTGTATTCATCTATAATAAATATACATTTCGTTTTATTTAAATTTTATATGATAAAAACCTTAAAAATAGTCTTAAATTTAATAATGTACCATTTAAATTATATATTATCAATACATCAAATTTATATTTTTACGGGGAGACTAAAAGTATTTCCGTCCCTCTCTAATCTTGACATAATATTTTCAAGACACTAAAGTAAGAGTTTTGATGGTTATATTTTATTATTAATTCTTGTAAAATATGTAAGTCGTGAATTTAGTTTTTGTACTTTAATTTGATTAATTTTAGTTTTTAAACTTTTTAAAATTTAAATTTTAGTCTTAACCCAAATGATAGCGATTAATTCATTAGGTCAAATTCTATTATTAATCTCATACTATGCGTAAGTTGTGGATTTAGTCTATATTCTCTAATTATATTATTTTAGCCCACTTACTTTTTATATATTCAAAATTCCAATCATAACTCTATAAGTAGCTATTAAACCCTTAACTCAAATGACACATTTTTAATATTACATGAAAATAATAAGTTGACATTATATAATACATGTGATAATATTACATAAAGATTAAAAATAATTAAATTAGGGTACAATAATTGAATCCGAAACTTAATCATAATACAATGACTAAAACATTTTTGATGAATTTTTACTAATGTCTTATAAAAATATCTTGACGTATGCATTGTTTTGGTGACGAAAGCCTAATATGTCACTTAAAAAACTCGTCTTGTAAAATTTCTTTTTTAGAATATAAATTTGAGATTTTGAATTTAAATATAAATGGGTAGGCAAAAATGTGAATGTGAAAATTAATTGAAATTCGTTACGATTATATTTTGGAATTGTATAAACATATGAATCATAAGTTCACAAAAGTAACTATGAGAATTATGTTTATATGTATTTTGTTACATTGTTTTGATCAAAGTTAAAACCTTCAAATTATTTATAGTTTTGAACTCATTATTGAGCTTAGTTTGTTCATGGCTACTCTTAAAATATGACATTGAAATATTTAAGATTCAAATTTTGTAGATAAAAGTATTATAGAAGTTTTTATATTAAGATTTGGATTGCATTTTGCTTCCTTTATTAAAAAAAGAACAAATTAGTCCTTGTACATTAGATTAAAAAGTAAACCGGCTCTTCTGTTAATTTCATCCATTTCTACTGTTAAAAACTGAGTAAAATTGAATGGATTTTTACCAAATTACTATTTGATCCAACATATAAATACTAATTTACTTATTTTTAAATAAAAAAATAAAATATAATTTCACTTCTAATAAAAGACCTCTATAATACTTTAACCACTTTTGTATAACTCTATAAGTGAGGATTCAAATTCAAGAATGTACAACCCTTTCCTATTCTACTAATTATTATATATAGCGGTTACCAAAACCATAGGTTGTTTAATTAGGTTTGAAACTTACTCTATTTGGATATAAATATTATTTATTTTATTAATTGTTTATATGCATATAATACTTTGAGAGGTGGGAAAAGAAACTGCAAGGTGATGCTTCTAAAGACTAGTTGGCAGCAACCAGTTAGTCAAATTCATGGTAGCTTAATTTGTTGATGACAAATTTATATATATATAGGTTAAGCTTATACATACCCATTCTTTGTTTAGTTTAGTAGGTTGAATTTGATTGAGTAAAGTTCTTGATAATTAAAATATTTCTTATATTAATATAAATAGTGACGGATACTAAAATACGATTTAAGGGATAAATTTATATTAATATTATCAATAAATATAAATATTATTATTATTTGGTGAATGAATAAATATTATTATTTTTAATACAAAATAAATAGTAAATTCAATCTTACCAGTCAACTTAAAAAAGAGCTTCATTAAAGAAAAATAATAATAATAATTCAAGTTACGGTTTAGAGGTAAGTAGTTCGATTTGGCAACTACACTTTTTGAATTACTTGACTAAATATCACTTGAGAAATTCGAGGTATAATTAAACAATAATTCTTGAATTAAATCTAAATTTTAACCTAATATATGTTAAATCTATTGAGCTATTTTTCAAGCTGTGTATCAACTAGTTTCCAGATTAGTGCAAATTAATAGTACCACTTTTTGCTCATAACAATTTATTTGGAGATAATTTTTTAATTTAGACCAAAGTAATCAACTTCTCATGATTGTGAAGTAGGAACAAGTGAATCGGGCTAAAGCAGAATGTATATTCTAAATATTCAAGACTTATCTTCTGTTGTTTTGAAGATATTCTTTGTGCATGTTATCTTGCTTAATTCGAGGGAAATTGATTGTAAAAGATGTAATATGTTAGTAAGTTTGACTTGTTTATATATTGTGGAGACTTGTATAGGTTTTGTATTGAATTGAAAGAGTATTTTATTTTGTTCATTCTGAAATGTTTATGTGAGCGCATTGAGTGAAAATAATCAAGTGTGCGACTTCTTTAAATGTAGTCTGAATTAGTGAGTGTTAGAGCTTAGAAACACTTATAGTACATGGTAGTAAGATAGTGAATATTCTCTTTGGATAAGGCCTCATAAATGTAGGGAAATTGAATTGCGTAAGTAAATTGTTTGTTCTTATGTTTTCTACACTTTTCATTCTTGGTGCCCAAAGCAGTTAGAACTGCTCTAAACACTTCTTACTTTCTGCTTTCAAATACCAATTTGGACTCAACAAAACATTTAACTTGAAATCAATTAGATTTATTTTAAAATATCAATGTTAATTTAAGAACTCAAGCAATCAATTTGGAATGTGATTCTAACATTTATATATTGAAATTTAATTACTTTCCTTAGAATGTAACAATCTCTTGGAAATTACTTTCTCACAAATCATAAGAATGTTTAGTTAATAGAATATGAGATTACTTCCGATAATATAATTATTAGAATATAAGATTATTTGATACATTGCTAGGAATGATATATTACCATATTTGGTTCAATTATCTAAAATATAAGATTTTGTTATTTGGTTGACATAATATAAAATTACTTAAAAGTATATTTTATTAAAAATTCATGGAGCTCTTCCATTGAATTCTAAAACTTTATGTTCTTATTTTTGTTTCATAACCCTAAATTTTACATTTAATATAGCATTATTATAATTAATATATTAATTTTTCTTTAAATATAAACTTTACTTTATTATTTAATAGAGGTGTCCATGGGCCAGGTCGGACTCAACCAAAATTTTAGGCCCGTTTGCTAGGCTTGAGCTTGGCTCGGATAAAAATGCTAAGACTCGGGCCTAGCCTGACTTGATTGTATTACTTTTTTATATTATTTTTAAAAAATTATAATATATTAAAAATACTAAAAGCACCAAAGTAAATGTTTCTCAGCAAATTGAAAATAAATTTTTAAAAAATATGAAAACTTAAATAACACTAAGATAGGTGCAACTTAACAAGTAAATGTCTCTAAAATAGTAACAAAATTAACAATAAAACAATAGTTATATAATATCCAAACAATAATAACAAAATAATAGCAATATAATAGTGAAATGGTAGCAAAATAGTAAAAAAAAAAGAAAAAGAAAATAGCAACAAAACAATAAAAAAAGAAAATAGTAAAAAAAACAACAGCTTTTTTATTTTTTGGATATTCGGGATGGGTCGGGCTCGAGCTAAAAAAGCCTTACTCGAGGCCCGACCTGTTTTCTAAACGGGCCTTATTTTTTCCCAAACCTATTTTTCGAGCTTATGTTTTTACCCAAACCTTCTCACTTTTCAGGCGGGCCTTTGAGCCGGGCCTATTTGAATAGATTAATTTTGATTTCTTTTATTTTATTACTACCTATAATTTTTTATGAAAAAGTATTTTAAATAATTTGTAAATTTGGTTAATATACTATTTTATTAAATATGATAATCAATAATTTTATTTTATTTTTATTAATATATTAAGTAATAGTAATTTTTAAAAATATATGTACAATGTATTTACTTAATATATAAAAAAAAAGAAGTATAAAAATTTCATGAAATAAATACTATCCTTGGAATTTTACATTGCTTAAGGAAAAGTTGAAATTGAAATTATCTCTATTTTATGAAATTTTGGCACATTAAGAATGTAAAATTAATGTCTCAAGATGATGTTTCTAAACCAAACATAAGAATGTTGTGTTAGAATTTAAGATTGGGATGCGTGCGAAAGAAGATCAGGAAATTTCCCTTTTTTTTTAAAAAAAATGTTATGCCGAAATATATAATATGACATGAATCAAAACACCCCTAAAAATGTGATTCCATCGTAAAAAGTGAGAAAATTAATTTCCGCAGCTAGTCCTTTTATGGATTCTTCCAAAGTTTTTCTTTTTTCTAAAATAAATATTTATCTTTTAGTCTCTACAATCTCTAATTAAAATATTATTATTCATCGCAAATATTTTATAATAAAAAATTATTAAAAATTAAAATACATGAATATTATATTTTATTGAATAAAATATGTGTCTTGACTTTTTTGGAGCAATGATTAAAATTTTTGTCAACACTTATTTGACACATGTTAGAAATTAAAACATAATAATATATAAATTTAATTTTAAGATATAAATATTATAATAGTAGGTATGTGAATTTTTATTTTTTATAAATAGTGTCTAGCTTAATTTTAATTATTAGTTATTGAATGTAGATTATTAATTAAATCTAAATATTGTGTCTGCTAAATAATTATTTATATTTTTAAATATCTATTTTAATTTTAATAATGTATTTAATTTGTGAAAATAGTGATAAGCTTAAAAAAGATTTTTATTTAAACGGAATTAAAAATATAACTGTTAGAACATCATTAAATTATATAAATAAAGTACAAGGATTTATGTTGCAAATTTTCCCTCTACAACTGTTTACATTTTTACTTGCTGCAGGTCAAATTTTTATAATAAGGATGCATTAAAAATTTAAAACCTTATAATATATAATATACTAATTCTTTTTGCTTGTGAGATGCATGAGTTAAGATTTTTATGTTTAAGATAAATAGTTAATTAAATAAACACAAATTTGAAAAAATTAAATTATATAAATAAATTATTTATTTAATTATATTTAAAAATAAAAAAAGGGAAATGTGGCACTTGTAGCAAATGGAGGAATGTATACCTTATTATATATATATATATATTACCCTAATTAATTAAAGTGATTATATAATAATGAATTGTTTTCAAAAATATGTTTTGACCTTTAAATTAGATTTGTGAATAAAATAAATACTATAGTTGTGAAGAAGAGAATTCATGTAGAACTACAACATTCCTAAAATATTAAGGTTGTTATATTTTATATTATATGATAACTCATTCAAATGATTTTTTTAAAGAAAAATCACATTACCACCCAACTGCCCCAAGTCCCTAACATATTTTATTTCTTTGCATAATTCGTATGAGCTGTTGTGAGGAGTTATGTTGACAAAGACGCACCAATGAAAACCTCCAACTATGCATGGATGAAGTCCAATTTGCTCATTTTACTATTTTTAAATTAATAAATTCTTTTTCATATTTTTTTTATTAAAAAAATTAATTTCAACCAAGTCAGGTCAACTTCAATTAGACATTGCTGGACTGCAAATTTTTTTTATGTTGAGAGTAATTAATTTGAAAAATTGAAGGTAAACCATTTACATTAAAAAAGTTTCTTTTGGTTTTGCAATTATTGCATGTACTGATCTCGTATTGCAACGCTGTTGGCCAAGTTTGAAATCCAATGTTAAATGGTTAAAATGTTTTTGGTTTTGTGTTTTAAAATTTAAAAGGTCCTGAAAATAACCCTTTTTTATTTCCTACTTCGTACCTGAATTTTTGGATAAAACCCACCTATCTATCTTCGCATCTGACTTTTTTTTTTTTTAAAAAAAAAATTCGGATCTAGCTTTTATTATTTTCAATCATGTATATTTCTTTCATTTCAATTTCTTATCACACTTTTTAAAGCTCTTCTCTCCCACCCACGTTTTCTTTTTTACACATCTTTTCGACAACAATGTTAAGCATACTGCCTTAAAATTTATAATTACTATCACTAATGTTATTAGAATTGAATTAGATTAATTATCCGAATCGACTAAATAAAAAATTAATAAAGATATCAATTAAAGAGAGATTAGATCGATTGATTAGTGAACTGCTTAGAATCAAGTTAAAAAATTAATTTAATTAATTTAATTTGATTAAACTAGATAAATTAATCGGACCCAACAACTTAAAACTTGTAGTTTGACTAATTCAAGTGATCGAGTCCAATTCTTAAAACTTTGACTATCACATTCACTCATTTTTTTATATTAATTCGTAACATACTATGTTTTTTTTTCTATATAAAATGTGAGTTTAGTATTTACAAATCATTAACTACTCACACTTCAATTACAATAAATATTAATTTTTTTTATAAAAAATAGGATAAATATCAAAACTACAAATAAATTTTATTTTAATGTGTTATACTGTACCCTGTTATCAACTTAGCATAATTTTATGCTTACTTATTACAGAAATAATTATAGTTGTTTGATGTGAAAATAAGAAGAGTTATTAGTTTTTTAATTGTATATGATTAAATTAAAAATCAAAACTTTTTTGTGTGTATAATCAATTAAAAATTAATATTTTATATGTATAATTACACTAAATTAAAATTTATATATAATGATGTAGGATTTTTATATTTATCCGAATATGTGTGTGTGTGTGTGAAAGTGAGAGTTAGTGTATGATTCCATCGTTTTGGAAATATCTTGTTTTATTCAGCTTAAACCTTAGTTTGGCTGTTTCACCCAATCCAGTGTTTGAAAAACATGGAAGTTTTTAACTCGGTGAGTCACTCAGTTTCATGTTTGGACTGGTTGGTTAATGGGAAGCTCCACGATATCTACCAGTCATTCAAATATCAGCTTTTGATTTGTTTTGTTTTGATTTTCTTTTCCGGAATATTTGAAACAAACAGTCAGCACATTTAATATAATGTTCACAATTTACCAGTCACAGTGGTTAGTTAATATGAACTACGATCATAAAGAATTTTTGAATGTCATATGTTGTCTATCAATATAATTTAGTTAGTTTGATCGGATTTTAATTCAGTTATAAATTATTTTTTATAGGTAAATAAATATTATTTTAAGAGTATTTATATTTTTTTATATTTTGAATAAATAAAGAAAATAATAGAATGAAGGGACTAAATCTAGACAGATACATTCTATACAATTTTTCTTAATACATCTTAGTAAATTATTATTTTTAGCTAAGAGTAGTAATTCATTTTGAAAACGAAAACGAAAAATGTAAATTCCAGGAATATAATTCGTAGTTAATTTCCTTTTTTTTTCTTTGACAAGACTTAAAATTCGAAAGCAAACAAAAATTTTAAAATTTTGTGAAGTAGCAGATACTTTATCATTTTTAATGGCTACATCCTCATATGGTTAATTTCAAAGTTAAAAGCCTTCCCAACTATTTCATCTACGAGAAACTCCATAATTCATTTTATTCTCGTCCTTTAAGATAGATCCTCTTGAAATTAAGTTAAAAGGTTAATTTGTTAACTCCATTAAACTAAAAAAAATATTTGATTGGGTTCAGACTTTAGGTTAATATGTAAGGATTATGCATTTATTATCTTTTAAATATTTTTAAGTCATAATTAATTTTTTTTACCCTTTTAACTTTACAAATAAAATGTTATTTTAGCCCTCTATTTAATTTTTTTTATCTCTTTTAATATTTGAGTTTACGTTTTTTGTCAAATCAACCCAAAATGAATAAAAAGTTAACGTTCGTTACCTTTGCTGATGTGACATACACATGGATGGCATGTCATCATTTAATTAATTTTAAAATTTTTAAAATTATTAAAAATATTTTTTATATTTTTTATACTTTTTTAATAATTTTAATGATTTTAAATTTTTAAAAATAAAGTTTACAATTTATTCAAATTTTAAAATTTTAAAAATTAATTAAATGTTGATGTATCATCCACGTATATACCACATCAACAAAGTTAAAAAACGTTAACTTTTTCATCTATTTTGAGATGATTTGACAAAAAAAACACAATGTTAAAAAAGAAAAAAAATAAATGGAAAACCTAAAATGAATTTTTTTTTGTAAAACTGGAGGGCCAAAAAAGTCATTATACCTATTTTTAATAATATTGAAATAAAATCTTTAGTATAAAATAAAACCAATATACTCAGACTGCTTAAACTGAATAACATCGATTAAGGGCAAGTTTGACAATGCTTTGGAAAAGTGCTTTTGAAAAGTGCTATGGAAAAGTGCTTTTGAAAAATTGGTTTAAAATTTGAGTGTTTAGCATTGATGTCAAAAAATACTTTTGAGAAATAAAATGGTCATTTTAAACATGTTATTATCAAGTAACAAATATACATTTAAATAATATTTAAATTAGTTAATATTATTATATTTTATAAGAATATAAAAAAATTTATTATAACTTCTTGTTAATATTTTAATATATAAAATATAAATTTTAAATATTTTTAAGCAATAAATATTAATTATTTATAAAATTTAATTAGAATATATAAACTATATTTTAAATATTTAAATATAGCTATTAAATATTTGTAATTATTATTTTAAAAAATATTTTTTATTTTTAATTAATGATTTTAACACATTTGTAATTAAGTACCAAGAAAAAAAAGGGGAAGTACTATGTTATTGGAGGGGTGAAAAAGTAATTAAGCACTAAAAGTGTTTTTGGGAGAGGAAAAGCTAAAAATTTTAGCTTTTCCTTTTCAGAAGTGCTTTTCAAAAGTACTTCTGAAAAGCTAAAAATTTCAGCAAAAAGCAGCTTGTTCTGCATAGCTTTTCTTCCAGAAGTGTTTTTAGAGCCAGAAGTGCTTTCGAAAAGCAATGTAGAACTGACCCTAAATCTCTTTTTTAACTGAGTTTTGGTGCGTCTTAGTAATTTCAAGCTAGTGTTTCTTAAGTTTTTCATTTATGGTTGTTAATGTAAGAACATGTTTGAAACTATTTCTCTCTTTGGTAGCAGTATAATATGAGGATTTATACTTGTAAATCCATAATTTTTATATTACCAAATTTAGTGCATTTATGAAGGGTTTTATAGGTTTAAGCATGACTTATTTTCGGTAGCAGTAAAGTAACTTGGACCATTTGATAATGAAGAATAAGAATGTTTAAATTATTATTTGTTATACGCCTATTCGACAGGGACACATGGCACACTAAGAAAGTATCTAAGAGACACTTATAGACGGTTCTCCTTCAAATCATTTAGCTTCTCACTTGAAAAGTATCTAGATGGTCTATTACCTTACAACACTTGGACACCTCATCCTCCTGATCACCCACTTTTAATGACAATGCACTCACCTCCAAAAAAAGAGATCAGTAGGTGTAATAATCTCGTACTACCTTAGTTAAGGGAATGTCAGAACAATACCATGCATGAGGACAACTGATTTGCCACTTGGTGATGTGGCTCTACCAACTAGGGGTCTTTCCCCTAATCAATACACTTCAAGTCAATGCAGGAAGGATATTTTTTTAGCTTTTTAGCAACCCTAAGCACTTCCCAGCATTCAGCCTCCTTTTCTACTTATCTTCCTCATTTCTTTAGCTCTTCGCTTGTTTAGGTAAACTGACCTTCCTCGCACCACCACCCTCTTTTCCGTATCTCTTCCATTGTTGAACACTTGTATCAACATTATTCCTTTTAGATGCTTCAAAAATTTGTAATGAATAAAGCTAAACTTTGGAAATGCAATAAAATTATTTTAAGTTTTGAGAATAAAAAATAAACAAAAAAAATAGAATTTTTTTTTAACATTCCAATTTTACATAATTTCAAAGTAATTGGACTTAATGCAATTACTAAGATTAAAAAAAAAAGAGACGAGGAAATTACAAATAGACTAGGCCAAAATTTTATATAAGATAGCCTAAACAAAGGTCAAAGAAGCAATACAAGAAAAATTGTAACACCCCCAAACCCGGCCAAGACACTATGGTCGAATATGACGGTGTCACATGTGAGTGCTTTTTAGAAAATCTTAGCAAGTCAAAAATCGTCCAATTTGTTATCTTTACTTAAGTCATGAAATCTCTATTCCAAATTTAAGTGAAAACATTTCATTAATCGCGGAAGCTAAAGCATCATTAATTCATAAATCAAATAATTTAATAATTTAAAATCCTCAAAATAAACCCAATGATAGTTCGAGTCCAAATACATATTAATCCTAAAATAAATATTTAAAGCAGACAAAATGAAATGTTACTCAAAAATCCGTAAATGTCTACCAGTGGTCACCATCGAGCCCTTCGTCACCGATCCATCTACTACTGAGGATTACCTGACACATAAAATAACAAAGGGGTGAGTTTTCACAAACACAGTGTGTACATCCTCATAACAGCATACATACAAACAGATAACAGAATACAAATATTTCGGCCTTAGCCATACAGATATCATATTCATAACATATTAGATATCAGAAATATCATGCCCACCAACCTTGCACACCATATTCGTCCAACCTATCACACCATGTAGGGATAAAATTGACCCACCCATCCCTGCACACTATATATGTGGATATAATCGACCCATCCAATCTTACACACCATAAGGTACCGCATCGCAACACATATCATAAGTATGCAGCCTAGCTGCCAGATAACTGGCTTATGAAGCCCTTCAAATACTCCCTTCACTTCGTCAGGCCCACCCCGATGCAATGCATCATACAAATATGGCATGCTGTAATGCAGACAAACATATCATACATTTATTTACAGAACAGATCATATAATCATGCTAAGTATATCATGCAAACACATACATCATAGAATTAAGAGTCTAGATAAAGCTTACCGACCCTACTACAGGTCACAGTCGACTTCGGCGACCCGTGTAACATTATAGAACATTTTAGATTAAAGGGGTTCACACGCTCGTGTGGTTCACACGGCCTAGCCCAGACTTCCACATGCCTGTGTGGTTCACCTATGTGACCCACACCCCCGTGTAGGCCACACGGCCTAAAAGGTCGAGCCCGTGCCTCGCACACGACCTTGCCAGCCTCACATGCCTGTGTGGCGCGTGCACGGCCTGACTCATTAGTGACACGCCCGTGTCTCGCGACGTAGGCTACCACACTGGTAGACCACACGCCCGTGTGACGTCGACGGGCCACTTTTTGGCTTTCGCCAAAACTCGTTTTCTGCGTAATCAGAGTACATACCTGGTTTGTTTCCGCTGCTAATCCAACCACGAGCACTTCAAAGCCTTCAACGAATAACGGTGATTCCTCACTGTTAAGAGCTCAAATAATTATCCACAGACCCTAGAATATTCCCTAAACAGCAACCAAAATCTCTCTTAAACAATCTTCAAGGAAATCTTTTAACTTATTAAAGACCAAACCTACCGAATCGACGAAATCACTAGCAATTGCCACAACTAATTGAAGGAGAAGAAAAATGGAGAAGAAGAGAAAAAGAAGAAGAGAATTTTGGCAGCTAAGATTTGAAAGAGGAAGAACGGCAGCGAAAATATTTTGCCAAAAAGAAGGAAATAAGAAAACCCCTTAATATTTCCCTAAAACCCTCAACTCATAATTTTAATAAAACCCAACACTTAACTGAAACTTGCAGCAAAAATAATCCCATCACGACTACAGGGAATCAAACTCCAGACCTCCAACACACCAACACACATCTTAACCACTAGACCAGCAGGCCCATTCTGTCATAATCTTACAAATAACTTCTTATAAGCCCATTAAACAAAGTCAATTTTATCCAAATAAAAACCAAAATTTAAGCCCAAGTTAAGGCTAAAACTTGGGACTTCCCAACTACACCCCAAAGCACATAACCTCTTAAACCACATATATTCATACCAAAAAGGATTAAAATAAAAGTTTTGATATTTCCATGCTCAACAATTACTAAAGCCGAAATTACAAAAATTTTGGGGCGTTACAATGCTACCCCCTAAAAGAAAATTAGTCCTCGAATTTTACCTGATCAGAAAAGGTGAGGATACTGTTGTCGCTAGGGGTGAGCAAAATTCGATTCGATTAAAAAAAATAAAAAAATTCAAATTTTGAATTATTCGAATCGAGTTAATCGAGTTAATCGAATTAATCGAATCAACTCGAATTTTTTTTTCGAATTTTGAGTTCGAGTCGAGTTGAATTCTCGAATTCGAATAACTCGAATAATTCGAATAAACCGAATATAAACTATATTTTTAATTTTTTTAGATTTTAAGCTTTTAGTAATTATAAACCCAAGCCCAAATATTTTATTAATTTATTTTATCCTATTTTTTTCCCACCCCAACCCAAGCCCGTTTGCCCAAAATATTATTTTTCCAAACCCAATTGGCCAATTCCTCCCCTAAATCCAAATTAATTCAAACCCCCCATACCCCAGCTGCAGCTAATATCAATTTCCAATTATTTTTCTTATTCTCTGATTCTCCCCGCCCCCGACTCTGTTTTGTATGAAATGAAACCCTAAAATTAAACTCATCCTTCTTCTTCTTTTAATTCATTCCAACCTTCAAATTAAAATCTTTACTCCAAATTGGGTAAGTCTTTGTCTTTGTTGAACTGTTATGTAATACGCCCATGTATGGGTAATTTAATTTTTATGTTTACTTTGCATGCATGATTTCTTTAGGAATTTTGATGCAATCTCCTTGCTGTAGATTTTCATCAAAATGGTGTAAATTGTTGGCATGTATGATAAATTTCTGTAGAAGCATATACTTGCAAAGAAAGACAATTTTTTTTTTCTTTTCCCAAGCTAAGGCTGATTTGGTTCCCCAGAGCTTTTGAGTCAATAAAATGCTTTCAAGCATTGTTTTTCAAACCTAAGGCTTATTTATTACTCAACCTTGATATAAACATGCGCATACATGGACCTGGATAATGAGATAGAAGTGTTGCTGTGATTGAACTGATTTGAGCTTATGTTTAGTTTGCAAGAATTTAGTTTGCTTTCTTGCCTGCAAAAATGCTGCTGGTTTTGTTCATAATGTATCGTTTTAGGATAAATGGTCATTTTGAGATGTAATGTTTGTTTTATGAGGGATGCTGTGTGATGTCTGGTTCCCTTTCACCATGGATTTCAATTTGTATGCCTTTTTCTTTGCAGCAAGTTTTTGAATTTTCCAGGAGTAAAACATAACAAATGGCCTTTCTATTTCCTTTGCTAGATACACTACACACTCTTTTTTCTTTTAATTCCTTTTCTTTTTATTGCAATAATATCCCCACAATTTGTATCAACGTCATAAATGTCAAACCTTGATTCTTACCTTCAACTACTTTTGTGTAGGAAGAAGTTGATTGCAGATGCAAATGCCAGTTTTATTCGACAAATACCTGAACCACTAAAGGAAGAACTAATCAAACATGGTGAGTTGGAATACCTGAACTAGAATTTGTATTAACGTCATAAATGTCAAACCTTGTATTTATTCACTTATTTACTTTAATTTTTTGTTGTATGATCATGTTTAAAAACTTTAAAGAAAATTATTTTTTTGAAAAATTACATAAAAATAAATAACGCTAGTCATTTTTTTTAAAACTTAACTCGAACAAATATATTCGATTCGATTCGATTCGAATTCCATCTCACTCGATCGATTCGAGAAAATTTCAAATAAAGTTAGGATGATAAAATAAGATTCGAAAACTCGATTAACTCAAAAATTTTCGATTCGATTCGATTCGATCGAATGCTCACCCCTAGTTCTCGCATTGAATCTTTTGGCTCCCAAGTAGCCTCTTCAATGCTATGATTCCACCACAACACCTTCACAAAGGGAATAGACTTCCTACATAAGACCTTAACGTCATGATCTAGAATGTGAACAGGCTCCTTCTCGTACCTCAGATCCGGTCTAATCTCAATCTCCTCCACAGGCATAATGTGCGTAGGATTAGAGTGGTAGCGTCTCAACATCGAGACATGGAACACGTCATGAATACGATCTAACTCTAGAGGTAGCTCTAACCGATATACGACTAGCCCTACTCGCTTTAGAATCTAGTACGACCCAATAAACTAAGGGCTCAGCTTACCCTTGCGACCGAACCTCAGAACCTTTTTTCATGGTGAGACTCTAAGGAAAACCATGTCCCCCATAGAATACTCGATTTCCTTTCTCTTCAGATCAGCATAGGACTTCTGTCTATCAGAAGTCGCTTTCAGACGTTCTCGAATCAAACGGACTTTATCCTCAGTTTTTGATACTGAATCCAGACCCAGAACACGTCGCTCACCCAACATAGTCTAGCATAAAGGAGTGCAACACTTACGACTATAAAGTGCCTCATACGGTGCTATCTGTATACTTGACTGATACTGTTGTTGTAAGCGAACTCTGCCAAGGGCAAGTACTCCTCCCGACTACCTCGGAAATCCATAACACACCCTTTTAACATATCCTCCAGTATCTGAATCACCCTCTCTGTCTCAGGATGAAATGTAGTACTGAAGTCAAGTCGCAAACCCAAAGCCTTATGGAGCTTCCCCAAAAATCGAGACGTAAAACGAGGATCCCTATCAGAAATGATCGAGACAGGTATCCGATGCAACCTTACTATCTCAAAAATGTAAAGCTTGGCCAACTTTTGTAGATAGAAGTCAGTCCTAACCGGAATGAAATGTGCGATCTTGGTCAATCGGTCCACAATGACCTAAACAGAGTCCTTAGTGGGTGTTAGGGGAAACCATTAACGAAGTCTATCTTACTTACTCCCATTTTCACATCGATATTTTCACTGGCTGTAGCAAACCCGACGATAACTGATGCTCAGCCTTAACCTGCTGGCACGTCAAACAACAGGCAACGAAGTCGGTAACCTTACGTTTCAACCCTGGCCACCAGTATAACTCTCGAACATCTTTATACATCTTGTTCCCACTAGGGTGCATAGCGTAAGGACTACTATGCGCTTCCCTCAGAATCGACAGTCGCAAATATTCTTCATTAGGTACACAGATCCTACCTCGAAAACACAGTACCTATCACTATTCAACCCAAAATCTATAATAGTCCCAGTCTCAACCTGACGAAATAGCAATTGAAGAGACTCATCTCCTAACTGCTTATCCTTAATCTGAACTAGTCATGTCAGTCTAACCTGCAACTCAGACAGGAGACTCCTATCGTAAAAAAGGCTCAATCGAGTGAACATTGCTCTCAGATCGGTCACAGCCCTACGACTTAATGCATCGGCCACCACATTGGCCTTTCCAGGGTGATACTCAATACTGCAGTCATAGTCCTTGAGCAGCTCAACTCATTGACGCTGCCTAAGATTTAACTCCTTCTGAGTGAGGAGATACTTGAGGCTCTTATGATCAATGTAGATGGTACACTTCTCTTCATACAAATAATACCTCCAAATCTTAAATGCGAAGACCACTGCAGCCAGCTCTAAATCATGCGTCTAATAATTAGCCTCATGAGTTTTAAGCTATCGAGACACATAGGCAGTTCCTTACAGTCTTGCATCAAGACGCAACCTAAACCCACATGTAACGCATCACTGTAAACCATGAAGTCCCTACCAAGCTCAGGATGCATCAGAACCGGAGCCTGAGTCAAAATTGACTTGAGTTTCACGAAGCTCTCCTGCTGCGTGTCAGTTCAAACGAAAGGAACTCCTTTACACAACAACTTAGTCAACGGCGCTACGATCAACAAGAACCCCTCTACAAAGCGTCGGTAATACCCTGCTAGTCCCAAAAAACTGTAGATTTTTGACACACTTTTTGGCTGTTTCCAATCCATTACAGCCTCAATCTTACGAAGATCCACTCGAATCCCCTCAGCAGAAACTACATGACCCAGAAATGTCACTTCCCGAAGCTAGAACTTACACTTGCTGAACTTCGCATACAACTGTTTCTCACAAAGGATCTGCAGAACCACTCTTAACTGCTCGTCGTGCTTGTCCTCAGACTTATAATACACCAAAATGTCATCGATGAACACCACCACAAATCGATCCAAGTAGGGTAGAAACACATGGTTCATCAAGTCCATAAATGCCGCTGGTGCACTAGTCAATCCAAAAGGTATGACTAGAAACTCGTAATGCCCATAACGAGTTCTAAATGCTGTCTTATGCACATTGGCCTCCTTTACCCTCAGTTAATGATAACTTGACCGCAGATTGATTTTGGAGAACACAAAAGCCCCTTTGAACTGATCGAATAAATCGTCTATCCTCGAAAGTGGGTACTTATTCTTAATCGTCAACTTGTTCAATTAACGGTAGTCGATACACATTCTCGTTGTACCGTTCTTCTTCTTTACAAACAGAACAGGTGCTTCCTACAGAGACACACTGGGACGAATAAACCCACGATCCAACAGCTCTTGAATTTGAGCCTTCAGTTTCGCCAGCTCCTTCGGTACCATTCGATAAGGGGCGGTAGACACCGGAGCTTGACTAGGGATCAACTCAATCCCAAATTCTACCTCATGACTCGGAGGCAATCCTGGTAGTTCCTCTGAAAAAAAATCTAGAAAGTCCCTCACAACACAGGTGTCCTTAATCGGTAAGTCTACAGAATCAGAGACACTGATGTAGGCAAAAATGCCTCACATCCTTTCCTCACCAGTTTCTCTACTACCAATACAGATATCATATTAGACAAATAATTTTGTCGTTCACCAATCACGACTATCTCGTTATCCTCCTCGGTCTTCAGAATAACCCTATTTTCAGCACAATCCAGACTTACACGATACTTCACCAACCAATCCATATCCAGAATTAAGTCAACTTTCTAAACGGAAGTTCCATCAGATCAACCAGAAATATCATTTCTTGAACTGCCAACGGAATGTCCCTAAACAATTTACTAACCCTAATAGACTGCCCCAATGGACTCACCATTGAAATCTCACTGGAAGCGCTCACCTACGATATTCCCAAAGTCTTAGACACAGAACATGCAACGTAGGAATGTGGAAAACCTATGTCTATCAGAGCAACATAAGGTACATTAAAGATTAAGAACGTATCCGTAATGACGTTTGGAGCGTCTCCATCCTCATGACGACGTGAAGCATACACAAGCGCAGGCTGCCTCGCCTCAGTCAGCCCAGTACCTCGGCCCAGTGCTCTCTGTCCTTGGCCCATACCGTTAGCACCCCTAGCCTGACCTCGGCCCCTAGGTGGCTGCTGAACTACCCTCAGTGGCTGTACAGTCTCAGTAGTCGGAGCTTGCATCTGATTAGTCCTCAATAGAAAGTTCTTAAAACGATGATCCGTATACCCATATCTAAAACAAGCTCCAATAGACCTCCAACACTCTCCCGGATGGCGTCTATGACAAAGCTGACAAATCGCCACCTCAGCAGGTGCAACAATAGGCCCAACTTTCACGGGCCTATCAGATCTAGCCTTTTTCTTAGGCCTCACCCAGGATTTGAAGACTCTACATCCCTCTTAGCCTTCCCTCTGTCACGGTTCTAGAGCTCAGCGCGCTTAACCTCCTCCGTAATCTTGGCTTTCTTGACCAACACGGTAAACTCATGCTCCCTTTGAGGAGTTATCAGGACCCTCAAGTTATCCCTAAATTCGTCCTCAAAATGAACGCAACGCTTATACTCAGTCGCCACCATGCCTCGTGCATTACGGCTCAGCATCAGAAAGTCGGCCTCTTACTCAGCCACCGAACGGTCTCTATGAGTAAGATTCAGGAGCCCACGCCTCCTAGCGTCAATATAACTAGCCCCCATATACTGACTCTGAAAAGCTGTCTTAAACAAATCCCATGTCAGACTGTCAGGCTGAGGGCCATCTCTAACCGTCAGCCACCATTGATATGCTTCATCGCAAAGCAACGAAACAGCCCCCTTGAGCTTCTGCTCGACAGTAAAATCAAGATCATCCATAATATACTCCGTGGCCTCTATCCAATACTCAGCCACATTAGAAGCAATTCCAGCAATGCCCCTAAATTAAGGCTAGTGACTACAATATTTTGTGCTTTAGGTTGAATTTCTAATAAATGCTAGTGACTACAATATTTTGTCTACTGCATGGACTACGTCAAGGACTTCGTCTTAGTTAGAAATATTTAGGCTTGTGTTACATAATAACATATCATTAATGACATCTGACAGTTTGAACCCTAACCCACCCACATTACGCAGTGCGTACAATTACCTCTAGCTACACATGTAATGATTAGATTTTTAATGGTACTAGAAAATATGATTTTAGAATCCCATTTCGGTAAGCCAAGTTTGTAAGATTTAAATATAAACATTTACGGGCTTAATGTATTAATATATTAAAGTTTGGTTCGATAATTGTGTCGAATTAATAGTTAATTAAGGCTTAAGGACTAAATTGTAAAGTCCAATCACTAGAGAATTTTAATTGACAAAATGCTTGAGGACTTAAATGACAATTAACCAAAGGAAGAAAATGGTTAATAAACTATTATAAAGTAAAATTTATTGGATGATGATGCCATATTCCATTATGATTAAATAATTGTTAAATTAAGTTAATAAAACTAAGTTTAAAACAATTAAACTAGGTTAATTACTATCAATTATAGTATAAAAAGTGACTTAGTGGGAAAAACCCACCATTTCCTTCATCAACTCACCATCCACCATTGTTGAATCCAAATAAAAACCAATTTTGGATGTTTCAACATTTGGCCACTTAATTTCGTATGAAATTCAAGTCTTTTTCTTGTAATTTTTATAGATTTGAGGTCATGAAAGCTTAATTTAACTAGTCTATGTTTCAATTTGTAAAACTGTTAAAGTTTTAGAACGTTTCAATAATTTATTTCTTGAAGAATTAGACTTGAAATTGATAGATTTTAAGCTTAGATTATGAAAATGACTAGATTGTAAAGTTTAATTGTTAGTTTCGTACCTTAAGGACCAAATTGAAGAAAATGAAAAATTGTTATGAAATTTCAGAAAGAATTGGGAGTAGAGTTCCCTTAATGAATATATGCGAAATCAAATTTTAATCCGAAGCTAGGACTCGAAAGTTATGACTATCTTGAGTTCAAAGACTAAATTGAATAAAATGTGAAATTTTAGGGGTATTAAAAAATGAGTTCATATAGGTTCATTCATATCATGAAATAATATGAAAGTGTTTAGTATTGATTGATTGTATAAAATAATTGTATAGATCAAGATTTGGATCCAAGTGGAGCTAATAGGGGAAAAACTAAAGTTGCAATTAGTCCTTGAAATATCCATTCTTTTCATGTTTTGAACAAGTAACTTCATATGTAACTTACTATTTTTTTATGTATGATTTTATGATTGATTTCTTATATATAAATGTATGTATGTTTGAATATAATTGATTATTTGTGAATTGACATGAAAGGCTAGAAATGGACCAAATTAAAATGTTTTGTGAGAATTGGTTATTTCATATTGGTATATGATTCAAATGTGAAAGTTTGATTTGTTACAAGCGTATATATGAAATATGTTATACGCACAAAGTATGATATTAAAAATAGATAATTCTAAGGATATGTGATACTTATATATGTAAAAGATGTCCATATGAACTTAGTAAAGGGTTAGGATATGATTGGCATGCCAATAGAGTCTTACGCATGCTTGTATGAGATATGTGATTATACGAAGATTGTCACAAGTTTATCGAGATCTAACATTTGTTATGGATCGTTGAGTTTTATATGTCTCCATGGAGACCCTGGTGTGGCGGAGGGATATATTAACATTTGAACATGTGTATTGTGCCTACGGGCTTCGCACTTCGGTGCCCTGGAGTGGTGTAGTTTGCCCATGTACCCGGTTCTATTTGCTTGAGTTTCATCATGCGAAATAGTATAAACGAAATTGAAAGCTTGAAAACATGATGAAATGAACTTGTTAAACAATTGAAATGCTATTGAAATGATTTAAGTGTGAATGTTACATAATTATGTAATGATAATAGGGAATGGGATTGAAATGAATTATGAAGGAAAAACTTACACTTATGAATTATTGGATGAATATATTTTATGATCGGTTATATGTACCTTGGTGAATTGATATACTTTGAGTTGCTTATAATGTTTAATGTCATGGACATATATATGTATAAATATATGCTCAACTTGTGAATGTTGTAAAGTGCTATGATTTAGCTAACATTATGCCAAACTAAGGTAACTAACATGCTTAGGTGAAAATAAGTTAAGCACAATACTTTTCATTTGAACTTACTAAGAATTCTATATGCTTAATCTCGTTGTTTTCTTTCCTCCTGTAGAACATCACCTTGCGGAACTCGCTAAGTCGAATTGTCTTGAAGCTCACGCTATCACTGGTTTGGTAGTTATATGGTTATTTTGAATTCAAGGTTTTGGCATGTATATAAGGGTATTAGTGTGTACCTTGGCATTTTAAAAAAGTTTACTACTTGGAAAATGTAACATAAACCATCTTATTTAATATGTTTCCTTTGTGACTTGGTAAACGTATGGTATTAGTCATGTTTCATGTTAGAATAAGTAATGATATATGCTTATATGTTTGAAATGTGGAATGATATAAAATGAGGTAGAAAAGGTAGCTAAGTAAATGAATGGTTGAAATTGATATATTTGAAAGTGATTTTTGGAAGTATGTTTGAAATATGTAATTGGTACATGATTGTTGATATTCATGCTTAAGTCCTATGAGTCATTGATGCATATCCTGTATAGAAATGTATGTATTGAAGTTTAATGGCATGTTATGAAATGAATTGATTTTGAAAAGGCTAAGCTCATGTTTGAGTTAGTTTTAAATGGAATTGGCTAGGTGATTTTTTTTTTGCATGAAATGACATGAATTTGAATTTGTTTTGATGGTGTAAGGTTGTATGAATTAATTAGGTAGTATTGCATATCTTGAAATGGAACCAAAATGGTATTTTTTGTTATTTCAAAAAATAGGGTACTCATCATGACCACCAACTTCCAACGTCATAACGTGATGTTGACAGTAAATGACATTGTGATATTGGTAAGTATGAAGTCATGACGTGACTTACTAAGTAGGTGACGTCACGATGTTAGCCCAAAAGTTTTCTAATTTGTCGTAATTTGATACGTCAAATTATGCTCTCCATTACACTTGAAGAGCTTATTCTCAAACAATTTGGATATCTTTTTCATGTTTTTATTTGGTTTTAGCTTTTCGCTTAAATAATTGATTTTGTGTGATTTATATTATTTTTGAGAGCCGAGTTGGTCAAATGCATCATAGAAAACCTAACGAGTTGATTGAGTGTTGTAGGGAGTTGATGGTGGCTCAAACGTAAAGAAAACATCACCCAAAAGGGGGATATCGTGATATAAAGCTTGGAAATCGTGATACCTCTGGAAATGTTGAAACGAAAAGAATTGAGGTCATATTCAGTGGTATCTGTTGGAAAATCAGGTTTGGAAAACGCAATAGAAAATAAATTTAGAAAAAAACCAGAGTTTTAAATAACTTTTTCAAAATAAGAACTTGGTTGTGATATCTAAAGTAGTAAGCACTTAATTAAAATTGTACCTTCTCGATTTGTATAGGATGAATGCTTCGACCGAGTAGTCTTCTCGGTTATCCTCAAGCTCATGTCTGTCGAGTGTGGGCTCGCTTTGAATAAAAAAATTCGCAAAAATTACTAGTGGGGTAATTTCATAATTTCTATAAATTTTTTGGGCCAAGTTGTAATAAGAAAAATATTTCTATAAATTTTATGAAATAATTTCTTTAGAGAATTTTCTTTCTACAACTTTCTCTTGAATTCAAGCGAGTCAATAATGACCCAAGGCTCTCTTTATATAGGAAGAGTTTAGAGAATTCAACTATGATTAAACTTAACCACTTTAATATTAAATTAATATAATATTTATCATAGATTAAATTTAATATTAAATATTATTAAATTAATAGAATATTTATTTACAAGATAAAAATTAAATTAAATTTAATATTAAGATAATCACTTTAATATTAAATTAATAAAATACTATTAAGATAAGTATTAAATTAAATTAAATATTAAATCTATTAAAATAATATTTTTTTGGAATAGTTAATCTGAAATCAAATTCTCTGATAGAGTCCTAGTAGGAATGTAATTCTTCCACTGCTCAATCACCACAGACCCACCACTGCCGGCCATTTGCCGGCCATCGAAATATTGTTGTTGCAGCTGCTGGTTTGGTTGGGCCAATGACGGTTTGGTCTAGGCCAATGACTTTCCGACCAATCCGGTTCAACCAGTCCGGTCCAACCACAGGTTGGACCGTCAGTCTGGTTTCACATACCAAGCCCGATTCGACCAATTTTTGGGTTTTGGTCTCAATTTTGGGCTCCTGGGCCCAATTTACAATTGTAGGTCTAATTTTCAAGTTCAATTACCTATTAGGCCAATTGTCTAACTTGAAAACTATTTTTCAAAAATATCATATTAATTTTAATTAATTTGATTAATTTAATTTAATTTTTTCAAAATTAATTTTCCCAAAAATCATTTAGATTTTTCAAATTAAGTTTTTAAGAAAAAAATTTAATCAAATTTTCTAATTGAACAATTTTTATGACCACCCAATTTAATTCCACATTAAATAAATCAACTCAATTAAATTATTCCCAAATTCGTAGAATTTTCTTCTAATTCAAAAGTAGTCTGATCGAGCTTTTGTTAGCTAGTAGATAGACCTATCAGACATACACAATTAGGCTCTAGTAATTGCAATTATGCCCAGAAGCATCGTTCCGATAATTCATAATCATTTAATAATGGAGTCAATCTACAAGAAGTACCATGATTGAAAACTCCTTATTGTATGCTCTTTATGAAACCAATTCATTCAACTTCTTTGTCCAACGGCATCGCCATGTGTCTGTTACCCTCATATGAAATCTTTGATTCCTTTGAGTTAAATCCGTTCACTCAATACAATCCTCTTTTATCTTATTATCACCATTGTGTCTTCTTAATGATTAATATGATAACTGTCAAAAAATGATTGTGATATATTGTTCGTTTGAGAACAAGCAACTGATGGCCATGTTCCATATTTATCAATCCACACAATGCCAATGGGAGGATATCATTAACTTTTTAATTAAGCTATGAATTCCACTGTTGCTAGAAAAATCATGCCATACACAAGTCATGTACCCAACATACCGGCTATCGAATCAGTCATCTTTAGAGCATAAGTCACCACTTATATTAAAGCACATGAGCTACATAAGCATGGTCAATGACTAACTCAGGATTTAGGTAAATCACACCATGAATGTCATAAGTGAATTAATTCACAAATGGATTTAGAATTAATTCATCTCAGGTTCAGTCCAATGTATCATTCTGCCAATGAATACATCTATGTTTCTATCCGTGGAGTCAATTGCTCCAATAGCCAAGACTAGTCATCTTCTCAATTGGAATTGTAGATGACATAATAATCTTTTTCATCATTTGAATCAAATGCTCGCTTTGAATCATTTACAGGATAATAGACTCGTTTAGATTATCTACTGAAGTAAGTTGTCTTTCTCGCAATGTAAACATTCTTACAATGCCACTTATCATCAATTTGAACTTAGATAATCAATGAGCTAATATTTGCTTGTCACAATTTCACTATGCATATAAAATATGAAAAACAAAAATACAAAAGATATAACAGTAAAATGTAAAATTTATTTATTCATCATTCAAATACATAGAAAACAGTTACATGTTTACTACAATATGTGCACATTTCCCAACAAGTATCACAATACCAGCCATGGGTATTGCGATACCGAGACACCCAAAGACCTTCCTTTTCAAGACTGTCGTGGTTATTGCGATACCAAAGCCTGGGTATTGCGATATCTCTGTCGAGCGGAGATAAAATATTACTGTAGGGGTAGTCTTTGTCCAACCTCAACACCAATCAAAAATAGACGTTGAAGGGCATTTTGGTTACAAAAATTGGGTTGTATAAACTGAAAAGTTAGTTTTTGGCTGGATAGAAAACACATTTTTTTTACATTCTTAAAATTCTATCATCTTTTTAGCTTAGACTTTAGTTACTTTCTTTATCTTTTTAGGGTTTAAACTTTAAATTTTTTGGTTTTTGGTTAAGTAGTTAGTTAGTTAGTTAGTTAAGTTTACTGTAACTTGATGCTAATTGCTATTTAATACCTTAAACTTTCTTTGTATTTTCACTTTAATCTTTACCTTTAATATAACTCAGCCTTATTTTATTGTACCTGATAAAGATATTATCTTTTATGTTTTTACTTGCTACCATTATTGTTTTATTCAAGCTTTTGCAAGAAAGCTTAAGTTTTTCTTTTCAACGTCTCTTTGAGTTTACTTTGATGCATAGTTTGCTTGAGTGTTGGATGTTTATCTGTTTAAAATGAATATGAGTAGCTAAATCTTAGGTGGTTGGTTGATGAAAATGTTGTTTAGTTGATTTTTGGTTCAGGACTAAATCGTAAAATCTGAGCCAAATTAAATAGACTTCAAAACTTAAGATTGATGCCCCTAAGGGAAAATTTAAATGAGTGAGACCGAGAGGAGATCTCATTGAACATCAATTTGATAGTCTTGAATTAGTTTAGTAAGGTTGAGAGATATACCAAACTAATTTTTCTAACTTAGTAAAATTGAGACTGAGAGGTAAAATTAAGCCAATTTAGGAGTGCAAGTGATTTAGATCCCTAATTCTAAGGTAAATTAACAACATAGAAGTCAACCAACTATTGTCTATTATTGAGTTGTTGATTTCATAATTTTTCTTGTTTTACAATTTAATTATTTTCTATTTTAGGTAATTAATTAGCACAATTAACCACAATTATGTTCTTTCGTAATATGACACTTAATGAGTAGTTATCTAGACTCCTTAATTGCATGCCAATTTTTTAGGGATCAGTTAATCCCTGACTCTTGTGGGTTCGATCCTTGGAATACTTGGGTGTTCCATTGAACATTACAAATATTACAACTGACCTGCCACACTTGCAGATACCGCATTATATTAGATTGTTTAGTGTTGATTCTCTACTTGGTGTTCACACGCAGGTGGCGGAAGCGATTATTTTTAAACTTTAAAATTTCATCCTAATTCAAGAGTTAGCAATAGAGCTTTCATAAGATCGTGTGGGTTCCAAAAATGATCGTATAACATATTATGAATGTAAATATTAGTTATATATGTGTTGATTGATCAAATGTTGTTTAATTGTAATTGATATGAAATTGTTCCGTCAATGGTTGTAGCATCTCGTAGCTTAGACCCAACGATCGGGTTGAGTATGGGGTGTTACAACACATATAAAGTTTCCATTTGTTTTCATCATGAACTCACTAGAAATAATGCATGATTCTGTCAATTTCCTTTATTATACCTTTAGGTGCCTTCACACATGAAAAATAATATAAGGGATTAATGTTCTAATTGATTGGATTACTTTAACCCTATTTTGTTGTAATAAGTGCCTAGTTTAAGTGCTTAGCTTTCCATCCAACTAATTATTGCTTCATTTTCTTTTTCGATTCAAACACCCAAGCTGAAGTCCCAACTACTTACTTGGTCGAGCCATTGTTTGCACACCCAATATACTAAAAAACTACCACTTCTTATTTTTCTTACCCGACTAGCTTAAGAACAACTTTAACTTCTTATGATTAGTTGCTAGTCCTTATAATTGGTGACCTTTTCTATTAAGTATTTGATCATCTGACATGAATTCACGTAGCATTAAAGAAAAAGTAGTAGTCATCAGCAAACAAGAAATGTGAGATGAGACTATATTGTTTATTGATCCTAACACCTTAGATTTCATTCCTTTCTTTAACATGTATCAACATGTGAGACGATATATTTTGACATTGACAGGATCACCTTGGTGTAAACCATGATTTGGTTGGAATGATTCTATAGGATTATTATTTAACAAAACCTGATAGGAAAATGTGCTTACACACTAAAGAGTTAGTTGCCTTGATTTTTCATTAAAGCCCATATGTGTTCTAAAACACATAGCAAGTAATCCTAGCTTACCCTATCATAACCTTTACACATATCAACTTTCAAAGCATCCAATATACCTTTGCCTTGTTTGTTCTAAAAAATTATTTGTAACAATTCATTCCCTAATAAAATATTATCCATAATATTTTTTCCTGAGATAAAAACATTTTAAAACAATGCTAGCAGATCTCCCATAACCAACTTGAGTTGATTAACTAATACATTGGCACAAATTTTATATGCAACATTGCATAAACTAACCTAAAGTTAGAGACAAATTTCTATTGATGTCCTTTAGGAATTAAACTTATCACAATCCTATTCAACTCTTTTAGTAAGAATCTCAAAATTAAAAACCCTAAATATGTCTAGATTGTAAGTGGCCTAACAATATCCTAATATTTTTTTTATGAAAGATTATTGGTTTACCATCAATACCTGGAGCTTTAAGTGAAAAAAATATGAAATACAACATTTTTTACCTTTGCATCCATACAAAAAGCCTCTAGTACAACCTTTTGTTGCTACAATAGAGTTGGCACCTCTAAGCTACAAATGACCGAATTAATTTCCTATTTAGTACATTTGTGTGGAACATCATAAATCTTCTAAAAATATTTGACAAATAATTGATGTAGAGCATGTAACAACCTAAATTTTTAATTTCGGCTTTGTGAATTTTGACACAAATCTGTATCTGCTTCAGTGGTTAAGTGTTCTAGGTGTATGTGTGAGGTCCTAAGTTCAAGCCATGTCTTTGGAAAAATTGTCTTTCTTCTAAATCGAAGCCCTACCTTTGGTTAGTAGGCTTTTAAGTAATTATTTGTAAACACTTAACAAAATGGGCCTGCAGGTTTGGTGGATAAGTGGAATGTTAATAGGCTGGAAGTCCTATGTTTAATTCTTTGCGTGGGCAAATGTGTTTATTTTTGCTCAGTGGTGTCTAAGAGTTTAAGTTTCAATAGACAACTGAGTAGTGGATATGTGAGAGTTGAGGGAAAAGTGGTAGGTTATCAAAAAATCTGATTTGGAACTCTATTGGGTTCTTTCCTCTTTCCCCAATTCAGACGTTTTGCCTATCCCTTTTTCCCTCTGCCGAATCTTCATTTTTCTCCCCCTCTCTTTCTTTTTCGAATTCTGTAATCAAGATCATATCCTTTTTGTGCCACGTTTCATCATGCGTGTTCAATAAGTAACGATTTTGCCTATTTTCGATTGTTTCTTGGTTAGTTTCTAAAAAGATGGTTTTGGTATTTTTGGTTTAGGTGAAGGACAATAATCGTTTTGTGTTGTTGCGAAGATTAGAGCATTAAGGACTTTGGTTTATCGTCGGTAAGTGTTGATTTTGAGTTTTTGATCCGCCTTCAAATTTGGAGTCATGATTAATAGTAAATTAAGGACTAATTGTAGTGTGAATTGATCAATATTTAGGTTCTGAAGTGCTCAAGGTTGTTTTAGCATCGTTTTGATACGAGGTGTGTACTCGATAGGGCAGAAAACGAGATTCGACGAAAGCTAAAGTATTCTGTCAACGCCACACGGGCGTGTGGTCGCCCGTGTAGTAGGCCGTGTAGAGAGACACGGCTATGTGATTAACAAGCTAGGCCATGTGGGCACTACAAGGCCGTTTGATGGCCAGGTAAGCCGTGTGCAACATACGGGCTAGACTGAATTGGGCTGTGGAGGCCACACGGGCGTGTGGAATTTTGGGCCAGGCCATGTGATCCACACGGCCAAGTCCAATTTAGGCCGTGTTGGCCCACACGGGCAAGCCACATGGGCGTCTGAGCCCATGTTTCTGAAAAGTTTCTTAAGGTTGCACGAATCGCCCAAGTCGACTGTGAACCTACTATAGGGTCACTAAGCATTACTTAGACCCTATTTGCGTGAACTATCTGTATGATATCTGAACTGAACATGTGTTTTGATCTGAATGTATGGACTGTTAACTGCATAATAGCATAACATCTCATGTATGTTGTATTGCATCGGGGTGGGTTGATGATATTTGGAGGACATGTTCTGAAAGGTTCTTAAGCCGGTTATCTGGTAGCTCAGCTGCAAATTTCTGATTGTATGCCGCATTTCGGTACAACATGGTGTGTAGAGATGTCAGAGATAGTGTGTAGAAGCTGGTGGGTAAGATTCTGATTTTTGATTTCTGTTACCGCATACCGTATCTGAGATTGGTCGAGGCCTTAATTTATATCAGAGACTGTATCTAATTGGGTTAAGGCCCAAATTGAATCTGTAATGGGCTCAGGCCCAGACTATATTTTGACTGTATTCTGATGTGTATCTGTATGCATACTTTCGGTGGGGATTACACATTGAGCTGACGAAAACTCACCCATTTTTCAGTTAATCTATATAGGTAATCCCCAGTCTTAGACGGTTCGGTGCGGCGGAGGACTCGACGATGGCCACCACTGTTTTGTACTGCTTTAATCCAGTTTTTGAATTTACATTATTTTTGGGTATTGCTGTGTAATTTTGGGACTTTGGACTCATTGGTTTTAAATTTTAGATTTTTAACTGCTTTACGGCTTTATTATAGCTAGATGGTAAAAACTCGATTTTTGCTAAAAGTAAAGGTTTCCCTTAACAAGAACGATTTTTCAAAAATAAATGTTTCCAAAGCTTCCGCTCAAAAGATAAGATTTTAGACGTAGCAAAGAACATGCATTTGGTTCCTAATTAAAATAAAGGTTAAATAACTGGAATGATTTTAATTTGATAAACTCATTTTCAAATTCCATTTCATGTGACATCATCAGAATCGACCATAGTGTTTAGGCCGGGTTTGGGTGTTACAGAGCAATTTAATCCTTCACCCAGATCCTATTCTTGTCCACAATCCGCAAAATATGATTAAAAGCTCCTTTTCTCATAGTCGTAGCGTGAAAAACTTGGTATTCTTGACGCCTTGTTCTTACTTTGCCAAAATATGTTCTATTCCATTGTCTTTTAACTTTTCTTTGCAATCTTAAGTTTACACGTCAAAAATAGACCAGTGATCCCAATAGTCTAGCTTCCCATGATTAAGCAATAATACTCTGACATTGTATATATGTGTCCAATATTATTTCAAAGTGTTAAGGTTGGGAACAATGACTAAGTTAGAAATTTTTTTAGGGGGCCAAAATTTAGTTGTAATTTTTACGATAGTAAAAATACAATTTCACCATTTTAATAGCCTATATATTTATAATTTTTAAAGGATTAAATAAAATTTTTAATCACTTTCAGGGAGCAAAGTGCAATTTTACCTTTCTTAATTTAAAATTTTAAAAATTTTAAAGGGCTTAAATGAAAATTTTCCATTTTAGGGGGGACCGGGGCCCCTGTCAGCCTCCTTAGCTACGCTCATTACTAGGAAGCAAATGGTGAATGGTAATGTGTGTATAATGACATTGGACCACGATCCAAGACAGTAATAGGTAAATTTATGAGGGTTACATTTTTTAACATTCTTCATATTATTAATCAATCCCTAATTTAGTAATTCTCAAACTACCTCTTCTCCCGCTCGATTATTCATCCACGTAAAGTGTTATCCCTTATTCTCAATCTCCCCTACAACTATCCAAACATTCTTGGAATCCTTAGGTCATTGTATTTCAAAAGATATTTTATCATTTTTTTGTGGAAAATATTTTATCCTCTTTTAAGTGTAGCATAATCAAAATCTAGCCCATCAATTACGGGGTAATTGAAGTAATCAAAGCGTATTTTTCTTTTAACATAGTTTTAAATTAATTCAATATATATTTATTGATGTAACATTTTTTTAACAATTAGTATAGCATATTTAATCTCTATTGCTTTTTCATATCAATTAAAATACAACTCATACATTTCACACACACACAACTAAATTATCATGTACTTATGCCACACATTCATCTCATGTCTTGAAAATGGGATAAATATCTCTTTTTTTTTGGTATTTTACATATTATTTTACCATTCATATTAAGGGTTCGTGATTTCTTATCCCAACAATAACAAAAAATTAATCACATTTATTTAGATGCCTTACTTTTATTTATTTTTCGTTCAATAATATTTTCTATGTCCAAAATGCCAACCAAATATAACTTTTATATTTTATACATTTATACCTCATTCTTATTTTTTTTAAAAAATTAAAAGTGAAAAAGTAAATTAAAAATAAAATATAGTTAAACCCTAACACCATGTTTGGTTGGGGGAATGGGGGATTCGGCTCAGGGCTTATTCAATTCTAAACAATATTTCTTTTGTTTGGTTCAATTTTTTACTAGTGAATCATCATTCCACGTAGGCCTCTATTACGGGTGAGCATTGAATACCCATTCAGTAGATAGGGCTCTGAATTGCCTATTCTTTGCCATTCGTAATAGCCTAATACTTTCGAAGACAAAAACTCCTTTCATCTGCCCTCTTTATTTTATTTGGATGCTTATGTTACTTTGAGTAACAAAGTTGGAGACAAAATCTACCCCCATTATCGAGTAATTTTCTCTTCATTTTCTTTGTATTTTGTATTTTTTGTTTGAATCTTAGGTCACATTACTTCCGTCGCCAATGCTTGTTTCCATTCTTCAATACCCATTTTATTCACTGAGTAAATCTCTAAATTTACTTATTTAATTTATTATTTTTTTATTGATCAGCACAAAAAAGAAATGGGGACTATTCTTTTCTTTTTAATTTATTGTCTACCAACCCATAGCCTATGCTGGTTTAAGCTTTTATTTTATTTTTACCCCTTTTCTCTCATCTTCTTTAAACTTTCTCAACTTATTTCTGGGTTTCTTTTCCTTATCTTGGGTACCATTTTTTAAATGTAATTTTCACTTCAAGAATCAAGACCCATCGATATAAAACTGCAAAGGTTTTCATTAGTTTTCCATTCATTTTATAGTTAGATTTGATATGAAAAAATGATGAACTTAGTAGGGTGTCTTCTCTGTCTTCATATTTCCTCACACTGTTTTAAATCATCGATCTTCGCCGACCTAAAACAAGAATAAAACATGGATCAAACAATCTCTAATTGTCAAATTAACAAGGTATGTATGTCTTAACAGGTTTTTGTTTTTCGATTTTGATTTTGTTTTTCTAGATTTCATGTTATTTGATTGAAGAAATGTTGATTGACTTTGATTCTTTATTTGAAATTTCTTTGATTCTTGCTTGGTTAATCTATCATTCTTTTAACTCTTTAATTGGATCACAATACTTGATTGACTTTGGGAATTTGGTTTCTAACGTTGCCAATATGTTTAATTCTTGTTGAACAAAAAAAGAAAAAAAAGATATGTTTGATTCTTTTTGGCGCTTTCCATCTTTCTTTTGGTTCTTGGAGTGTTATACCGAATTTGATTAATTTGGTTTCTTTGGTATGATTTCCACTACAACTGAAAACTGATTTGCTTTTGTGATCCTTAAACAAATCTTTTGGTTTGCAATACAATAGCTTGCCTTGAATGCTTATCATTGGCACAATTATAACACCAATGGATAGTTCATGTCTTTCTATAGGCCTTCTATATGGACTATGTAATTGTTTCGATTGTTTGTGGTAGTTCATTAAAAGGGGATATAGAAGCTAAAGATGAAATGGGCTCCCTAAAACAAGTGCTATCTTATAAGGAAATAAAAAATTAAAAGTGATGGACTTATTTATCAACAATGGCTCCGAAAAATCTGTAAAAATCAATGTTAAGAGTGATGGACTTATTTATCAACAATATATTATGGTTTCTAACAGTTGCAAGATAATATAGAATGAGAAAGGACTTGCTTTAGTTGATTGAATTCTCTACCTTTTGCTATTTTTATATTTTATTGTAGAACTTTTTCATGAAATTCACACCTTAAAGGCTCAATTGAAAAATGAAAAATATGACTTCAGAATTACTACATTGGTGCACTTGTTTCCATATTTTGTAGGATCTATTAAATTGAATTTTTTTTTGGAAAAACAAAGACTAGAACATGAAAATTTTTAAGGCAATGATATGGTAACTTATATTTTGGGGTTGGTCATTTCGATTGAAGTGTGTGATGTTATGTTTTTATATATTTGATTATATTTTCTTTCCGATGTAGACAAATAATTGCTTTCATGATTCATTTTGGCTTGTAATTGATATCTTGCCTAACTCTCATTTCCTTTTCTTATAGCTTTCTAAATGCAATATTGTGTTATGTTTTTTTTTCTTTTTAAATTATCATTTTGCAGTTTAGAGCTCTATATTTCAATGTTTTGTTTGTGGTTTTTAGTTCTTCAGTTTCTTAACCCTATTATTGAGGTTTTTTACATTTTTATTATTATTTGATAATGTTAATATCTTTGTTCAATATTGTTTTCTATGTTGAACTATTCTTGCCATCGAAGCATAGTTTAGTTTAGTTTTGTTGTTGATTTATTATTGTTTCCCATAAATTATGGTTGTGACCCAACTAATCAGAAATATGAGCTACTGCTTTTATTTACATTTTAGGTTTCTAATTTTACTTTGCATTTTTAATTAAGATAGTTATGTTAGACTTTTCACAATCAATTGCAACTTCTTCCCAAAATTCTCAAGGCAACAAAAGGAAATGGGTTTCAAAAGAAGATGATGCGTTGGTTGCTTGTATGGTCGACTTACACAATGTTGGAACTTTTAACGCAGATGTGGGATTCAATACCGATTATTTAAATGAGTTAGAAAGAATGTTAGAGAATGTTTTACCTCATGCTATGCTGAAGGCTAGACCTAATCCTGAATCGGGGATTAAGACATTGAAAAAGGAGTAGACAATCATTTACAAATGCTCAGAGGAAAAGACAATAGCGACTTTGGTAGACGAATATAGGTAGATGGTTGTTGCTGAAGATGCTATGTGGAACTCATATATAAGTGTAAGATTATATCTTATATCCTACTTTTATTATCTTATTTTGACTAAACTTATATCTAATGTGAATTTCTTTTTTCTTTTTATAGTGATAAAGAAGCCGGTCAATTCAGACTTCTTAATTCCCCTTATTATGACCAACTTACTTCCATATATGCAAAAGATAAAGCCACTGAAAAATATGTAATAACCCGAAATTTACGGGCACCGGAAAAGTGAGTTATAGGGCCTCCGTCTTAGTGAAATAAGTTTGAAAATAATTATTAAAAATATTTATGAGCCTAGTGGTGTGTCTAATTAGGATCTAATTAGGTGAATTTAGCTTAATTTAGAGTAAGTAATAAAAAGGATTAAATTGAATAAAGGGTAAAAGTTTAATTATAAAGCAATAGAAAATAAAAAGGATTAAAATGGCAATTAAGCCATTGACTACAAATGAGGCGGCATATTGGTGAAATAAAATCAAAGATTATTTTTAGGTTTTATATATTATAATGATTATTATTATGGTTTTATATTAAATTATTATAATTATTAATTAACATTATGGTTTTATATTAGATTATTATTATTAGCATTATTATTAAATAAATTAAATAGAAGACAATTGTATGGTAATAAAACATACATGTGTAAGAATTGTATTGGTACAATTGTAATTTAAATATTTAATTACTTATACTTTAAGTATAAAGATATTTTATAATTATTAATTGTATTAATTAAATCATGAGATTTTTATTTGATAAGCAAATTAGATAATGACATTTGTAACAATATAAATATGTGCACTTGTTATATAATTATTAATTTACTTAATATTAAAATAAAAGATATTTTAATATATGATATTAATATTATATTATGTTAATAAAATAATAAAGCATAAAAAGAATTAAGGAAACAAAGAAACAAAACAAAAGAAACATAAACGAAACAGGGAACAAAACGAAAACAGGGGAAGAAAAAGGGAAAGAAAATAAAAAGGGAAATTGGGATTTTAAAGGTTCAAGTTTAATTGGTAAGCTTAATTAAGTCCTTTTCTCTTAATTTTGATATTTTAGAAGCTTTAAAACAAGTTTTGATGAAATTAAGTTGATAATTCAAGAGTTTATATGTTTCCAAATATGGTTCATGTTGGATAAATTAAGGAATTAGGGATTTAATTGAATGAATTCTAAGTTAGAATTGATTAAGGGATTAAATTGTAAACTAGGCTATAAGTTTTATGTTGAAGGGACTAAATTGAAGAAATTTTGAAATTAGGGAAATATGCTGGAAATTTTATAGTTAAATATAAGTTTAGACAAAATTTGAATAGAAAAGAGAGTGAATTAGATTAAGAAAATAATTAAGTTTAGTTAGGATTAAATTGGGAATAAGGTAGGAATTGTTTAGAAATTTAATTATTTATTATAATTATTGCTGTAAATAATAATATAAATTACTATTATTTTCGTAGCCAACAACGAACCTGAAACGTCAGCATCGAAAGGAAAGGAGAAAGTCATCGAGGACTAAAACGGGAGAATTATGATGTGTATTACTATAACTCAAATTTTAATTATTATTGATTGCTGAAATTTTAATTGTTATGTATGGTAAGTAAGACTTGACGTAAGTATGTGATTATTTGAAAAGCGTATTGATTGAAAAATAAATAAATGGTGACAATTGTATGGTGTTGATGGTATACACTTGTGTGAAATTTAATTTGTATATGAATTAAGATAATAGATATTTGAATTGAATGAGTATTGAAAATTTTTGTGTAAATTAAATTGAAATTAGAAAAGTAAAATGATACCCTATTAACTTGTCGGACTAGATTTGATACAAATGGCATGCCATTGGATTTGTGATGTGATGAAGAGATTGTAGTTCGGCCGAGAAGATGTTTCTGTTATTATATCTTCGATTTATCCGAAGAGGCACTTAATGCCTTACTGGTGTGTTATGGAGGATTTAAAATATCCTGGGTGTGTTTGGGTTGGACATTCTGGTGTGTTTGGGTGGAAATCCGCGTATCTGTCATAGTCCGAGCTTTGTTAATAGGGTAAATAATTGAAATGAAATTTTGAAAATGAGATTATTTGTTTTAGCACTATTGAAAAGTACGAGAAAGAATGTATGAACTAAATTATGAATTGAGTTAGTATGAGAAAAATGAATTATGAATTTAAGATTTATGAAGTAAAATAATTATATATAAAGTAGTTTAAATAATTATAAAATTTATGGTTGATGTTTGTAATTTATTAAAGTTAAATAGTCTTGATTTATAGTAATACCACTGAGTATATCCATACTCAGCGTACGGTTGTTTCCGTGCGCAGGTTAGTAGAAGTCAAGTGTCCCGGCTCAGCATCCAGAACAATCCCGACTCCAACACAAACTTGGTGATGTATATTTTTCTTTTGGGTAAAGGTGGCATGTACATAGGTGTTGTTTAGACACTTGAATATGTATATTACTTTGAGTAGTGAAGGATGAATTATAAGATTTAGATGGTTAAATGAAATGGTAAGGAAAGTACATGATCTTTTGATACATGAACATTAAGTTGTTAAATGAATGAAGTTTATAATCAATTTTGAATGATGCTATGATAGTTATTAAGTTAAAATTATGTTAATGATATAAATATTAGTTATATGAATGTGAAACATTGGTGTTGGTGATTTTGGTTTGAATTTGCAGGAGGTTTAGGTAAAAATAAGCAGAAATGCTACCGAAATTTTTTATAAAAATTTTTTTTTGGAATACTCGAACAAGTCCCGTTCTACTTTTAATACGTGTTTGAACTTCGAGAGTCCAAGATAGGGACTTAATTATTATATTATACTATGAAAGTTATATTAATTGTAAATTATTCGTAAGTTGTCTGATAAGTCCGGTAATGCCTCATAACCTCATTCCGACGACGGTTTAGGGTTAAGGGGTGTTAAAGTTGTTGGTATCAGAGCTATCAGGTTTAGCCGATTCTCGGGCTAAATTGGGCTCGGAAGTGAGTTGAGAAGTACATGCCACTGTCGAGTCGAAATTGAGTCGGGATTTTTGGATGCTAATGTATTTATTTGATTTTGTTTTATAGATAAAATGTCAGATGAAAGAATGGATAATGTTGAACAGGAAATGTATACTGGAAGTTGAGAATTAGAAGAAACTGAATCTGTTACACCTGGTGTGAATCCGTTAAATAATCAATCTCTAACGTATGGAGAGAAAGAAATACCTCACAAGTGTTAAGAGATATAGCTGATGCATTACAGCATATAGTGAGAGCTATACCTGCTACTACATCTGTACCTACTGTCAGACAGGCCCCGATTAAAGAGCTACGAAAATATGGTGCCATGGAATTTTAGGGATTAAAAGGAGCTGATCCATCCGTTGCTGAAAATTGGATAGAAACAACAAAAAGTGTTTTGCAACAATTAGACTGCACCCCCCGAGAGAGTCTGATATGTGTTGTATCACTGTTACAAGGAGAAGCGTATCTCTGGTGGGAATTTGTGGTTAGACATTTGCCAGATGATCAGGTAACTTGGGACTTGTTTCAAAAAGAATTTCAGAAGAAGTATATTGGGGAATTGTACATCGAAGAGAAAAAGCAAGAGTTTTCAGTGTTGAAACAGGGGAATATGTCAGTACTGGATTATGAGCGAGAGTTCTCTAGATTGAGCCGGTATGCTTTAGAATATGTTCCAACCGAGACTGATAGTTGTAAATGATTTCTACGGGGATTGCGAGACGAAATTAAGATTCAATTGGTAAGTCTCAAAATTACTGAACTTGTTGATCTGGTTGAGCGAGCAAAAATGATAGAACAAGAACTGGGTCTGGATAAAAAATCAGAAATTGGTAAATCAACTAGGAAACGTATGGGAACTACTAGTTCTAATCCATTACTGAAGAGATTCATAGAATCAAGAAGTGACTGGAGATCCAATTTTAGTTCAGATAGAGGTGGTAGAAGCAGAGGTAAACAGATGAAAGTATCTACTAGTAGTGTGAGAGGTCCATCTCGAAGTATAGAAATTCCAGACTGTGAGCATTGCGGAAAGAAACATTTAGGTGAATGTTGGAGGATAACTCAACGATGTTTTCGATATGGGGCCACAGATCATTTCATTCGAGATTGTCCGAAAGGTGAAAGTGCCACACCTGTAACATCTCAAAGATCAGTACCTACTGTTCGTGGCAGAGGATCTAGTAGAGGTGGTTCGGGTTCTGTGTCTAGAGGTGGAGGTGTTAGAAGAAACAGTGATATAGTTACACAACAGTCAGAGGCCAGAGCACCGGCCAGAGCGTACGTAGTCCGGACCCGTGAGGAAGGCGATGCACATGATGTTGTTACAGGTATATTTCTATTGTATTCTGAGCCTGTTTATGCTTTAATTGATCCGGGTTCGTCACACTCATATATAAATTCAAAACTAGTTGAATCGGGGAAATTATAATTTGAAATGTCTAAAGTTTCTATAGAAGTGTCTAGCCCTTTGGGACAAACGGTGTTAGCAGATAGAGTATGTCAGAGGTGCCCGTTAATAATACATGATAAAATGTTTCTTGTGGACTTGTTGATCATGCCTTTTAGTGATTTTGATATCATTTTGGGTATGGACTGGTTATATGAACATAGGGTAGTTTTGGATTGCTATAAAAAGAGGTTCAGTATTCAGACAGAAAATGGGAATAGAATTGAAGTGAATGGCATCCGTACCAGTGGTTCGACACGCATTATTTCAGCGATGAAGGCTAATAAATTACTGCAGCAGGATTGTCCAGCATACTTGGCATATGTTATTAATTCTGATTCAGTTAGAAGTCAGTGCAGTCAGATTAAGACTGTATGTGAGTTTCCAGATGTATTCCCAAAAGAATTACCGGGCTTACCACCTGACAGAGAGGTTGAATTTGCTATTGAGGTGTATCCAGGTACAACACCAATTTCTATACCTCCGTATCAAATGTCGTCCACTGAATTGAAAGAGTTGAAGGTGCAGTTACAAGATTTACTAGATCGTGGATTTATTAGACCAAGCATTTCACCCTGGGGAGCTCCAGTGTTGTTTGTTAAAAAGAAAGATGGTTCTATGCGGTTATGCATTGATTATCGACAGTTGAATAAAGTGACGATCAAGAACCGGTATCCGTTGCCTCGTATAGATGATTTGTTTGATCAGCTTAAGGGAGCTTCAGTATTTTCAAAAATTGATTTGAGATTCGGGTATTATCAGCTGAAGGTGAAGGAAAGTGATGTGTCTAAAACTGCCTTCCGTACTCGTTATGGTCATTATGAATTTTTGGTAATGCCATTTGGATTGACCAATGCCCCAGTTGTTTTCATGGATCTAATGAACCGCATTTTCCAGTCGTACTTAGATCAATTTGTGGTGGTTTTCATTGATGATATATTGGTATATTCGAAGACAGAGGCAGAACATGATCAGCATCTTCGAATAGTTCTACAAATTTTACGAGAGAAACATCTATATGGAAAGCTCAGTAAATACGAGTTCTGGTTATCAGAAGTGGTATTTCTGGGACATGTAGTATCTGCAGATGGAATTCGAGTTGATCCAAAAAAGATCGAAGCAATTGTTCAGTGGAAGGCGCTAAAGAATGTATCAGAGGTACGTAGTTTTCTCGGTTTAGCTGGGTATTACAGGAGGTTTGTAAATGGATTCTCGAAGATAGCACTACCAATGACTAAACTACTGCAGAAGAATGTTCCTTTTATTTGGGATGATCAGTGTCAGAAACCACATGAAAAGAATTATCCTACTCATGATCTTGAGTTAGCAGCCGTGATTTTTGCATTGAAGATTTGGAGACATTATCTTTATGGTGAAAGATGCTACATCTATACTGATCATAAGAGTTTAAAGTATCTTTTTTCTCAGAAGGAATTGAATTTGAGACAAAGGCGTTGGATCGAGCTTCTGAAAGATTATGATTGTATTATAGACTATCATCCGGGAAGAGCTAATGTTGTAGCTGATGCATTAAGCAGAAAAGTTGTAATTGAATTAAGAGCAATGTTTGCACTGCTTAGTATCACTGATGATGGGAGTCTTTTGGCCGAATTGAGAGTAAAACCGGTAATATTTGATCAGATTAGATCAGCTCAGTTGGAAGATCATAAATTATTGAAGAAAGAGAGATGGTACAGAATGGCATAGCAGAAAATTTTAGTATTGATGATTGTGGATGCTTGAGGTTTCGAAATCGGATTTGTATTCCAAATACTTCTGAGCTTAAAGAGTTGATTCTACGGGAAGCTCATGATAGTTCATTTGCTATGCACCCCGGAGGCACGAAAATGTATCGAGATTTAAGAGAATTATACTGGTGGCCATGGATGAAAAGAGACATAGTAGAATTTGTAAGTAAATGTTTGACTTGCCAACGAGTAAAGGCAGAACATCAGGTTCCTACTGGATTGCTTTAGCCTATTAATATTCCTGAATAGAAATGGGATCGCATCATGATGGATTTTATTACGGGATTACCGTTGTCAGCAAGCAAAAAGAATGCTATTTGGGTGATAGTTGATAGACTTACCAAGTCAGCACATTTTATAGCAGTCAGGACTGATTGGTCGTTGCAAAAGCTTGCAAATGTGTATATTCGAGAAATTGTTATATTACATGGCATTCCGATATCAATAATTTCAGATCGAGATCCTCGGTTCACATTGAGATTTTGGAGACAGTTACATGAATTGTTGGGTACTAGACTTAGTTTCAGTACAGCCTTTCATCCGTAAACCGACTGACAGTCCGAACGAGTAATTCAGATATTAGAAGATATGCTTCAGGCTTGTATTATTGATTTTGAATCAGGTTGGGATGTTATTTACCATTAGCTGAATTTGTCTACAATAATAGTTTTCAATCTAGTATACAAATGGCCCCGTATGAAGCACTGTATGGTCGAAGGTGTAGATCACTGGTATGTTGGACAGAATTGAATGAAAAAAAAGTAATTGGGTCAGAATTAATTCAAGAAATAGAAGAAACAGTTAAAAAGATCAAAGATAGATTAAAGGTAGCTTTTGACAGACAAAAGTCTTATGCCGACTTGAAACGTCGAGACATTAAGTATTCAGTTGGAGACAAAGTATTTCTAAAGGTTTCTCCTTGGAAAAAAAGTTTTGAGATTTGGTCGGAAAGGCAAATTGACCCCACGTTTTATTGGGCCGTATGAAATAGTGGAAAGAATTGGACCAGTTGCATATAGATTGGCTTTACCTTCTGAATTACAAAGGATTCATGATGTTTTTCATGTTTCGATGCTAGGGAAATATAGATCAGATCCTTTTCATATAATTTCTACAGAAGATATTGAAGTTCGACCTGATCTATCATATGAAGAAGAGCCGGTTCAAATTTTAGCACGAGAAGTGAAAGAATTAAGAAATAAAAAGGTTCCTTCAGTGAAAGTCCTATGGAGAAATCATAATGTTGAAGAAACGACTTGGGATCTAGAGGAAACTAATCAGAAATATGAGCTACTGCTTTTATTTACATTTTAGGTTTCTAATTTTACTTTGCATTTTTAATTAAGATAGTTATGTTAGACTTTTCACAATCAATTGCAACTTCTTCCCAAAATTCTCAAGGCAACAAAAGGAAATGGGTTTCAAAAGAAGATGATGCGTTGGTTGCCTGTATGGTCGACTTACACAATGTTGGAACTTTTAACGCAGATGTGGGATTCAATACCGATTATTTAAATGAGTTAGAAAGAATGTTAGAGAATGTTTTACCTCATGCTATGCTGAAGGCTAGACCTAATCCTGGATCGAGGATTAAGACATTGAAAAAGGAGTAGACAATCATTTACAAATGCTCAGAGGAAAAGACAATAGCGACTTTGGAAGACGAATATAGGCAGATGGTTGTTGCTGAAGATGCTGTATGGAACTCATATATAAGTGTAAGATTATATCTTATATCCTATCTTTATTATCTTATTTTGACTAAACTTATATCTAATGTGAATTTCTTTTTTCTTTTTATAGTCATAAAGAAGCCGGTCAATTCAGACTTCTTAATTCCCCTTATTATGACCAACTTACTTCCATATATGCAAAAGATAAAGCCACTGAAAAAGATGTAATAACCCGAAATTCACGGGACCGAAAAAGTGAGTTATAGGGCCTCCGTCTTAGTGAAATAAGTTCGAAAATAATTATTAAAAATATTTATGAGCCTAGTGGTATGTCTAATTAGGATCTAATTAGGTGAATTTAGCTTAATTTAGAGTAAGTAATAAAAAGGATTAAATTGAATAAAGGGTAAAAGTTTAATTATAAAGCAATAGAAAATAAAAAGGATTAAAATGGCAATTAAGCCATTGACTACAAATGAGGCGGCATATTGGTGAAATAAAATCAAAGATTATTTTTAGGTTTTATATATTATAATGATTATTATTATGGTTTTATATTAAATTATTATAATTATTAATTAACATTATGGTTTTATATTAGATTATTATTATTAGCATTATTATTAAATAAATTAAATAGAAGACAATTGTATGGTAATAAAATATACATGTGTAAGAATTGTATTGGTACAATTGTAATTTAAATATTTAATTACTTGTACTTTAAGTATAAAGATATTTTATAATTATTAATTGTATTAATTAAATCATGAGATTTTATTTGATAAGCAAATTAGATAATGACATTTGTAACAATATAAAATGTACACTTGTTATATAATTATTAATTTACTTAATATTAAAGTAAAAGATATTTTAATATATGATATTAATATTATATTATGTTAATAAAATAATAAAGCAAAAAAAGAATTAATGAAACAAAGAAACAAAACAAAAGAAACATAAACGAAGCAGGGAACAAAACGAAAACAGGGGAAGAAAAAGGGAAAGAAAATAAAAAGGGAAATTGGGATTTTAAAGCTTCAAGTTTAATTGGTAAGCTTAATTAAGTCCTTTTCTCTTAATTTTGATATTTTAGAAGCTTTAAAACAAGTTTTGATGAAATTAAGTTGATAATTCAAGAGTTTATATGTTTCCAAATATGGTTCATGTTGGATAAATTAAGGAATTAGAGATTTAATTGAATGAATTCTAAGTTAGAATTGATTAAGGGATTAAATTGTAAACTAGGCTATAAGTTTTATGTTGAAGGGACTAAATTGAAGAAATTTCAAAATTAGGGAAATATGCTGGAAATTTTATAGTTAAATATAAGTTTAGACAAAATTTGAATAGAAAAAGAGAGTGAATTGGATTAAGAAAATAATTAAGTTTAGTTAGGATTAAATTGGGAATAAGGTAGGAATTGTTTAGAAATTTAATTATTTATTATAATTAATGCTGTAAATAATAATATAAATTACTATTATTTTCATAGCCAACAAAGAACCTGAAACGTCAGCATCGAAAGGAAAGGAGAAAGTCATCGAGGACTAAAGCGGGAGAATTACGGTGTGTATTACTATAACTCAAATTTTAATTATTATTGATTGCTGAAATTTTAATTGTTATGTATGGTAAGTAAGACTTGAGGTAAGTATGTGATTATTTGAAAAGTGTATTGATTGAAAAATAAATAAATGGTGACAATTGTATGGTGTTGATGGTATACACTTGTGTGAAAATTAATTTGTATATGAATTAAGATAATAGATATTTGAATTGAATGAGTATTAAAATTTTTTGTGTAAAATTAAATTGAAATTAGAAAAAGTAAAATAATACCCTATTAACTTGTCGGACTAGATTTGATATAAATGGCATGCCATTGGATTTGTGATGTGATGAAGAGATTGTAGTTCGGCCGAGAAGATGTTTCTGTTATTATATACTTCGATTTATCCGAAGAGGCACTTAATGCCTTACTGGTGTATTATGGAGGATTTAAAATATCCTGGGTGTGTTTGGGTTGGACATTCTGGTGTGTTTGGGTGGAAATCCGCGTATCTGTCATAGTCCGAGCTTTGTTAATAGGGTAAATAATTGAAATGAAATTTTGAAAATGAGATTATTTGTTTTAGCACTATTGAAAAGTACGAGAAAGAATGTATGAACTAAATTATGAATTGAGTTAGTATGAGAAAAATGAATTATGAATTTAAGATTTATGAAGTAAAATAATTATATATAAAAGTAGTTTAAATAATTATAAAATTTATGGTCGATGTTTGTAATTTATTAATGTTAAATAGTCTTGATTTATAGTAATACCACTGAGTATATCCATACTCAGCATAAGGTTGTTTCCGTGCGCAGGTTAGTAGAAGTCAAGTGTCCCGGCTCAGCATCCAGTACAATCCCGACTCCAACACAAACTTGGTGATGTATATTTTTCTTTTGGGTAAAGGTGGCATATACATAGGTGTTGTTTAGACACTTGAATATGTATATTACTTTGAGTAGTGAAGGATGAATTATAAGATTTAGATGGTTAAATGAAATGGTAAGGAAAGTACATGATATTTTGATACATGAACATTAAGTTGTTAAATGAATGAAGTTTATAATCAATTTTGAATGATGCTATGATAGTTATTAAGTTAAAATTATGTTAATGATATAAATATTAGTTATATGAATGTGAAACATTGGTGTTGGTGATTTTGGTTTGAATTTGCAGGAGGTTTAGGTAAAAATAAGTAGAAATGCTGCCGAAATTTTTTATAAAAAAAAATTTGGAATACTCGAACAAGTCCCGTTCTACTTTTAATACGTGTTTAAACTTTGAGAGTCCAAGATAGGGACTTAATTATTATATTATACTATGAAAGTTATATTAATTGTAAATTATTCGTAAGTTGTTTGATAAGTCCGGTAATGCCTCATAACCTCATTCCGGCGACGGTTTGGGGTTAGGATGTGTTACAAAAGATGCTTAAACAATTGCTGATATTGTTGAAGAAATAGATGTTGAGGATGTAGCTACTACAAAGAATCCTGAAGTAGGAAGCAATTACCATGGATGGAAAGATAATGTTTCCTTGGATGAGATGGATGTCTCGGTTACAAAATCACAAACATTGAAGCCAATCTAAGATGATTCCACATTTTCAAAGAATAAAAATAAAGATTTCTGATGGAAGTGAACAAATTTTTATTTCATTTACTGATGCTGCCACGTTATTGGGAAAAATCATATGGACTATTAGCCTTGAATTAAGTAGGAGCATTGCCTCCGAAGTGCTAATTCAAGGGAAGTTAGAAATGCTTGTTGGAAAATTTGGACATCACATATATAATAAGGATAATTACATGTTATTATTTACTATCATGATAGGTTAGCCCAAATTAAAAGTGATCTAATTTGGTTAGAATTTTATTGGGCTTTTAATTATTAAATAAATAAAGTATGGGTCAAATATGTATAGATACTCTTCTAATCAAATTCTAATTAATCAAATTCTAATTAATGATGGGCTAATTAGAATTTGATTAGAACTAATATGCTAAGGTTATAAATATTAGGGTTATGGTCCCCAAATTATACACAAGATATCTTTTCTAATATCCCATCATTAGGAAAGAGAGAGCAGATATTCTCTGAATTTCTTGTGTGCTAATTTGGAAGATCAAATCCCCAAGTTCCAGAAAGTTTCAAAAAATCCATGGATTCAGGAACGTTTCCGCATCTAGTTTTGTTCTTGATTTATTCTTAATGATTTGATATGACAGATCCTGGTTTATTAAGTTATATTGTAGATTTATTTTATAAATTCTAACAAGTGGCATCCGAGTCTCGTCATATCGAATCATTGGGAATTGATTCAGGTTCTTCATTTGAATAATTGATTCATGAAATTTCATGGTTTTTATATTTCGGATATATATGTTGTTTTTTGAAGATTTATATTAAAGTTTTTTTTAATCTTGAATTCATATTAAAAAAAATAAAAAAATTGGGTGATTTTCATATTAAAATTGGGTAATATTATTTGATACCTACGTTTTTAAGTTTTATTTGAAAATATTACGATTCAGTTCCTGTGTTTTTCCAAGGCATGTGATTATTATTATTTTAATCCATATGACATTTAATATATATATAGAAATTGATTCATATCTATGTTTTGTTTGTTTATATAAATATATAAAATATGCATGCTTTGATTGGTTTAATGTTTTGGAAAATAATATAAATATATATTTATGTTTTATCTTTTAATTTGATTGAAAGATGAAATTAAGGTTAATATTTTGGAACAAATAAATTCAGATTTTGGCTTTTAATTAAGGATATCTAATATTTTAAATAAATTAGTTGAAACAAAATGCCGCCAAAGTGACCTCTTTTGTGTAAATTAGTTTATTTGAAATATTAAGATGGTTATATGTTTTTGTGATTCATGCGCTGTCGAAACCATCCTTCTCTTTAAAATATTTTAAATTTAAAAAAAAAAGGAGAGATCAACTTTTTGGAAAATAGAAATATGGAGTCGCCACCGATCCTTTTGTTTTGGTGTGATAGGGTCACCTAAGAATTTGGTTATTTTAATAAAACATTTTTGGTTTACAACGATTCTGGTCTACGTAAATATGAGAAAACAGGCTCAGGAGTCGGTTACGTATGAGGAAGGATTAACACCCTCATTACGCCCAAAATTGGTACCAAATCGATTAAATACTGTCCTTATATCTAAAATTAAAAATGTTTTTGAAATGTGGTTCTTGTTAACAACATTTGAATAACCCGAGTTGGTTGCCAAAAATCTTCTTGTTTCGACGTCCGAAAATTTATAATTCGAAAATCACAAAAGGGTGCTCAATAATTTAGTCCAACGGAAAACCGAAACCCAGCACAGTAGGGTACGATTCCTCGGATTTCCAAACATTGACCATTGACTTTCCTTAGAAAATACGTGTGAAATCCCGAAGAGATGTTCGATTATTTGGGACAAATGAAAAAGCGCAACCCAGCACTATAGGGCCCGATTCTCAAATCACCAAACATCGAACATTGTCTTCATTTTGAAAGATTTTAGAAAATGTGAGTGAAATTCCGAAGGGATCTGCAATTGTTTCGGACCAATGAAAAAGCGCGACCCAGCACGTTAGGGCACGATTCTCAAATCACCAAACATTGAACATCGTCTTCGTTTTAAAGTGTTTTTAATAAACGTGAGTGGGAGTATAAAGGACCATTCGGTTGTTTTGAGCAAACGAGAGATCACAACCCAGCACGATAGTGCATGATTCTCGAGTTGTCAAACGCCGAATGTTGCCCTCGTTTTAAATAATTTTTAGGAGACATGAATGAAATTTTGAAAGGATATTTGATCATTTTAAGCAACCGAGAAATTGCAACCTAACACGTTAGGGCACAATTCTGCAAATTGCCAAATATCACACATCACCTTCGTTTTAAAGAATTTTTAAAAGGTGTGGGTGAAATCTTGAAGGGATATTCAATTATTTTGAGTAAACGTGAAATTGCAACCCAACACGTTAGGGCACTATTCCGCAAATTGCCAAATATCGAATTTCGTCTTCGTTTTAGAGAAAATTTTTAAAAGACATGAATGAAATTTTGAAGTGATATTCAATTATTTTGAGCAAACGCGAAATTGCAACCCAACACGTTAGGGCACGATTCCGCGAATTGCCAAATATCAAATCTCGTCTTTGTTTTGAAGAATTTTTGAATGAATGATTATAAAGCTAGCTTAAGACGTATTAATTTGATTTAAAATAAGACGAAATTAATCATAAAATTTGGGTTTTATAGAACCACATTTCAAAAATCAAATGAAACGATGATACGGGGTAAAAGGCACATATGATGGTACGATGCTTGATGAACAAGAGCATTAATCGACTAGCAGAATAAGCAATTAAATATAATTAATCTAAAAATTATGACCTAACTTCAATCACGTATGAATAATAATCGACATATCAACAAAACGAATATCATGCAATGATAATGTATATGTTACGGTATAGAACAAACAAAATATATGCAAAACAAAACAGAATTTGAAAGTCAAAGTGGTATAAGACGATGTCGAAACAAAAACGACCTAATGAACCAAATATTTATACGACTCGCGAATTAATGAATTAGTGCATTTTAGAATCTATTTTTTTTTAAAAAAACTATAGATATATACTTAATCATTTAAAATACATATTATAAAATGAATGTCTTTATCGAATATCATATTAAAACATCAAATAATGTTGGTCTAAAAAAGGGATTTAGTATGAAAAATTCAAAATATGTGTAGAATATTTTACAAATGATAATAATAAAAATGTATAATACGATGTAGTCTTTAAAAACATAATGGTTCTATAAATTATATGTATATATATAACTTTAAAAAAATTTACTTGTAAAAGCATAGAAATACAATGCATACTTAAGTTAATTTTATAATAACTTATATAATAGTTTTACGAACGTGCTCATATATATATATAAAGAAAACTACGTATGTAAATACATAAATTTATTAATATAAATAAGGATTGAGCATAGGCGTTAAAAAAGACATATATACCATAATAATTTAAAAGCTATGTTATGAGAGATTATACAATAAAATATGAGAATATGCATTTAAAAGAAACTATATGTATAGTAATGTAAGATTAATAACATGCGTAAAATAAAAGTAACCTTATTATAGAGTATATATATATACATATATATAGAGAGAGAGAGAAGTTTAAACCAAATAAATTTAAAAGAAAATAGATATATATATATATAGTTACATATATAGGTATATGTATATGGGATAATGTTATGCAAATTAAGAATGAATTTAAAAGACATTATATGTATAAAATAACATAAAGTTGATAGTACACATATAATAAAATGAACTTTATTATAAAATGCATATATATTTGTACAATGGTGTATACCAAAACACAAAAAGACATTCATGTAAAACAGTGTATAAAATATGGCGGTATAATTATCGAAAGAAGAACAAGCCAATGATACATAATGGTGAACACGAATTAAAAGGAAAAAAAATGAAAAATGAAGGAGAAGTAAATGATTTGAAATCAAAATAAAATAATAAGAATGGTTTACAAATGAAATAGTTAAAGGGACCAGTATATGAAGCGTCCGACTATGCGAGGACCAGAAATGGGAATATCCCCTATTCCAAAACGCAGCACTACCATGGGCTAAAACGAAATTGCCTGCAAATCGAGGAGCTAATTTAAAAAAGGGGCCGATTAAACGTGCATACAAAAGGGGAGGACCCTTGGCGCAAATTTCCCTTTAGAACATAAAGGCGACGTTTCTTTGATGGTTAAAGCTCTTCATTCCACTCATTTTCCTTCCCCAAAAATGCAACATGAAATGAAATAAATAAAAATAAATAAAAGGAAGGATCTTTGCTCTGCTAGGGTTCGTCTATTATGCAACTATTAGACCACCATCAGCTTGGTGGCTAGTGACGCGAATGACGATTAACTTTCACCGGCGGGAGCCTCGACCACGAAGATCCGGTAACCTCACTCTCTCTTTTCCTTTTTTCCCCTTTTTTGAAAAAAACTTAGATCTTATACTGTTCTTAAAAAACGAAACAAACTTAAAAGATTTGATTAAAATTTTAACGCCGTTCGACCCTCACCCACATCCATGTGTTTTTAGATGCTTGGGTTTTCATCGGCGTCGATTCAAGTTCCCCTTACGTGTTCATGCTAAGTTTGCGAACCCCCTCAAGAGAAACGAAAAGAAAACAGATCTGGAAAATCACCTTTTTTGCTTTGTATTGCTTGTATATCTTGCGTAAAATGTGTAGGCGTTCGTAACCTTTACATAGACTAAGAACTATGGCTTTATAGCCGAAGGAAAAAAGAAAAAGGAAAATAAATTAAAAATGCCATTTTTTTCATTTGCTGTTCTGCTATTTTTGTTTGTGTTTGCTACCGTGTTCGTCCTTTCTTTTACAGGTACGGGATGCGCTGGCGCTTGGCGTGCGACTGTGCTGGAGTAGGTGTGGCTGCTGGAGGGTACGGAGGCCGTACATGGGGCTTGGCTGGTTGCGTCGCATGGGAAAGAACCCTAGGGTTCTAAAATTTCTGGGCCATTTGGGGTATTGGGCTGAGTCATTTCGTAAGTGGGCTTGTGACTTGGGTCTTGGGTCATGTAATCTGAACTTTGGACATTTATTGGACTGTTATAAATTTATTTTATGTTTTATGGCTTGTTTGTAACGGGCCCGGGCATATTTGGCCCACTACACATGTGTTTATTGATTGACCCAAAGGTAAGTTAATATTTGGCAGAATTACAACGACATCTGTGGTGATAAATGAGTGACAATTATAAGGTATTTTATGTAAGCAATAAGTTAGTCCAAAGATTAATTCATTACTTGACATAATTTATTGCCAATGTTTGATTGCTACAGCAAGAGTACCGTTTACTGTTAATATTACTGTCCAAAGACTTGATATTAATGTAGTGTTTGGTATCTTGAGATGGGATTAGCCATTATATTGAATTTATTGTTTACTTATGAATATTGATTTAAGCTTGTTTTTTTTTCTCTATTCAGCTAATTCATCTTCTACTGCTACAATATCTACTAATATAAATTCTATACCCATGCTTAATGGAACTAATTTTAAGGAATGGAAAAGGCACTTACTTATAGTGCTTGGCTGTATGGACATAGACCTTGCACTAAGGGAAGAACAACCTGCACCTCTCACCGCGGAAAGCACCCCTGATATTAAGAGGGATTTTGAAAGATGGGATCGTTCAAATCGCATGAGTCTAATGATCATGAAACACAGCATTCCAGAAGCCTTTAGGGGCACAGAATCTGAAGAGATTACTCAGGCCAAAGGTTTCCTTGATGAAATTGAGAAACATTTTGCTAAAAACGATAAGGTTGAGATGACATCACTTCTGACTTCTTTGATGTCTATGAAGTATAAAGGTCAAGGAAACGTAAGGGAGTACATTATGGAGATGTTCCATACTGCTTCAAGACTTAAGGCACTTAAGATCGAGCTTTCTGAGGAATTGCTTGTTCTTATGGTTTTGGTATTGCTTCCTGTACAGTTTAACCAATTTAAAATTAGTTATAACTGTCAAAAGGAGAAATGGACCCTAAATAAGCTCATTTCTTGTTGTGTGCAAGAGGAAGAAAGGTTGAAGCGTGATAAGTCGAAAGTGCTGATTTGGCCAATGCCCCTAAGGACAAGGGCAATAAAAGAAAATATCAGAATGAAGCTGCTAAGGGTCCAGCCCAAAAGAAACAACAACAAGCTACAGAGAGTTGTTTCTTTTGTAATAAGTCTGGACACGTAATGAAAGATTGTACCAAATATCATGCTTGGCGTGTAAAGAAAGGTATAATTCTTAATTTGGTCTGTTCTGAGATTAATTTAGCTTCAGTACCTAGAAACACTTAGTGGATAGATTTTGGTGCTACTACTCACATACGTGTTTCTATGCAGGGTTGCCTGAGTTACCGAAAGCCAAGTGATGGTGAAAGACACATCTTTGTGGGCGATGGAAAATCGGTAGAAGTGGAAGCAATTGGGCATTTTAGGTTGTTATTAGGAACTGATTTTTATTTGGATTTAAAAGACACTTTTGTTGTACCGTCATTTAGACGGAATTTAGTTTCTGTTTCTTCGTTGGACAAATTTGGATATTATTGTTCATTCGGAAACAATCAATTTAATTTGTCTTTAAATTCAAATGTTATTGGAACTGGTTATTTAAATACTTATGACAACCTTTATTTGCTAGAAACATTTGTATCCTATAATGAAACCTTGCATGTGGAATCACGGGGTATTAAACGCAAATTAAATAAGGAAAATTCAGCATCATTATGGCATAAGCGCTTAGGTCATATCTCAAAAGTTAGAATTGAACGCCTTGTGTCTGATGGTATTTTAAAGTCCCTTAACTTCACAAAATTTGATGTTTGTGTCGATTGCATCAAGGGAAAATAGACCAAAACCAAGAGATTGGGTGCCAACAGATCTTCAGACGTCTTAGAACTAATTCATACAGATATTTGTGGGCCATTCCCTACGGCATCATGGAATGGTCAACAATATTTCATAACATTTATAGACGATTACTCACGTTATGGGTACCTATATCTCATTCATGAGAAATCCCAGTCTTTGGACGTGTTCAAAACTTATAAAGCTGAAGTTGAGAATCAACTCAAAAAAATGATTAAAAATGTTAGATTTGATCGTGGTGGTGAGTACTACGGTTGATATGATGGCTCAAGTGAACAATGTCCAGGACCATTTGCAAAATTCCTAGAGGAATGTGGTATTGTCCCACAGTACACCATGCCAGGATCACCTAGTATGAATGGTGTAGCTGAAAGACGAAACAGAACTCTTAAGAATATGGTAAGGAGCATGATTGCTCATTCTACCTTACCTGAGTCCTTCTGGGGAGAAGCATTAAAGACAACAGCTTACATTCTAAATAGAGTACCCAATAAAGCAGTTGCAAAAACACCTTATTAGCTTTGGACAGGTCAAAAGCCTAGTCTAAAGCACTTTCACATTTGGGGATGTCCAGCTAAGGCAAGGCCTTATAGGCCTCATGAAAAGAAATTGGACTCCAAAACAATAAGCAGCTACTTTATTGGCTATTCTGAGCGATTTAAGGGCTATAAATTTTATGATCCCATAATAAAGAATATTTTTGAGACAGGAACTGTAACATTTTTTGAGGATGTTAAGTTTGGGGGGAGAAATAAGGTTAGAGACATTGCTTTTGAGGAGGAATTGGATTCTAACTAAATTCCTACTATCACTTTTGATGATGTTCAGGTTCTTATACCTATCATTGATCAAGAAGTGATTCTAGAACCTCTACAAGACAATGTTGAACAACTCCCCATTCAAAATGAGGTAATTGTTTCAGAAGAACAAACTCAACAACCTCCAGAACAAGTGCCATTAAGGAGGTCCACAAGAGAAAGGAGAAATGTTATTCCAGATGATTATATTGTATTTCTCCAAGAACATGAGGATGATAATGGAATGATGGAAGATGATCCAATCAACTTTCATCAGGCCATGAAAAGTTCTAATTCTCAAAAGTGGATTGACATGAAAGATGAGTATAAATCTATGCAAGACAATAAAGTTTGGGAACTTGTCCCATTACCTGAAAGTGCAAAACCAATTGGTTGTAAATGGATATTTAAAACCAAGAGGGATGCAAATGGTAATGTGGAAAGGTATAAGACATGTCTTGTAGCTAAAGGATATACTCAGAAAGAAGGCATTGATTTTACAGAGACCTTCTCTCCAATTTCATCGAAAGACTCCTTTAAGATAATCATGGCACTTGTTGCTCATTTTGATCTTGAGTTACATCAGATGGATGTTAAGACTGCGTTTCTTAATGGCGACATTGAAGAAACAATTTATATGGTGCAACCAGAAAATTTTGAGTCGAAAGATTCAATGAATATGGTTTGCAAATTGATAAAATCCATCTATGGACTCAAACAAGCTTCCCGTCAATGGTACCACAAGTTTCATCAAATAATTATTTTGTTCAGTTTTGAAATGAATATTGTTGATGATTGTGTGTATCACAAATTCAATGGGAGTAAGTACATATTTCTGGTTCTATATGTTGATGACATTTTGCTTGCCACTAACGATATAGGCTTATTGCACGAAACCAAGAGATTTTTATCCAAGCATTTTGAGATGAAAGATCTTTGCATACAGAATTTTATCCTCTTTTGTTTTAGGAATTCAGATACATCGAGATCGATCTCGAGGTATTCTTGGATTATCACAAAAGAGCTATATCGATAAAGTACTCAAAAGGTTTGGCATGCAGAATTGTAGACCAGGTAACACCCCTGTAGCTAAAGGAGACAAATTTAGTCTTACTCAATGCCCTAAAAGTAACCTTGAAATTCATGAAATGCAAAAGATTCCCTATGCATAAGCTCTTGGGAGTTTAATGTATGCTCAAGTATGTACGCGTCTGGACATTGCGTACATTGTTGGGATGTTAAACATATATTTAAGCAACCCTGGTATAGACCATTAGATAGCAGCCAAAAGGGTTATGAGATATCTTCAGAGAACAAAAGATTACATGCTTACTTATAAGAGATCAAATCTTTTGGAGGTCATAAGGTATTCTGATTCTGATTTCGCTGGATGCCAAGATAGTAGGAAATCTACATCAAGCTATATTTACCTGTTAGCCGGAGGAGCTATATCTTGGAAAACTGTCAAACAGACACTTGTAGCTTCGTCCACTATGGCAGCAGAGTTTGTAACATGCTATGAGGCATCAAACTATGGAATATGGTTGCGGAACTTTGTCACAGGGCTGCGCGTTTTGGAGAATGTAAAAAGACCACTCAAATTATTTTGTGACAATAAGTCAGTAGTGCTGTATTCCAATAACAACAGGAGTTCATCTAAGTCTAAGCATATTGACATAAAGTTCCTAGTTGTAAAAGAAAGAGTGCAAAATGGTCAAATCTCCATAGAGCATATTGGGACAAACTCCATGATAGCGGATCCGCTCACAAAAGGTTTACCACCCAAGGTCTTTCATGAGCATACTGCTCACATAGGTGTTACATTGTTTGAGGATATCATGATTTAGTGGGAGTTTATATTTCAGACATTTATGTATTTAGTTATTTTCTGATCAGAAATAAAGTATTCAGCTTATTCACTCTGTTTATTATTTTGAAATTGACCTCACTTAAGTTTAAGGAAGGACCAGTTGGAAATAGACATGTTTAGATCATATTACATGTAATTTCCATGCTACACATCCATACTTGATCTATGTCATTTGGTTGTGTTAATATACGTGATCATGGATGGATTTAGTTACGATATTTGTAACGAAAGTTACCTTGGTTCTATGTTAACAAAATTAATGGAATAGATTGTACGGAATGCCTTTTGAATATGATAGTAAAAAATTTTGAGCTCATAAGGTTATACAATGACATGTAATTATAAAGTAATTAGTATATATATGTGGTCCAAGTGGGAGATTGTTGGAAAATTTGGACATCACATATATAATAAGGATAATTACATGTTATTATTTACTATCATGATAGGTTAGCCCAAATTAAAAGTGATCTAATTTGGTTAGAATTTTATTGGGCTTTTAATTATTAAATAAATAAAGTATGGGTCAAATATGTGTAGATACTCTTCTAATCAAATTCTAATTAATGATGGGCTAATTAGAATTTGATTAGAACTAATTTGCTAAGGTTATAAATATTAGGGTTATGGTCCCCAAATTATACACAAGATATCTTTTCTAATATCTCATTATTAGGAAAAAGAGAGCAGATATTCTCTGAATTTCCTGTGTGCTAATTTGGAAGATCGAATCCCCAAGTTCTAGAAAGTTTCAAGAAATCCATGGATTCAGGTACGTTTCCGCATCTAGTTTTGTTCTTGATTTATTCTTAATGATTTGACATGACAGACCCTGGTTTATTAAGTTATATTGTAGATTTATTTTATAAATTCTAACAATGCTCATTCAAGAAAGTGCCCAAAAATTATATTTGACATTATGTGAAATAGAAGAATTAATTGAGGATGAGCGCTTTCATACGTTGAGCAAAATTCCAAACTATCCAATGCAAATACTCGTTTTCTTTAGTATACCTTCTTCAGTGCGATTGGAATGGGTGAGAAAATTTATTTCTACCCATTAAAAATCATGGTTGTGTTGGTGATGTTTTGGTAACCTTTTGTACATGTAATATTTGGATGATATAATGATATTATAGAATGCCACAGAGTGTTTTAACTTTTTGATAATGTAAAATCGAACATATAAATTATGACATATAAGCTAATGACATCATGTAACTTTTGGTTAATGTATGATCATTATGTTTGGATGTAAAACATAATTATCAAGTTATTTATTACTTCTAATCTTTTACTTCTTAGTTTAGAAGATAATTAAATTATTTGTTTCGCTAATGATAGTTTAGCACATTAAATATGTATTGAAATTTAAAAATAGTAAGGTAGGTTATACATTATTTTTCTAATATTATATATTATGATCTTTATTAATTCATATTTTAATAATAATTATATTAAGAATGTTATTAAATTATATATTTTTTTATTAAATTATATTTAATAATAATTTTATTAAAATTTAATAACAATAACAATAATCATCTATCTACAAAAATTATGCTAAAGGTACTTTGGTCATTTAAGCTTTTTTCCTTATGCTATTACAACATATATCCTATTTAACCAAACACAAGAATATTATTACAGTTTTATTCCATTCCATTCCATTCAAGCAAACAATTATTGGTTATAACTTTATACTATTATATTCATATTTCATTTCCTAATGTGTAAATATTTAAAAACTTTAAATATGATAGATTTTGGTGACGGATTCTTTCGTAACGGGAAAAGGCAATTTATTACATCAACAATTTTGTGGAACTAAAGAATATATTCCCTTGAAGCGTGAATAGATGGTAATCTTCATTGTCGTGCATTCTCTTCTTAAGCATTAGAGTAATTAATGCTATGGATGCTAACAACAATGAATTAAATCTCTCTCTCTTAGTTATTATTTTCGGTAGATTATAAATTTTAATAACAATGCAATTAATACGATTCGAACTTAAGTCACATTTAAGATAGTGAATACTTTAATTATGTGATTAAAATATGGTTTAATTATTTTTTTAAAGAGGATAATTAATTATTTTTTTCTTTTTGCATTATATTTATCTAATTATCTTATAATCATGTGAGGTATTTTTTTTTTCAATTTGTAAATTTTAATATTTTGATATTATATTATATTCCTATTATTTTCATTATATATTATGCTATATTTTGTTTTATGTTATATTTTGGAAGGCGAAGCGAAGGGTTATGAAGGGCCCTTGGCTTTTCTTTCCAATTCTATAACGATAGATTTGGAAATATGAATTTGAAATTTGGATTTTATTTGGAAATTATACACAGTATATATTTGCAAATTATATAACAATTTTAGAAAATATTTTAAGAATTTTAAATTAACAATTATCTAAAAAATTTATAAATTTAATCAATAAATGTTATCTTTACAAGTATTTTATTATACAATTTACATTATTTTTAAAATTTGAAACCCAAGTTCCCCAACACTACTTAAACTTAAAATTTACAATTTTATATTAAAAATTTTTCTAAAAATTTATAATTTGGCCCTAGATATAAAATTGATAGCAGGAAAGGATTGTCCAACTTGAAACTTGAAAGGTATTGTAAATATAGACTTAATTAAGCCAGATGAGGTATTTATCATTAGTTGACACAAAATCATGAATCTTATAACAAAGAAATAGATTATGGCAATTTGTGTAATATAGTGAATTTGTATGTATTTAAGCGTCATGCCCAAATTAGTATTTATAAAATTCATGTTATGTTTATATACCAAAACTGCTAAATGGATAATGCATCCCACTGACAACATAAATCAAATGACATGACAAACGTTAATTTTGTAGGTGCGAAAGAGACGCATACTGAATGGTAAACAGATTCAGCCTATAGCCTGTTTGATAATCAAACACCTTATGCTAATGCACCAATCCATATACAATATACCTATTGCCCAGTGACTTGCATCAGACCGTTTAATAGTGACCCACCTAAATCCTTAAAACCACCAGTCCAAGTCAACCCACACCCTACCCCCACTATACACCCTACTATATCTACGCCCCCCATGTGTTTTCCACTGCCCCCTTCTTCATATTTTCTTTCCCCGTGTTTGGTTGCACAGAAAGTGAGAGAAAGTTTTACTTTTGATTTTGAAACTCCGATGAGAAAACCTTGCTGCGATAAACAAGGCACCAACAAGGGAGCCTGGTCCAAGCAAGAAGATCAAAAGCTCATTGATTATATACGTATTCATGGTGAAGGCTGTTGGCGTTCCCTCCCCAAAGCTGCAGGTTCTTTTCTGAAATTCCTTTTTTTTTTTGTAACACCCTACTTCGGTTCTTAATTTTATTTCACTGACTTTTTTACCATGAAAATCACCAGGTTTGCACCGTTGCGGTAAAAGTTGCAGGCTGAGATGGATAAATTACTTAAGACCAGATATCAAACGTGGTAACTTTGCTCAAGACGAAGAGGACTTAATTATCAAACTCCATGCTCTCCTTGGTAACCGGTATGTTTCATTTCCAAAACATAACGTTTACGCATATGATAAGACTATAATGCATTGCACTAATGGAGAGGGTTTTTGAAATATCATATGAGATACCTATGTCTAAAAATATTAGGAGTTGAATGTTTATCTTTTTGTGTTTTGGGGTGTTAGGTGGTCACTGATAGCTGGTAGATTACCAGGAAGAACAGATAATGAAGTGAAGAACTATTGGAATTCCCATATAAAGAGAAAGCTAATGAAGATGGGGATCGATCCTAATAACCATAAGTTGAACCAATATCCTCATCATGTTGGTCCCCTTAACCCCACCACCACCAACTCCATGGATGTGGCATGTAAGCTTAGAGTGTGTTCAACAGACAATGATGATGGGATCTCAGATGCTGCAAGTTATCTCGAAGACGCAACACCGCCCACTGGTATATCCAACTTGGACCTTGATCTCACAATTGCTTTTCCTTCGAGTCCTATCAAGAATATTATTGAAGAAAGCCAGCAGAAAACAGCATCTATTGTAACAAATGATGAAGAAGAACAATATACAGTCCCTACCCTTCTTCTTTTCAGATGAGACAAAAAAAAAAGCCTCACACATGTGGAGATTCGTGCAAAAGACCTAAAGGCTTACGAAGGCAACATGCACGCCATTGTCAAATTCTTTTGGATGATGGATTGAAACCATATCCTTGTCCATTAGAAAGGAGGAAGATAAGCTAAAACTGTATTATTGTGTATAAATTTGGTAGAAAGAAAGATTTCAACTTAAGAATTAGGATCAAATAACTGAATGAATGAACGAATTGCAGATAAGTTGTTAGGAGGTTTTCAATCAACTTATCTGCAATTAATTTGGTGGAGCTGATGTAGGATGATGAGTTCATCGTACATGAACTGAACCTTTGATATTTCAGGCTCTAATTGTCTGTTTGTATGCGTAAAGATATTCTTCAATGTGAGATCAGCTAAAATGAATGTGTGGAATGGACTTGTCAATTTTCACAAGTTATGCACAAATATAACACGAGAAATACAATCTGAAACACTTTTTGATAAAAGAAAATGATAAAAACATGATATCAATTTATTTAACATTAATTACTATCGTGTCAATACAGATATAAAATACCTTCAGCTCATACACAACAATATATATACATGAATTACCACATTAGATGTGGGAAATACTATCTATATATATTAGTGTTCTATATTAAGAATCTGAAGCAAATTTAGCAAAGAGATCTAAGGGATTATGGTCAATTGGTAATGCACTCTTCCCGAAATTTCTAAAGAGCAAGTGATTACTTTTTACATTGATGAGAGTTAATTTGACCAAATAAAATATTTTAAAATTATGGCTGCTTTTCTAAATTCATCCTCAAATTTTAAAATATTTTAAAGACATATTTAAACTATCAGTGTTAAAATGTTAGATCTTACGTGATATAATTTAAAAGAATTTTTAAAAAAATAAATATTGTAAAAATATTGATTTTGAGGTTTTCGAAACTTTCACAAAAACTATCGTTCGCTCTCTTTTTTGTCGATTTTACTTTATTTTTAGTTTTTAATTTTAAAAGTTATGCGGCGACATTTTACTTTACTGTAAAATTTTCATTTTAAATTACGTCACATAAGATTTTATGTGTCATTTAATGGTTAAATTTAACTGTTTCAATAATTGCATAACCTAATTGATATAACATCGATAGAATTTGAAGATGTAATTACAATGTTTTGAAGTTTGGAGATAAATTTAAAAAGTAAGTTATAAGTTGAGGATGCCTGCTAATTAACTCGATTTATTACATATTTAATGAACCTAACACTATATAAATTTATATATCAATAATATTCATATTTTATATATTATAAATGAAACAAATAATATCATTTTATTGGTGAATTTATTTTTAAAAAATATAAAAAAATGATGAAGGATACATATAAACCTTTTATTTTAAATTTAAAAATAGCTATAACTAAAAATAGGGTATGTTGGCTGCTAATGTGTCCCTTTCATACATGTTGGAATGGTTTCAATAATTAAGCTTTTGAAAATGGAATTTGAGCTTTCTTAACAGCAATGGAGCTTGGAAAAGGGGCATTTGATTTCATTCCACTCTCCATGAAAGAGGTTAGGTCTTGGTAGTAAGTAAATTCCATTTTCACATGCACTCTCAAACCACTCCACTACTATAATATTCTTCCATAAAACCTTAAAGTAATGTTTACTTTCTATTTCTATCCAAAAAAATCTATGTCCCATTTCTTCTTTTTTTTGGGTACATTATGTCCCAATTTTGGGTGATAATATGAAATTGTTTTATTAAATGATTTAGTTGGTTGTTGAGTTGGTATTTTGTTGTTTTAATTTGGAGGATGTGAGTTTAAACGCGATTAAACATTTTCATTTTAGGAATCAAGGGATAATGCCTAGTTCAGACCTATTGAACCATAAGTGGTAGTGCTAAGCAAAAAAATCGACCAAATCGAAAATCGACCCGAACCAAAGTATTTGAACGGTTTATGGATATATAAGTTCAAAAACCGCGGTTATCCAGAACTGAGCTAAATTCTTTTTATACTTAATATATAATTAATTTTATTTTTATAATATAAAAATAAATAATTTATATTTAAAATGGTGAAAATAATTTAAAATTTCTTGAAATTTATCGTTTTTTAGAAATATTTATGAAAAAGACCTTGAAATTTTGTCAAATAATATTCAAAAGCCATAAAACAAAATTTATTTTATCAAAACAAGTTTAAAAATTAAAAACAAAATTTTAATATGAAAAAATTAAGAAACAAACCGAACTAAAAGAAATTATGATAGACAATCCAAAAAATTTGAAAAATCCGACTAAACCAAATCGATATCACCCGAATAAGTGAAGTGATAAAATATTTATACTCAAGTGTTATTAATTTCAGTGTCGAAATTTTTATTAATTTTTTAGAATCAGGATGAATGAATCATAAATGAGTAGTGATAAAAAATTCGTGTTAGTCTTGAATTTAATCCCCTCAGAAAGAAAAGATTTTAAAAATATCTGCATTTGGGTACCGAAATTTTAAATAATAATTGTGTTATGGCTGTTATTTTAAAGGTGTTTTTAAAGAGTTATTTCTATAGTTTTAACTCTAATATTCATTGTAATCGAAGTTTGAATAGTTTACCTACCCGTCTATAGCAATTTTACTCGTTACTCTGAATTGCATTTATGTAACTTCAACTTGTGAATAACGTTTTGTTTTTTCTACAAATAAAAATATAAAATATCACGATATGAGAAAAATAAAAATTTTAATATTAAAAATATAATTATAATTGTTCATACACTACTTGAGTTATGACGGTTTATAATAGTTCACACGAGGACAAAGAACCATAAATAATTGGAGATGATTAGGATAGTGATCCTTTGAGGATATTGAAATTCGAAAGAACGAGGAAAGATAATTTAGAATATAGAGAGAGATCATTTGTTTTGATGTTTGTGAATCTTAAAATGGGTGCCTTCAATCATTTCCCATATGCCACGTGTTGCTCTTATATTGGTTTTATACTTTCATGAAGCCTAACTGACCTGTTGATGTCCTACTCTCGTAGGCATGCATTGTCATGCGGGGACAACATATATATGGTGACATATAAAAAGATACGTACTTTGTTTAGGGGTATGGTCCTCACAATGTAGATTTATGAGATCTTGAGGTCACTATCGAGGTTATGAGCTCGTAAAGTTTAGAGGTCACAAGACTGAAGGCTGATTGTAACACCCCTCACTCGTCTCTGTCATTGGATTAGGGTTACGGAATGCTACGTCAATAAATAGGTTAAACTCATACAATTCTAATTTAATCAAAACAATCTTTAACAAACAAACATTAGTTAAACATGGTATTCATACAAAAACAGAACTTAAAACGAGCTTTAGAATACAAAGGGTTGGACTCGAGCATGAAAAAAGACCAAATTATAATTTTTACAAAACTTGAACAAAATATTGATATCTATTAGAGTTATGTAACCCAAATTCCTATTAAAGAAATAAAATACAGTGGAAAAATAAGGATATCTGTAGGGGCGAAGGCCGAGGGCCATATAGAACTACTCTCCTTTTTAACATTGATTAGAATAAGGTTTTTCAACCTATAAATAGATAAAGTCAAAATTCCTCTTGTATCATTTGATTTTCAACATTAGTGAATTTTCTTCTCCTCTGCCTGTGGTTTTTTCCCGAAAGGGTTTTCAAATAAAATTTGTGTGTTTTATTTTTCTTTCTTTTTGCTTTGCGATCTTTCTATATTACTATTATTGATGTTTAATTTTAACAATATCTTTTGAAATAGGTACCAATATTTTTATATTAGGTATTGATACCATTTTGACATGTTGCCAAATTTAAAAATTTTGGTTCAAAACATTTTATCGATACCTTTTTGTAGGTGTCGATATCTTTAAAGATTTATTGATACTAGATGAAAAGTACCAATACCAAAGTGGTGTTCTGTCAAATTTTAAAATTGTCAATTGGTCTGGTATCGATATCCTGATCCAAATTATCGGTACCTTTCACCAAATGGTCAAAAATCTTATGTTTAAAAACTTATTTTCTACTCAAATCACATACCATTTTAAAGGTTCATGCATACACATATAACACCTTACCATACATGCCTTTAAAACCTCTGTTTATTAATGCAACAAGCATTCTATATACCATTCAATAAATTTATCTAAAAGACACCAAAAGCATATCAAATCATAACTCAACTAACCTACTATTTGCCTAACCAATGTGCCATAAGGCATCATCACAACCAACATTCAACCCTATCTTCCAGTGCCATTATCGAACCAAGTTCTTATATAACAAACTGTAAGGTAATAATGTGACATAATTTCTTGCACCCAAAGCTTTGCATAAACCAAAGCACATCCATTAAACTATTTTCTATCAAGATAATCAATACACAAGCTTTCATACACAATTTATTAACAACCTTATCATTTATCCATCAAACTCATAAACATAACTTAAACTAATACAAAACATATATGCTTTCATAAACACTTGTGTACATATTCCAAAACTCTTATTACATGCCACAAAACCAAGTATAACGGTTTCAAAGTCTACTAAAATAAAGTTGGATAGTGTGATTTCCAATTTGATTTGGTCACCCGGTTCTACAAAATGATATTTACAAGAAAATAAGAAAATGACACGAGTAAGCTTTTACGAGCTTAGCAAGTTCACAAGTTGAAACGTTTTAACTTACCGTGTGATCGATCACAGTTTAATAATTAACAAAATCAATAACTAACATATATCCTATCAACCACAACCATTCAACAGGCGAGTTTCGTAAATATGAGTCATTTAATCATCTCATTTATATAGTATCAACCTGTAACACCTTAAAATTTAGGGTTAGGAGATTTGACATTTGTGTTTTGGGTCAATGAGTAGGTTGAGCAATTGGGTTGATTTTCGCGTTTTAATGTTAGAATGAGCCTGTTGGTTCAGTGGTTGGATGTGTGTTAGTTTACCTCAGGGCTCTAGGTTTGAATCCTCATGTGTGTTTGAGGAATTAATTTTATTTGATTTTTGTTTTAAATTATATATATTTATTTATGTTATTTATTTTATTGTATTTTTTTATTTTTGGAAAAAAGGAAGTTGTTTCTAAAATTCTTTTGCACGCTTTCTTTCCCTATTTTTTCTCTGTTTCCTCTCTTTTTCCACGTTCTTGCTATTATTTTTGGTTCTTATCCCTTTCTCTCTTTTGCTATTGGCGAATTAATTACCGGTGTATTTTTATTCTCTAAACGAATTCTAGGTTTTAGTACCGACATTGTTGGCTGATTTTCCTAGTGTGTTACTTTTGATTAAGTGCGAAATTAGGTTTCCCAATGGTTTGGTGGAATGAATCAAGCAGTTCTCGATACTTTTTATCATGTTCTAAGGTGTGTGTTCTGAAACTATCCAATTTTGGTATCAAATTGCTATTGGATTCTACAGAATTCGGCAACTTCTAGTATGTTCCTGAAACTGTTGATTTTGGGTATTGGATTGCATGCTATTCTGTAAATTCTGGTAGAGTTCTGAGTTACCAAGGGTTGGGGCCGTTTTGATGTCAAAACCATGATTTTTAACTTATTTTGGTGTGGTTTTGTGACCACACGGGTGGCCACACGAGCGTATGCCTTGGTCACGCGACCATGTCCTTTGGTCACATGGCCGTGTCCCTTAGCCACACAGGCGTGTGAGATTTCCACATTTCCTTGTTTACTATGCACTTAATTTTGGCACTTTTGGACAATAAGTTACATGGGCTACATATATGGGCGTGTGTAGCTTTCACATGGGGGTGTAGGCTTCCACATGGCCTAGGCATTTCCACATGGCCGTATGACCCTGATTTACAAATTTTTGTTTCGAGTCAGATTATGACTGTTTCATGTTCCTATGTGTTTCGACCTTTGGCAAGGCCTTAGCTAGAGTAGTTGAGACTCCGTTTGGCATGAATTTATGTGTTAATTATTAGCATAGCCCTCAATTAATGACTTGCCTAAGTGATGTTACCTAGTAGTTAGGTACCGTGACCTCTGATTTTGAATTTGGTCATTTGATTATATACATTTCTGATTCTATTTGACTGAAGTATAACTGTTTGCAAGTTGTGTGTAATGTTTCTGTAAGTCAGTTAATAATTTATTTGTATACAAGCATTCACATAAATTTTTTTTTTGTATTCTATTTCTGTATGTCTGTCTTTAAATGGGGTGCATTTTTGCATTTGCATTAAAATTTTGGGTTTGGTTGAGAAGAGAAGGAAATCTAATATGTCCTGTTTTGGCAGTTTTAACTATAACTCATCAGTATAGTGGTTTACCTTACTGTACTACACATATCTCAGCTTTGCTGCATATTATTATTTGAGTGGCCCATTCCACATATGTGGTGTATAGGGTTGGATGGGCATTTCGAGTTCCTATGTGGTGTGCATGGTTGGTTAAGCTACTTATAGCTAATTCGTCGTGTGAACGGGGGACAGAGAGATGTTTGGCTGGATGGGTAGGATTATTTTCTGACTTGTTATATATCATTTGCATATGTTTACATGTTGTTTGTCTGAACGTTGGGGTGCATGTACAGTTTTGTATCCACTAAATAACTTAGTCTAGAGTGGTTAAGTATTGTGTGTGTGATTGGGATTCTGTAAACATGGCTTGTAAATTTTGTATCCGTATTTTGCATTTCTGATCAGTTGTTTGGGCAATATTTTGATAGTATTCTGGTTTGTTTCTTCGTCTTTTGCTTCTTACGTTTAGTTTTGGACTCACACTGAGCTCGTGTGGCTTACCCCCTTAGTTTTCCTTTTCAGGTGCTCTCGTAATTTAAAGCTGGACACGACATACCGGAGGTCTTGGACAGCCGCGTTTAAAAGCAAGTTAATAAGTTTTTTTTCAATTCCTGTTTTCATAAACCATTTTGAACTGTAAGAACCGTAGTTTAAGTTTAATTTCGAACTTTATAAATTTTAACCTTGGACAATTTTTTTGTAAAGTACCATTTTGACACAACTTTGGAAACTATAAAATTATAACTCTGAGCCTTTTTGTCCTAATCTGAAGTTTTCTATTTATTCCGGAAATAATTGAACAATTTAGCTGGAATCAAGATAAACCATGTTGAAATGAGACTTTAGCAATATATTTTGTAAAATTGCTTCCAGATTACTTCAGTGATCAATGTAACCACCAAGATCCGGACAAAACTTCTGGGCCAAGTTTTGGTGTGTTACGTAACGATTATCAAGTCACGATATAATATCATAAACCATAAACACATATACAAGTCATTCATAAGGAATCATAACCAAATATCAATTACATATCATCATTAAGCCATTTAACCATTAAAATTCACAAGCTGGAATGTTATAACTTACCATATGATAACGATTTAATAATTAACAAAATCAATAACTAACATTAACCCTATCAACCACAACCATTCAACAGGCAAGTTTCGTAAATACGATTCATTTAATCATCTCATTTATACAGTATCAACCATTATCAAGTCATGATTTAATATTGTAAATGATGAACACATATACAAGTCTTTCACACAGAATTATAATCAATTACATATCATCATTAATTCATTTAACCATTAAAATTCAGCCTGATGAACTATATAAACAAATATGGATATGCGGTTATCCACCAAAAATATGCTAGAATGCTCAACCGAGCCAATCCAACCAATACACGCTTGAGCACCAAATGCCTAGCCCATATGTAACATCCTAGATTAGGGCCTAGTCAGAACAGTAGTTTCAGGACCACGAATCTGAAATAGAAATAAATATTTTATGATTATTTATGGTCCATGATATGATTGCATGTTTGTGTGAAATTTTCATGAAGAAATTCTATGCCTAAAATGCCCGATTTGACTTTAGGGACTAAATTGAATAAGTTGTAAAACTTGTGTTCTAGAATCTTCAAGCATAAAATTACATTGGATCATTAATTAAAGGTCCTTAAATAGAAATTTGACCAAGTTCTAAAATTTTGGACAAAAATGGGCACGCATAGGAAAAATTTGAAAGAAAGGCTTAAAGGGCATTTTTATCTTTTAGTAAATAAAAGAATAAAAAGGGAAAAATCAAGTCAAAATTATGTCCATCTTCCTCCTTGTATGCCAAAAATTGCAAGGGTTCCATAACTAGGGTTTTCAACTTTTCAAGCTTGATTATAAGTGCTCCCTAGCCCCGTTTTTTATGTTCTTTGCATTTTTGAAATCCTTGAAGCGTGACCTATCCATTTTTAACCATGTTTTGAGCTAGGTTTAATGTTCAAAAACTTAACCATGTGTGACATGCATGTATCTTGATGTTTAATAGAGGAATATGAATGTTTGATGTGTGATAAACATCTTTCACCAAGTGATTTCTAGTGAAAATGGTTAAAAAGGACTTATTTGTGAAGTTTGTGAAATGGGTAGTAAGATATATGATTTAATGAGAAATTTGGGCTTCTATGAGTAAGTTATAAGTTCGGTAGGTTTAGGTGACAAAGAAAATGAACACATTTCATGTTACGAGTCTAGGGACTAATTGTAAATATGTGAAAGTTTGAGGGCAAAACCATAATTTTTTCCTAAATATAGTTTTTGGACTGATTTGAATAATGTGATGATTAAATGAGCTGAATTTCCTATTATAGATCAAGAAAAACGGAGTCCAGACCTAGACTGAGGAAAGAACAAGATTTTGGACTAAATCGAATTAATTGTCCATATTTTGTACCGAGGTAAGTTCGTGTATGAATAATGCAATGATATATCATGTTTGAGTGTTTTATTTAAGTATGACTTTCTATTATTATGATAAGTGTATGAACGATATTATGGTTAATGAGAATGACATTGTGAACGAGTTCGACGATTATGTGATATCGAGAAAAACCCCGTTTGAACCTTAGGAATAATTTAGGATACAATGTGACATGTCACTAGGAACTACGTGATTATGAGCTCATGAAATTATGTGTATATGTAACTATGTGAATCCTAGTGCTAGTCTTGTACATTCTACTAGTGGCTGGGTAGCCCGGCATGTATTGCAGATACTTGTCAGCTTGTGTGAGTAGCCCGAGTAGTTACGTCCTGACTGTCAGCTTGTGTGACCAGGCCCATAATCAGCTCGAAAGTGAACAATATGTGATTTTGATATGAGGTAGCATGTGTGGCTACGTTTGAAGCACCATGTGTAAGTCTTTCGTGTATCCGATAGTATTCCGAGTGTTCAACAGGTAAACTTGTGAGTTATTCAACAATTAAGTCAATGATGAGGATATATAACAATGTGTTACTAGTTGGTACAAGTATGTACGAAGAACTCATATGAGTGAACTCAGTATGTGATAAACTTTTGGTAAGATTGAAAATGTGTAAGTTATGCCTACAAATTTAAGTTATGCCTATGAATCTATGATGACACATATGCAAACTACGTTATGTCAATAGTATTTATACAGATATGATTACATTGCTATTTATTTGCATGCGAACTTACTAAGTTTTATGATTACTCCTATCTCTTTTCCATTTTCTTATAGTATTGCCAAGCTAGCTCGGGGATCGACAGACGTCGAAGACTCGATTCACACTGTCAACTGGACATTTGGATATAGTTAGTCTCAACATTTTGAGTATGGCATGAATAGGGACTTAGTCTTTTTGTTATATGTCATATTGGTCTAGTCAAATGTGCTGGCTTATGGTAATATTTGATTTATTTTTTATATGGCCATGTGATATGGTTCATATTGATTATTTGGGTTTTAACCCTAATTAATTATGCATGCATGCAATGTGTTATGCTTGATGTGGTTACTTGTGAATGATATGTGTGATGAATGGTGTATGTGATAAATGAATGAATCGTGACTAATAGGTATGACCAAAGCTATGGTATAATTAGGTAAATTGGAAGTAGGTTTACCATGATGAACAAACATGAAATTGGTGTGGAATGTTAAGTGAAAACTTGATGGTCTGGATAGGTGATATGTTGATATTACAAAGTTATGTATTAATCAAGTTTTTGAGTAAGTAAATTTACTATGTTGTTTGCCATCAAAAATGTATGAGTGAATGAGCATTTTAGGGTGACAAATGGCTTGGAAAATAGCCTCAAAATTGTCCACACGGGTAGACACACGAGCGTGTGTCTAGGCCGTATGTGACATACGGTCTGCCCCATGGGCGTGTGATTCAACTGTGTGTCCCCTGCACCCTAATTAATGCAAACAGAATGCCCAGTAGTAAACACATGGGCAGAGACACAACCGTGTGTCTTAGCCGTGTGGAGGACACGGTCTCAGGACATTGGCATGTGCCCAGGTCGTATGAAGTCTGCACTTAATTTTGAGAATTTAATTCGCCACACGGTCTAAGCACACGGGCATGTGACTTGGCCATGTGATCTTATTTTGTTGATGACGTCATAGTTAGAGAGTTACATGGGCTGAGGACACGAGTGTGTCCCAAGCCACACGGGTGTGTGTGACTACACGGCCTACCCACACGGGCGTGTGACTCTCCAAAGTATGAAAAAAATTTCTAAGTTTAGTAGAAGTTCTGATAGTTTTCTGTTTAGTCCCGAACCACTCCCAACGTATGTTTTGGGCTTCGTAGGCTTTTATAAGCGACAATTTGCATGTGATTGAAAAGTTTAGATTTGGATGAAATTTTATGGTTTGGCATTGTATGTTAGTTTATGTTTAAGTCCGGTAATACCTTGAACCCTATCCTGGCGTCAGATACGAGTAAGGGGTGTTACACCATAGGTTAACATCCCTCTAGTAACACGCTTGGGCACCAAGTGACAAGCTTGTAGGCTTTACATCCGCCTCTAGAAACACACTAAAATCACTATAATTTAACTCAGTAATTCGCAACAAATGCTGGACTTCGATATATTCAATATATAATAATAAGTAATCATCATCTCATCATAAGTCAACCCCGTATAATATGCAAAATAACCTATTAGCATGTCAATTGTATCCTATTCTATGTTCATCTGGCTCATTACATAAAATTGCATAACATTTTACGATTCAATTCACTTTCTCACCTTGTGCTAATTTGTAATAGTTCAAATATATATATTAAACATATTCATAATTCAGAAACCAATATAATAAATTATACCAATTTAAACCATATGAACTTACCAATACTAAACTGCAAAAATAGCAAAATCAGGGACTAATCAACAATTTTCTCTTTTTCACGATTTTTTACCGATTCTTGATCTATACGATAGTTTATTTCAATTATCAATCCCAAATACTTTATAACAATCAATTTAATGCATATGGCTACTTTATCAATATTTTTCATAATTACCCTAAACTTTTACATGTTATTCAATTTAGTCTTTAAAATCGAAACAAGCTTATTTTTTAATAATTAAGCCCAAAAAAAAGTATGCAGAATTCGTTGTCATCTTAAAACAGCCATCAAGTCACAAAATTTTTGAGAAACTCATTTCATTTTCAAAAATTTAACAATTTAGTCCTTAAACTCAAAACTATGTAAAATCACTTTACAAATTAGTCCCAAACTCATCATCAAGCTTCAAACTAAAAAATTAACAACTAAAAAGCTTCAAGAATATCAATGGAAAGTTTTAAAAACTTTGACAGAATCACAAATTAGTCCTTAGTCTAGATCGATTAAAGTGCAATGATCTCAAAAACATAAAATTCATAAAAAAAAAACCCACTAAAAAAGCTTAAATGCAATGGCTTCCCTTGATGTAGGTTGAAGAAATGGTGAAGACAACTTAGAAAGATGATGAATTTGTTTTGTTTTTGTTTTATGTTTTAAACCATTTTCATAATTACCATTTTAGCCTTAATTTACAAATAATTTAATAAAAAACCATGCATGCAAATCGTCCATATAAATAAATATGGCATAATTGCCATTTAAAACCTTTAAATTATGTCTTTGCACTCAATTAGCTCTTTTAAACTAATAGTGATTGACTTTTGTAGTTTTTACAATCTGGTTCTTTCTTTAATTAACTAATTAAACTTAAAATTATCGGACCAAATTTCAATATTACACTATAATGACCTCATAAATATTAAATAAGTAATATTTATGAACTCAGATGTCAAAATTGTGATCCTAAAACCATTGTTTTCGACACCACTGGGAACGGACTATTACAGTGGCTGATATTTTTAGCTCACTAGGTAATTCTATATCATGGCTTTAGTCAAGAAGGTTGATAGGATACAAAGCAAACTCACTGGGTATAGGTATAACAGTAAATTTAATTGAATTTGAGGTAAAGTAGTTATGAAAAAATCCTTATCTATCGCGAGACGTTTGATTTTAGCTATTTTATTTAAACATATAAAATATTAAAAAGACAATAGAACCACTATATTAAGATTCTTTTTTTCTTTAAGTTTTGTTTTTAAGTAATTTCCTCGACCAATAGTAGGTGCTGAGTTGACATATGACACCAATTTAGTCAACCACATTATATATGTAACACCCTTTCACTCGTCTCTGTCACCGGATTAGGGTGATAGGATGCTACAACAAATAATCAAATACAAAACATGCAAGTTTAAATCAAAATTTAATATAATTCATACAAAAATTTTGGCTAAGTATTATTCATTGCATACGTACATTTACAAGCCTTAAATTGAGTTTTCGGGACCCTAAAAATAGTTTGGAAACAAATAGGGACTAATTTGAAACAAAACAGGAAAATATAAAAAACTTTAAAATTTTTTGAAAATAGAGGGCAAACGGTCGTCTGAGTATTCCACACGCCCGTGCCTATACCCCGTATAACTCACTGATTCCCTATATATCAGGGTCACATGGCCGTGTCGCTTAGTAGTATAACTCACTAATGCAGTATGAAAAATCCTGCATACAAAAACAAGGTTTCACACCATTTTCCACATGCATATAAACACTTGCAAAGACACCTAAAACACGTCAAATTCAATCATCCTAAGCCTAACCAATATGCTTTCATTTGGCACCTTAATTCGTATACCAAACAAATTCAAACAAAGCATATACATTCATGACACAAGCATGAATCAATTACTTCACATTTAATCTCAAAATCAAACATTAACTCATGTCAAATAATGCCGCCATTTCTTTACTCATCCAACCACATTCATTTGTTCCACAAATCCAACATCAATGAAGAGTTTAATCAAGTGACTAAATAACATATCAAGACTATAGACCTACCAAGCTAAAAAACATGATCACATATAAACTAGTTCTATACATAAGCATCACTTTATCAATCTAACCAATACCACATATAATACACAATCAGAACATATACAAATTTCACCTATTACATGACAAGTTCCACACCATATTTGAATTTTCATACCAAACCATGAACTAGTACATTATTAACTAAGGTATATATTCATCACACAAATAGAAAACATACCACTTGTAATAAATATTAAAAACATATACAAGATACTCTTATTACATGCCACATATCCTAAAATTAAATGTTTTCAAAATCTATCAAAAAGAATCTGGATAGTGTAATATTTGCGTTGATCCAATCACCTAATTCTGCAAAATGTTATCTACAAAGAAACAGGAAAATGAAACGAGTAAGCTTTTAAGAGCTTAGTAAGTTATCAGGTTGAAACATTATAACTTACCGTATAATCACAATTTTATAAATAACAAAAACAATGGCTAACATTAACTCTGTCAATCATAGCCATTCAATAGGTGAGTTTCGTAAATACGAGTCATTTAATCACATCATTTATACAGTATCAACCATTATCAAGTCACAATATAATATTGGAAATCATGAACACATGCGCAAGTCTTTCACAAGAAATTATAAGCAAATAACAGTTACATATCATAATTAAGTCAATTAACCAATAAAAATTCGGCTCGATGAACGGTATAAATAGATATGGATTGCGGTTATCCATCCAAAAACACTCTAGAAAGTTCATACGAGTCAAACCAACCGAGAACATGCATTAGCACCAGGTGTCTAGCCCGTAGGCTAACATCCCTACAGAACACACCTCGGCACCAAGTGCCAAGCCCGAATGCTTTATATCCGCCACTGGTAACACGCTAAAAACAGTGTAATATATTAAGATAGTCTGCAACAAATGCTGGACATCCGATATATTCAGTGAACATGAGTAAATCAGAAATCATCATCTCATCTCAAGTCAAACCCGTACAACGCACAATATAACCTATTGGCATGCCAATTGTATGCTATCTTATGTTCATCTTGGCTCAATACACATTACCGTATAACAATTTATAATTCAGTTCATTTTCTCACCTTGAACCAATTTATCATAATTCAATTACATCTATATAATTTTTAACATACCGCAACTCAGAAATCAATATAATATTATAAATCATACCTAATTAGACCGTATGAACTTACTAGGGCTAAACTATAGAGATAGTAAAATTTAGGGACTATTCAATAACATTCCCTTTTCCACAATTTTCTACTGGTTCTTGATCTATACGATATTTTTTCAATTATCAGCCCCAATTATTTTAAAACAATTTAATTTAAAGCATATAACTTCTTAGATGACATTTTTACACAATTGCCTTGCACTTTTAAATTTATTTAAGTTAGTCCCTAATATCAAAACAGGCTTATTTTCAAAATTAACTCAAAAACCCAAATTGATGAATTTTTAGCCATCTCTTAATAGCCCTCAAAATTTTGAAATTTCTCAAGAACACCATACCAAAATTTACTTACTTTCAATTTAGTCCTTAAATTTAAAAAATATACAAAATCACTTAACAAAATAGTCCTAAAATATTTCCAAACTTCAAAATCTTCCATTTAACATCATGAACAATCAAAAATCATCAATGATAATTTTAAGAAAAACTTTAACAGTTTTGAAAACATACATACCATCCACACAAAAAAGACTTGACAGAAAGCTCTCAAGTTTAGCTATAGAGTTTTCGGTTTCTCCATGAAGAAATAAAAAAGATGATAGCTGTTTTAATATTTTATCTTAGCTTATTTTTTATTTAATTACCAAAATGCCATTAATTCAACATAATTTTGGTCTAAAATGCATATATCTACCGTCCACTATCTTGACTATGGCTAAATTTCCATAAGGATCCATTTAATTATAATTTTGCACTCAATTAATCCTTTTAAATTAATAGTTATTAACTTTTATAGTTTTTACGATTTAGTCCTTTTTACTTAATTAACTATATAAATATTAAAATACCTAATCCAATTTTAGTACACCTATATAATCACTCCATAAATATTTAATAAAAATATTTACGGGCTCGGTTTATAGAAATGAGGTCCCGAAACCTCATTTTTCAAAACTACTTGTTTTTAGAGATAAACCACTTGGACTTAAACTAATCATTCAAATAAAAAAAATTATCAAGTAAAAATTTATTATAATTATATATCTGACTCGTAAATATTATTATTAATATTTACGGACTCACTCGTTGGATTTGTGATCCCGAAACTATTATTTTTTACACCACTTGTAAACAAGCTGTTACAATATATAGATACTGCTATCATACGTGGTTTCCAACCCATGCTTTGTGTTGGGTTTTTTTTTTTAGTTAAATCTATGGAGTAAAAAAATTAAAGGTTGTAATATGTTTCAAGTTTTTAAACTTTTTGTATATTTGGAATATAGTTTACATACTTCTACTTTTAGGAATTTAGTCATTTTGTTTTTCAAATTTAAAAATTCAAGTTCAATTGTTAATCTCGTTAAAGTTTGTTAGTTACATTCGTTAGTGTGAGATTCTGAAACTAAAAAAAAAAAATTCTCTTGGTAGACATAAATGACAAAAAATGATATTGTAATGGACTCGAATTTAACAAATCTTAATATTCACATTAGCATTTTAATCAGAATAAAGTACTTAGATTTACTAATGATATTATAAAAATTAAGATATTAAATTATATCAAAATTAAAATATAGAGATTAAATCTCAAATTTAAGCATAATATAGGAACTAAAATTGAAACTTGGTCATTGATCTATAATCTTAAAAAATGAAGAGGGATCAAAATTAAAATTTATCTATTATCCTATAATATAAAAAAGGTGAATATATGTCCTGTAGAAAGGCCTTAAGATAGGTAAAAGTACCATGGAGACTGTTATACTAAAAGTTGGATTACATTTTGTCTTCTTTATACAAAAAATGAAAAAAGTTAATTATATATGTTATATCAAAGAGCAATTTGATTCTTCCGTTAAAAATTCCATCTATTTTTACCATTAAGTAATTATATGGATGGTGGAGCAAGTAGGCAGTGACACATGATGTGTCACGTGTACCTCAACAAATATTTAAGAAAATAAAAAATCCTAATAAATAAATAATTTTTAATAATTATTTAAAAAACCACATCCAAAATAACATGGACAAAACTTAGAGAACCATTTATCCAAGTTCATCTTGAATGTGCTTTTTCAAATAATTATAAAATATCAAAATTTTTATTTAAAAATTATTAAAAATTATAAAAATTATTAAAAAATTAAAATTAATCTTAATTTAAAATAAATAACCAAAATTAAAATAACTCAAACCAAACCATAAATTCAAAATAAGAGAATTTATAACTTTTCTTTTGTCAATGAAGGGTATTTAGATTTCGTGTCATTGACCATATTCCCTTTTATCCAAATCTGTAACATATTTTCTCATATTCATCCACTTAAAAAATACACAATATGCCAGGCAAACAATATATTTTCCTTCCATTAAATTTTACATAATTTTTCTACTTTTTTGTTATTTTAATTTTTTAATATTTATAGTAATTCATCATAACAATTTTTAAATCTTTAAACAAGTTGTAAATTGATGATGATAATTAATTTCCAAATATTTATTGTAATTTTAAATATTTTTATTAAATTTTTATAATTTCAATAATTTCAATTTTTTTTATAATTATTTAAAAGCTAGATAAATTTTCCATGATGATGAACTTAGACAACTTTTTTCAAATGATTATTAAAAATTTTATTTAATTTTTAGGTTCTTATTTATTTTTTAAAATATTTAATGACCTGATAAAATATCAAGTTAATATGATTTACACATAATATTTTAGTAAGGATTAATTTATTCATATTTTTAATTAAAAAGTTAAACACAATCAAACTGAGATATTTCGAGCGTAGTTTTACTATGTAGCAGCCATAAATTACATTTTGCAATAAATTATTTAAAATGAAACAAGCTCGGCACTGCTGTGAGGGCAACGATCATGACAAGTATCTTTTACGTCTACAACACCACCATAAATACAATCCGAAATAAAACGTCTTTGCAAGTCCAATTACAATAATATTTTTTTATGTTTATTTTATAGTTTAAAAAATAAATTTTTTTTATCTGTATTTAAAGTTTACAGTTATCCTTTCAAATAATATCATTTTCAAGATTTGAACTCACATTCTATATTTGAAAATTTAATGTATTTTACTATTACATCCAACACTTATTGATGTCAATTACAATAATATACATCTGCTATGTTATAACTAAAACAGAGAAAAAAAAAATAAAAGAAACATATTTTAAAAAAGTTATTTAATTATTGATAAATAGATTAATATCTATAAATGTATTAACCTGTAAACAGTTTATAGAAATATTTTGTTTTCAATTAATGCATATATATTACCCTTAATTAATGTAAAAGATGATTGCATACGATGTTCATATGCCCTTTTCCCTTGGTGTATTTAAAGACTGATTTGATAGATTAAAGAAAAAAACTTGCATGACTTAAATAACAAATGCTACAACTGAAGTTCATTAGCTTATGCACCAAGATTTACAATAATTATGCACCACCAGGTCTCTGGTAGCAGGAAAACCGATCAGAACGCCCCAGGCAGAGGTCCATCTTGATCTGCCATGAAATGCATGAGAACTGACTTGGAACCAGGAGAAACCCTAATGACTGTGGGCTATCAACTCGTTTCGGAGTGCTCTTTGTGAAGGACTGTAATCTAAGATTACTTCCATCAGATGGAGCTTTCACAGTTAGTTCATAGAAGGAACCTCTCTCCGTTGAGGGCCCAATCCGGCTCAAAGTAACTACATTCCCCAAATTCTCAACCTTGTTGTGAAGAATGAACAAAGAACCATCTCTCTCCTCTCGAAGAATAAGGAACTTCTCAGAAACTCCTAAGGTAATGGATGCTGGACGATCATAACGGAAACATGTTGCAGAATACTTGTGTACATTGCCAAAGTGTGCACTTAACTCCTCTGATGAACCCTCAAAGTCGCAATCAGGAAGGGGGCATGAACATGGAGCGAAAAGGCATGCCTTTCCATGTTTCTGCTTCATGCTATAACTGAATGCTTCTTTGCACCCGTACTTTGTGTTTTGGCATGTCACTTTGACAGATTCCAATACCTTCTCAATCGCCCTGCAGCGACTATAGCCAATTGGAGTCATACAGGATGGACATCTATTCCTCATTTTGATGCAACAGGTAGAGCAAGCTATATGCCCATTCTCACACTGAATTGCCAATCACAAACATACAGATTGATCAGGATGCATTTAATATATGAAAGAATGAATAATATCATTGCAAAAATATGGGACTTATTTGATATTTCAATTCTATTAATTTCATGTGTGCTGTCAATGATATCCTTTGCTCAGACAATGCCAAATCCACACACCAAAAAAACTCAAGTTCAAAAGGATGAAAGAAGTACAAAATTTTCATACTAAACCACGACAGATCTTTTGCTGAACATCAAAGATTGGCCATTCAAGGGATCCCCACAAGAAGCTAAGTATTATGCATTATAAAACTCGTGGTTTTTTATTTATTCTCACAAATTCCAGACTGAACTGGTACATGGAGACAAGTAAAAGAGGTCTTGAAGTTAATATGTATATGTCCAAGTATGAACAGCACATTAAAACTCACAAATAGCTTCCCCATCTATGTTACTAGGACTTCTTAGTTTTTCCATATATATGGAGAGTCCTCAGAGGGTCATATCCCCATACCTACATCCAAAAACGTGGGTGCTTCAATAAACATAAAGAGTCAAAACAACATAGTTCCCCATCACCTTAAGAGTATAGAATCTCAAAGGGGTCATCCTTCCTCTTTCTACTACTTGTTCAAATATTGGCAACGCTTCTAGGAAAACACTCTTGCAGGAGCCAGAATGTGTTAATTACACGGTTAAAGAGAAATAGGAATAACCTATTCTTCCATTATTGCTTATACCTAGAGATGCAACCAAGATCTCACCATTTGAAAAAGGTTACCAGCCTACTAAATATCACTATAATGCTCTAACTCTTCATTTTAGTTTTCTTTAGGTACTCGTGTCTGACATGTATTTCAAAAGAGTATAGGGATATGACCCACCAAAAACCCTTCAATTACATAGAAAACCTACAATGCATTTCGAAACGGTTATTTTCCCTTACAAATTCAAATAGCGAACAAGAGATATGCAAATTCTACATAATTCTCATGATTATATCTATAAATTTACAAATCATCCTCAGCCATTGAAACTAACAATCACTTGTATGCTTTTTCATAAGCCATCTCCTTCCCTTCAGCAGTCCATTAAATAAGAATAGACCATAAACGTCAAGCCTAGTATGCATTTATAGAATTTAAGCAGAAATTACAATGCAGCAATTCTCAGAATAACGATTTCACTTAATTCCCCCCCCCCCCCCGACAAACTCTTATAGGGAACAAGAAATATGCAAATTCTACATAATTCTCATGATTATATCTATAAATTTACAAATCAGCCTCAGCCATTGAAACTAACAATCACTTGTATGCTTTTTCATAAGCCATCTCCTTCCCTTCAGCAGTCCTTTAAATAAGAACAGACCATAAACGTCAAGCCTAGTATGCATTTATAGAATTTAAGCAGAAATTACAATGCAGCAATTCTCAGAACAACGATTTCACTTATTCCCCTCCCCCCCCCCCCGACAAACTCTTATAGGGAACAAGAAATATGCAAAATGCACATCATTCTCATTATTATATCTTCTAACTTAAATACTATCCTCTGTCACTAAAGCTAACAATCACTTAATGCCTCTTCAGCAACCATATAGTTCCTTTCAGCAGTCTATTAAATAAGAACAGACCATAAACTTCGATTCTAGTATCCATTTCTAGAATTTAAGCAGATTTGCTAAATCAAAGAACCTTAACTTCATAAAAGAAGGAACAAATCAACAATACCAACTAATAAATAGAAGTTCAATTCTAAATAAGTTCTCTCCAATCATATTCCTCAAATCAATCTTCAAAGTTTTGCATCAATATCTAGTGCTAATGGAGATATCTAAGAGAGGACAAGTTTAAAAAAACAAAACACAACGAAAAATAATTTAGAACATCTATTTGAAACCAAAACCAAGACATTAAACAAATTTACAAGCATTTCAGCTTTTCACCTACAAGAAAAAGAAGCACAGGTGCAAATTAAAGGGAAAAAACTGAAAAAAAAATTGATGCAAAAATCTGAAGCCTTTTAATCCAAAAATTAAAACCCACTCCAGAAATCCAATCTTTTCAGCGTAAAAGAAAGAAATTAAACGAAAATTGAACCTTTTTTTGACTAAATAAAAAGAAACCCATATCCAAAATCACCTGATAACCGATAATTAAACACCAACCTGATAAACAGGGATAGTCAAGGCCTCATAACAGATAGAACAATCAAGAACTTCAGGGTCAGTTAACGTGATAGAAATGGATCCATCTCGAGAAGTCTGAGGGCTCATTGCTCCTTGCTCAGCTCCACTTTCCTCCAATTCTTCTTCTCTTTCAGATTCTTCGGAAGCTTCTTCTTCTCCTTCGGATGCTTCTTCGCCTTCAGATTCTTCGTCTTCTTCCTCTTGCTCGGATTCTTCTTGACCAGAGCCTTCGATATCAAGAACACGCTCCGCCCTTTGACGCTTTGGGACTCGATTGCTTGGCCCTTCTCCGTCTTGGTCGATCCCCACAGAGAACTTTGCCATTCTCTTTTATTTTTTTCTCTTTCGCCCTGTACTTTCTTTTTATTTTACGTTTATTAGTCTTTTCCCCTTTTTTATTTTTTTATTTTTTTGAATAAAATTCGAATACACCTAGAAATTGTTAAGATTTCCATTTGAATGATTATTTTGGAGTTTTTAAACTTCATTACACTATAATTAAATGTTTTATTAATTAGGTTTATTAAATTTTGTAACCATTTTTATTTAAATATTAACTTTCGATATAGTTTAATGAGAATTTATTCTATTATTTAAGAATTTTAAAAATTTTCAGAAAATTTATATTTTAAAAGGTTAAATTAATATAAAGAATTTTTGTACCATTATTACATTTAGATACGTTTTAATTTTTTAAAATTTTTAATTTTTTTAGCAATTCAAATTTATAAACTTTCTTATGTTTTATTACCCATCTAAATGACAATGAAATTAGAATTAAGGGGTATATTCAACAAACAGCACTTCCTCAAACTAGTGTGTGTTTTAAGATCATTTATTAGAATATTTTTGTTAATATTCTTTGTAAATTTTGTATCTATTATATATTACTAAATTCTTAGAATTATTATAATTTTTTATAACATAAATTATCAGAATATCTGTAATGTTTTATCTTATTATTTTTATGTATCATATAAGTGCATTACAAAGTTAAGTTTTCTTTTAAGCATTACGAATTGACCAATATAACGATTATGATAGTCATTAAAGAACATATTCGATGCGATCACTTCAGCCACTGTCAAGAAATCAATCGACAATAATTCAAGGGGACGCCGACGACATATCCTCATGAAAGCAGGAGATCTTCGCTTAAAAGAGAAGCCAAACAAAAATCTAGCAAACCCAAAAGCCTTGTCAAAGACCAAAGGGATAACAACAAAGCCATGGTATGAACCATGGAGCAACAAAACCCATACTTCCATTCTGGCCTAAGGTTGAACAATGAGAAAGAGAGATCTTGAGGCTATTATGCCGAAAAGCATAATAAAAATATGAGAAGAAAATAAAATAAAAAGATAAGTGGAGAAGAGAGTGGCACTGGCATGACAAGGATGAGTGACGACTCACAAAGAAAGCCAAAAGTTAAAACTTGGCTTTTTTCAGATATAACCCAAATAAATTAATTATTTACAAAAATAATTCACTTGTAAAATTATGTATAAAAATGATCCATTTTGAAGAGTGAATCCCGGTGTCGTTATTGCCATTGGCGGCACTACTCTTTATAATGGGCCAATCATTGGCTGGTTTTATAAAAATATTTTAAGTATCGTCGTTGTTATTAACAATACCGGACTAAAATGTAATTATATAAAATATTTAAGGACATGATAAATCAATTATCCTTTTAGATAGGATGACATGCACCAATTAAATCAAATTTATCCCCTTTTAAAATTAAAATTAAATACTCCTTAAAAATATAAGATTAACAAAAATAAATTATTTTCAATTTATGTCATTTCCAATTATATCCCTCAAAAATTGAAAAGTATTTGGAAATCAATCTCAATTTCATCTTTCTAGAGCACTTTATTATCTATAATTATAAAAATTTTATATCAATTTTAAAATATTTATACTTGAGTCCCTATGTTAAAAAACTAGTAATTTAACTTTACAAACTAGTCCTTTTTTCATTTCTAAACTTGATATCCAACAAATTAACACCAAAAACTTCAAGCATTCATCCATAATAAATTTTAAAAACTTTAAAAATTTTAAAAAATCAAACATAAATTAATTAAATCGAGATTCTATGACGTTAAAAATATAAAATTTACAAAAAAAACTAACCAAATTAAGCTTACTAGGCGGAACCTTTAAAGTTTCTTCATTTCTTTTGATAGTTTCGGTAAATTACATGGATGACAACATTTCCATTTTATGTTTAATTATAAATTATAATATTATTCTATCCATTCATTAACAAACCGTCCACTAATGTGCCAAAGTGGACTAATTGCCACCTTAATCTTTAGTTTAATTGCCATTTTAGTCCTTTCGCAATTAAAAATTTTTAGTGATTAACTTTTACTATTTTTATAATTTAGTCCTTGTACATTAATTAGTCACTAATTCGGAAAAATTACTTATCCAAAATTTAGTTCACCTGTATAATAACTCCATAAATATTTAATAAAAATATTTACAAGCTCAGTTTAAGAAAACAAGGTCCTAATTCCTCATTTATTGACATCACTAACTTTAGGATCGTTACACTTATACTTTAGTTAACTATCCGTTCAATAAAATTACTAGACCAAAATTCAATATAATACCATAAAAGACTCATAAATATTAAATAATTGTAATAGCCAAAATTTGACCGAGCTTAAATAAAACCAAATGAAATAAATAAATGAATAAATGTTTATTTATTTAACAGTCCATATAAAGTCCTTACAAGGGCCCAAACACAAGCCCAAATAGTTCAGACCCGTTACAGCAAAAGTAGACCCATTTACACCCTTGACCCAAACAGAATACCAATAAACCAAACCCAAATTAAAAACGGCCCAAAAGCCCAAGTGACTTTAGGGAAACAGGAAACTCTAGGGTTTCCTGAAGACTACAACGCCGCAGTAGCTTCTGGAAGCCTCGGGGAGCATCTGTTCAACTCCCCAAATCGAGGCCATCAATGCACACTGACGCACCATCAATGTGTTGTCCAGGAGCTTGTCCCTCTCACAACCGTCCAGCACCGTGATCTCAGGCCTCATCTCCGACCTTGGTACCTCCGTTGACGCCGAGATCTCCGCAAAAGAGACTCTTTCGTGGTCATATGGGTATCTGCCGAGATTCGAATCCATGACAGCAAGCCCAGCCACTGAAATCTTCGCAAGTCACCTGCAAGAAAAGGAAACACAGCAGATACGAAAAAACAAAAAAGGAAACTAAAATAAAAGGATTTCAGCAGATCACAATCAAAGATATGGTAGATACAACAGACAAGAAATGGAAAGAAATCTTCGATTTCTTTCCCAGTTTATGTAATAACAGTAGTGGCTATAAAAGCCCGAATCAAAACAGTGTAAAATGACCCTTCTTTTTTTTTTTGGAAGAAAGAAATATACTCACAGACATTCATTCAAAAAATACCAACAGTCTTTCAAAAGGTGATTTAATCGCATATCTCGTGCTTTATTTTGAACATATATGAACTGTTCTAGCATATACAAGTAAGGATCTAAGGGGAAAGAGGTTACCTGTGGAAGGACGAAGGTTTTTAAGCCTTCAGACCACCTTGTACGATGGCGCGTGAGGCGCGTGTGCAAGCACTGCACCGTGGCGGAAGCCAGGGCCGGGGACCTCTCTCCTCCCTTCTGTAGAGCATTTCAAGATTTTTTTTAGGCTGGTGTTAAAATGATTTTTTTAAGCTGCGAAATTGGCTTATATAACCTCTTTGAAACGACGTCATTTCTGCTTAACGTAATAAGCTCAAAACGGTGTCGTATTAAGTCATAGGATCCGCGAGTTGACCCGATTACCCGGGGAGGATCGGCGTGTTTTTTAGAATTGGGTTAATTACCCAATCGGTCCTTCCACCTCTTTTAATTTATAATTACGTTTTACCTTATTTTTAATTTAGCCCTAATATCTTTACAATGTTTCAATTTAGTCCCAACGGTTATTAAATCACATTCTGGGAAACGGCGCCGTTTTGGGAATAGGGCAATTTGCCCAATGAGTCCCTTCTATTTTACGCGCATTTTAATTGGGACCTAAATTCAGTTTTATTTCTTTTGAATTCGCCCAGTAATTTTGCTGAACTTTAAATTTAGCCCTATATATTTATTATTATTATATATATTTCATATATTGTTATTTGCTTTTATTTTTAACCTTGCTTTTTATATTATATATTGTAAGATTATTTTATTATATATTAATAATATTTATTATCTATTATTCTTCACAAATTATTATTATTATTTTACATCATTATTTTTTTATATTATTATTATATTTTTACTTGTATTATATATTTATTAATTATTTATATATATCATTTTTACATATATACTTTCATTATTTTATATTATATATATTATATTTCTTATTTTCTATATATTTAAATGTTATAACATTTATTATATTTTTATTTTTATTCTATATTTCTTCTTATTATTTTTATATATGTTATGTATATCACATATTATCTATTATATTATTTATGTTTATATTATTCATTATATTATTTAAAATTTTAAAATTTTGTAAATTAAATTATATTTTTAACTCATATTATACACATATTAAATTATTAATTAATTATTTATTATGTATTATTTTACTTTAAAATGATATTTTTATATTATGTGTTATTTTATAAATTCTTTTACATGCTTTTATTTTATATATTTTTTTAGAATCCCATATATTTTATATAATTATTATTCTTTTATAAATATTTTGTTATTATGTTTTATATATTGTATAGCAAATACTATTTTAAAATTATTACTAAATATTATGTCTTTATTTGTGCTATATGTATATTTTATTAACAATAATTCATTTCATTTTTTATATTGCATATATCATGTGTTATATGTTATTTTATATTTATTATTTGATATTACATTTCATGAACATGTACATTGATATTGTATTACTCTTTTTTGTATGTCATGCATTATTTAATTATTACTTTGTATGTTTGTACGTTTTGTTTATTCATTCTCAATACATGCTATATATATTTTTGTATGCATATTGTTAATATTTGCTATATATATATATTATTTTTATATGTATGTATCTAATGCACGATTTTTATATTATTGCCATCATTTTGTTTAAATGCATGTATTATTTACCTATTACAATAATATGTTATTATGTATGATTTATAACACAATACAATTCCCCACGCATCATTTTAAAAAAACAAGGCTCTAAAGTTTTCAAAAAATATAAAGGCAATGCTTAGTGTTTGGAAATTTCGAGAAAGTAGTGCCCTAACTTATTGGGTTGCGACTTTTCTCGTTGAGTTCGAATAATCAAGTACCCTTCTAAGTTTTTGACGGTTTTCAAAATGTGAGCAACTGTCTTGGAATTGCAAAGTAATATGTCCTAACTTACTGGATGTAGTGTTTTGTTGTTTCGAGATAGGGATTTCTAAAAAGCTAACTTAGTGTCAATACTTTGATACGAGTGAACTCCAATTTACAAAAATCAAAATATTTTAAAGAGGATTACATCTTAAAATTTTAAATTTCCGACATTAAAGACACTTGATAATCAATTAGGTACCAATTTTTGGGCGTTACGAGGGTGCTAATCCTTCCTTGTACGTAACCGGCTCCCGAACCCATCTTCTGATTTCGTAGACCAAAACTAATGATTTTAAAACAAAATGTTTTAGAGGTGATCCAATCTCACCTAAAAAAGATTGGTGGCGACTCCTGCTTTCGTTTTTTAAAGTCGATTCCCATTTTCCAAAACTCGATTTAAAAATGGTCTCGACAATAATAATATTTACGGACCTAATTATTAGAAAATGAGGTTTCGAAACTACCGTTTCTGGTACTAGTGAAAAATAGGTTGTTACATAATCTACCCTATAGCCAAATCACATTTATATAATTCTATTAACCTAACTCGAATTTTCAAGACAGACATTTGGATTAGTCAATTTGCATCTCAAACTAGCACAGCATTGTATCATCGGATAAATTGAAGGAAATATATTGGCACACATAGTGCATCATCAGATAAACCAAAGTAGTTATATCGGCGCATAGTGCATCATCGAATAAATCGAAGGATGAATACTGACACACATAATGCATCATCAGATAAACCGAAACAGTTATACTGACACACATAGTGCATCATTGGATAAACCAAAGTATAGACTGGTACATTTAATAGAGCAACCAATTTCCAATTTCATCACATGGTTCAATTCAACATCAATTCATCATATAATGTAACATAATTCAGCTCAATTTCATAACAATTTCTTATATCATTTAAGTCATACAACTTTTTATTCTATTCAATTTAGTTCATGTCTCGATATTCAATATCAACCATAGCATTTCATCTCAGTAATCATTAATAACCCACCTCAATACTATTTAATGTAATATGTCATGAATATGTAATAACTAGATTAGTCTTGAGTCATAGAGATACAAACCAAAAGCTCACGTCACTTGTCGTTGACTCTTGTTTTTCCTTCCTCTCTTGATGGTCTTGCATCGTCTTTAGCTAATAATAATAGCTTAATAATAATACAGTACCAAATTCCAACAAAATTATAATTAAATACTAAATCTCACACATTTTTACAAATTATTCAATTTAATTCTTAAAATTGAAACAAACATAACTTCCAATTCAGAGCCTTGAATTAAAATCCAATTTCACCAAAACTCATTAGGGATTTTCACATATTCAGAGCCTCTATTTTTTATCCCTACCAATAATTCTTAACAGTTTTTTTTTCAATTTGGTCCCTAATATATGAAATTAACCATTAAGGTTTACAATTTAGTCATTTTCACATATTAAGCTTAATTTCTAACAATTTGATACCTAAATCATTCAATACTCAACAATGAAAACTTTCAAAAACTTTAACAATTTTGCAAATTGGTACACAAGCTAACTAAATCAAGCTTCCATGACCTCAAAAACATAAAAATTATAAGAAAATGACTTAACTGAACACACCTATGGAAGGGTCGAATATCAAAAGCTTCAAGGGTTTTCTTTCTTTCAAACCTTCAACCAAGTGAAGAAGATGAAGAAAATATATCATATTTTTCTTTATTTTGTCTTATATAGTATAATTAAATATTAATTAATACAAATTGGTTTAATTACCATTTGGAACATTTGGTTAGTTTTAATTTAAGTCCCTAAATCTTTGGTTAATTAAAAACTTATAGCAATACGACTTTTTATAATTTAGTCATTCTATCTTAATTAAGCAATTAATAGACAAAAGTGAATGATCAAACTTTAATATTCTTTTATACTAACTCTATAAATATTTTAATTTAATATTTACGGGCTCAATTGACGGAGACGGGATCCCAAAACTGTATTTTTCGACACCACTAACTTTCGGGTTGTTATAGAATATGGGCTACGTTGGGCCAATCCTCTCCCTCGCTTTCTTATATCGCCTTTTTAAATGTGGGTATCTTTGGATCCTCAGCCTTTTCACAGTCGTGAGGCTCTGTACCCCTCGAGACAACGAAATCAAATTAGGACAATGCTTAATCTCCAATTTTGAAAGTAAGGTGAGTTGTTGTATCTCATTTGAGAGAGGAATTACTCTACCACAATTCCAAATACCCAGAGATCGAAGAGAAGAGAGATGTTGGACACTTTCTGGCAATGAAGTTAACTTTGGACATTCATTGATAAGCAAGTCTTTGAGTGAAGTTAGATATCGCGACCCCTAAAATAAAGAGATTAATTTTTTAAAATGTTGAATCCTTTACGAAGATGAGGAATGTAAGCCTTGCAACCCATTTACTAGAAGGGATAAAAGGCTGTCACATTGACTTCAAAGTGTCTAAAGAGTTGAGGTCTTGTAGTCTTGCTCCCAACATTGGAAACATAAGTGTGTAAGGGTGGATAGATTATTTGGCAGATCACATGAAGACTTTAGAGTAGTTGACAATATTGTCAAGCTGTCAAGGTGCTTCTGATTCTACAATAATCCATCTAGTAAATCTGTCAACTCATAGAGTTCCCAAATCTTGAGAGACGTAAGAATAATGACAGTCATCATCAATGATTTGAGTAAAGTAACATTAATTCCTCCAATTTCTAGCCTTTTCAGAGATTGAAGAATTGGCATCTTAGTCAACTAAGACTATCACATATAATTAATGAACTTAAGAGAGGAAAATGTTCTCCACCATTCACTGTTGTCTATTCCTCCAAACGTGGTGCCCTACGTATTTCGAAAACCTCGAGTGATGGAAAAAAACTTCCCGCATATCCATAGAAGCTGCTGCCAATATGCTTCAAAGCATCTATTCTCTTAATAGTAAGCACTCCAAGGAAGCGTAATTTCCCTAGAGGTGGAAGTTGATCGCATCTTTGACAATATTCTAGTGAGATTTCAACAAAGCTTGGTAGAAATCAAGATAACCGTTCGTTTCGGTATAAATAGTACTTATCTGTTCTGCCACCTTAAAAGGAGCTGATTGGGATTGTTTAAGTAACTCACGTAATCGTTAACCTCATGCCAATTGATTCTGAGTAGTTTTATCGAGATCAGAAGCAAATTGTGCAAAGGCTTCTAATTCGGCGAATTGGGCCAATTCCAATTTTGATTTACTAATGACTTGTTTCATAGCTTTAATTTGAGCCGCCGATCCTACTTTGGAGACGGAAATCCCCACATTAATAGCAAGTCTGATTCCAGCATTGAATAGATCGGTGGATAAGAATATTTGTCCATTTGTAATGGAAATCACATTAGTGATGAGAACCTAAAACCTTGGTAATCATTTAGGTGTAACTTCTTCAAGCTAGAATGAGGTTGGAGAACATCAAGAATCTTTTCATCATTCCTATGTTGACAATGAGGTTTTTCATCTCTTTACTTGCTAATATAAGCTTAATGATCTTAAATTTTGCTTCTTTATCAAATTGGAATTTTTAGATTCGGTTGAACTCTTCACGTTCCCAAGTCCTACGGTGCTTAATTACCCCTCTAGGGCCAACTCTTTCAGCTCATCAATGCCACAATCATTGTCCTTCTCCACAACGAACTTGCTAAGATTGCGCAGGCAAGACAATTGTCCCAATCCAACAGGCATAAATGCCAGTACATCACACTTTCTGAGGTCCAAGTACCTAAGGTTTTTCAAGTGCTTCATACATTTTGGTAACATTTTAAGTTTATAACACATTTGTAGAATTAGTGTCTGCAAGTTATGAAGGGAGCCTATTGATTCAGGTAGATCTTTCAAGCTATAATTACAAATGTGTAAATACCTCATGCAGTATTGTTAAGAGAGTAACCAACCCAAACCTTCAGATACTTTTGTTTATTGAAGAAATGAGAAGGACTAGAGAGGTAACCGCGAAAGATGAACTTAATGCCAAGGATCAAAGAATGCAATTGTGCAATTTGGATTAGTCCATAGTGTTTGTTGATGGACTGCTTTTATGAACAAACAAGTGACGAGCTGTTTACGGTATTTTCGACCTTTCATCGAGTTTAATCATGTAACAATAATTGATGTTGCAACGTCACAAATTAAATCATGCATTTTACATGTAACAGTTTCATCAATATCCTCTTTGATCTTTTGGAAAAAAGTCCTTCAAGTAAATTCAGAGAATATTTCTCAACCCGTGTCATGAAAATCCAACGACCCTCAAGAAGGAATAAATCCATTTGCCATCCGTAGTCCAATCAACTCGTCCTTTTTCATGCCTGAATCTTTAGGAAATATTTGTTGAGCATTGGCCTGCAATGCAACATGTAACCAGCAGCCACAATAGCAGCAGCACACTAGGCAGACCAACATTGGAGCTGAACTAAGTATAGTAGCTTGCTGAGTTCATTTTGATCATTTTGTTCCTATGTAAATTAGTTTAGTTACTTTATAATTTATTCACAAAGTTAGTAGGATTAGATTTTCTTGATTTCTACTTGATGTAATAGCTGTTATGACAACTTTCTTTTGCATATGATTCAAAGATTGTATTTGCTTCATATTAGTGGGAGCAGTTACATTATTAGGTAACTATCAAATTCATATGTAACTCTCATATATTTTGAAATTTATTAATAAAAGCAAGGATGTTATCCGATCATCTTTTGTGTTTTTCAAACTCTTCTCTTTGCTTTTACTTGTTTTCATTTTAGTTTCAAAGAAAACTTAAGCTTGTATTATGTATTGTTGCTGCCAATGTTCCAAAAAATGGTAATCAGAGCTTGTCATCTTTGAGGGCCTCTGTTGTTGGTTGTTTCATTAGACAAAACAAAAGCACGAGAAGCAAGATTTTGAAGCTGTTGAGTTTGTTTCAGCAGGATGAGCTTCACAACACCTCCACCTCCAGTGTTTGCTGGTGAGAACTACCACATTTGGGCAGAAAAATTAAAGACATACCTTTAAGCATAAGACTTGTGGAGTGTAGTTGAGAATGATTTCGAACCACCTCCATTGAGGGCTAATCCCACGATTGCTCAAATAAAGCAGCATGCTGAAGAGAGTACAAATAAGCACAAAGCCTTGGCTTGCTTGCAGAATGGAGTGTCTGATGTAATCTTCACTCGAATCATGGCCTGCAACACACTGAAGGAAGCATGAAAGAGGCTGAAGGAGGAGTTCATTGGATCTGACAAGACTAGGCAGCAACAGCTAATCAACTTGAGGAGAGACTTTGAAAACCTAAAGATGAAAGAATCAGAGAGTATCAAGCAATACTCAGACAGGATAATGGCCACTGTCAATAGCATAAAGCTACTTGGTAAAGATTTCAGTGATAGCAGGATTGTTGAAAAGGTTATCACCACACTCCCTGAGAGATTTGAGTCTAAAATCTCATCATTCAATGAATCAAGGGATTTAACAACCATTTTTTTGTCTAAATTGGTGAACTCTCTTTATGCACTTGAGCAGAGAAGGGCCAACAGACAATAAGAGCATCCTAAAGGAGACTTCCAAGCTAAGACCAAAGAAAGCTCAAATTCAAACCAAAAAGGAAAGAAGCCTTGGTTTGACAAGAAGGAGAAACCAAGAAGAGATTCAGGCAAGAGGAGGTATCCACCATGTATCCATTGCAAGAAGGCCACACATTTGGAGAAATATTGCTAGTATAGACCAGATATCCAGTGTAGAAGCTGCAAACAGCTTGGCCATATTGAGAAAGTCTACAAGAACAAAGGGAAAGCTCAAGGTCAGCAGCATGTGCAAGCTCAAGCTGCTGAACACACTCAAGCTGAGGAGGAGCATGTGTTTCACAGCATCCTGTTTTGCATCCTCAAGCAAAGTCAAGTGTGAGTGGCTAGTGGATAGTGGTTGCACATACCATATGGCAGCTGATGAAAATCTATTCAAGGACCTTGATAGAACCTTTATTTCTATGATCAGAATTGGCAATGGGAGCATGATTGAAGCCAAAGGCAAAGGCAATATGGTGATCAACACTGGTTCAGGTAACAAAGTCATTTCAGATGTGCTTTTTGTACCTGACATTGACCAGAATTTATTATGTTTTGGTCAATTAGTTGAAAAAGGGTATTCACTGATTTTTGAGAATGGTGCTTGTGTTGTTAAGGACACATATGGTCATGAGTTGATCTCAGTAACAATGACTAATAAGTGTTTCATGCTTAACATGAATCAACTTGAAAAGAAGGCTTACACTAGCCTTGTTGACAATGGTGGCCTTTGGCATAGGAGATTAAGCCATGTTAACTATAAAACACTTGATCTAGTGTATAAAATGAATATGGTGGATGATATGTCACGAGTTGAAGTAAAAGACACTGTGTGTGAAGTTTGTCAACTTGGTAAACAAGCCAGATTGCCTTTTCCAGTAAACCAGGCATAGAGAGCTGTTTATAGACAGCAAGTACTTTGTGCTGTTTATAGATGATCTGACCAGATTTTGCTGGGTTTACTTCTTAAAATAGAAGTATGAGGTGTTTGATGCCTTTAGCAGATTTAAGGCACTAATAGAGAACTAGTCAGATTGCAAGATCAAAGCCTTGAGAACTGACAATGGCAGTGAGTATTTGTCTAAAAGATTTCAGAAATTGTGTGAGGCATCTGGTATTCGTCATCAACTCACAAATGTCTATACTCCTCAACAAAATGGAGTATGTGAAAGAAAGAATAAAACAGTGTTGAGCATGGCCAAATGCTTGTTGTTCCAAAGTAAGCACCAAGCAATTTTTGGCTGAAGCATACCTCAGTGTATTTACTCAACAAGCTACCAACTCGAGCTGTGAAGGACAAAACACTCTTTAAAGCCTGGTATGGAGTCAAACCATCTGTTTCTCATCTGAAAGTGTTTGGATGTGTGTGTTATGTTCTCATTCCAGCTGAAAGAAGAACCAAGCTGGAAAAAAGTCTGCTCCTGGCATATTTTTTGGTTATAGCAGTACCAAGAAGGGCTATAAAGTTTATGATCCCTCAACAAGGAAGATTTTGGTAAGTAGGGACATCAGATTTGATGAAGAAAAGGTTTGGAGTTGGGATGGTTCAAATATAAGTCAGTTTGATATCAGCTTAGAGCCAGCTGAGAGTGAACCTGGAAATGCAGACATTGATGACCCTCCTGTGAGAGGCATCAGAACCATTGCAAACATCTATTATAGATGCAATGTAGCAATAGTTAAGCCCTAGAGCTTTGAAGAAGCTGTGAGAGACAAGAGCTGGAGAAAGGCTATGGAAGCTGAGATTGATATGATTAACAAAAATGAGCCATGGGATTTGGTTGATAGGCCAGATCAGAAGAAGGTAATTGGTGTCAAATGGGTTTTTAGAACCAAATATAATGCTGATGGCTCTCTGAACAAGTACAAGGCAAGGCTTGTGGTGAAGGGCTATAGTCAGCAATATGGCACTGATTTTATGGAGACTTTTGCACCAGTAGCAAGACTTGATACAATCAAGCTACTGTTTGCCTTAGCTACACAGAAACATTGGAAGGTTCATCAGTTAGATGTTAAATCAGCATTTCTTAATGGCTTTCTTAATGAGGAAATTTTTATTGAGCAACCAGAAGGGTTTGAGATCCAAGGAGAAAAAGACAACGTCTATAGATTGAAGAAGGCTCTATATGGTTTGAAGCAAGCACCTAGAGCCTGGTATGATAGGGTTGATGCATACCTGTCTAAGCTCGAGTTTGAGAAAATTCTGAGTGAGCCAACACTCTATGTGAATAAGTCTTAATATGAAACCTTACTAATTGTTTCAATTTATGTGGATGATCTACCGGTTACTGGAAGCAAAACTGATTTGATCAATGATTTCAAGACCCAAATGCAAGAGGTGTTTGACATGACAGACTTGGGAATCATGACATACTTCCTTGGTATGGAAATGAGCCAGTCTGATCAAGGTATTTTCATCAGTCAACAGGCCTTTGCCTTGAAGATCTTAAACAAGTTTTGCATGACAAATTGCAAAGCAATAAGCACTCCATTGGCTCAAGGAGAGAAGCTGACCAGTTTTGGAGGTCAAGAAAAAATTGATGAGAAGGAGTACAAAAGCTTAGTTGGTTGTTTGCTTTACTTAACAGCAACTAGACCTGGCCTTATGCATGCTGTTGGTCTGTCATCAAGATTCATGCATTGTTGTGATACAACACATTTCAAGGCAGCTAAGAGGACACTCAAGTATATTAAAGGAACCTTGAAGTTTGGTGTTATGTTCAAGAAGGAAAAGGAGCTTAAGCTTACAGGATATTCAAACAGTGATTAGGCCGGGTCTGTGGATGACATGAAAAGCACCTCGGGTTACTTTTTTACCCTTGGTTCAGGAGTCTTTTGCTGGAGCTCAAAGAAGTAACAAACAGTTGCTCAATCCATAGCTGAGGCAGAGTACATTGCAGCAGCAGCAGCAGTGAATCAAGCCATTTGGCTTAGAAAGTTGCTATATGATTTGAATAAAGAACAAGCTGAAGCAACTCAGATCATGGTCGATAATCAGTCAGCTGTTGCCATAGCTAAAAATCCAGTTTTTCATGGCAAGACTAAACATTTTAAAATCAAATTTCATTTTGTTCGAAAGGCTAAGCACTCAGGAGAAATCAACCTTCTTCATTGTAGCTCAGAAAATTAGTTAGCTGATATTTTAACTAAGCCACTCGGGGTTACCAAATTTGAGTTTTTGAGAATTGAGATTGGTGTATGTTGCATATAGTCTAAGGAGGAGTGTTGAGCATTGGCCTGCAATGCAACATGTAACCAGGAGCCACAATAGCAGCAGCAACACACTAAGCAGACTAGCATTGGAGCTGAACTAAGAACGGCAGCTTGCTGAGTTCATTTTGATCATTTTGTTCCTATGTAACTTAGTTTAGTTACTTTGTAATTTGTTCACAGAGTTAGTAGGATTAGATTTTCTTGATTTGTACTTGATGTAATAGCTGTTATGACAGCTTTCTTTTGTATATGATTCAAAGATTGTATTTGCTTCATATTAGTGGGAGCAGTTACATTATTAGGTAAGTGTCAAATTCATATATAACTCTCATATATTTTGAAATTTATCAATGAAAACAATGATGTTATCCGGTCATCTTTTGTGTTTTTCAAACTCTTCTCTTTGCTTTTACTTGTTTTCATTTTAGTTTCAAAGAAAACTTAAGCTTGTATCATGTATTATTGCTACCAATGTTCCAACAATATTGAGCAAAATGAAAACTATTGTTTTATATAGGGTGGAAGATGCTTATGACCCATCTTCAATACAATCAAGATTTCTTTTCCCCTCGTCTTCCAAATCCCACAACTCGCTATCTTTGACGCGTAACCATTCGCTTTCATGACTCTTGAAACACAATATGCTTCCAATGGCATATATTGCCAATGGTACCCCTCCGCATCTCTGCACAATTTGCTTCCCAATTGTTTCATGGTTGACATTACCTTCATTTATTCCCATTACAAAGGCTCTTTTCTTGAACAAGGACCAAGAATCATCATCTGACAAACATAGCAAGCAATGAAAAGGGACTTTAGCCATTATAAAAGCAACTTTCTCAAGTCGAGTAGTGACAATGACTTCACTTCCTCTTCGTCCATTCCGTAGCACTTGCTTCAGTCTGTCTCATTTGTCATGGTATTCATTTCACACATAATCCAATATGAGCAAAAATCGTTTCCCAACAAACCTCTTCGTCCACTCCATAGCGGTTGCTTCAGTCTGTCCCACTTGTAATGGTATTCATTCCACACATAATCCAATATGAGCAAAAATCGTTTTCCAACAAACTTTTCTGCTAAGTGCCTCTGCAGGGGATCTAGCTCTTGGATATAGCATGATTTTACAATAGTTTTAGTCAACCTTTTTATATCAAAATCATCGGATACGCACAGAAATAAGACAACAACGATAACATAATGTTTTAATTAACTTAATTTATAGCTCAAAATAAGTCATCTATATTATTGTTATTTACAAGGGCAAAGAAAAACTCATGAAGTTGTTGGACTCTGATTGAGTTTTTGATACAGCGGAAATTTTTTTGGGTTGATACTCACAAAAATGGACGGGATGTGGATTATGATGGACCAATTCTCTCCTCAGGCTTTGTTCCACCGCCTTTTTAGATGCAGCCATCCTTAGCGTTTTCAGTGCTGTGAGGCTGCTTACCCGTGAAGGCAAAGACATCAAATTAAACCACCACTCAAGGTTGCAGTTCTAGGCATGGAATGAATATAATACAGAAAAAATCAGAAGTAGCCTAAAGCGCCATGTTCTGACTGTTAAAAATCAAGAAGAAAAACAAAATTTAATGCTAAAAAGCTCCAAAAAAAGATTACAATTGAACAAACCAAAACTGATGCATCAAAATTGGTAATAATAATTCTAACAAGCCTTACTATATAATTCTTATCAACCATATAAATCATATTGATTTATAGAGTCCTTAATTGATTGTTAATTTTTTCAATAAGGGCTTTTTCTAATTAAGTCAATCCGGCATTTTAACCCAAGAAATGTGCTCTGCTATATGATTGATATCCTGAAACGAAGTTGAACAAAACAGTATTTGATGAGCATAAGAATTTAGAAGTAAAATTATTTGACATCAATTTATTCTGTACTGGTCTTATAGGATAGAAATTGCTCTATCAACTTAATGCAATGGTCTTTTCTCAAATAGCAGAACTGAGCTTTCAGAACTTTCTTGAGAGGTAACATGTCCAATCACCCATCCAGTGAATGTATTTAGACAACCAAATCCTAAATTCATCAAATCAAACCATTTGCGAATGTCCAATGAACTCTGGATAGTAGGGAACATTATTAACAGAAATGGATGAATGAATGATATTGCAGATGTCTTATTCACAAAAGTGCAATGCTAAAATCCTTTCTCATAATTCTTGAATGTTATTTGATAATTGCAAGACTTAAGAGATAGCCGATAGACAGGTTCCAAAGCATTCTTCTTTAGACATAACTTCAATGAACGGAATGTGGGTTATGTTGGGTCAATCCTCTCCTCTCTTTCTTACATTGCCTTTTCAGATGAGGGCATCCTTCAATCTCCAGCGTTTCCAGTGCCGTGAGGCTCCATACCCCTTGGGGCAATGACGTTAAATTACAGCAATACTTAATCTCCAATTGCGAAAGCAAGTTGAGGTGTTGTATCTCATTCGGAAGAGAAATTAATCTCACACAACTCCAAATACGCAGAGATCGAAGAGAAGACAGATGTCGGATACTCTCTGGCAATGAGGTTAACTCTGGACATCCATTGATAAGCAAGTTTCGGAGTGAAGTCAGATATAGCACCCCCTCAGATAAAGAGGCTAATTTCTTACAATTTTAAATCCTCAATGAAGACAAAGACAATAAGCCTTGCAATCCATTTGCTGGAAGGGATACAAGGCTGTCACATTGACTTAAATCCAAAGTTTTTAAAGAGCTGATATTTTGTAGTCCTGCAGGCAAGCTTTCAAGTTGTAAGCAACTTTCAAGTTCCAAGTGTTCAAGGGTGGATAGATTATCCAGCATATCAGATAAAGACTTTAGAGTACTTGACACAATCGTCAAGCTGTCAAGGTGCTTCTGATTTTGCAATAGTCCATCCGGTAAATCTGTTAACTCATCAACTTCATTAATCCAGAGAGATGTAAGAATAGTGGCATTCATCATCAAAGATTTAAGTAAAGTAACATTAATTCCTCCAATTTCTAGCTTTTTTAGAGATTGAAGCATTGGCATCTTAACCAACTTGGGACAACATTTGATAGTTAACGATCTTAAGAGAGGAAACTGTTCTCTACCATTCACAGTTGTCCATTCCTCCAAACATGGTGCCATACCTATTTCGAGAACCTTCAGTGATGGAAAAGAACTTTCCATATCCCCATAGAAGTTGCTGTCAATATACTTCAGAGCACCCATTACCTTAATAGTAAGGACCTTAAGGAAGCGCAATTTCCCTAGAGGTGGAAGTTGATCGCATATTTCACAATCTTCAAGTGAGATTTCAACAAGGTTTGGTAGAAGCAGATCCATCATCCAATATGGAAACCTATCACCTTGGTAACCAAATATGCATAACTTCTTCAAGCTAGAATGAGGTTGGAGAACATTAAGAATCTCTTCATCATTTCTATGTTGATGATGAGAGGTTTCCAAGCTCTCTACTTGCCAAGATAAGCTTAATGAACTTAAATTTTGCTTCTTTTTCAAATTGGCATTTTTAGCTTCTGTTAAACTCTTTATGTTGTGAAGTCCTGTGATGCTCAATTCCCCCACTAGGGCCAACTCTTTCAACTCATCAATGCCACCGCAACCAATGTCCTTTCCCACAACAAACATGCTGAGCTTGCGCAAGCATGACAATTGTCCCAATCCAACAGGCATAGAAGTTAGTAAAGAGCAACTTCTGAGGTCCAAATACTTCAGATTTTTCAAGTGCCTCGTATCTTTAGGTAACATTTCAAGGCTGTGACAATACTGAAGATTTAGTGTCTGCAAGTTATAAAGGAAGATTGTTGATTCAGGTAGAGTTTTCATATTACCATCATGAAGGCATAGGTATCTCAGCTGTTTCAAACTTTTAAATGCAGTATTGCTAAAAGAATAACCAAAATCCAACACCTTCAGATTTTTTGTTTACTGATGAACTGGGCAGGATTAGAGAGGTTATAAATACCACAAAAGCTGATCTCATTGCCTAGGATCAAAGAATGCAACGGTTGCAACTTGGACAGGTCCATAATGTTTGTTGATGAACTGCTATTATGAACAAACAAGTGACGTGCAGTTTTTGGTATTTTCAACCTCTCATTGGGCTCAATCACACAGCATCCATGTCCCATAATTGTTGTTGCAATGTCATGGATTAAATCAAGCATTTTACATGTAACAGTTCCATCAACATCCTCTTTGATCTCTTGGAGAAAGGACCTCCGAGTCAATTCAGAGAATATTTCACAACCGGTATCATGCAAATCCAACAGTCTTCGAGAAGGAATAAATCCATTTGCCATCCATAGTCCTATCAGCTCGTCCTTTACCATGACAGAATCTTTGGGAAATAGTGAGCAAAATGAAAAACATTGTTTCATATATGGTGGAAGATGCTCATAACTCAACATCAACACAGCCAAGATTCTTTTTCCCTCATCCTCCAAAGCCCATATCTCGCTATCTTTGACACGTAACCATTCACTTTCTAGACTTTTGGAACACAGTATGCTTCCTATGGCCGTAATTGCCAATGGTACCCCTCCACATCTCTGTAGTATCTGCCTCCCAGTTGCGTCCAGGTTCACATTGCCTTCTTTTATTCCCATCCCAAAGGCTCTTTGCTTGAATAAGGACCAAGAATCATCATCTGACAAACATCCCAAGCGATAGAAAGGAATTGTAGCCATCATAATTCATAAGAGCAACTTTCTCAAGTCGAGTAGTGACAATGACTGTACTTCCTCTTGCTCCACACTGTAGCGCTTGCTTCAGTCCATCCCACTTGTCATGGTATTCATTCCACACATCATCCAAAACAAGCAAAAATCGTTTCCCAACAAACATCCCTACTAAGCGCCGCTGCAGGGGATCTAGCTCTTGGATATCGCATGACTTCCCTTCAATGGATTCCAAGATAGCTTTAGTCAACCTTTTTATATCAAAATCATCAGATACGCACACCCAAGCTCTCAAATCAAAGGCTTTTGCCACATTTTTGTCATTGTAAACCAATTGGGCAAGTGTGGTCTTTCCAAGACCTCCCATGCCACATATTGCATAAACAGAGAGGTCATCATGATGACTCGCATTGCTAACCAACATACTAACTATCTTTTTCTTCTCATCTGCTCTGCCTAGTATTTCCGATTCTTTCACAAGGGAGCTGGTTTGCCTGTCCTCATTCCATTCAATTGCAGCTTCTGCCACACACTCTCTCAAGTGAAACTTGCTTTTCTCCTCAGCAATGGCATCTAATTTCTCTCTTGCATTCTTAAATTTACGTGCCATATTTAGGCAAAACACAAGAGGGTTCTGAAGAGAAAGAAAGTAGATACCTTACTTCTACGCCTCTGAGCTTTAGTTTTGAAGTCATCAAGCACATCTTCCAGATCATAAGCTGCTTGTTTAAGTTTTCCAAGCCAATTCTTGATAGCTTCACTCTTCCACTGCTTCTCCTCGGCATCATGGAGCACAGCTTGGATTGTAGTAAGAGTATTGGTTAAATTTGGCTAAGTAAGGCTTTAAACAAAGGGGTATGTGATAGTTTGAGATAATTAAGGGATATGGTTTGGTTTAACAAGGAACTCGAGTGGTTTGAAAAATGGTAATGTGAATGGTTCGAATGGCTTTAAGGTCAAGAAAGAACTACTACTAAAATAAAGTACTAACCCAAATCTTATAGAACACTTAAAGGTGGATAGAAGGATAGCTAAACCGTGACCCACTATCTATATGGAGATAGGAACCAATCGGTATAAGAGTGAACGCCATACTCTATTTAAGAGTGATAAGTTCGAAAAGAACAGGATGACGCCACTAACAAACTAGATAAGTCATGTTGAGTCTAAAACAAAATAGGAGAGTTGAAAAACTCACAAAATGTTATAAACATTAATCAAAGGATTAAAAGCCTCCTAACCAAAATAATGTCTTCTTACAATCTATTTATAGGCACTATTATGACTATTCAAATGCCTATTTGTGACCTTTCACCTTCAGCAATTAACTTGTAACAGCCTATTTTTAGTGAAATCGGAACAGTGGTTTCGTGACCACAAATCCAAGCTAAAAAGAAAATTTTATTTTAAAATTATGGCATGGTCTATATTATGATAGGAAGGTTGCATGAAAATTTTGATAAGAAAATTTTATTGATTTTGTAGTTAATTGAAAAAAAAAAGCATTTTCGGGACTCCGTCCGGTAAACCGGATTCGTAAATATTTTTAATAAATATTTACGAAATTAGTTGTGTGGTTAATTAGGTTTTGGATAGGTGAATTTGTTAAATTAGGAGCAATTGAGTGGAAGGACTAGATTGAATATAAGGTAAAAGTTGAATAATAGAATAGAGAAAATTTAAATGACTAAATAAGAAATTACACCATAAATTGACATGTGTGTGGTAAAAATAATTTTCATGTGTATAAATAATATACATATATTAGGAATTATTATATATTTACTCATAATTTAAGTAAATATCATTATATTATTATATTATTATATTATTATATTATATTAATTAAATAAAGTAAATAAAATAAATTAAATTATGACAATTGTGTGGTAATAATAATGTAAATGTGTAATAAATACATATGTACATTTGTAATACATATATATTTATTTATTATAGATATTATAATATAATAATATAACTAAAATGTAATAAACATAAACTAAATAAATAAACAAAAGAAACAAAAAAATGAAAAAAAGGAAGAACAGAATAGAAACGAAAAAACAGGGGAGAAAGAAAGGAAGGAAAAAGGGAAAGAAAGAAAAGGGAGAAATAAGGGTTTAAGGTTTTAAGTTCAATTGGTAAGTTAATTTAGTTCATTTTCTTATAATTTTGATGTTTTTGGAATCCTAGAATAAAATACTATTTAGTATATGTTGAAAATTTGAAAGTTAGTAGATTTTTGGACATGGTTTATGTTGAATTAATTGATGAATTAGGGGTTAAATTGATAGAATTTCAAGTTAGAATTAGGTAAAGGATTAAATTGAAGAATAAATTAAAAGTTTTGTGTAAAAGGGACTAATTTGTAAACTTGTGAAATTTAAAGAAAAATTCTGAATTTTATGAAATATAAGTGCTGTAAATGTGAGATGTAAAAATCAAATAGGCTTGGAACAAGGATTAATTTGCATAAATATTAATTTCCGAGCCTAGGGACAAAAATGGAATTTATGAAAAGTTTAGGGGCAAAATAATAATTTTTTCTAGAACATGAGTTGAATTCAAATGAGTATGAAATATGTTGAATTGATGCTAAATTTATTTATATAGACCCGGAAAGATCGAAAAAGGAAAGTGATCGTGGAAAAGAAAAGATATCGGATTAAAAGAATTTCGATTACAAGTTGCTATCGAGGTAAGTTCGTATAACTTGAATGAATATGTAAATATGTTAATTTAAATGTTGTATTGTATTGTATATGATGTATGAAATTGAATATATGAATTATATAAATGTGAAATGAAAGAAATGATACATGTTTGGAAATTAATAAATGGGTGAAATTCCGTTTGAATATTGGTGATCGATGGATAATGGAAATTTCCCGAAATTTATGAAGTTCTGCATGTGTTGCAAAAATGGATTGAGCTCGGATGGAAAAATTTGACAAAAGCCTTCTCGAGAATTAAAAGTGAATAAGATTTATTCCTGATTCACTAAAAATATATAAAGTGGATAGGATTTGTTCCTGATTCACTATGGTAACTCAAGGTGAATAGGATTTTCCCTAAAATGGTAATCATGATTCGCTACGGTTACTTGATATGTAACTCGAGAGAGTGCTTGATGATTTAACATCTTAAGGGCTAAATCCTGGATATGAATTGAAGAAATATGGAAATGTACACTTTGTGAGTACTACTAGAAAATCCATCGATAATTCCAATGATTCAACGGATGAGATAGTAAAACGAGACATGAGAAATATGAGATGGAATGAGACAATAGCATGATGAGCTCATCTATGCCTATTGGTACGTTTGTTACTAATGTGTTTGATTGAAATGTTTATGATTAGGCAAATAACCAAAATGAATGGAAATTATGCTTTTACATGATTTAAATGTTAAATATGATTAGTAAGTTTAATTCATGTTATATGAACTTACTAAGCATAAATATGCTTATTAGGTTTTATTTTCCTTGTCTTATAGTGCTTGAAAGCTCGGAAGAAGTGGAAGACGGGTCGGAGACTTCATCACACTATCATCCTGTAAATTTTGGTATAATGGTTTACTTATTTTGAAAACGGCATGTATAGCTAAATTAGTGAAATAATAAATGTTACACAATGTTTGGAAGTTAGCCATTGGTATGGCTAGCAATGATATATATATATAAACATATGAGTTCATAAGGTTATAAATGGTTCTCATACACCAATGGATGAAATAGTATAAGTATAGTAAGGAAAATAAGCATATTGATGTGCCATATGGTATATTAATTAAGGATATATGATATTGTGAATGTGGTTACTTTAGTAAGTTTGGGTAATAGGTTTTTGTGATGTTAAAGTAGAGTTTTCTTACATGAGGAACTATGTTCATAATATGATAGTGAAGGAAAATAAAAGGGAGTGATAGGAAATATTGTAGTGAAAGGAAATAAAGATGTTATAAACTTTAGTCATTAATATTTTGCACTAAAACAGTCTTACCTAACAGCTATAGTCTGACTTTGAAAATCCACCAAAAATTGTGGAAATTGAATTAGAAGATGAAAAAAATATGAAATTAAAGCTTATTGAGTCCAGTTTCTCATAGAAAAACGGTGTAAGCAATGGATTTGTAAATCATGAGATATAATGAATTTTGTGAGACAAGGTTAGAATGAATTTTGGTTCTCCTATTCTGATTTTGAAAAATTATAAAAAATTTAAGAAAAATAATTATGGAATTAAATTTATATTTATAGAATTCTGAATGAGTCTATTTTCAAGAAAAATAAACATGAACATCATTCGAATCCTGTATGAAGAGATAATTAATTTTTAGTGAAGAAGGGTCAGAACTGTCAGACAGCAGAATAGGGGTGACTTTAAAGAATAAATTTTACTTATTGGCTAGACCAAAAATTCTGAGAATTTTATGGTAAGAAGATATGTGAGTCTAGTTTCAAGAAAATTATAGTTCTCAATTTGGAGTTCTGTAGCTCAAGATATAAATAATTTAATTACTATGACTCAGGTGGACAGTTTTGTTATGAACATAGGAAAATTTTGGAATTACGTGTAATTATTCTGTAAACTTCGGTAACATCTTGTAACCCTATTCCGGCGACGGATACGGGTTAGGGGTGTTACATAACTAAGGTTTTTACAAGCTTTAATTTCATTTTTAAGTCATGAAGGGAAGCCAATAGTCTTGTCTCTTCACTTGATTCTGGTGTAGATGAAAAGGCATGTCTCTTCACTTTATAATTGACTTAATGAACCCTTAATGTGCTGTTTGGTGTCCCTTCATCTCCCTTAAACTGAATGTCAAAAGACTTGTGCATTCATATCATTAATTGGCACCATAACTAGCTTTGAGTGCATGAAACTAATCAGACTTGAAAAGTCACTCTTGGTCCATTTGAACAGCCACCATAATGATCTTTGAAGGCTTGAAAAACGTCCAAAACTTGAATAGCCAATTAGCCATATGAACAATCACCTACAAGGTAGATAATTAAGCATTAAAGACATTCATAAGAATCAGCACACTATAAACACTCTTACACAAATTTATTAATGAACATGCAGCTCAAATCAGCTTATTTAAATTGAAAATGAACACACTTTAACTTATGTAGTAAAAAGTAACAGCCAGATTAAATAACATACTTATATAAATAAACTCAAACATATTTAACAACTAAGATGCTTAAATGCATGGTTTAAGATGTAAACTAAATGAACAAATGAGTTACTTAATACAAGACTTAATTTAATAATGCAAACTTTAACTAACATGGGAGTTACATAATTCATGTCATAATTTATGATGCAAACTTAACTTACATGAGAGATACATAATGCATGACTTTATTAAATGCAGAATACATATTAATGATGTTCAAACTATGACATAATTAAAGACACAAACTAAAATAACTAAAGTAACTAAAATAAATGAATCAAAGTCCTTATTTTCCAGCAGCCAAATTAATAAACTGAAATTAAAAACTTCATTTTGCACTTAGGCCCCTCGAGTTTAGCCCAATCTCAATGTCGACAAGTTGGGTCGTAACATGATGCGACCAGGTTCGCATCAGTAAGCCCAAATAATTATCAAGTTTTTCAACCAGAAGCATACCAAGCAAAGATATAAAATTTTGTCTTTGAATCAAAAGGGTTTTCGGGCTAAACATAATCATCGACTTGTCAATATTAATCTTCTGTCCTGACATTTTAGAAAAAAAATTTTAAAATTTGACGAACTCCTCCACATCCCTTTTTTTATTATGAATGAAAAGGAGCGCATCATGAGCAAAAAAGAGATGATTAATACGTGGCCCATAAATGCTAGCCCTAATCCCTTTTAACAAATTATCATTTTGAGCCCGTAAAAGTAGTTTAGAAAAAGCTTCCATGCAAGTCTTAGGCCTCTTTCCAGCACTATGGTCTTCGATAGGGATGAATTACACTTAACCACATAGCGAACCGAAGAAATACAGCACATCACTTTATTCACCCAAGCCTTCGCGTAGCCCATTTTTTTCATAACCGCTTTATTGAACTTCCATTCAACCCGATCATAGGCTTTGCTCATGTCGAGTTTAATGACAAATCCCTTGTTAGGCCCTTTCTTAGCACTTTTAAGATAATGGAGAAGCTCATGAGCGATCAGAATATTATCGTGGATCATACGTCCGGGCACAAAGGCACTCTGATTTTAACTAATGCACTTCGGAAGAGTTTCTTTCAACCGGTTTGCAAGAACTTTAGCGATAATTTTGTACACCACTCTGCATAGACTGATCGGACGAAAATTAGTCATATCAATCGGATTTTTTATTTTAGGAATAAGGACAATAATCATCTCGTTGAGACTATCTACAATTCTGTTCCCCTTTAAAATATCATGGCACATTTTCAAAATATCAATTCCAACAACATCCCAGTGCTCCTTATAGAATTGGCCTGACAGATCATCAATGGCTAGGGCTTTCCTCGGGTCCATTTGGTTGAATGCTTTCATTATCTCCTCATCTTTGAACTCTTCCAACAATTTATCATTCATCTCCCCTGAAATACAATTATCAATAAAGTCAATGTTGAAGTTATCCTATGTTTTTAAAGTTGACTCAAAAAGGTTTTGAATACTCCCTGGCTGCCTCACAAATTTCTTTGGTGTTATTCTTCCAGCACCCATGAATATCTTTCAGCTACTCAATATTATTCTTTTTTTCTCCTGCTTGAAGCTCTTACATGGAAAAACTTGGTGTTCCTATCGTCCTCCCGTAGCCAGGTAACTCTCGAATCTCTGGGCCCAATACTTTTCCTCTTGATCCATCAAGTTCCTAAGTTTACTCTTCAAAACTTTAATTATGTTTCCCTCATATGACCTACCGAGATTGTCAATCAAGTCAAAGTGAATGACATGATCTATTTCATTATAGACATTCTAGTCTCATCGAAGACATTTGCCTCATGCATTCCATAATGATCACTAGATGGCAAGTCCAACACATTAACATCATCTTACATAAGGCCCTCGCTTATAAATACCTTTAGGAACGATAAAGGAAAGATCGACTCTCCAAGAATATCAAGCATACACTTTGTCAACTTACCTTCAACCTTAGTATTCTCCTCACCTTCGTTCTTTGTAATTTTTGGCTTTTCACCCTGATTGGGTGAACCAACCTCCACAACAACCAACACTCTTTCTTCCATACTTTTTCCTTGTATCACTGTATCAACTATCACCTTGTATACACGGCCAACCAGACCCTTTCCTAGCTCATTTTAATCACAAAAAATATTTGTTGGTGCATGTAAAATGCTTAACTGAATTGAAGGAAACTCCTAAGATCTTCCCACATTTTCTAGATTAAAACTTTCGCTTGAGTTCTCATGCGGAATGCTTCCCACTACCAAGTCAAGTAATGGAACTTGTTGGCCTCTATCGTCGGTGATAAAACATAATGTGATTGGCATAAGATTATAACAAAATATTGTAAATGCGAACATGATCTAATAGTGCATACATTGAAAGTTTATCCAATTGTCCTCTAAACGAGATAAAGATTGAATGAAGACTACTTGGCTTGTATATTATAATTTGTAATTTTGCAAGTTTAGTAGCATATTAGATACCTACAAGTTATTACAAAATAGTAGATTTTGATTGTTTATAGAATGATACTATCTATACCTATTACTAAAGCTTTGGCCAAAGGTTACTGTGATGCCTGCAAGCAAATGGGTGAGAATACAAACCACAGCATTAACCCTCATTGCTGCAGATATTCTATGTTCATTTACCAACTTCTCACTCACCTTTATTTCTTTATATCTTCAGAGGACTGGTATAGGTTCTTTTATATATTACTCCCATCTGTTTTAGGCAGAGAACATATGAGACATCCATTTATTTTGAATGCTTTTCTAAGTCAAAATTTCATCATCAAATCAAGTAAATTTTCAAATGAATATATTAATTTTAAAATTAAAAAGAAAAACGATACTTTTGGTTGAGTTTATGCTTATGCAGTTTGTCAGTGTAGTTTTATCTTCCATAATACTAAGAGAACATTAATTTAACAAGGCAAACTCTAAATAAAAAAGCAGGTGAAATGTATGGTCTAAGGGAACACCATCACAAAACATGTAAGCAAATTATTAAAATAAAACTGAACTTATATAGCTCAAAATAAGTCATCCATCTAAATGAAACAATATAATTGTTATTTGCAAGGGCAAAGAGAAACACATTAAGTTGCTGGATTCTGATAGTGCATCTAATACAGTACCAAAAGCTTGATATCATCTTTTTGAATGAACATTGTTGGAACTTCCTGCTACTCACTCAGCTTTGGCTTACCATCAAGATTGTTTAAAGAAATCCATGAATAGAGTATTCTGAAACAGAGATGAGCAAAGTAATATATGATGATTATAAGAATGTAGAAGCTAAAATCATTTCCCATCCATTTATTCTTACCTGCTCTTTTGGGATACAAAGTGCTATCTCAACTTACTGCAATGTGCTTCTTTTAAAATAGCAGGATTGAGCTTTCAAAACTTTACTGGAAGACAGCATGTTCAACCATCGATCCTGAAAATATAGGAGAAAATTATATCCTAAATTCATCAAATCAAAATCATTTTTGAATGAACAATGAATTCTGGGCAGCAGTGAACACTAATAACAGACATGGATGAATGATACTGCGGATGTCTAGACATACTTATTAACGGAAATGCAATGGTCAAATCCTTGTAGATAATTCTTGGATGTAATTTGATAATTTAAAGACTACTAAAAAGTTCAAACTTTCTTACTATTTTTTCTTTTAATTTGGTTTGCTCAAACTCAACCTGTCAAATAAGAATTATTTAAAATTAAAATTCAAAAGTAGAAAATCACCTAGTTACCGATTCAAATGGATGGAATGTGGGATATGTTGGGCCAATCCTCTCCTCTCTCTTTCTGGCACTGCCTTTCCAGATGTGGACACCCTGCAATGCTCAGCATTTCCAGTGTCGTGAGGCTTTGTATCCCCCAAGGAAATGACATAAAACTAGAGCAATCCTTAATCTCCAATTTTGAAAGCAATGTGAGGTGTTGTATCTCATTTGAAAGAGAAATTAATCTCTCATAACTCGAAATACACAGAGATTGAAGAGAAGAGAGATGTTGGACAATCATCAATAACCAAGTCTAGGAGTGAAGTCAAATATCACACCCCTTCAGATAAAGAGGCTAATTTCTTACAATGATGAATCGTCAGTGAAGACAAGGAAGATAAGCCTTGCAATCCATTTACCGGAAGAGATAAAAGGCTATCATATCGAGTTAACTGTGAGAATATTGGAATTCAACATCAAAGATTTGAGTAATGCAACATTAATTCTTTCAACATTTAGCTTTTTTAGAGATTGAAGCATTGGCAGCTTAACCAACTTAGGACAATCTTCGATAATTAATGAACTTAAGATAGGAAAATGTGCTCTAACATTCACTGCTATTCATTTCTCCAAACATGGTGCCCAACGTATTTCAAGAACCTTGAGTGATGGAAAAGAACTTTCCATATCTCTATAGAAGTTGCTGTCAATTTACTTCAAAGCACCCATTCTATAAATAGTAAGGACCACAAGGAAGCGTAATTTCCCTAAAGGTTAGATCGCATCTTTCACAATTTATTAGTGAGATTTCAACAAGGTTTGGTAGTGTTGAAAGCTGGACTGCAATGCAACATGGAGCCGGAAGCATGCTACTATCAAGACCAGCAGCTATCGAGCTCAGCTCATTTTGCTTGGTGTGCACGAATGGTTTTCAGACCAAATGAAGCAACAGATATGCTGCCTTGTTTTGATGTAACTTAGTTCAGTTTAATTGTAACTAGTTTTAATAGTTAGTTGGATTAATTTTGTGATTGGATTGATGATGTAAAAGCTGATATGTCAGCTTATTTTGTATTTGACTTAAGCTTGTATTAGTTTAGTTTAAGTGGGAGTAGTTATGTCATTAGGTATCTGTCAAATGAACCAAAATTTGTAGTTCTTTTATATATTCAAATCTTGAATGAAAAATGTAATGTTCAGTTACAACTTTGCTGAGTATTCATTTTTGATCAATTTTTGCTTTGCTTTGCTCTTTCTTTGCTTCGATTTTTCTTGCTTCAGTCCTGCAAACACAGTGTTGTAACTTTGTTTGATGTTTGCTGCTGCCATTGTTCCAACAAATGGTATCATGAGCCCGAGTCTTTGAGGGGCCTTTGTATGCAATCTGTTGTGTTCGAATCAAAACCAACAGCAAGTTCAAAATTTGGTAAGATTGAAGCACTTAAAATCAGTTTAACAGAATGAGTTTCACTCCACCACCTCCACCAGTGTTCACTGGAGAAAACTATCACATTTGGATAGTTAAAATGAAGACTTATCTCCAGGCACATGATCTTTGGAGTGTGATCGAGAATGATGCTGAACCACCTCCATTGAGAGCCAATCCCACCATTGCACAGATGAGGCAGCATGCTGATGAGCGAGCCAAGAAGCATAAGGCTATGGCCTGCTTGCAAAATGGAGTCTCTGATGTGATATTTACTCGCATCATGGCCTGTGACTCACCAAAGCAGGCTTGGGAGAAGCTGAAGGAGGAGTTCATGGGGACTGATAAGACAAGGCAACAGCAAGTGATCAACCTCAGGAGAGACTTTGAAAATTTGAGGATGAAGGAGTCTGAGACCATCAAGCAGTACTCAGACAGGATAATGGCCATTGTCAACAGCATTAGGCTCCTGGGAGTGGACTTCACAGAGAGCAGAGTTGTTGAAAAGGTTATTACAACTCTCCCTGAGAAATTTGAGTCTAAAATCTCTTCACTTGAGGACTCGAGGGATTTATCAGCCATTTCTTTGTCTGAGCTGATAAACTCTCTGTATGCACTTGAGCAAAGGAGGGCAAATAGGCAGGAGGAGAATCCTGAAGCTGCTTTCCAGGCTAAAGCCAGTGAAGGCTCGAGTGTGACTGCAAAAGGCAAGAAGCCTTGGCACAATAGAAGGGTCAAGTCAGGAAGAGATGAAGCAAAAAGAGTGTTCCCACCATGTGTTCATTGTAAGAAGACAACACATTCAGAAAAGTATTGCTGGTTTAGGCCAGATATTCAGTGTAGAAAATGCAAGCAGTTTGGCCATGTGGAGAAGGTGTGCAAGGGCAAACCAAGGGAGGCTGCTCTGCAACAAGCTAGACCTGCTGAGGACATTCAAGCTCAGGAGGAGCAAGTGTTCACAGCAACTTGTTTTGTTGGCACAACCAAGGCCAGCAATGATTGGCTACTAGACAGTGGCTGCTCACACCATATGGCAGCAGATGAGAAGTTGTTCAAAGGCCTAGACAGAAGCTTCCACTCGAGGATTAGAATTGGAGATGGTAGGCTGATTGAGGCTAAAGGCAAGGGCAGTGTGTTGATTAGCACTGGTTCAGGTAACAAGTTGATCTCAGATGTGTTTTTTGTACCTGATTTAGACCAGAATTTGCTTAGTGTAGGCCAATTAGTTGAAAAGGGCTATACATTGGTTTTTAAGGATGGTTGCTGTATTGTTCAAGACATGAATGGTCTGGAGTTAGTCACAGTCTCTATGAGTGATAGGTGCTTCATGCTGGATGTCAGCCAAATAGAAAGAAAGACATACACCAGCCTTGTTGAAAGCACTGACTTGTGGCATAGGAGACTAGGCCATGCAAATTTTAGATCCATCGATCTGTTACATAGGCTGAATCTGGTTGATGACATTTTAAAAATTGAAGTTAGTGGGAATGTTTGTGAGGTTTGTCAGCTTGGTAAGCAGGCTAGACTGCCTTTTCTTGCTGACAGTGCTTGGAGAGCTCAAAACAAGCTCGAATTGGTGCACTCTGATGTTTGTGGACCTATGAGAACACCTTCAATCAGTGAGAACAGGTACTTTGCCCTGTTTATAGATGACTTAACAAGGTTGTGCTGGGTCTACTTCTTGAAGCAAAAGTCAGAAGTGTTTGAAGCCTTCTGCAAATTCAAGGCTTATGCTGAAAATCAGTCAGGCTGCAAAATTAGAGCCTTGAGGACTGATAATGGCTCTGAATATGTGTCTGAGAAATTTCAGAAGCTTTGTGATAGTGCTGGGATTCACCATCAGCTCACAACAGTCTATACTCCTCAACAGAATGGAGTCTGTGAGAGAAAGAATAGGACTGTACTGAACATGGCCAGGTGCCTCTTGTTTCAAGGGAAGCTTCCAAGTCAGTTTTGGGCTGAGGCAGTCAACACCTCAGTGTATCTGCTCAACAGACTGCCAACTAGAGCAGTCAAGGATAAGACTCCTTTTGAGGCTTGGCATGGAGTCAAACCTGTGGTAACACACTTAAAAGTGTTTGGCTGTGTATGTTATGCACTTATTCCAGTAGAGAAAAGGACCAAGCTTGAGAGCAGAGCAACTCCAGGAATCTTTGTTGGCTACAGCAGCAACAAGAAGGGCTATAGAGTGTATGATCCTACAGCAAAGAAGGTTTTAGTCAGCAGGGATGTAAAGTTTGATGAGGAAAAGGTGTGGAATTGGAATGGTGTTGAGGCTGACTTGTCTGAATTGGACCAGTTAGACTTGGTTGCTGAACCTGCAGAAGAAAGACTAAGTAATGATGCTGTCGATGATATACCAGTGAGGGGCACCAGAACTTTGGCTGATGTCTATCAGAGGTGCAATGTTGCTGTGATTGAGCCCTCAGACTTTGAGGAGGCTGCTAAGAACAGAAGCTGGATGAAAGCTATGGAAGCTGAGTTGGAAATGATCAACAAAAATCAGACTTGGGAGTTGGTGAGCAGACCAGAACACAAGAGGGTCATAGGAGTTAAATGGGTGTACCGGGCCAAGTACAATGCTGATGGCTCACTGAACAAGCACAAGGCCAGGCTTGTGGTGAAGGGCTACAGTCAGCAGTATGGTGTTGACTACCTAGAAACTTTTGCTCCAGTGGCAAGACTGGATACAATTAAGCTGCTGTTTGCTTTAGTAGCTCAGAAGCAATGGAGAATTCATCAATTGGATGTCAAATCAGCATTCCTGAATTGTTTTCTCAAGGAGGAGATTTTCATCGAGCAACCTGAAGGTTTTGAAGTTGCTGGACATGAAGACAAAGTGTATAAGTTAAGAAAGGCCCTCTATGGCCTGAAACAGGCACCAAGGGCCTGGTATGACAGAGTTGATGCTTACCTGACCAAACTTGGATTTGTAAAGAGCCTTAGTGAGCCTACTTTATATGTTAAAAGGTCAGAACATGAAACCTTGCTGATTGTTTCCTTGTATGTGGATGATTTGCTTGTGACAGGGAGCAAAATTGAGCTCATTGATCAGTTCAAGGTTCAAATGCAGCAAGTGTTTGAGATGACAGATTTGGGGATCATGACTTACTTCCTTGGCATGGAAGTACACCAGTCTGATCGAGGTATCTTCATCAGCCAACATTCATTTGCTTTGAAGATCCTAAACAAATTTTGCATGCATAACTGTAAAGCAGTCAGCACACCTATGGCTCAAGGAGAAAAGCTGACTAGCAGTGGTGATCAGCAGAGGGTTGATGAGAGGCACTATCGAAGCCTAGTTGGTTGTCTGTTGTATCTAACAGCAACCAGGCCAGACATCATGTTTGGTGTCAGCCTGTTATCGAGATTTATGCATTGCTGCAATGAGGCACATCTGAAGGCAGCAAAGAGGGTCCTTAGATACATCAAGGGCACTGCTAGTTTTGGTGTAATGTTTGAAAGTCGGAACCAACTGAAACTAGAAGGCTACTCTGATAGTGACTGGGCAGGATCTCTCGATGACATGAAGAGTACCTCTGGATACTTCTTCACACTTGGATCGGGCATGTTTTGCTGGAGTTCAAAGAAGCAACAAACTGTTGCTCAGTCCACAGCTGAAGCAGAGTACATTGCTGCAGCAGGAGCAGTCAATCAGGCCATTTGGCTAAGGAAGCTGCTTCATGATCTTAATGAAACTCAAAGTGAAGCAACTGAAATTTGGGTGGATAATCAGTCTGCAGTTGCAATAGCCAAGAACCCTGTGTTCCATGGTAAGACTAAGCATTTTAAAATCAAACTGCATTTTGTTAGAGAGGCTGAACAAGCAAAGGAAGTCAGCCTTGTGCATTGCAGCTCAGGAGCACAATTGGCTGACATAATGACCAAGCCCTTAGGGGCTGCTCGATTTGAATCTTTGAGAAGTGCAATTGGAGTGTGTTGCATACAGTCCAAGGAGGAGTGTTGAAAGCTGAACTGCAATGCAACATGGAGCCGGAAGCATGCTACTATCAAGACCAGCAGCTATCGAGCTCAGCTCATTTTGCTTGGTGTGCACGAATGGTTTTCAGACCAAATGAAGCAACAGATATTGCTGCCTTGTTTTGATGTAACTTAGTTCAGTTTAATTGTAACTAGTTTTAATAGTTAGTTGGATTAAGTTTGTGATTGGATTGATGATGTAAAAGCTGATATGTCAGCTTATTTTGTATTTGACTTAAGCTTGTATTAGTTTAGTTTAAGTGGGAGTAGTTATGTCATTAGGTATCTGTCAAATGAACCAAAATTTGTAGTTCTTTTATATATTCAAATCTTGAATGAAAAATGTAATGTTCAGTTACAACTTTGCTGAGTATTCATTTTTGATCAATTTTTGCTTTGCTTTGCTCTTTCTTTGCTTCGATTTTTCTTGCTTCAGTCCTGCAAACACAGTGTTGTAACTTTGTTTGATGTTTGCTGCTGCCATTGTTCCAACAGGTAGAAGCAGATCCATCATCCAATATGGAAACTTAACACCTTGGCAATCAATTATGCATAACTTCTTCAAGCTTGAATGAGGCTGGAGAACATTAAGAATCTCTTCATCATTTCCATTTTGATGATGAGAGGTTTCCTAGCTGTTTACTTCCCAAGATGGCCTTAACGATCTTAAATTTAGCTTCTTTATCAAATTGGCATTTTTAGCTTCTGTTGAACTCTTCACATTGCAAAGTCCTGTGATGCTCAATTCCCCCGTAGGTCCAACTCTTTCAACTCATCAATGCCACCACAGCCATAGCCCTTTCCCACAATGAACTCGCTGAGCTTGTGCAAGCATGACAATTGACCCAACCCAACAGGCATAGAAGTTAGTGCATGACAATTTTGGTATTTTATGAATAAAATTATAAGAAATTAATTGAATGACTTCAAAAAATTGAATATGTCACTTTATTTATAGGTGTATTCACTTCCACCATATATTTTAATGTGCAAAAGAGTTACTAGTAAATAAAAGACTTAATGATAAATTTAGCCATTAACGTTTATATGTAATTTGATTCTTATTTATAAGAAATCTTATCTCTCTTTATAAAAACACAACAATCTAAATTGATGTTTATTTGAATTACTATCATTTTTTTTAAAAAAAAAGCTGAATTACTATATCTTAATAATATTATGATTATATTTGAATCGTCACAACTCTTACTTAATAATTAATTGATATATTTTTTATAACTTAGAGATATAATTCAACACTTTTAATTTTTCATTTAGATTAATTATGAATTTTTATTTATAAATATTATAAATAGTTTAAAAATATTCCAACATAAACTTCTAGGTAAATAAGTTTAGGTGGATAAAGTTTAATTCTTGCAAACTAAAATACAAAATGGGAAAAAAGTAATCCGCCCTTTCATGGAATATGGTATGCTATAATGCTATATTCATATCCTCAAATAGAGTTGAACAAAGTAAATATCTGAACATAACAATTTAGAAGCTATAAGTATTTGTGGTTTTTTTATTCTTACCTGATTTTCTCAACTTAATGCAATGTGATTTATTCAAATAGCATAATTGAGGCTTTTTTAAACTTTTTAAGGAAGTTCTCTCCACCAAGCCTGAAAATATATATAGAAAATCATATCTTAATTTTTCATCAAATGAAAAACATTAATAATTGACATGGATGAATTATACTACACTGAACATATTTAGATATCCTTATTCACAGAACTGCAATGGTCAGTGATAAGATAATGGTAAGATTACTCAAAAAAATATTTTTTTTAAAAAAATTGGTCAGCTCAAACTCAACTCACCAGGAAAGAGTATGCTAGCATTAAAAATTAAATGTAAAAAGTAATAAAAAAATACCTTTTTCTGTATTTTAATGATTGGAATGTGATTTATGTTGGGCCAATCTTCTCCTCGCTTTTCTTTACACCGCCTTTCTAGATGTAGGCATTCTACGATTTTCAGTGTTTCCAATACCGTGAGGCCGCGTATCCCTCGGGGCAGTGACATCAAATTAGGGCAACATTCAATCTCCAGTTTTGAAAGTAAGGCCAGGTGTTCTATCTCATTTGGGAGAGAAATTAATCTCTCACAATAGCTTATATGTAGCGATCGAAGAGAAGAGAGATATTGGAAACTATCGGGCAATGAGGTTAACTTTGGGCATCCACGGATACGCAAGTATTGGAGTGAAGTCAGATATCTCACCCCCTCAGATAAAGAGGCTAATTTCTCACAATTTTGAATCCACAATGAAGACAAAGAAGATAAGCCTTGCAAACCATTTACTGGAAGTGATACTAGTCTGTCACATTGACTTAAATTCAAAGTTTCTAAAGAGCTGAGGTTTTGTAATCCTGAAGGCAAGCTTTCAAGTCCTAAGCTCCACTCAAAACTCAAGTGTTTAAGGGTGGATAGATTATCCGATAGATCACATGAAGACTTTAGAGTACTTGACACAAACGTCAAGCTGTCAAGGTGTTTTTGATTGTGCAATAGTCCATCCGGTAATTCCGTTAACTTATCAACTTCATTAATCTGGAGAGATGTAAGAATAGTGGCATTCATGATCAAAGATTTGAGTAAAGTAACATTAATGCCTCCAATTTCTAGGTTTTCAAGACATTGAAGCATTGGCATCTTAACCAACTTGGGACAATATTTGATAGTTAACGAACTTAAGAGAGGAAACTGTTCTCTACCATTCAGGGTTATCCATTCCTCCAAACATGGTGCCATACCTATTTCGAGAACCTTGAGTGATGGAAAAGAACTTTCCATATCTCCATAGAAGTTGCTGTCAATATACTTCAGAGCACCCATTCCGTTGATAGTAAGGAACTTAAGGAAGCGCAATTTCCCTAGAGGTGGAAGTTGATCGCATAGTTCACAATCTTCAAGTGAGATTTCAACAAGGTTTGGTAGAAGCAGATCCATCATCCAATATGGAAACCTATCACCTTGGTAAGCATCTAGGCTTAACTTCTTCAAGCTTGGATGAGGTTGAAGAACATCAAGAATCTCTTCATCATTTCCACCTTGAGATCTTTCCCTATTATTTACTCGCCAAGATAAGCTTAATGATCTCAAATTTTGCTTCTTTATCAAATTGGCATTTTTAGCATCTGTTGAACTCTTTACGTTCTGAAGTCCTCTGATGCTCAATTCCCCCTCCAGGGCCAACTCTTTCAACTCATCAATGGCTCCACAACCAATGTCCTTTCCCACAACAAACATGCTGAGCTTACGCAAGCACGACAGTTGTCCCAATCCAAAAGGCATAGATGCCAGTGAAGTATACTTTCCGAGGTCCAAGTACCTAAGGTTTTTCAAGTGCTTCATACCTTTTGGTAACATTTCAAGACGATAACACCGTTGGAGATTTAGTGTCTGCAAGTTATGAAGGGAGCTTGTTGCTTCAGGTAGAGTTTTCATAGTATCATCATGAAGGCGTAAATACCTTAGCTGTTTCAAACTTCCAAATGCAATACTGCTAAAACCATAACCAAAATCCAACACCTTCAGATGCTTTTGTTTACTGAAGAAATGGGAAGGATTAGAGAGGTTATCAATAAAGTCGAACCGGCGGCCAACGATTAAAGAACGCAATGGTTGCAATTTGGATAAGTCCATAAATTTTGTTGACGAACTTATTTTATGAACAAACAAGTGACGAGCAGTTTTTGGTATTTTCGACCTCTCATTAAGCTCAATTGCGTAGCATTCATGACCCATAATTGATGTTGCAACGTCATGGATTAAATCATGCATTTTACATGTAACAGTTCCATCAACATCCTCTTTGATCTCTTGGAAAAAGGACCTTCGAGTCAATTCAGAGAATATTTCACAACCCATATCATGCAAATCCAACTGTCCCCGAGAAGGAATAAATCCATTTGCCATCCATAGTCCTATCAGCTCGTCCTTTTCCATGACAGAATCTTTAGGAAATATTGAGCAAAATGAAAAGCATTGTTTCATATATGGTGGAAGATGCTCATAACTCAACCTCAACACAGCCAAGATTCTTTTTCCCTCATCTTCCAAACCCCATATCTCGCTATCTTTGACACGTAACCATTCACTTTCTTGACTTTTGGAACCTAGTATGCTTCCTATGGCCGTAATTGCCAAAGGTACCCCTCCGCATCTCTGCACAATCTGCCTCCCAATCATTTCCAGGTTGACATTACCCTCATTCATTCCCATTACAAAAGCTCTTTGCTTGAACAAGGACCAAGAATCATCATCTGACAAACATCCCAGGCGTTGGAAAGGATCTGTAGCCATCATAAGAGCCACTTTCTCAAGTCGAGTTGTGACAATGATTGTACTTCCTCTTCGTCCACTCCGTAGCGCTTGCTTCAGCCTAACCCACTTGTCACGGTATTCATTCCACACATCATCCAATACAAGCAAAAATCGTTTCCCAACAAGCTTTTCTCCTAAGTGCCGTTGCAGGGGATCTAACTCTTGGATATCGCATAACTTCCCTTCAATGGATTCCACAATAGTTTTAGTCAACCGTTTTATATCAAAATCATCGGATACACACACCCAAGCTCTCATATCAAAGGCTTTTGCAACATTTTCATCATTGTAAGCCAATTGAGCAAGTGTGGTCTTTACAAGACCTCCCATGCCGCATATTGCATACACAGAGAGATCATCATGGTGACTCGCATTGCTAAGTAACATGCTAACTATCTCTTCCTTCTCATCTGCTCTGCCTAGTATTTCAGACTCGTCCACAAGGGAGCTGGTTTGCCTGTCTTCATTCTGCTCGATCTCAGCTTCTCCTACACCCTCTCTCAAGTGGAACTTGCTTTTCTCCTCAGCAATGGCATTTAATTTCTCTCTAGCATTCTTAAATTTACGTGCCATTTGTAACCGAAACACAAGTGGGTTCCGAGGAGAAAAGAAGGTGGATACCTTGCTTCTTGCATCCTTACACAGGCTACGGTTCCGAGCTTCTTCTTTGAAGTCATCGAGCACATCTTCCAGATGATAAGCTGCTTGTTTGAGCTTTCCAAGCCAGTTCTTGATAGCTTCACTCTTCCACTGCTTCTTCTCGGCATCAAGGAGCACGGCTTGGATTGTAGATAGAGTGCTCTCCAGACAGTCAAGCTCTGTTTTGAGGCTGCCCGCAAGGCCGATCTGCTCCAGGGACAAGGAGGTCAATTTGTCCAAAATGGTATTCACAAAAGCCGAAACAAATGCGTCCGCCATTTCTACTCTCTCCTAAAATTTCGTGATCAGCAAAGCAACAATAATTGGAAACTGAAGAAGAATTTGGTAACAAAGAAACAACGGTGGATGGATTGCGGATAATCAAAGATAAGAAAATAATGGCACATAAAGTTGGTTCCACACTGCATTGACTTGACTTTGTAAGCCAAATAAGGCGCCATATCTTTAATGTGGAAAAAGAGGGAAAGTAGGTGGTGTAAAATACAAAGACTAATTATGAAGTTTGGTGAGTTGATTGTTTACCTGGTAATTGATTTTTATATAAGAATGGAGTATATTTAATGGTTAATATTTGTTTTTGGTAGAACATTATCACTGCTATCGCTAATAATAATTAATAAAATAATAATAAACAAATTGACTATATAATATTCAAAATACATGTAGAAAACTTCAAAGAATTTATGACATATATTTCCCATCTCATCTCCCAAACCAGAATAACATAATCCACAAGAACTAATCATTATTCGAAAATGTTATGTTGGCAAACATCAATAATTTCTTTTTTAATGGTTAAACCAAAATCATAACTTACTTTTTATACAAATTTAAAAACCAATAAAAAACTGGAGCGAAGTAGAGCTAGACCGGTGCAAGAGTTCACTTATCTATCCCTTTCATAATTTCATTATAAAAATATTAAATGTAAAAATAATTTTTTTAAAGGTTTAAGGGTCAAATAGATCATCAATCAAAAATTTAAAAATTAATTGAGCCTTTATGAAATAGTTGTATTCATTTGAGCCCTTAGCTGACCAGTTTGACTGTTAACATGCTAACGCGGTAGATGAAAGCCACCAAAAGATGTTATGTAATAGTATGCTTACGTGACATGCTGATGTCAGCAAAAAAAAATTTAAAATATATTTTACAAATTAAAAAAACTAATTAAAACAAGCATATAGAATGAATTTGGACAAATGGTAACCCAAATTCATTTTGAATGAGTGCAAAATTAAAAAATTAAAAAAATTACTAAAATTATTTAAAAAATTATAAAATATATAATTATAATAATTTACTCTAAATTTATCATTATATATATATTGTGATACAGAAGTGGAGAAAGAGGAGGGGGTGGTGTCAAAGGAGGCCAATTCACCCATTCTAGGGGCGACAGCTGGAGAAGTAAACGGGCTCAAGATCAATACTTAGCGTTTTAGGTTTTTGTGTGGAAAGGAGTCCCCCTATTAAGTAATACCCAACCAAGTCCAAATTGGGGTAGGAATATAACAATAGTCTCCCCTTAGTCGAGAGATAGGTTATAAAGTGACCTAATTCGAGACTATCCACAAGTTATCCCCAGGGTGATAGTTGTTGCAAGTAACAGGTGGAGGGTACAATTTATTGGTTGAATGTCCCGGGAATATATGATGCCTTGTGAGGCTATTGAAATTCATTTGTACCCTTAATATTAATGTGTTAGTGGATGGCATTTTTATTCATAGTTGACTTGTATAAATTTCGCTTTTTGATTTAGCAAGTGGTATGTCCATTGGTTCGACAAACTGAAGATGTCTAATGTACACTCAAGTGGTGCAATTGTCAATTAGAAAATCCGAATTTAATTTATGAAAACCAAGAGTTTGATCATCTCTCTTTTGTAAAGTTTTCAAGAAAAGAAGAAATAGAAAATAACAAAAATTAAAATATATTCTAAAAAGAAAAGAAACAAAAGTCTAATCTAAAAATGAGAGGAAAAGAAAAGGGTTTTTTTACCTATATATTATAAAATTAAAAAAAAATACTAAAATGGTATGTTAAAAAGATTATATACCAAAATGGTATATCTAAGAGGTGAAGGGTGGTGCATAGGCGGCACCATCCTAGAATTCTGACACATTTCAGTTAAAATATATATATATTTTAATAATGGTGCCAAAGTGATTAGGAGCACCACTTTGTGATACAATCTAACGTCCAACAAGGAAGACAACCAAAACAGCCAAGACTTCCTTTCCGCTTGTCTCCCCTCTCTCCCAATGTTCTTCATTAAAAAAAAAAGGTATTTATAAGAAGAGGAGATTAAAATTGTCTGTTAAAGAAAGAAATAGAGAGAGAGAGAGCTCTCTGCACAAGAAATATATAGAGGGAGAGGGAAGAAATCTTTGCTGGATGTAAGTAAGAAAGAAGGTGTGTGTAAAAAAAGGTTAAAAACAAAAAAGTTGTATCACGAGGCCCCCTGCTTTTTTTTTTCTCATTTCCTTGTAAAATAAAATTATAATAAAATTTAGATTTTATCAGAAACTGGTGCCGCCTATCACTTTGGCACCACTATTAAATTATTATTATTTTTTAATTGAAATGTGTCAGAATTCTAGGATGGTGCTGTCTATGCACCACCCTCCACCTCTTTGAATGTACCATTTTGATATATAATTTTTTTAATATACCATTTCATTTTTTTTAATTTTATAATATATAGATAAAAAAACCCAAAAGAAAACAACATAAATTAAAATATATTCTAATAATGTCATTGTTGACAGTAAATACAATCTAATAAATATTTGAGAGGGGAGTAAGGGAAACAATATATTTTAGGATAAAAATACACTTATGGTCACTCTAAAATAGGGTTTGTTCTATTTTGGTCAATTTAAAAAAATTCTTAATTTAGTCACTCTAAATAAGATAATTGTGCAAATTAATTACTGCTTTCAAAATTTCCGTTTTCTTTTAACGAATTGCTGACGTTGCATATTAGCTCGTTGAGTGACTAACATGTGGCATTTTTTATTGACTTTTGACCAAAATTTAGGGGTCTCTCTATAAAGGTAAGAGGAAAAGTTTTGGACTAATTATAGGGAGGTTCCTAAACTTTAGTCAAAAATCAACAAAGAAATCCCGTGTCAATCACTCAATGTACTAATGAGTCACATCAACAATCCGTTAAGAGAAAACAGAAATTTTAACGGCAATGACTAATTCACACAATTATCTTATTTAGGGTGACTAAATTGGGAAAAAATTTAAAATAATCGAAATAAAAAAAGACCCTATTTTAGAGTGGCCATTGACGTAATTTACCCTATATTCTAATAGCAACACTGATGCAAATAACTCTTTTCACGACATATTAGCCTGCAGCTTTACTCATAAAAATGGAAACTAATCTGCAATGCAACAAAAACAAGCATCTAGTCATGCATCACAACATCGGCAAGCATGCAGCCAACCCTTACATCTACTTTCCCAAGAAATCAGATAAAAGATTAATTACCAAGAAAACAGACAATATTACGTTTTACTCTTCCATTTATCAGAACAGGCGTCTCAACGGGTGCAACCATGAAAACCTCGAAAAAGAAAGAAGCTTCTAATTAACCCATGCCCATGTAGACACTGGGCATGTCAATCAACAAAGCACATGTTTATATCCAATCACTACACGATAGACTTCAACACATACAAAAACCAGCCAACAGACATCACATAGATAAGAATCTTTCAAAAACCTTATTTCAAAGGTATGACTCAGTTCCTCACGATTCAAATCACCTTCAAAAATATAAAACTATTTCCATATAAAAACGAAAGTAAGATGCCTTAAGAATTTGTTGAAGTTCAAGTGATCATGCCTAATGTTATAGAACTCAAGTACATTCAAGCAGGGAACAGTCCCCCAAATTATATAGAGATGATATTTATTAACATTTTAAGCCTTATATATATATATATATATTACTACTTATAAGCTATGAAGCATGGACATGAGCACTCAATACAGGTACCACATAATACAGATATGACGACACTGATTTTAAAAAATAAAACACCGATATGGTAATAAAAAAATATTTTTTATATTTTTTATGTTAAAATACTTAATATAAATGAAAATATTGATATTTTTCATTAATCTATAATCAATTCTTTTCCAGTCTAATTTTTTTTATGTTAAAAGGTATTTACTAAAATTTTATATCTAGCCCAGTATTCTAAATTAATTTACAAATAGTCCAAATAAGACCTTGAGCTGCCCACAATAATAAACAGAAATTAAAACCAGCCCAATATTTTAAATTAATTACAAATAGCTCAAGATAGGACCTTGGATTGCTTCAAATTTATCTGAGAAAAAAAATCTTTCATTTCCTTTCACAAAATAAAAATTCTTTCGGACAAAAAAAGAAATCTAAAACTCTGCTTCTCTTTCACTCTCAATTGTGGTTTTTCAATCCAGGGCCTCTATCCATCGTGACTGTGTCGGGACCATATCCGACCTCTTTTTCTTTTTTTTTTCTTTTTTTACAGTAATCCGACGTGTCCCGTAATATCTGGGGGTGTTCGACTAGTGTCCATATCAGACATGCGTAGGACAACAATACTAAGAGGGATGAGCCATGTCTGTGCTTCCTAGCTTATAAGCAATGATTTTCACACTAATAAAGGCTTTAAAACTGCAAACAAGATTCTTTGACCACTCCAAAGTCAGTTTATTCTTGATCATTCAGGACAGTTTAGTCCCAGATCCAAAATATAAGACAATACCACTTATCTTTCTTTGCTGTTAGGTATCCCATAGACAATGAAGATGATATCTTGTAAGGAATGCATAACCACCGACAATGTATGCAAACCTGCTAAACATTCGAAAGATGGAGAAACCTGCAAACTTAACTGCCGTTGAGTATTGCAATACAAGTATTTACATCCAACGAATAAATTGTATATTATTAGCAGTGGACCAAGGAACAAGCTGGAATTGCACACCATCTCATCAAACAAAAGTTTTGTACAATTTTAAAAGCATGCTTGCAAGATTATCTTCCGAATTCCGAAAACTCTTAATTTTCTTTGTTTCTGGCCAAAATTCTATAATAGCAAAAATGCTCACAAAAAGGACATATTTATAATCCATATTTTGAAATCATAAAACGAAAATGTTTAATATAATTTCCTAATAAACTGGAAATTTTCGATCGCTAATCAAATACTTCAAATAAAAACTTAAATAAATCATCAAACCATCAATTACGTGAATCTGACAGTGATCCAAATAGGGATTAAATGAAATTAAATGAGAAATTGTAAATAGAGGAAGAAAGAGAACCCCATCACAAGTAAATAGATTAGAGTTTCGTTATCAGTGTTCGGATCATGCTCACTGCACCATTGTTGATACCGTGCATCAATAGAAATGGAAAAAGAGGAGACGATAGCAAAGGAGACCGGTTCACCCATTCTAGGGCTGAAAGCTAGACAGGTTGAGACACTGAGGAGGAATGCTTAGTTTTTTAGGGTTTTGTTCTTTCTCCAACATTGCAAGTAGACTTATCATGGGTCGGGGGTCGGGTATGAATTGAAGCAATATAAAATTATTAATTGTTTTTTAGGCTTGAGCCCATATAAAAAATATTAAATCTGAATTTGACTTAATCTACCTAGATTATATTTTTTATATTATTCTTTATATAAAAACAAAATAAAACTAAAAACATTAAATTTAAAATAAATGTTTTTCAACAAATTAAAAATATATTAAAAAAATTTATTTAAATAATACTATAATAATAAAATAGTTGAAATTTAACAAGTAAATATATCTAAAATAATAGTAATACAATAACAAAATGAGAATAAAATAACATCAAAACATTAACAAAAATTTAAACAAATTTTAACCAAGCCCAAACAAAATTTTTTTATCCAAGGCTGTTTAAAAAAACATATTTTACTTTTTGTCCGAGCTCTGTTTTTGGTTTTATCCAAACCGTATCACTTGGACGGTTGTCCGGCCAAGATGAGTTCTAACTGGAACAAAATAAAAATGGACTTGGAGAGGACTTTCTCCAAGTCAATTCTTCTGCTTTCTTTTCTGACATAAACTACAAAACCCTTCCTCTTGTCTGCTTTCTTTTTTAGTACATATACAATGATCAATCTCTAAAGTCTAACCTTCTCTTTCTGTCTTTATTTTATATTATTTTTATCTCACATTTCCTCATCTATATATCTATATCTATATCTATATATGAATTAATGGGCATTTCAGTAGCTCCATGTTTCCAACCATTTCAAAACCTGATGTCTTTTCCTTCAGGGAAGGAAATACAAGAACCCTAAACGGAAAACATATTGCTGAGGTCATGTTTGAGTTCGTCGACATGATGGTTTGCCATGCAGACTCTTTCTTCATTGGTCACCTTATCCCAATTATAACCATGGACGAGTTGTCTCATGCCTGGGCAAACTTACTTCGTTTTCCCTCTCGATCGCTTTGCATGCAATGTTTTGTTAGCTTCATCTCTTTCAGCTTTGAAGTACTTTTTGTCTAGCCCTTAACTTGCCCCCATCAACTTCAGTGCTCACCCTTTCGAGTACGTTAAAGACGCCAACAGTAAGGTTTTGGATCAAGGTGGTGCCTAGGTTTATAATAAGCTTCATTGTCAAAATAAAATAAATAAATTTAATAACTGATTATAAATTTATTATATATTTTAAAATTTTTTAAAATAATTTTTTAAGTTCTTTTAGTTTTACACTTACTCAAAATAATCTAACAAATGGTTAGAATCAAATGAATCTAGACAATCATTTATTCAAATTAATTCTACATGTAAATTTTAATTATTTTTAATTTTTTGTAAAAATATTTTTAAAATTTTTTTGCTAACATCAACATATTATTTTAGTGACAGCATCTGATTACTACATCAACAAGATTAAAAGTTTAACTGACAGTTTTTATTAACCACAGAGATTAATTAATTTCTTTTAAGGTCAATGAAGACTCAAATTAGTATTTTTTTTTATAAGGACACAATTATTTTTTAAATTTTTTACTAACTTTTTTATTCTTAAGCCTTGAAAAAAAAAGTAAAAAAAATTAAATTAATAGCGTAACACCAACCACCAACAGACTCGTACTAAGGAAAGATATTTAAAAGTTAGAAACCGAGGTCAGCCCATAGACGCCTCTAATTTCATGCGTCATTGAAGAAAATGGGATTCGGTGCAGATCTAAGGCCCAAACTTCACACTTGAATTCTTCATGTTTAAACTCTTTCTTCCTCTTTAACCTAAAACCCTGCAACGCTCAATAATCTAATTTCTGCCTGAGGCCGTCGCCATCTCTGCGTAAGCTTTCCCATTCATTTTGACTTTCAGGAAATTTATACACTCTGTTTATTTTAATATCTTCCATAAATGTCTTTGTAAATGAATAATTTGAAAAGCTTTAAGCGTAAATTGAAAATCCTTTGTTTGATTTTGCCGCTTTACTAATTTACCAGTAAATGTATTGATATTTAGCCCAAAAAATTGGAAAAGGGTTCGAATATTTGAAATACGAATTCGCCGATTCATGATAGGAAAAAAATTTAATCCTTTATATAGATTTATGCACTCTCGTTTAATCTTGTTTATGTTATCACAATATCCAGAAATTTTGTAAAAAAAAATGATAAAGAGGAGGTTTTATAAATTTGAACATGCGGACAAAGATAATGTGTCGGATTCATCTTCATCGTCTTCGGACTCTGAACTTGAAGTGGAAGCCTCGGAAGAATCTGAATCAGAACCAGAACAAGAAGTTGCTGCTCAAGTAAATCAAAACAATCAAGCTTGCTCCTCTTCTTCGGGTTAGTTGCTTAGGGTTTAGTGATGGGTAATATATATTGATTTGTCAAACTGGTATGCGTTAAATTGATGATGTTTATACTGTTTTCAACTTCCTTTTATGATTATTACTAATTTTACTGATTTACAATTTGTATGCTTGTTTGATTTTAGGATATGAAAGCGAGGATAGCTCAGCGAATGAAGTTGGTGTGGACTCGGCAGGTATAATTTTACTTGATTGAATTGAGAACCTTCATAATTTGGTTATTTGCATGAGAAATAAAACTTGGGTTCTTGAGTTTTGCATGCATATGGTTTAGAAAAAAAAAAAAGTGTTGCATTGTTCATGTCAAACATTAGAAGCCGTGTCTGAAATTTGCTGAGAATCGTAGATATTGATTTGTCTTTTCCTATTTAGAACTTGTTCCTGATATCTGGCTAGTCTGAAGTTCTATTGACACTATTAAAATCCGTCATAAGCTGACTCTTTGTCTATAAATGGGAAAAGTTTTATGTATTTCATGTCAGAATATAAACCATGTCTGACATTGGCTATGAAACTCAGCTTTTAGTTGTCTTTCTAGCCCATATTTGGAACTTGGATATGTTTGAAGTTCGAGTGACGCCATTAAAATCTGTCATAAGTTAACTTTGATTCTTTCTCTGTAAATGGGAAAAGAACACATGACAATCTCATTTACTAAATCTTTGATACAACAATTGTCTTCTGCTGTCATGATTTCATTTAGACATTATGCAATATTGAACTGCATTGTTATGTTTATTCTAAAAAAGATCCCTTTACTTTTGTGGTTAATATGACCTGGTTTTGCAGGTCTTATAGATGATGATAATGATGAAAGTGAAGATGATAAACAAATATTTATCACCAATAGGTTACATACTGAACATGGTGCTCAAATTCGGGGAAAAAAATCAGATGTCCCATGCAACAAAGAACCGCTGCCAGATGATTTCCCAGCCTGTATACTGAAATGCAAGTCAGTTTTTAAGTGCAAGTTATGCCCAAGGATTGTCTGTTTGAACGAGGAGACTGCAAGGGCTCACTTTAATTCCAAGGTAAGGCATCTGGCTTGCTAGTTCTCTCTTTGTAGCAAAATACTGGATAACCACACCACATCAACGATTAAGAAACCATATGGTTCAATCCAATCCTGGAAAGTTTACACTATCACCAAAAAAAAAAAAATTTATATAGTCATTGTCGACCTTTGAATTGAGAAAATGATAAGAAATCTGATGTGACACTATACACTTTCACCATTTATATGTGGTGATTGCATGTAAATTGATGGTTCTGGGGGCATCAGTTTTGTCCGTTGATTGCCAGAACGGATTAAAAGGAATATCATGCTTGTTTGATTTCACATAAACCAATATGATATTAAAAAAACCCCTTTATGGTTGTAGAGGCATGCTCGATCTGAGAAATTACTAAAGGAAGGTAGACTGAAGACTATGCTTAACAGTGATGGGGAAATTGAGAATCAGGAGACTGCTGCAGAAGCGTATTCTCCAGTTGTCGCTATTGAGCAGGTTGATTTGGCTGAAATATGATTTTTTCAGTTTGATTGAAAATTGAATATCCATGCAGAAACATAAGTTCTACTCCATTGTCTTGTACTAGGATAAACAGAAAATGAAACATAAAGGAGGACGCCATCGAAGGGGGAAGGGTTCAAAAAGGAAGGTAAAAAGTTTAAGTTTTCATGTATTTCTTCAGTGTTTAAGTTAGAACCTAGGCTAATTTGTAATATAAACTGCAGAGAATGAGAGATGAAAAGCAGTCTACAAAAGATGGAGTCAAAAGGGGGCGTAAGGACGAAAATTGAAAGCTGTTAAAAGAATAGACGGGAGAGCAAAGTAAGAAATAGTTTCCTTCTAGTTTTGCAGAACAGAGTTATGTAATGCAACCAACTAACCATATTTCCATGGTAATTTTGGGGTTTCCATATGCTTTTTCTTGTTTTCTTTTAAATGCATTGGCAACTTACCGAGTCCTCTTTTGATTTCATTGTTTGAAAGCCTTGTTGAGCTCTTTCATTCATTTCATTCATAGTTATGACGTGTGTTTGCTTCTTGCATTTTTTATTTTCTGGCAGATAATATGCATCAAATGCATGCACCCGGTATTTAGTTCAAAAACCTAATTCGGAGGTAACCATGTGATCATGACCAGGGATGTAATCGAGCTGAATCAAGCTCAAGGCTGGAAGCTCTAATGAAACCCACTTTAATGCCAAATCTGGTAACAATAATACTGGTTATAGTCTGCATAAACAGAATGGCAATGTTTGTGATTTAACAAAACACAAGATACTCGAATTTCTTGCAAACACTAATAAATAATATATGAGAAAAATGAGACAAATAGAGTATACGTAACATAGATTAAATAATACTAAAGAAATTGACAAAAGCATGTTGCTTAGCTACCGGAATTAGATTTTAAAATGATATCAAATTACAAGTGGGTACCGATACAGAAAAAGTTTTGTCTAAATTTATCCGTTCTGAAGAAAAAAAGGAAATAGAAGCTCTGGCAAAGCCTTGTATAATCATATCCATCCAGCATTTAAGTGCCCATGAATAACTTACTCGATCAATGAGTTGTTTCGTAGCATGGTATACAAGAGGGTATCACTGGAGGTAGAATGCTTTGCTTATCATCAACAGAGTGGTAATGACATTCTGGTTCTAAATTGTTAAGCTAGAAACCAGTTCTTACTAATAAACCGATATTGTAGCAAGTTCCTCCTGAATTTTACACCACCAAATCCGAGCATTAACCAATTATTTCTAAATAATTCAAATCAGTCATCAATGTTTCAGTTTATAATCATTTGTTGTCAACAGGATCAATACTGGGTTGTAACTTTATCTTCCAGAGCACAGAAAATAAGTCCTCATAATAGTATGGTGAAGGAGCAAGTAAAGTTTGGGTTTGTAGTCACATTTGTGCAACAACACCTTAAACCAAAATATGGTATTCAGAAGGCTCTCCAAAAAAATTGTGGAAGGACTAGGAGAAAACAGAAAACCATGAGAGGAATTAATTGCTCTTACCAGGATCACCAATGTCTTTGGACAGGTCCCTTACTTTTCACCGGTTTGTCCCCCACATGCTTCTTCTAGTGCAGACGTAATCAAGCATCCACCATTACTTAATTCCTGTATCATTAGTGCAGCATGAGTGCCCCTTGTTTTTTGTGTTGGCAGCTGTATCTCTTTGAATCTGTCACCTTTTAGGTAAGTGATCTACGAAAGTACAATCTGAGTGAAATCTTTCAGAAATGTAGAGTACGAATCCATTACTTTGTAGGAAATTAGAACTTGTGGAGTAATAATATTTTCATGGTCAGGAGCAACTTTGTAGCTGCACAGATACACAACAGGAAGCACATCCTCGGGGGGCAAGGCTAGCAAACTGGTTGAAAGAAAATAGGAAGGGATAAAGGGTTAGCAATCAGTTACAAGCGTAAAGTTTGATTTCACCAACAAAAGATGTAATAATAAGGATATAATCTGTACCAACTTTCTAAACATATTGCAAAGCATAGAATCAGCTTTGGTCTTGCCCTTTTGAGCCCCTAACCAGGTCAAAAGCCGATGCAAGATGAACATATGGAACAGGCTGACCATGCCTCCAGCATGCTGCACAGACATCTCAGTAAAAGTTCTAAAGTATCACAAAGGAAGCTGAGAAGTTCTATGAACAGGCCTCTAAAACAAAGAAACACCAAAGATGCAGTAAAACTAGAATAGCTCAAAGAAAAATGCCAAGTATTTCAAAAAGATAAAATAACTTCTAAATAGATGCTACAATACTCTAGAAGTAGAAGAACTTCAGGACAATATTAAGCATATAGGAAAAACAACATCCAGATACCAACCTTGCTCTATAGGTTTACATTATCAGGATGCAACAATACAAGTTTTCTGTCAACGTTTCGATTAATTGTCCTGGAAAATATGAAAACACCATACATCTTGATTCCTCTGGTACATGTTTGCTCTTTCTAACAAAGCAATCATTAGTACAGCTCTGGACCTAAGCTAATTTGCTGTAGACCATCATATTCTCTGTATTCTCACCACAACTCAGGATTACTATAATACATATCCAGTGCCTATTCGATATCTCCTTGAGTTTTCTCAAGCGAGGGCGCAACATAGTTTCTTGACAATTCATTGGCATTTATTATCTGAATAAACTGATTGTTTTCTCTATGTATGATTTAGTCCAATTACTAGGCAAGATATTTTCACCTTTAGGGCATTCTTCAATTTTTTCGATCAGTCTTGCCACCTTTAGAGTCATCAGGCAAAAGTTTACTGAAGAAGCTAGTTATTGTAGGCTGCTTTGACCCGCTAGATTTCAGTGTTGAATTACTTTTTACTTTCTTATTTGACCTCTTCTCAGTGTTTTTCTTCCTTTTGCTAGGAGATATGTTCCTCCACCGTGTAAATTTCAAACTAGGAGACTTGCTGACTAGACTTAAATTAGTATTTACATTTTCATCAGTGCTGCTACGAAAATGTCCTGAATTTGAAAGTGATATAGGGCTCTTTGGTGAACTGGCATGGGATGCAGATTCAAAGCTTCTAAACACAGAGACTTGCTCGTAGAATTCAATTTCATGCTCATAAAAATTGGAAACTGCTTCAACAATATTCCATCTTGAGCTGCCAACCAAATCTAATATCTGGTCTCTGGTCACCCATCTGGGCAAAGAATCCCTGGTTTCCTCAATGATTCTCTCTCTTTCCTCCTCGCTTGGTATAGTTGAATCTTGTGAATGAGGTTTATGGACGTAAGATACATCATTCGAAGAAACATCCATGTCATTACTCTCAACTGTTTTTATTTCAAACATATTTTTATTTCTCTCCATGACCCTTTCCTCATTAGCATCCCTTTCAACTTTTTCTACAGTTTCACAGTTGCCACGATGAAAACCCATCAGCAAGTCCTCCTTATTGTCCATTTCATCAATCAGCCCATCAAAGTGCTTTCTCAGTTTATCAGCATGTTTACTTTCAAGCTTCTCAAAGTCCATAGCAACTGTAGGAATAACCTTCTTTGGTTTCAAAAACTTCACATATTCTTTAAGCTCGTCATAATTAGAATGCTCAAGACAAGGGACTAGATGTATCTCAAATGTATCCTTAGTTTGCACTGCAAATTTATTCCGCTTGACTTCATAAGTCCACCCAGTCGGCACAAATCCGACAACCTTCTCATACCCTCTTTCCACCATAACCTCTTCCATTATCACAAAATTCGGCCTAAAGTACGGCCAAGTTTCACCTAATACACTCCAACCAACAACGTGAACATCACTCTCACTCTCATCTTCAGTAAAAACTTCACCATCCCCATACCCCAGAACACGCAAAATCTCCATTTTCCTCCCATCAACACATATCTTGGTCTTACATCTCCGTGCAACCTCAACCAAAATCTTCTCTTTCCCAGCAACATAAGTAGCAATAAGAAACAAAACCCTCCTTTTCCCAAATTCCTTTCCTATCCTATCTACCACACTAACCACATAATCAATCGATTCTTCTTGAGAAGGAAATATACATTTCGGATCACAGTATGTAGTATCTAAAAATATGGCATCACAACCAACAAATCCAATCAAATAACTATTCAACTTCATCGAATTGCAGTAACGAAAATCGCCTGTGTGAACATACCTTTCAAAGATCCCATTTTTAGTGGGAACTTTGAATAATAACTGGACTGACCCAGGGCAATGATTGGCGTCGATGAGAATGACCTCGCAGCCATCTACTAAAACGGGGTCGTTCAAAGGCAAAGCGAAGACGAAACGGGGTGGGATTTTAAGGGTTTGGATGAGAAGGAGGGAAGTGAGGTGGGAACAAAAGATGATGCCTTTTGACCAGGAGGGACAGAGGCCGAAATACTGATCGGAGTGGAAGTGGGAGAGGAAGTAAGAGGCGGAGAAAGCTGTGAAGGGGTGGCGGAAGGAATCGATGAGGAAGCGAGTGTGGGGGATGAAATTGGAGGGAGGGAAAGAGGAGGGAATTGGGGGAAAAGAAAGCGTGGAAGTGGTGGAGTTTAGGGCAGTGAGGTAGAGTTGGGTGGAGTCTAGGGTCAAGGTTTTGACTCTCTCATTGGCGGTGGCTGTGGCCGCTGATTGAGCGGACATCGGCGGTGTGTCGTAGGGTGGTGTGGGGTCAATTATAGGAGAAAAGGGGGCATTTTTCTTTTAAATGGATTTGGAAATTTTTTGCGATGCCGATTTGGGAGGTGTTGCGGTTGCCACTTGCAAGTGGCGGAGGCTCACTGGCGCCAAAGCGATAGTTTTTTTGTTGTTATCATTTTGTTATTTTTCCTCCAAATTATTGAGAGTGAATCGTAGGAAATAAATAAGATAAACTTGAAAGAGAACATTTGTATACTAATAAAACTAAAAATCATATATTACTTGTATTGATTGATTCGAATATTAATGTAAAATTAATGTAAATATAGGAAGGTATAGAACGGTTGTATTGAAACACATTATAATCTTATTTATAGATTAAAATTATAATATATTTTAAATATTATATCAAAAAAATTTAAAACATATAAATTATGTATAATAAAATTAAAATATATAAAAATTCAAATTCAACTCCATAAATATTTTTATTATCTTTTTAAATAAAAAATTAAAATAGTTTTGAATAATATATTTTATTTTAATTATAAAAGAATATTTTTGTAAATTTTTTTATCTAAATTAGTACTAGAATCAATGCCACAAGAGCTTAAATAAAAATATAAATAGAATAATTAGTGAATAAATAATGTGATCTTACTTTTCAGAAGTGATGTTAAAAGCACGTTGTAGCCTTGCCTTGAGGGCGACATGATCAAGAAGAACAACATATCATGAGAAATTTACTTGAAATCAAATATTAAAATAAAAAATTCGATCTTCAGTTTGACTCTTCTGAACGGGTAAAACGGACAGACAAATTTTGATGACAAAAGTCGAACAATAATTCCAGAAAAGATTAGAAATACACAAGTATTATCGGATACAAACAATTTGGTCTTGGAAGCCGTACAGTCCACTACTCATTTCTACAACAAATAAATCATGTATCTAGCTATCTAATCTAGGACCGTCTTGCAAAAGAATCAAAAGGAAAACCCTACACCCCCCCCCCCAAACCACCACCTGAATTAATTTCTGGCGAATAATTACATTTATATTTTAATACACACTAGCTGTTCCTACGAGGAAACCTGCACAACTGGGCTCGGACTTTGGCAAATTACAATATATGATTTGCATCATTATGTGGTCAGAAAACTCCACAGCTTCTTTCCTATCGATACTTCACCAGGGTGCTCCAAATTATTCTCCTCCTCTTCATCATTCTCGTCCTCATCCTCATCTTTATGCCCTTCGCTGTGTGATTCACTCTGGTAGTCATTTCCATCACCGTACTCGCCAACCCCTTGAGGTGTGCCATTCACCACCTCACTTAATGCCATGTTGGCATCAAATGTTTTGGTTGCACCAGCATTACCATCTTTGGTGTCTGGACCTGTCTCACCCTGCAACATAAAAGATATATAAAACAAGATTATTTAAACATAGTGAAAATCATTAAGACGAGTTTTATAAATCATCAAAATCTGAAATGGTGAAGTTCAACTTTAGAACATGAGCCTTGTATCATTAATATTTATGATGATATCATGAAATCATGTCATCGACTGTTCAGAACAGAAAACCAACGAAGACCATGCCATGCATAGATAATTTACTCAACTAACGAGTCAAAGCATTCTGTCAAGTGACAACTAACGTAAATTTGTAGCAGAGATCATTGACATGCACGTAACCATCTGCATCAAACATGCACATGCCACAGTACAAAAAATTAAAATTTCAAGGCCCCTTACCTGCTGCAGAAAGTGTGCACCATCATTCTCACTTGCATCTCCAGTTTCACTTGCAGGCATTGGAGAGTAGTCAACTTGATCCACTGCATCTTTAGCACCTTCAGTTTCTCTATTCATGTCAAATGTGGTTTTAGCAACTGTGACCCCACTACATCAAAGCATATTCCGCATGTTAGTTGCTTCAAAATTGCTTCTGCTGAAATATTTTATACTGGGTTGTCCTTGTCCAACAAAATAACATCATCCACAGGTTTCACATGGTAAATTAAATTGTAATCTAATCCAACTTATTACAAACAATACATTTGAAATAAAATGATTCAGCAACCTACCATGTAGTTATTTTACAGTCACTGCAGAATTATTGATTTCACTAAGTGCTAGTCCATCTCTAATCAAGTGGACCGGCAATGCTATAAATGATTAATTGAAATTATGCTAAACTTAGATCAACAGCAAATAAGACAAATCAACAAGTAGTGGTTCTTCAACTTAATTACAAAGCAACCATCAAGCTGTATAACCACAACGAATATTCATACACACATGAAGCAAGAGATGAAAAATCTACCATCTCAACAGTAACTTACTTTTTGGGCCGTCGGAGATTATATCTTTTCTGACCAGTAGGCATAGCCGAGACAACTTTTTGATGCCTCTTTCTTCTCTGGCCTGCTGCAATACTATCAGAATGTCCTTCACTAACAACTTGCTTACTGTCTGATATTTGAGATGTTTGAGCATGGTTCCGCTTCCGTTCATTTCTAGATGTGCCTCCATCAGCAAGACCAGATTCACCCCTGCTTAAAGCATTGGCATGAACAGAATCAGCACTACCATTTGGATGCTCAAGCTCATTTGGTTCTAAAGCTTTCCCAACAATAGCCTCAGCATCATTGACAACTGCCTTCGCAGAGCGTCTTACTTTAGCTCTAGGCCTGCTTCTCCTGTGAACATGCTTTCCATGATTCAGATCACAATTCTGAGAATCTTCCAACACTTCCAGTTCCTTACAATCCATGTTGTTCTGATTATCAACTGACAAGTCCTGACCAGCCTCAACATCTCTTGTGCTGGTGTCTGATTGGAACCTATGAATCTCCAAAGATTCATTTGCCGCAATAGAAGTGAGCTCTGGCTCATGTTCAGTTGTTGACATGCCTTTCATATTAACTTGTTGACTAGAGAGGGAGGGCCCCACGTTCAATTTTGTTAAAGCATGAGGCTCAATGTTTTTCCCAGGAGACAATTTAAATATTTTTGAGGTGCATTTACGAAGCCATGACATAGTTCCAGCAGAAATTGGAGATCCTGAAGCAACAGATGCAGACATCATCTGCCTCTCAGATGCCACAAAATTCCCAAAAATATTTCTGCTGGTATAGTTATCTGCCAAACTTGGAAGCAGAGGGAATCCCTCATTCTCTATTTCCTGTAGGTATTTTAGATCAGAGAGTAGAAACTCAGAGGTAATCTCACCACAATTCTTGCAACTCTTTTGTTTCTCAAGAAATGAAATAAAGCGGTTCCTCTCCTTGATCAATTGCTCTCGTTGGTCCTTCAACTTCTTGCTGAGATCCACTAGGTCATCAATGTCTTTTCGTATTTCAATTTGCTGTCCTTCAAGATGACTCTTGCTAGCATTAACTTCTTGCCTTTCTTTTTCTATCTTAAGTCTTTCTTGTTTCAACTCTTCCATCTCTCTCCTAGCTACCTCTCTTAAATAATTAATATTGTCCAATTCTCTCTCTTTTTCTTCCTCAAAGGACTTTTTTCTCTCTCCTAATTCCTTCTCCATCTCCTCAAATCTATCCTGCATATCACTCTCAAGTTTACTTTTCAACAACTCAAGGTCATGAAGCCTTTGGCTTCTCTCACTTTCAGCTTTCTCAGCTACCACTGACCGCTCATGTTCCATGGTGGCAGCAAATGTTTCTTTAGCAACTTCAAGAGCTTCCAACTCTCTTTTTATACAATCCTCGGCGACTTGCTTCTCATTCTTTAACCTTTCATCCTCAGCAAGTTTTTCTTTTTCAAATTTCTCCTGCTGTAGGTTGACATTCTTCAACTCTTTCTCAATTTCTAACTTTTTCCCATCTAACTCTTCCCATTCTCTCTCAAATTTCTCTTTCTGCCATTTCAAGTCCTCAGCTTCCTTTAAAAGCAATTCTTCTTGAAGTCTGCATTTCTCTATTTCTTCCTTTAGTTTCAATTGCAAGCGAAGATACTCAGACCTCTCTTCTTCGCTAACTCTGAGCCTATCTTTCTCCTCATGCATCTTTGATAATTGTTCTTCATTTGCAATTCTTAGCTTCTCAGTTTCAGCCTTAAGGGTCAAAAGTTCTTCTTTGTCGGCATCCATATGCTTCTTCTTGATCTCTAAATTCTTTTCCTCAGATCTGATGACCTGCTCCCTTTCCTTGAGGCTTTTCACTTTTAATTCAAATTCCTTCTCTTTCGCTTTAAACTTTTCCAATTTCTTATCTAATGCCTGCTCTCTTTTAGAAATCTTCTCTTCCATGTGCTTGACTTCAACTTCCTTCTTCTCCACATCAGTCACCTTGCTTTTTAGTTCAAGGTCTAAGGATTTTCTCTTTCCATCAATTTCCAACTCAAATGCACGCTTTGTCTCATCCAGAATGGCATTATGTTCATCCAGGAGCTTCTGAATCTCCGTCTGCCAAAAAAAAAAAAATCAAACAAATGACCCTAAATGATGCCTTCTAATATAATATCTGCCCCTCCAAGAGAACTAAATAGAGCTCTTTGAGAAAAATATAAAGTAAATGAAAAAACAAGGAACCTTTGTGAACATAAATTACAAAAATAGATCTACCAACATTTTACATAAAAATAAGAATTCCAGATGAATGAATGTGTCTCAGAAACACTGGCAAAACCTTACCTTCTCTCTGGCGTTTAACTTTTCTTCAATAATGAGCAACTCCTTCTCTTTCATCTCCAACTTCTCTCTCACAACACTCCATTCCTGCATCCAGATGAAAATGGTAAATAATAACTATGCCACTCAAACACGGATGTGAGTATCAGATATGGTATGTGTCCGACACAGATATGGTTGATATTTCTAAGTTTTTCTGCGTATTTTGGAGGATACTAGGAGGTCAAATGCTATATCATGTGTCAGACATAGGTGCTTCAACAAAAATGAAGAGTTGGAGCAACAAAGTAAAATACTATTATTTCATATAAACGCAACTGCTCAACATGAAAGTTAGGCTACCTTTTCTTTCAAAGTTAATTTTGTTAGCCTGTTGTTTATATCATCTTCTTTCTCCTTCAAAGTTTTGTGGGCTGCATCAATCATCTTTTGTGTCTCTTCAAGGTGTTGCTCTTTTTGTTTGAAGAGACTATCATTCTCATTTGCTCTCTCCTCCCTTTGGTAGACATATGTTTGGCCTTTAGCCAGCCTCTCCTCCGCATCTTGCAATTTCTTTTCCCATTCTCGCAGGTCTTCCCTTTGTTTGGACAAAGTAGTCTCATGTGCTTCTCGCCTGAAAGAAAGGAAAACAAAATATCAATGAACTTTAAATGTAAAAAGAATTATAACTCTTGGATTAACAAATAAACAACGAATTCTACAGGGGTATATATTCATTGAGAAAGTTAACACACACACGCACAAGAAAAAAGAAAAAAAAACAAAAAAAGAAGGAACCGCTACCCACCAACTATCAAACAAACAAACAAAAACCAAAAACCTATGTTGCTATGTCACTTCATTTTTTTTGACATGCTTGTGTTCCAACACCCATCACCAACACATTTGGACATGGGTATTGGGATATGACCCACCAGGGACCCTCCAAAATACATGGAAACACTTTTAAAAAGTTAAGCATACCCATATTTAACACTCATACCCTAGTCTGAGTAGCATGGATGAGAACTAGACACAGAAAAGTCCCACTAGCCCACTAGCAGATAAATGAAAGGTAGGTTGAAGCATACTCTGAAATAAAAGACTGTCGCTCCCTACGAAGTTCATTTTCACGAGACTCTAACTCTTGTAACTTCCTTTCAATCTCTGAATTCTTTCTACTAATCTCGGCAAGCTTTGCATCATCTGCACGCAATTTTGCCTCCACCTCCAAAGATTTCTCTTCAACACTAGCAATCACAGCATTTGCTTCAGAAAGCTTTGCATCTGCAGTAAATTTGATTTCTGCATTTTCTGAGCGTATGTCTCGTAAAGCTTGCTCTAGCTGTAGAAAACAAAAGAACCATTATCCAAGCATTTGAATATATTACCTCATATATAATATCAAAAAGAATTTATGGAGTAAGAAAGCTTTAATTTCCAAGGTATCAAATTACAGAAGTACATTTTAATTTATTCAAAATTATACTTAGAAATTTGCAGAAGAAAGTACCCCAAAATAATCTTTCCTCAACTTGGTGATAAGAAAAATACAAAGGAAAAGCCAAATTTTACATGGATAAAACCAAACCAATGCAAGGAAATTATATCGATATCTTTCAACTTTTTAGGGGGAAAAATAAAGCAGGACATAAGATCCATACATCAAGCACACACTGCTTCTCAACACCAAGGGCCTTGCGTAGAATCTCTTCCCGCTTCTCAACATCATTTATTGCAATTAAATGTGCTTCTTGTTCTTGTTTGAGAGCATCCTTTGCTTCTATCAATGCCTCATTGAGTTCTTCATACTTTGATGTCCATTCCTTTTTCTCAATCAAGAGAAGCCCCAAATTGTATTGGTATTCAAAAAGCTGGAAAAGAAACAGAAATAATACGGATCATTCAGATGAGACAGTGGGACATTGAACAAACCATTCTACCATGAAATAGGATAGACCAACCAAATTGAGTAGATAGCTTTAGAGTACATCAGCAAAAGTTTATCACATTATAAAGCTAAAACCATGTTAAATTTCAAACTTTTTAATTTGATAAAGATGAAGAATGCTCAAGAAAGCCATCCTATATATAAGTACAGCCCAGTCAGCAATCCTAAGACATTCAACTTTCCCAGCTAAGCCTTCAGCAGTTCATACCTGTCAACGTGATGCTTGACAAAAAGGTGACAAATTTGGGCCCAATTTTCAGTTCAGACATAAATGAGAAAAGCTAGGAAGCATGGGCACTCATAATACAGGTATGACATGACATGGACTTAGCGAGATGGGAATTTCTAAAAATTACGAACGACACACAAGCATGGTCAGGCACAGCAATAAAATTATTCTTTTATATAATAATATACAATAAAAAGTAAATTTGATTCTTTTCAATTAAATATTAATCTTCAAACATTTCAATTTTTTAAACAGTGCCTCGACCATGTTCGATTTTATTTTATCTATTTTTATGTGCTGCATGTCTGACATGTATTTTTCCATGTCAGAAATGTGTTTGACACTTGGAAACTCCTCTGACAGAAGCTACTGAGCTTCATATGAGAAAATTGAATAGCAAGATGCTATGGCACCAATAAAGGTGAAATAAGTTATCTTTGTCTGACTATAGTTTGAATAAACGAATGGTGTTTACCTAAAGAAAGGTCAAAAACTAATAACGAAAACGAACTGTGCAATTGGGTAAATAGCTTTAACTTTGACATAGTAAAAAAATTATGCGAAAAACAACAGGAAAATTTCTTCTTTCAGTAAAATGGATTTTAGTTTAATCTAGCAAAATTAAGAAACCATATCAAGGGTTTACTTTCATCTAACACCTCCTAACTCACTCATTTTAACTTAAAACCACTAATTTTAAAGGCAACTTTTTTAATCATATCAATTCCTCACCTAAACCTATCAAAAAAATATTTATCTATAACAATTGGACAAAAGTACCGAAAAAAAGCATACTAAAAATATATATAACGAATTTAAAGCTCCTAAAATGGCAACTTAAGAAATATATTGTAGCAGATAACCTCATTTTCGAGTCTTAGCACTTTCTCGCGCAACTCTTCCTCCTGGTCCTCTGACCCGACGTCTTTACAATTAGGAGTCAAGGGCTCAGCAAAAGCCGCTCCTTTCCCTTTCCCAACAGAAACCCCATTGGAGTTCGGATCCGAACCCGACCCGTCTGCTTTCTTCCCAGGTGCAAACGACCAACCCGACCAAACCTTCCTCTGCGGCGTAAACATTTGTCGAATTCCTCAATTTTCCCTTCAAATGATCTTAAATTTCAACTACATACCCAGTACCCAATTCCAGAAGTACCATTTTTTTTCTGGAGAAAATAAGAGCCCTAATCTTATCCTCTGTTTCTGGTTTGTTTCTCTATGCTCGAGAATTTGAAAACCTAGCGCCGGACTTGAAATAGAGCCCTAAATTACGGCGAAGAGTGGAGTTTAAAATCCGATAACGTCTCGAAACAGCATAGTCTCCTTTTTTTATTCTCTATACTTTCAGCCACCTTTTGTTATCATCACTTAACGATCTTTAGTGTCCATACCATTTTACCCTTTATGTTTATGTTTCATGCTAGGGTATTTTGGGAAATTAGAAGATTTTTCAACGTGCGTGTCTGAAGATGTATGTCATCAAGGACGGGATTGCCCATGACAGGTAGTTGTCCGTTTAGAAGTAGGGAAGGAATAAATAAGGAGGTAAAGGGAGGGTGTTTTAGGAAAAAAGGAAAAGGTATTTTTGAAGAATGGAATATAGAAAATACTCGGCACGGAAATGACACGTTGTGGGAGAGCTGGTTCTTTTTTCTTTTGGTCAAAAGTGTGGAAGAGCTGTGTTAAGTTGGTATTAGTAAACTCGCATTATCTCTTTGACCGGTTGTCCCATGTGGATTCATGGCCATCCATAATTATTCAACATCATATCATTAATCCATTTGTTTTATTTAATAAATTAATTTAAAAATTATAATAAAAATATTAAAAATAATTAATTTAATTATTTTTAAAATTTGATTTAATTTTCGATCCAATCAATTCATAATTTGACTCTTATTTTTTATTAATACCTTAATTAGCTCTTAGTTTGTTATATTGGTTCAATCTTATTCTTAGAAATAAGATTATACTCTCTTTTTTTCTCCTCAACTTTAAAAAATATGTTTTTGATAAAAAAAATATTAAAGCATTTTTTTCTTCAAAACTCCTCGAGTTTGAATAAAGATAGTGCCAAAAATTAGCTTAAGAAAAAATCTTACTTTGAAAACAAATTATGTTCAAAAGTGATCAAATTTATGTTATTTTAGTTGTTGCAATAGCATGATTGCCAACTAAGTTAAAACTCAATCGATTAATTTTATAACATGTTATTTTATGCATTGTATAATTTATATTATATAAAATTAAAGAGAAATTATTTAGTACATTACCAATAAAATTGTTAAACTCTACAAATAAGGTCAAAAGTTTACAAACATTCTATAAAGGTATAGTAAATTATTAAATAAATAAATATTTTAAAAAATTCACATGTCAACCCTTTAAAGTCTCTAGTAAAATAAAAAAAAAATACACTGTGAAATATTCATCAAAAATTAAATACATAATACTTTAATATAAATATTAAAAATATATTGAATTAATAGAATGGTTATGTTTAAAATTTTAATTAAAAAATTTTAAAAAAAAAATCCTTGAGCTATACCGTAAACAATGGATTAAACCTCTCAACAAATTTAGCACCAATTCAACCTTAAATCGCATCAAATAGGTGATTTGACAAATGAAAATTAATAGTAATCCTTATATGATAAAAAAAGAAAAATAATAATAATTCATGTTTATGTTTCCATACTAATGATTGATGCAAAATTCCATTTCATACATATATATGTTACCATAATTATGTTAAATTCCTTATAAAATATAAAATAATATTCCAAATGCTAATCTTCACCATTGCAATTGCAAAGTTCTTTGGGAACCATAAATGGCATGGTTTGAAAAGTTTTAAATATATGATCACAAATACGCATATTTTGCAAGGAAAAGTAAGTTGTCAAATTCCACAATTTTATTTCATTTAAATTTATTATTCAGTATTCAATAAAACAAATGCTAATTTCACGCATAAAATACAAAAATTTACTGTTTTATCCCTGCATAAGTCCTTTAAAATGTTTAAATATTTTATTTTACAAACATAAACAAAAATTATGGTTAATAATTTGATAATATCTTCTAACCATATACAATATAACTTCATTATTGTTTTTAAATGGTATAATTTGAAATTTTCTATATAATGTATTACGATTTTTTATTAAATTTAAAAATTAATTAATACACTTTTAAGAAAGATGATAATGGAGAGAGGGAGGAAACCATTTTTTCTTTTTCTTTTTTTCATATATAGCTATTTTTGCATTAAAATTTTTTCTGCCTTGAAACCATAAAAAAACTAATAATTAAATTTATTAATGCAATTCCTTCTTTTTTTTCTTTGTCGAAACTATAAAGGTTAAACTCTCCATTTTTTTTCATGATCTTTTTCTCTTATTTTCTTTACTTGCTCAGTACTAAGTACTATAATAAGTAAATTAAATTCAAAAGCATTTTATTTTTATTCTCAAATATTTTATGTTTCTTCTTTATTGATATTGTGTTATTTTCTTCAGATCTCTCTTCTTACGTAACTGAAGGCTTATGAGTCACATTTTTTAAGGCTTAAAGAACCAAACGATCATCAATATCGACAACTAAAGCACGCAGGCAAAAAAAATTTAAAAATCACATCAATGTCTGAGGAGAGAAGGCCGACATCAGAAAAAAAAATTCCTACCACGAGTGCCGACACCAAAAAATACCTAAAATTTTTAATTTTTTTGTGTCAGCCAATAAAAAATATTTTTAAAAAAAATAAAGAAATACCTGAATTTAAAAAAAAAAGTACACAAAAAATTACATATGAGTACCGACACCAAAAATAATATTTTTTAAACCCCGACCCAATCAGCAGACAATCATTACACTGTGACTGACTTGGGCGCCGGTCATCGGAGTATCAGTACCACCCAACATTATTTATTTTAGGTCATTCCCGTTGTTTTTGAACTATAATATAAAGAGTAATATAGTTTTTTTTCAACTGTTACATTTATGTGTTAAATATATAAATTTCAAAATGTTTATCGAAATTTTTTAAAAAACAAAATTCAAAATATTTATCGAATTTAAAAAAAAAGTAAAATGTATTATATTGATAAAGAGTATAAATAGGTTTGGCAAGAAAATCAAGTCTCAGACCCTACACAACGCAAAGATAAAAACAAAAATAATAATATTGGATGTATTGTTATTAATGAATAATACTGTAAATACCCAAATTTAACTGGGTCTTAATAAGTAAAAGCTCAAAATAATGTAAAAATTACAAAATAATTCGGCCCAATTATTCAAGCTCAAATTATTACCCAAACCCCAAATTAACTAATCAAACCCAACCAAAACCTAGCCCAACTATCCAAACCCCAAACAAACCCTAACCCCAAATGCCCTTTGCGCCGCAAGTTAGCCTCCAGGAGCCGCACGTTGCGTCGTGCGCTGCTCCACCGCGTCACTTCCACACTACGCCTCCGTGATCTTCGCTCCACACCTACAAGCACGCAGTAAAAATAGGTGTAAAAAAGGCTATAAAAAGCCTTCAAAAATCCATTGTAATGATCTTTTTTTTTGGATACTAAGAAATCAATAAAAAACAACAGTTTCAGTCACAAATCAAGAATCAAATAGCAGAGCAGAATATAAAAGGAAAAAAAAAGGAAAACGTAGGTACGTTTTTTTAGTTTTTATTTTTTTATTTATTTTTCCTTAAAAAACGGTGGCACCAAAGGCGGCGAACGGACCCCGAGGACGACCAAATTCTAGAAAAGGGGGAGAGGATTTTTGAGGGAAAAAAGAGTCTTTCAGTTTTTTTTTGCTTGTTGAAATGAAAAAAAATGAGATTTTTCAAAAAACAATTTGACTTATATAGGCCCCCAAAATGACGTGGTTTTGGGACTGGCCTTAAATGCCCAAAACAGCGTCGTTTTAACTCAGACTTGGGCACTGACCCGACCTGCACCAGGGATCTGGGTGTTTTTGGTTTTTGGGATATTTACGCGCGCAGTCCTTTCACATTTTTTAATTTGCAATTAAATTCCTTTTGATTTTTAATTTTGGCCAAGAAATTTATTTCGGATTTCAATTTGGTCCTCTCTGATGCCGTGCGTTTTGGAGGAGAAGGGGTTATTGACCTTTTGGTCCCTCCTTATTATTCGCGCATGCAAATTGGCCCTCTCGCCTTATTTTTATTTCGGATTTGCCCCAAAAATTTTGTTTTAAGTTCAATTTAGTCCTTTTTCGTTATTTTTGCTATTTTATTTTTGAAAAAAATTAATTAATTTTTGTTATTATTAGTATTATTATTAATATTATTTTTATTTTTATTATTACTATTTTCTATTTTTTCTATTATTATTATTGTTATTTTCTACTTTATTTTTATTATTGTATTATCACTATTATTATTACCATATCATTAATCTAATTAATTTTATATTATTACATTATATATTTTCTTTTGCATATACTTACGTTATTGTTACTATTATTATCATATCTTTATTCCTATTTATTTACCTAAGTTTTAAATATATTTCATGTTATTATATATTAGCATTATTTATTTACTTGTTTTCTTTTATAATTTCTAACTTCAGATTATTTGTTATTTTGTTATTAATATTAATATTATTTACTTATTTATACCCTTTTTACAATCTCAAACTTTATTAATTTTGTTATTATTAGTATTATTATTTTAGCCATATTATATATCATTTATTTGTATATTCATTATTATTGTTATTCTTTTAACTTAGTTTTAGTTTTTATTCGTTTTTATTTCATTTTATTTATCATCGGCCTTTATTTATTCTCGCCTTTATTAATATCATTCGTATCACCGCATCTATTATGTTTTGCATGTTAACATTGTAACTCATTTTTTACATTTTACTACAAGATCATGTTACATTTTACCCGATACATAAAAAAAAATTCAAAGTAAAGGCAATATCTCGTTTTTAGAGATTCGAGAAAATTGTGCCCTAACTTACGGGGTTTCGTTTTTTCATTGAATCTAAATAGCCAAATATCCTTTTATTTTTTAAAATTTACATTTTAGATTAAAAAATAAGCCAATATTTTGTGTTTGGAAATTCGAGAAATCGTGCCCTAACGTGCTGGGTTTCGATTTACCGTTTGACAAAATAACTGAATATCCTTTTAAAATTTCAATGCATGAGTTTTGGAAATCATGAGATGATCTTGGTATTGAGGGATTGAAATGTCGTATCCTAACGTGATGGATATGATATTTTATTTCTTCGAAACAAGAAAATCTCAATATCTATTTCGAGTTATCCAAACATTTTTTAAAGGGATTGTATTTTAAGATCTTTTTAAATTTTCAACATGAGGACATTAATTAATCAATAAGGTACCGACTTTGGGCGCTGCAAGGGTGCTAATCCTTCCTCGTATGTAACCGACTCCCGAACCCATTTTCTTGAATTTCGTAGGCCAAAATTAATATTTTAATAAAACAAAATGTTTCATAAGGTGATCCGATCACACCTAAACAAAAAGGATTGATGCCGACTCCATTTTCGTTTTTAAAGTTGACTCTTGTTTTTCAAAAATAAAAAAGGTTTCGACAGCTTGGCAACTTCACTGGGGAAGAATAAGAGAGTCAAACCGTAAAATTGATTATTTTCTGTCCTTTTATCGAAAATTGAAAATTTGATTTGAAAAATCATGATTCTTTTGTTGCATTTGTTTGTAATCCTTATGTTTGCTGTGGTTTGAGTCTCGTAGAATACTCTTGCATTGCATTGCATGACCGTTGTGGTTACACCTTTTAAGTGGGAGTGAGAAACTATGCCTTCGTGAGGTTTTCACCTCCGCATGGCCATAGGGAAATGTATTCCCCTGAACTGAACTCAATCCACATGAGCCTATAATGGGTGAGGGTTGAGGAATCTGCTGGTTCAGGTACCCTTTCTTTAGAACTGAGCCACATATAGTGAAACCCTAAAAGCCCGCCCTAGATAAAGCTATGTTAAACCCTAGCGGTTACCTAGATAGGTGTTTGACTATTTTCCATTTACTTTGATTTTTATTATTCGATACTGACTCGTTGTGTTTTGTTATGGTTATGATTGCATGTCATTTCATATTAAAGAGGTGTCGATTCCTGTTCAGTTACTAAATTAGAAAGCTTGTCATGGAGAATGAATTTCTTGATAAAGTGGAGGATAATGCGGTTGTCCGTATGTGGTCAGAGAAGATGCAACTTGAGAAAGGGGATAACCTAGCTGAGGGATATACGTTAGAGTTATGGGACTTCACCAGTATCAGTGTGACATAAAATGAGTTCCAGGAATTGAGGGATATATGAGCCCGTTGGGATGATGAGACTAAGCAGCTGTTTTATTATAATTATGGCGACCTACCCTACCTGCTCGACATCAAGGTGGACAAGCACTTGTTTCGGGCTATGGCTCAGTTTTGGAACCCAACATATAGTTGTTTCACTCTCGAGAAGGTGGACTTGTTGCCTACTATAGAGGAGTATACAGCTCTGCTTCGTTGTCCAAAGGTTCAAGTCAACAAAACTTATTCTAGGGCCGCTAATATCCAAATTTTGTAAAGAAATTAATGAGTATCACCGGATGAGTGAACAGTGGGTTACAGCCCGAATTCGGCAAAAAGGTAATGGTAAATGCATTTTTTGGGCGAGTTTGAGGGACCTGATCATAGCATATCCAGATATAAAGAAGAAAGTTGACGTCTTCGCCTTGAGTATTCAAAGCTTTAAGGCATAAAGATAAAGTAGTTGCCGACTTATTTGATTGGCTTGACAAACAGGTCACACCGGTATCGATAATTCTAGTCGAGAAGTTTAGATCTTTGAGTGCATGTCGGAGGGCAGAGGAAGGTAGATTCATTGGATGCGTGCAATTATTGTTGGTTTGGTTCCATGGTCATTTTTGGAAGGTCGACAAAGTCTCTTACCGAGTCTTCTCTGAAGATTATTCCCCATTAAAGGAAGTAGCAGCTATGCCAATGAGGGACGACATATCAAAGGAAAGGTGGATGGCAATTCTTCAAAATCTCCAAGAGGAAGATGTTGAGTGGAGAACCCCTTGGATGGTTCATGACGAGATCCTCTATCGGTGTGGGAGTTTTGACTAAGTACATCTACCTAAAATTTGGAGAGTCGTTGGATATACCCCTTTGCTCGTTTTAAGACAATACAGATCAAGGTAGTTTATACTGATGACACATGGGTTAGCTCAATGTGAGTTCTCGTATAGGGGACAATTATAAGAAGAAGGTTCGAGAGATTTTTGATGTGTGAAAACAGACACGCCGAATGAAGAGATTGACTGTAGGTTCAATGATGACTCCTGAGTACAATGGGTGGTTGAGTAAAATAATCAATGATAATGTCCCTAGGCCGAGTTTAGAGGGCGTTCGATCGATGGAAGAATACTTGCAAGTAATCCCTTTCGAGCTAGAAATCATAAAATAGGACTGCGAATAGAGAAATTCAGAGTTAGGAAAGAAGATAGAACAATTAGAGGAGGAAAAGATGCATTTGAGGTTAGATGCCGATATTTAGTAACTCGAGGCCGAGAAGTTGAGAAAAGGAAAAAGAAAGGCTGAAGAAGACTTGGACAGTTTGAAGACTGATTATAAGAAGCTACGTATGTCGATGAGAACTGTCGGATTGGGAAAGACGTCAGAGCAGTGGCGACAAGAAATCCAAGAAAAAAAGGCTAGAGCCAATCAGTGAGAGAAGAGGTTCCATGATACTTGGGCACAAGAAAACGCTTTAAAAAAGAGTTTGGTTGAAAGCCAAAATGAGAAGGAGATGTTAGTAACATGGGTAACGGAGTTAGAAAAGGCACTACATCAGCGTCGTGGTCATAACTCTGACATTGAATTAAAGGCCAGCCTGAGCAGGATCGAGGATTTGAAAGGAAAGGTAAAAGAACTCGAGACTGCGCTACAGAACAGTGAACTTTGAATTGAGTTCCTTGAGTCGAATAATGAGCAGTGGAAGGAGCAGCTTCATCGATCGCAAGACTAGGTCAGGGATAGAGATTACGTTATGGGTGAGGCTGTGGCTCAGATACGAGTGGTGGCCTATCATTTACAGACCTTAGTAGTTCAGGTTGACATGCTAAGTATGAAATATGAGTTAGAGTTAGACCGGGGTCGTGCGCTGGCTTGGCTTCTTAAAAGAGTTAAAACTTTGAGCATCAAGGCAAAGCTGTATTTATGATATGTTTTATGTAAAGGATTTTCTTTTCTAATAAAGCTATTCTAAATGGAATTGGATCAGAATCGACAACTTTTTAGTTTTGCATTCATCTCATGCATTTGCATTACATCACATCATGTGCATTAAGTTTCACAAAAGAGCCTTAATTAATTAGGAATCGTATTATAGTTACCCTGGAACATACTGCTATACATGGAGGAAAACCAAAACTATGGATCAAAGATTGAAAAAATTGGAACAAACGTAAAAAGAAATGCAAGATCGATTGCAAATACAGATGCAAGAGCAACTGGCCAAGATTCGGCAAGATATGAAAGAGCAGATGTTAGAATCACAAAGGAATATGATGAACCAATTGACCCAGTTACTGACTGAAAGATCAAAAAAAGGGAAGAGCCCCATGATCAATACTGGGGATGACAGTAAGGACCCTGCTTACCCTCCAAGTTTCACTCCAACGAATACCCAAGCACTACCGCAAAGGATGTCTGTCAATATTAGACCCCAATGTCAGACCGGTACTTCGGTACCAATAAATTTCCCAACGGGCTCGAGCTCTAACCCTGAAGACAATCGGGCAAATCCTGTAGTCCCTGTCCTCGATGATGTAGTGGAAGCGGGAAGGGCAAGAGCGGAACTCCCAAAGCAACTAGAAGACCGATACAAATGGCTAGAGGAGAAATTCAAGGCGTTGGAAAGCACTGATTATCATTGTGGAGTGGATGCTAAGGAGTTGAGCCTGGTCCCAGATTTGGTACCCCTTTCAAAGTTCAAAATATCGGAGTTTGAAAAAATATAATGGGACTAGTTGCCCTGAGGCCCACATTACAATATTCTGTCGGAGGATGACGAGATATGCCAACAACGATCAGTTGTTAATTCACTGTTTTCAAGACAGTTTGACTGGGGCTTCGGCCAAATGGTACAATCAGCTAAATTGTACCCAAGTTAAATTATGGAAAGACTTAGCACAAGCCTTCATGAAGCAATATGGCCATGTGACGAACATAGCGTCTGATAGGATCACGTTACAGAACATGGAAAAAAAGTCGAGTGAAAGTTTTAGACAATATGCTTAGAGGTGGAAGGAAATCACTACACAAGTCCAACATGTAACGGCCCAAATTTCAGTGATATCGGAATAGTAATTTGAGATCACTAAATCCGACATGTGAGTTTAGATATTAGTAAGTAAAATTTAAGTGTGGTTTTAGAAATAATTTGGAATTAGTGAAATTATGAATTAAAAGAAATTTATAGACTAAATAAGATAAAAAAAGGTATCGAGACCTCGAATTCATAAAATGAGCCATAAATATTTTTATAAATATTTATGGAGTGTTAGTAAGTTAGTATTAAAGTTTTGTTAAGAAATTTTAAGGTTTCGGTAGTGAATTGGGTAAAAAGGACTAAATTGAATTAAGTGCAAAATTGTGAAATGTGATTAAATAGCCCTAGTAGTTATTAATGGAGGACTAAATAGGCAATTAAACACCTATTATTGGGCTGGATGGCAGTTGTGTGCTGGAAAATAAAAATCAAGTGTGAACAAGGGGCAAAATTGGAATTGGCTAAATATTAAATTGTAAAATATGATATATTAGGTAAAAATCTAGAGTTTTTTTTTCAATTTTATTCATCTTCTCCAGAAAAAACACCATTGAAAGGTTCTTTTAAGCTGGTCTCTCATATTTCTATTACATGTAAGCTCAATTCTTGATTATTTCTTGTGATGTTTGTGATTTTGAGACTTTTACAATTAGGTCATAATATCTAATTCAATAGTTTTTGCTTTTATGAATATTTTAGAAAGTTACCATGAGTAAGTGCTGAAATTTTATGATGATTTATCATGGAATTAAGGTTTTAATTTCATTATATGATGATTTTATGAAGAGATTTGCATAGAAATTTATTTTAGGACCTAATTGTGAAAGTTATTGGAATTAGGGTTTGTGTTGGATCTTGGAATGTAAAAGGTTGTGAAGTAGTTTGTAGTGTTTAGAAAAACTAATATCTGAAAGGAATTAGTTTGATTGATGAATAAATTGAATAGGGACTAAATTGTAAAAATTGAAAAGTTTGGGGTAATTGTGTAATTTTGAAATTCGAGGGCATAAATTGTGAAATAGAATGGAATTGAAATATATGCTAATTAAGGAATGATTTTATAATTATAGATCAAGAAAACAAAGTGAATCGTGGAAAGGAGAAAATTCAAGAATAGTCCCTGAATTTCTACGACTTTTGCAAATTAGCCTAGGTAAGTTCATATGGCAAAGTTCAATGTTTGATATGAAAATCTTATGATTGTTAAAGTATTGTAGATGAATATTATCAAATTGTATTAACTAAAGAATAATGTGTAACTAAAAGAACAAATTAGTTGGAACAATGGTTTGAGTGCTTTCATTTTATGACCATAATAAATTGACGGAAAAGATGTGATATATGCTTTCGTATAAGACCATAGCCGGGCTATGGCATCAGTACAATGTGATTATGTGATTCTGTATAAGACCATATCTGGGATATGGCATCAGTATGATGTGATCCGTATAAGACCATGGCAGGGCTATGGCTTTGGTGTGTAATGTGTGATAATGAGAAAGTCCATAGTTTACTATGGCAATGTGATAATGAAGCACTCAACTCCATTATTTTTCCCTAATTTGACAATGGAAATAAATAAGAAATGGGCCCAAAAGAATTAAGTTCGTGAATTGCATCATGAAAATCATTCAAATGAGTTTATTAATGAAGTTGTGATTTGCACGATGAAATAGTTTAACTAATACATATATAATTGTGTACAGTGTTCGGTAAGATTTGTGTTATTATGCCTATGAGCTTACTAAGCTTCTATAAGCTTACTTGTGTATGTGATTTGTTTTGTAGATTGACTTATATACATACGGAGGATCAGATCTACACCAAAGGTCACACTATGCAAATTTACTCCGGTAGATTTTGTTAAATAACTTTTTGGTTTATATGGTATGTATAGGATTTGACTTAGTAATGTAATTATATATATAATTAAGTATGCAAACTATGTTGAATGTGATGTTTTATGATTGGAAAATGAAATATACTTGTTTTGGCTTGAAATAATTGCTTGGTTGAAAATTTTTAGGTATAAATGTTATATAATATGGCTTGTGAAAATTACCTCTAAAAGGGGTGGCAAATTGGCTTAAATTAAGCCTACATGGTGCCATACGGTCAGGGGACACGGGCGTCCCTTATGGCCGTGTAAGAAACTCAGTAACCTCCTAAATATTACATGGCTTTGACACACGGGCGTGTCATTTGGCCGTGGGCTTAAGTTAGTAGCTAGCTATGTATCACACGGCTGCAGCACACGGGCACGTTCCAGACTACACGGGCGTGTCCCAAGCCACATGGGCATGTGCCCCTATCTTCAATGAAAATTTTTCCAAAGTTCCCGATTTAGTCTCAAATCACTACTAAACCATATATAAGGCCCCGTAGGCCATTATTAAGGACTTTAAAATGAAATTTGATAAGAATTGATTTGAAATGTAAAGTTTATGACTCAGTTTTGTATAAATGTTAGTGTATAAGTCCGGTAATGCCTCGTAGCCCTATTCCGATGACGGTTTGGGGTTAGGGGGTGTTACACAACTTCCACTGCTGGAAAAAGAAACCACCATGCTCTTCATTAATACCTTGAAAGCACCTTTTATTAATCACATGCTGGGAAGCGCAACTAAGAGTTTTGCGAACATAGGGATTGCCGAAACCATTTTTATTTTGAAAAACGGAGGTCGACTTTAAAACGAAAATAGAGTCGCCACCAATCTTTTTTTTTAGGTGTGATCAGGTCACCTTGTGATCGATCATTTTAATAAAGCATTTCGACTTATTAAAACAACATTTTTGGTCTATGAAAAACTAGAAAACGGATTCGGGAGTCAGTTACGCGCGAGGAAGGATTAGCACCCTCGCAACGTCCAAAATTGGTACCGTATTGATCAATTAACGTCCTAATGTTGAAAATTTGAAAAAGATTTTAAAATACAACTCCTTTAAAACGCTTGAATAACTTGAATTGGATATTAAGATTCTCTCGCTTAGAAGGAATTATTATATCTAGCACGATATGACACAACATTTCAAACCCTCGATACAAGATCATCTTATAATTTCCAAAACTCATGCATTTGAAATTTCAAAAGGATATTTGGCTATCTGGTCAAACGGTAAGTCGAAACCTAGCACGATTGGGCATGATTTCTCGAATTTCCAAACACAAAATATTGCCTCGTTTTAATTTAAGAGAACATGGACGAAATTTCAAAAGGATATTCAGTTATTCGGTTGAACGAAAAATTGAAAACCAACATGATTGGGCACGATTTCTCGAATTTCAAAACACGAAATATTTTCTTATTTTTTAGAAATCCTTATCTCGGGATACAAAATGTCATATCCAGTGAGTTAGGACACAACACCTTGAATTCCTGAGAATAAGCTTTTATTTGAAACTTATACATTTTGATTGAAAAAGGGTACTCGGTTACTTAGATTCAACGAGGAAAATTGGAACCCAGTAAGTTAGGGCACAATCTTCTCGAAGATGCCAAATACCGAGTATTGCCTTATTTTGAAAACTTTTGAATAAAATGATTTTACAACTTAAATGCTATTAAAACACGACCCTTTAAGCGAATAAAATGCAATGGAATCATAATGTACAACGCAAAGTAATAATTCATAAACAAAATGTTATAATAATAAATCACAAATAACAAATAAATACAATGTAAGAAAATCTAAAATAAAATATAAAACAATTCTAAGCAAATAATACATAAAAAGGATTTAAATTGGATGTTATAAAAGTGATCTAAAGTATATAAAATAATTTTAAAAAATTAGTATCCATTCAAGATAAAATAATGTATAAAACTCTTTAAAAATATTATATAAACAATTCAAAATATATAATGTGTAAAAAAGTTTGAAATACATAATATATGAAAATATTAAAGTAAATAATGTATAAAATTGAAATAAGCATTATATAAAAAGTTAAAATAGATCATAACAAAAAATGTAAAATAAATAAATAAATAAATAGAATGTTAATAACAAGAGTAAAAAAACATATATAAGGAAAAAAGTAATAATGAAAATAATATTAGTATATAAATAGAAATAAAAATATAATAAATAGAAATATAATAATAGTAGAAATATAAATAGATAAATAAAAATTAGATAAATAATAATAGCATTAGAATAACAAAATAAATATAAATAGAAACATAAAAATAATAGCAATAATATATTAAATTAGTTAATTTGATAATAAAATAGCGAAAATAAAAAATAATTAAATCGAACCTTAAAGCAAAATTCTGGGGTAAATCAGAAATAAATAAAAGAAAATTGACCAATTTGAACGTGCGAATAACAAAGAGGGACCAAAAGGGAAATAATCCCCACCCTCCAAAACACACAGCTTCAAGGAAGACCAAAATATAGTCAAAACAAATTTTAGGGCCAAAATTAAGAATAATGAAAACTTAATTGCAAAACAAATAAAAACAGAAGGGCTAAAAGCAATCGGACGAATTTAGAAAAACAAAGAAATTGAAATGAAATGGACAAAATTCCCACATAATTGAAACAGAAAAGAAAATAATTCAATTCCAATAGAAATAGGAAAAGAGAGAATAATCCAATTCCAAATTGAAGTAAGAATACCAAAAGTCCTCCAAAAGTAATTCGTTCCATTTCAAAGAACAAAATACCCCTATTTATATACATGGGGTTTACTAAAAATAGCCTAACTAATTTAATAATAAAATAAAATAAAATAAAAATAATATCTTTCTATTTTTAGCCTTTTACCAACTCAACAAAATTTGATAACCCCTTAGCTTTCTCCATATTTTTGATTTGGTCACAATTTAATGATTGTCTTTCAATTTGACCCTTTTTGGCTTGTTTTCGACTGATTGCATCCATTGGCTTCGGTTATTATTTTGTCGAGCCCAGGCCAAAATTGGTCTATTAAAGTGATGTCCAGTGAAATGATAGAGAATGCGATAAGGTGTGGAAAGATAGAGGCTGGGGAAAGCACTAAGAGGTCGGCCCCGAAGAAAAGAGAAAATGAATTTAGCAATGTGAGCATGGGTTATGCAAAACTAATCACGGTAAACCAACCGAGAATAGTAGCCACGGGCCAGCAAGCTTCGCTAAGGCAAGAGCCCAACATAAAGCAAAACACAGAGAAGCTCCAGTTTACTCCCATTCCAATAATGTATCGGGAGCTGTACAAAAGTCTATTTGACGCACACGTTGTATCCTCTTTCTACTTAAAACCGATGCAACCCCTATACCCCAAGTGGTAGATGTAAGTGCTCAATGTGAATACCATGCGAGAATCACGGGACACTCGATATAAAACTGCACCTCTTTCAAAAGGTTAATCGAAAGGCTCATCAAAATGGGTGTTATGAAATTCGATGATGCAGCTGGTGTAGGAAATCCGTGACCCAATCATACTGATTATGGGGTAAACGTGATAGTTGAGAATATGAGGAGGAAAATTAAGTTGAATCTTGCAGAAGTAAGAACCCCGTTGAAAGAGGTTTGGAGAAAATAGTGGAAAAGGGGTTAATCACGCAAAACTTGATGAATAAATCCTGAGAAGCAAGGAACTATTGTGAGTTCCACGGGGAGGAGGACCATGAGATTCAGAGATGCAGTGAATTCAGGGCCCTGGTGCAGGGTCTAATGGACAACAAGGAGCTAGAGTTCTTTGAGTTCACTGAAGGAGAGGACGTGTGCACCGCAGGAGTAGGGTCGGTAGAGAAGGTCTGTGAGGCTAGTTGCCTCGTGATAATTATCTCACGGCTAAGGATCCTGGAGCAAAGGTTACACCAAGAGTCGTAACCCAGAAACCCGTTTCTTTTCCTTATAAGGATAGCCAAAGAGTGCCTTAGAACTATGACTGCAGTGTGACAATCCCGGGAGAGGAGGGCCCGGTCAGCATGCCAATTACAAAAGACAAGCCTAAAAAAGGGAAATCCTTGATGATCGAACCGAAAAAAGAAAAGCCAGAGCTATTTCTTAATGAGTTGGTAGCTGAGAACGAAGCTAAAGAATTCTTAAAGTTTCTAAGGCACAGTGAGTATAGTTTCGTGGAACAACGACACAAGCAGCCGGCTCACATATCGGTACTGGCTCTGCTCTTAAGTTCGGAGATGCACCATAATGCGCTAGTGAAAGTATTAAATGAAACCTATGTCGCTAACGACATTTCGGTAAACAAGCTAGACCACTTTGTCAGCAACATAAGCGCCGATAACTTCATCTCTTTTAGTGATGATGAGATACCGCCAGGGGGCATGAGATCCACCAAAGCTCTGCACATTACCACCCACTGCAAAGGGTATACATTATCGGGGTACTAATTGACAATGGATCGGCACTGAACGTCTTGCCCCTGTCCACATTGAACAAGTTGCCTATAGACAGCTCTATTATGAAGACATGCCAGAACTTAGTGAGGGCATTCGCCGACACTGAAAGGAAAATAATGGAAATGATTAAGGTACCTCTTCTGATCAGACCAAGCACATACGAAATAGACTTCCTAGTGATGGACATCATGCCTTCTTATAATTTTTTATTGAGGAGGCCTTAGATTCACTCAGCAGGGGTAGTACCATCATCATTGCATCAAAAGCTAAAGTTGGTGACAAAGGGCCTGCTGATAACAATAAACACGGAGGAGGACGTTATCGCATCCATTACCAGTGATGCGCCGTATATAGAAAATGATAATGAGGTAATAGAGTGTTCCTTTCGGTCATTAGAATTCGTACATGCAACTTTCATTATCGAAGAAGGCAAGGACCTAATGCTAAAAAATTTGAAGCCACGAGGATGAGCTTGCAACTAACAGTTGGAAAAGGGGCATTACCTGGAAGGGGACTTAGGAAATATCTCCATGGACTGGTTGAAGTGCCAATCTTGGCTGACAAATGGGATCGCTTTGGCTTAGGGTATTGGCCAAACACAAAGCAAAGGAGAAATGAGTTGGAAAGGAAGCAAGCGAGACAAAGAGCAATATTAAATGGGGCAAAGGTCAAATGGGAGCCGATGACCTTCCCTCATATATCCAAAACATTCGTGTCAAGATGAGTTATCCATCCTGAACTGAAGATGACAAGAGAAGGAACGGTTGAAGATATGATGAGAAATTTGAGCATCAACACCATATTTGAAGAGAGAGTGATGGAAGAAAACTTATTGGGTATTCGCCCTTATGAGCCTGGGAGTGTTCTGAACAACTAGACTGTAGAAGAAATTTCTGTAGTTTTTAGAGCTAATACAGAGTAATGATTCAACACACACTTGTTGTTTTAAGCCTAAAAACAATAAGAATCTTTTGTGAAATAGGCTCATGTTTAAACGTCTTTAATTTTAATAAAAATGTACTTTTGTGTCTCATTCTGGGCAAATATTCTTTTATTCTCTCATTTCATTCATAATCATGCCATACAAATAAGCCACTATTAGATTCATTCTTTGGATATTCTTTCGTGCCTACAATAGGATTTTAAAGATAACAAAGACTGTGAATTATCTCCGGATTTGCTAAGGATAGTAGAACGCGAAGAGAAACAGATTCTACCTTATAAAGAGACAATTAAGAATGTGACCTTGGAAGAAGGGAAAGATGTGAAAATTGGAACTTGCATAACATAGGAAATAAGGTAGGACCTTATTAAACTGCTGCAAGAGTTCAAAGATAACTTTGCATGGTCGTATCAAGACATGCCTAGGTTAAGCACTGTTATCGTGGTGCATCACATCCCCATAAAAGAAAACTGCAAGCCAGTTCAACAGAAGCTCCGAAGGATGAGATCCGATGTTGCATAAAAATAAGGGAAGAGGTCAAGAAGCAATTTGATACTGGGTTCTTACAAGTGGTTAATTACTTAGAATGGGTAGCCAATGTTGTCCCCGTCTCTAAAAAAGATGGAAAAGTGTGGATGTGTTTAGATTACAGAGACTTAAACAAGGCCAGTCCAAAGGACAACTTCTCATTGCCTCACGTCGGCACTTTGGTAGATAACACGACAGGTTACTCACTGTTCTCCTTCATGGATGGTTTCTCTGGGTACAATCAGATAAAGATGCATCTTGAAGACATGGAAAAGATCACATTCATAACCCTGTGGGGAACATTTTGCTATAAGGTGATACCGTTCGGGTTAAAAAATGCAGGAGTAACGTATCAAAGAGCCATGGTAACCTTGTTTCACGATATGATGCACAAGGAAATCGAGGTTTACATCAACGATATGAACGCAAAATCCCGAACAGAAAGGGAGTATGTACAGGTTTTTAGGAAATTGTTCTTGAGGCTGAGAAAGTTTCAGCTAAAGCTCAATCCAACAAAATGTACTTTTGGGACTAGGTCAGGAAAGCTGCTCGATTTCGTAGTCAGCGAAAAGGGAATTGAGGTCGACCCCAACAAAGTCAAGGCTATACAAAAATTGCCTCCGCCGCGCAATCAGAAAAAAATTTGAGGTTTCCTAGGAAAAATAAATTACATCGCCCGGTTCATTTAACAACTAACTGAGAAATGCAACCTCATAATTTGTCTTCTTAAGAAACACAACCCAGGTGTGTGGGATGATGAGTGCCAGAAAACCTTTGACAAAGTTAAGTAATATTTGTCCAATCCCCCAATACTAACGTCTCCTAGTCCTGGTAGGCCACTGATACTGTATTTGACAGTATTTGACAAATCAATGGGATGTGTGCTCTGCCAACACGATGAGACGGGAAAGAAAGAAAATGCGATATATTACCTCAGTAAGAAATTCACTGAGTGTGAAATGAGATACTTGCCAATTGAGAAATTATGTTGCGCCTTGGTTTGGACAACTGGAGATTGAGGCAGTACACGTTGTACCATACGACTTGGTTAATCTCAAAACTGGACCCTCTAAAGTAGAGATGGAGTCAACTGCTTTAAGTGGAAGGATGGCCCGATGACAAATTTTGCTTTCCGAATTTGACATAGTCTATGTGAACCAAAAGGTTGTGAAGGGGTGTGCAATAGTAGATTTTCTAGCTAGTACAGCTCTAGAAGATTATGAGTCTTTGAACTTTGATTTCCCTAACGAAGATCTAATGTATGTGGCAACTATTGAAGAGGGCATTCCAGAGGATCGTCCTTGAAAATTAAACTTTGACGGAGCGTTAAATGCTGTTGGCAACGGAATTGGGGCAATCTTGATATCCCCAACGGAATTGGGACTCGAACTACTAACCTAATGTATATAGGCAACTCACCTGCAAACATGATACCACTTGAGTTATGTATAATCCATTTATAGTCCATTGCTCGACAGATGACATTTTGAAGAGTTCTCTCTGTAACAACCATTTTTTAGTAGTATCAAAAATAGTGGTTTCGGGATCACAAATCCGATGAGTAAGCCAGTATTGTTGTTTAATATTTATGAGTCAATTATAATATTATATTGAATTCTGGTTTAATAATTTTATAAATTGAACAAATAAATAAGTATAAGTGGTTCAATCTAAAAGTCAAGTGGTTTTTGGAAATGTGGTATTAGGATCTTATTTTCGTAATTTAAGGTCATAAACAATTTTATTAAATATTTACAAAGTCGTATTATAGGTGAATTGAAGTTTGGTCCGGTAATTTTGACAATTAATTGCTTAATTAAGGTAAAATGATTAAATTGTAAAAGAGGTAAAAGTTAATCGCTATTGATTTAAAATAGTAAAGGGACCAAAATGGAGATTAAACCATGGTAAAAAAAGTCCAAGCTATGGTGGATATGATCAATCCATTAGCTTTTGGGCTATTTTCTTATTAGGTCCTAACTAGTTTTGGGTTAAATTGAAATTAAACTTGTTTAATTAAAATTTAAAATAATTGAAAGACCAATTGTGTAATTAAACCTTCCTTAGAGGGTAATTATACCATATACTTATATTATGGACATTTATCGACATGAGTTAGTAATTTTATAAGTTATATTAAAGGGAAATTTAGTGAAAAGTTAGAATGTAATTAAACCTTCCTTAGATGGTAATTATACCATATACTTATATTATGGACATTTATGGACATGATTTAGTAATTTTATAAGTTATATTAAAGGGTAATTTAGTAAAAAGTTAGAATGTAAGTTAAATTAAGGAAAATTAAAAGATAATATCAACATTTTCTTTTCTTCTTCGTGTAGAAAGAGCCAAAATACCTAGAAGAAACTAGAGAGAGCTTCGGTCAACTTTGGTCCTTCAATTTGGTGAGTAAACCTCGCCCATATTTAGTTATTTTTATATTTTTCAGCCCGTATTAGCTTGATTTATCTAACTCAAGAACTAATTTTCAAAACTGTAAAATGTTAAGAATTATTCCATTTATGAGTTTGAGTTGTTCTTGAAGTTTTATGTTAGATTATTAAGCTTGATTGTTAAACAGGACTATTTTGTAAAATGATTTTGCTGAATTTAATGTTTAAGGATTAAAATATGAAAGTAGTAAAAGTACAAAGACTTCTGATAAAACAAAAATTATGGGCTGTAGTGAGGCACTAGGTAAATTGGTTAAACTTACTTTTCATTGAAAATGGTTAAATTACGTATTTTTTACTTATGGACTAAATTGCATAAAAGTAAAATGGTAGGGATAAATTTGTAAAAATATCAAAAAAGACTTAATTGCATAAAATGAGTTAACTTTGATGCTAGAAGTTGATAACTGAATGGAATTATTATTTTAGATTAAGAAATAAATCGATCAGACTCAAATCATAAAAAAACTAAAGTAACGGATTAATCGTTGTTTCGACTTTGACTTCGTTTTGGTCAGGTAAGTTCGTTTGGATTAATTAGTAATACAATTTAAATGCTTGTTATATAGACCTAGTTATTGAATGTTGATTAATGAATTAATGCTTGTACATGGAAATGAAATTAATGCGTTATTATCACTTGATCAGTGATGAAATGCCCTGAGCTGGATGAACGTAGGATAGAGTACAATTGGTATGCCAACAGGTTATTTGTGCATGGTACGGGATTGGTATGAGATGTGACAATGAGTTCTATATATCCTCTGTTTACTAAATATATCGAGGTCCTGCATTTGTTGCGGACTATTGAGTTATATTAAAGTGTTTATATGGTGTGTTACGGGGGTAGACGTTAGGCACTTGGTGCCGAGGTGTGTTTTCGATTGGATTAGCTCGTATGAACACCTAGTTTGTTCTGGATGGTTAACCTTGTACTCGTATCCGTATATCATTCATTGGACAATGTTTTATTCATCATTGAATGTTATTGAAGTGTGAGAAATAGATTTGTACTATTGTTGAGCATTACTCACTTTTTGTGAGCTGTGATTGTGACAGCCCTAATTTGACCCCAGTCAGGAAGTGGTTTCGGGACCACAAAATCGAGTCATAAAAAAATAATTAAATGCTATATTCTGTGCTTATTATATGTGAAAGTGTATGTGTGAAAATTTCATGCTTTAATATTGCTATTTGTGAGTGAAATTAGTTAAAAATGACTTATTTGAAAATTTGTGAAAATATGATAGGTTATTTTAGTAGTGTCCAATTAATTAATGATGTATATTAGTGGGTTTGCATGTCAAATTCCCCACTTTAGTAGTAGTGGCCGGCCATGATAATGATGATAAGCAATATGTATTATGTAATAATATTATATAATGGTAATGGCTTAATTTATGAAATAAAAAAATTAGTAAATTAAAAAGATATTAGAAAAACAAAAGAAAAACAAAAGGCTTGTATCATCTTCTTCCTTAGTAGCCGAATATTAGAGAAAGAAAAAGGAGGAAATAGCATTCGGTCACTTTGAGCTTGAAATAAGGTATGTATTTCATGATAGTTTTTGAAATTGCTGCATATGTTAAGCTAGTTACTAAGTCCCTTATTTAGCCCATGTCAAAATTTTGAATTTGTTCGTAACATGAGTATTCGGCTAAGGAAGATGTTCAAGGAAATGGTTGTTGTTTCATGTTATTTTGGATGAATAATGGTAGATAGGTGAAGTAGAGTCTAACAAATGAGCATATATGTGCATTAGATGCTAAGTGGGAAAAATCGGCTAACCTGTTGTGTGTTATGGCCGAATATGAACTTGGATAATATTGAGTATGTGCTTTGAATTGATGGAATGGAGTGGATGCTTTAAATGTGTTATGAACAATTATATGTTAAATTAAGGTTTGCTAAATTACTATTGTCATTGCCGAATATCTGCTAAATTAAAGAAGAATTTGTTTTTGAATGTTTTAAATGATTTAGATAATTATAAATTAAGTCGAAGCTTGGTAAAATTGAATAATTGTGGCTTAATTGTTTAATGTCAATTGGCTATTATGGTGAAATGCAAATGTTAATATTTAGTTGCTAGTGTTTATCTGTGTGTTAGCCGAATTTGAACTTGAATAATGATTTGAGCACAATCTATTGTATTGAGATTATGCTTAAGTGAAATTATAGATATATATATGATGAAATTGATTGGTGATATACATGTTTAAATAATATGAATGCAAAGAGTTGTGAAGGAGTAAATTGTAGTAAATCTGCTTGGGACAGCATCTATAACGTGAATTTGGAAAAATCACCATAAATTGTGGGAGGGGAGTTAGAAGCTGAATAAATTATGTAATTAAAGCTTAACGAGTCTAGTTTCAATTGAAATCAACGAGAACATATTTTGACTTCTGTACAATTAGAAAGTGGATTCGTAGTAAAGAGTAGTCAGATTAGTCAAACAGTGAAACAAGGGAAACTTTAAGAAAAATCTGGTATTGTTTGGCTAAACTAAAAATTTTGAAAATTTTATGGATAAAAGATATATGAGTCTATTTTCAGGGAAATTTTACGGCAAGTGATTTGGAGTTTCGTAGCTCCAGTTATAAATAATTTAGTGATAGTTGCTCAGGATGACAGCTTATCGTGAATCTGTGAATTATGTGGTAAACATTGATAAAAATTTTGTTAATGAGTTGCTTAATGTTTTCTTATAAAATTACTATGATCAAAATGTGTGATAGTCGAATATATATATTATATTTCTGAAGTAATGCTTGAATAGTCGAATAATGACTAGTTTAAAATTTTGAATCCAAGCTCAAGAGCAAAGAGGGTCGAAGTTGGATAGGGGAAAAGAGAAAGTAATTGAGTAGCCTTTCCAAAACCGTTCAAGTATATCCGAGGTAAGTTTTGAATAGTCATATTTAGTACGTAATTGATAATATCTTGATATATGTATGATAATTGTACTGAGATCTACTGATGCTATTCGAATATAGTTATGTGACAAATATCTTATGTTTAAGGCTTAAAGCCGAATAGACATTAGAAGATGAGTTTGGAAAGTAAAATGGACATATGTTCTCATGTATGTTATTGAACCAAGGATTATATGAATGGTGCCTATGTTATGTTATTATTTGAATGGAATAAATGAACTATGATTGTGAGATGTTTTGTGAATTGAATTCTCTTGCAAATAAGTATGCATGACACTCAGTGATGAATTATATCCGGACTTAAGGTCCGCAGGCTATATGCTGGAATTATGTCCGGACTTAAGGTCCGCAGGCTATATGCTGGAATTACGTTCGGGCTAAAGTCCTGCAGGCTTCGAGCTGGTATTATACCGGGTTTAAATTCCCGCAGGCTTGTGCTGGTTTGATTTCAAATCCTAAGACCTGATAGGCTTAACGCCGATAAGTTAAGTAAGACTACAAATTGAATGTTTGCAGAAATCCATCGTCAAGTAGGTATTATACATTTAAGATGTTCAGGTACGTATTACTTACTCATCGGTGAATTGATTTCGAAGTGAAGCTTTAGTATCAAAGAAGAATATACATATATATGATTATGATTGATTGTTATATTTGTAGAAATGAAAATGATTTGATCGGTCATGGTATATTTGTATATGAGACTACTTGATGTAAATGCATGTTTTGATTTTTGATAAGACTTTAATTGTTGTAATGTTAAAAAAAAAACTTACTAAGCTTTGAAAGCTTACTCTGTTCTTTATTTCTCTGTTTTATAGATTGTTGATTTCGGCCACCGACTCGGGGATCGTTAGCAGTTCATCACACTATCGATCTTTTTGGTACAGTGGTATTTTGGACTCGATATGGCATGTATAGGCTAGGCTGATGATAATTATGTTTTGTATCTGTAAATATTTTGGCCATATGAAAATGGCGTATAACTTAAATACCAATATGTATTCAGCTCGATCTCTGTTTATGCTTGTTAACAATGTGAATGAAATAATTAAATGTTTAGCTTGGTAATACCTCTTAGCCTCAATCCGGCGATCGGATTCAGGTTAGGGGTGTTACAGTGATTAACAGGAACTCTGTTAGTAACCTTGTTATTTGAATTATTATTTTAATTCAGGTAGCTTTATCGTTTGATCGATGAACTTACTAAGCTTTATGTAAGCTTACTTGTGTCTTTGCCTTTTTCTTTGTAGATTATGTATTTATGGAAATCGGGAGATTGAATCAAATTGAAGAATCACACTATCTGAGAATCTTTTGGTAGAGTTTGAGTATAACCTTGGCTTATATGGCATGTAATAGGCTAATGGTGGATGTTTCGTGATAGTCTTAAGCACATATGTGGTATCTTGATGTACTTGTATTATTTTTGTGTCAAGTAGCTATTTGAGGCATGTATGCTTAATTTGTGAAGGCATGAGTGGTGAGTGGTTGATGCTAATCAAGCATAAATTGTAAGTTTTGTCATTTGATGTGGTATGTATTGATGGCTTAAAAGTTTAGCTTGATAATGATTTGTTATGTGATTGAAATGTGGTGTCAGTAGTGGCACATTGGTTAGACACATAGGATGGTTGATTTACTTTAATCTGAGTGGTTTAAAATGCATTCCAAAGTCTTATGAACATGAGTGTAAGTGTGTAATTAGGTTTGTAAGCATTTGGATGTGAAATGAGCATGTTTTGGGACATTTTTTAGTACATATGATCGTGTACCTTGAATGTATTAGGTGCAGGGTTTACACGGGCTAGTATACGACATACGACATGACCGTGTGACCCATGTCAGTGAGTTACATGGCCTAAGCACACGGACATTTGGGATAGCCACACGGACATGGTTTAAGCTCTATCATACGGCCTGGCCACACGGTCGTATGACCCCTGATTTGAAAATTTTCACTTTTACCCTAAATCTTCTATTTTGTCTCGAATTGGTCCCCGATTATTCCTAAACTATTTTAAAGGCCTCGTAGGCTCGATTTAAGACCCATAAGTGTAGTTTTTACTCCAATCTAAATTATTTATGAAATTTTGTTAATTAATTTGGAAACTTGATGCTATCTGTTATTAATAGTTCTGAATCGTCTAATAATACTCTGTAACCCTAATTTAGCAACGAAAATGGGTTATGGGTGTTACACTCTCGGAGTAAACTCCTTTAAGATTTACTGTTGAGTATGTTTACGAGGACTTCTTAGCATAGTCCCAGAGAATTCCCCCAATGCCTTCAAGAATATTTACAAACGACACCATCGACGTTGAATTTAACAAAACAATAACCTAGAGGCTTCCACTGGATCAGTTGCTTAAGCTCACTTCATTTCCTAAGGGGCACAAAATTGTTTGAATCTATAAGAAAATTGATAAGAATGAAACTAGAGGTAGGAAGATAAAAGCAAAAATAGTGAGAAGAAAAGGAGAAGAAAATTGATTGAGAAATTGTGTACATAATAGTTTTTTCCTTTTATAACCACCCCTACCCAATTACATCTAGATATATAAGAATAATAAAAGAAATTGTTGCTTAAAGGTTAGTTAAAACAAATGGTAAAACTAATGGTATGGTTAATGCCTTTAAACACACTGTTTCATGGAACCATGCTACGCATCATTTCATTAAAACCCAACTCCTCAATGCTCCATTTCACTATCAGGCCAATTGTTTCTTATACTAGTTTTGACCCATAAAAAATACCTCCTTCTCAAATGGATCCTTTTCCTCAAGGATCAAAATGAGGAAAAGCATCATTTAACTGCTACAATGACTCCCAAGTGTGCCTAAGGAGCATAAAGACCTCCTTGAGATGTGCCAAGTGCTCAAACCAGGTGGCGGAGTACACTAGTATATCATCAAAGAAAACCAAAACTGTCCTATAGAACAGTGGTTTAAAAATGGTGTTCATTAGCCCTTGAAAGGTAGAATGAGCATTAGTGAGCCTAAAAAGCAACGCCAAAAACTCATACTGACCTTCATGAGTTTTGAAGGTCGTTTTTGGAATGTCAACTTCATACATTCTAATCTAGTGATAACCAGATCTTAAATCCAATTTAGAAAACACCCTAGCCTGTCCTAATTCATCAAGAAGCTCCTCAATAATTGGGATTGGAGATCGATCTTTGATTGTCAACTGGGTGAGCTGCATATAGTCTACACAAAGCCTTTAGCTGCCTTTTTTTTTCACCATCACCACTGGAGAGACAAAGGGCTACAACTATCCCTGATTATGCCAGCTTGAAGCATCTCTCTAATTAGTTTTTCCAATTCTGTCTTTTGAAGCATAGGGTACCTATAAAGTCTAAGTCTAACAACTGCCCTTTCATCCTTAAAAAGGGATTTTGTGGTCTTGGAGCTTAGGAGGAGGTAAGCCAACAATAACTTGGAAGATATCTCCAAATTCATCAAGGAGTAACTGTAATTCCTCATGTGTGGCTCGGGAGGAGACTGCTGATAAGGTTACTTGGTCAGCTAGGGTCATGAATAAGGTATAAAGATCCACCACTCTACAAATCATTAACAAACATTTGGCTGACTATCCATCTTTATCACTTCAATGTTGCCTGGTAGAATGCCTTGGATAGTGCCAGGAACTCCTTTAAAAGATAATTGTATGGTCATAGACCCAAAGTTCCAGTTTATCAATCCTAGGGAGAGTAGCCATTATATGCCTAAGACTACATCACACCCCTCAAGAGGTAAAACCATGAAATTAATAGTAAAACTGACCTCAAGAGGTAAAACCATGAAATTAATAGTAAAACTGACCCTTGGACCTTCCATCCCTTGCCTTTGCATGTGTCCCTAGAAAAGAGTTGCCTCCCATTAGCTACTGTGACCCTCATCTGCTACTACTGTCAGACAGGTAGTGTTCTACTGAGCCTTGCTGCTTCAATGTCACTAGTTCAGCCATTGAATCTTTGAAAATGCTCAATTCAAAACGTTCTTTCAAGCTATGGGCATAACATGCCCAGTCTAGCAAATGAAAACCCCTGTGCTTCTGGGAATAAAAGTGATGTCAATCCAAGGCTTGCCCTCTAGATAGAGCATCACCATGTGTATCTTGTCACACTCAGGCACCTCTTATGCTGCAAAATATTGTTCAAACTTCAATCACCAACCCCTAAAATCAAAATCATCAAAACGACGACAGTAACTTCAATCACCAACCCCTAAAATCAAAATCATCAAAACGACGACAGTTTAACCTATTGGAATGCACTTTGAGGAATCCTTGTCGAGGCAAACTCGTAATGGTAGGACCTAAGGATTGTTGAGGAACCTCCAATGATCATTGGGTGGAAATCTCGGGGGTGGTCCTCTAAGACCCCCTTCCCTTTGGCCATAGCAGTAGCCAACGTACTCGAAAAAATTAGATTTCCCATATATTGCTTAAATAGGAAGGGTAGTTCCAATTAAAATTCATCCTTAAATCCCTGAAGCCGAGTCTCCAATTGAATATCACACTTAGCATCCAACTGTGACAACTCACCCTGTATCTTCACCATCTCTTACTGTAAAACACTCACATTTTTCTGCAATTGCATGGCAACCCCATCCCCAGTCATAGAGAATCGTTGAAGCTCTGATACCTTTTATAAGAACGTAACTAAAGGAATAAAGTAGAAAGCAAAAAGAAAAAAAAAAGAGGAGGGGAAGAAAATTGATTGAGAAATTGTGTGCATAACAGTTTTTCCTTTCATAACCATCCTTACCTAATTACATCTGCATATATAGGAAAAATAAAGGAAATTGCTATTTAAAAGTTAGTTAAAGCAAGTAAAACTAACGGTATGGACAATGCTTTTAAATGCTCCATTTCACTAAACCAAGCTACACGTCATTTCATTAAAACCCAACACCTAAACGCTCCGTTTCACTATTAGGTCAATTGTTTCTTATTCTAGGTTCAACCCATAACAAAAATCTTCGAGGGTAGTGGTAGAGTAGGGCATTTTGCACGACACCATCAACCTAACCTCAGCTTGATAGTATCAATAAGCTGAGCTACATCAACACCCTTGCCATTAAACACACCTTCATTCTTGCAAAGCCATACATACCACACAATTGCATAGAAAGTCATTTTCCACAAAAAATTGAATCTTTTGAAGGGAAAAGAAGACATCCAAGCATTAAAGAAAAGAATATGGTCATTAGGGAGAGCCATCTGGATGTTCTAAATGCAACAACAGTATTGACAAATCTTCCACACAAATTCGTAAGAGAAAAAGTGAGGATTAATCGTTCCCTGGTCCTTGAAACAACAAACACAAGCAGTAGAATAAAAGGAGATTATAGCATGGGCACTATCTAGCACAAATGAGGAAAAAGAGCTAGGCCTGTCGGTAGTGTCGATCCTTTAACCCACATCAACCTCCTTGTTACTACTTTTAGGGTAAACTATACAAATAAAGAAAAAATCAGAAAATATTTGTAAAAGACTCACCTATTCAGGGGATCTAGTTTCCCATCCTCAACGACAACAAATTAGGAGAAAACCCAATGAAACTCTCCACTTTCTCAAGCCTAAGCTTCTTACTGACATGAAATTCCCAACACATTCACAGTCTCTCACATTCCTTCCTTTAAACCAACACCTTTAAATATTAAACACTCCATCATCTCATCCTTAATCCAACAAACCCTTCAACAGAAGCACACAATCCACACGATCAACGCCACAAGAACATCAAAAACCAATTATCACCGATGAGCCTTCTCATCTCCATTTTAACTATTTCATGAACAACTTCTTCTTCGTGGCCATCAGTCTCTACACCTTAAAACTTTTCATATTTCACTTGCTTCCTTTGCTTCTTTCAAAATTGCCTCTCTTTTTTTCAATTCCTAAAATTAGAATCGGATAAACAAATATTTTATTCACTTTTTCTTCTTTAAGATTAAAATTTAAAACTTGTTAAAATTAATTTATCATTAAAAAAATCAATATTTTCATGTTTCCACTAGCTTCACATGTTTTCCTTAAAATAAACTGAAACCCTATTTTGTACATCAAATAAAATGCTATAAAAAAACCTTGATTCCATTAGGATTAAGAAAACATAGAATAGTGTGAATTAATAATATCCAGAATTAACCATTCTACACGTTCTTAAATTAAAGAACCAACCCTTCCTAAGTAGTATTATTTCTTACGAGTAAAACACTAAGACCTAACCTGGCATACTTTTTTTTCCAAACATTTTTAAGAATTATTCATCATCATCTTCTTAAACTCTTCAAAATCAACGCTACCGTCGCCATCCTTATCGACCTGACTGATCATTCTTTGACAATCACTCAACGAATACTTCTCTCCCAACCTTTTCAACACAGCATGCAACTCGTTAGCCGAAATCAACCCGTCCTTATTCAGATCGTATATGTCGAACGCGTCTTTCAATTCTTTGTTATCACACTGGTTTTCGTCTCCATCGATGCCGAAGATTCCATGGAAAGCAATAAATTCTTCTACATCGATATAGCCATTGCCATCTTTGTCCATCTCCAACATTACCAGATCAACTTCGTCGGAAGAGAATGCGAAACCTAAGGCACTTAGGGTCGATTTTAGTTCATCGCGACAGATCTTTCCGTCGCCATTTTTGTCGAATTTGTTGAATACTGCCCTCATATCTTCCATTGATCCTAAAAAAGTCGCCATTGAAAATAACTGAAAAACACAAACACACACAAAGATTAGGGTTTTACTTTTCATTCATTTGTGGAGGCGTACTTATAATTTTATAGAGGGGGGGTGTGAAAATTAACGCGGTATTCCGCACGTGAAAGTAGGACTAGGAAGGGGAAAAGTAAGGCATTGACGGGTACAGTATTTTTCAGCTGAGTAACCAACAGAAATATGACACGTGTATAATTAAATTAGAAAAACATTTCTAAAAGTGGAATAAATGTGGGACTTGTTGAAAGGAAATCTTCTAACTTGTTTTTCTTATGCCAGACGAGGGTAAAAGTATCATCAAGCGTATTGAATATTGCTAACTTTGTTCAAAAATATTTATTAAATTAATATTTATATGTTAAATTAAAAAATAAATTAATTTTTTAATTAAAATTTTAATTTATTTTTATAATTAAGTGATGACATAACTGATGGAGTAAGTAAACAATAATACAAATATTTTATGTTGACGTGGTAAAATGTAATGTTTACGATAAATTTAAATAAAGAGTTCTCCACTTGTTTTCGATTTAATTATAAAAATTATTTAAAAATTTTAAGAATTATAATAATTTATTAAAAATATTTAAAATCATAATAAATATTCAAATATAAAATTATTTATCAGTATAAGTTACTATTTATCTAAATATTTAATAATTATCATGACGAACTACTATAAATATAAAAAAATAGAAATGACAAATAACTAAAAATAATAATGTAAATTTTAATGAAGTAAAATTTTTTGTTTTAAACAGTTGTTCGCCCCACATCTTGTCCATTGCTAAGTGGTCCAATCTAAGAAAATATGTTACAAATTTGGACAGAAAAAGACATTAAGGGAATATATTCAAACTAAATTGAATGAAATATAATTACTGCTCATTGAAAAAAAAAGAGTTATAGATTCTATTTTTCTGAATTTGTGATTTGATGAGAGTTATTTCAATTTTGGATATTTATTCTAAATTAAGATTAATATTGAAATATTTTTTTATAATTATTTAAAAAATCACATCTAAGATAAATCAAGATAAACAATTTTTCTGAACATGGTTTTTCAAATAATTACTAAAAACTATTTTAAATATTTATTAAGATGGTATTTTACCATGTTAACATAAAGCATATGTGGGTGTCTCTATCTATTTGCTCTATCAGTCATGTCATCACTTAGCGGTAGAAATGAATGTAATTTCTAATGGAAGGATTAATTTTCTCTTTGATTTAGTATACATGAATTAATTTATCCATTTATTGAGTAGATGGGATAAAATACAATCAGACTTTTAGTATAGGAGCTTTAATGATGCTTTTTAGAGTTGGATGAGTATTAATTTGTGCATTTATGTTGTATTTGTATATTTTATTATAATATTATTTTATTTAAGATATTTTATACTTTTATAAATTTTAATATATTTATAATTTATACTAAAAAATATTAGGTTATCATTTTGTACGTAAACTGTGGAAAATTTTAACTCCACAATCGAGATTAAGAATTTGTCACATTTCCTATTTATTTATTTTAAAATTTTTAAATACAATGTAAGGACACGTGTCAATTTCTCAATCCCGCTTAGCGGTGTAAATGAACAAAACATTCAATGAACTCTTCGTGAACCATTCGTATAACGGTCGTTTATGTTATTAACCTAAATAAACGAGTATAAACAAAAATTTTATGTTTGTTTAATAAACAAACGAACATGAAAAGAGGTGTTTTCGGTTTGCTTATGTTCACGAACAAGCTCATTTAAAAGTTCATTTATAAGCTCGTTCATTAATTCGTTTATTTATTAATAATATTTTCTTATAAAAATTCCATTAGTATATATTAATAAAATGATCTTGGTTTGTATTTCTTTCATTTATAATATAATTATTAATATTTATATTTGACTATTTTATATCTAAACAATGTATGTATGTATGTATGTATGTATGTATGTATGTATGTATGTATGTATGCATGTATGCATGTATGTATGTATGTATGTATGTATGTATGTATGTATGTATGTATGTATGTATGTATGTATGTATTATTTATTTATTTATTTTGTTTATTATTTATTAACATTGTTCGTGAACATGTTCAATTATATGTTCGTTTAATGTTCGTGAACATGTTCCTTTTGAGTTAAATGAACATGTTCGTGATCATTAAACAAACGAACATGAACAAAAATTTGAAATTCTAAACGAACACAATCTGAACACGAGCAGGCTTAAAAACAAACAAACAAAGATGAATAAATGTTTGTTCATTCAAGCTTGATTCATTTACAGCCCTAATCCCGCTAGTAGAGTTAAAAATTTGCACCGTCAATGTACCAAATAATAATCCTAAAAATATTTTGAGACATTCATTTACTTATATACAAGTGTGGTTCTCTTCACTTCACATTGAGTTGATTATTTGTTTGTATCAAATTATAAAGTAAAATGTGGAAGGTTAAAATACACTTTAAGTCTTTAAAAACTTCATACAGTCGAAATTTAGTTTCCCTAATTTTATTTTAAAGAATTTAGTTCCTCTACTTCTTAATTTTAAAAATTTAGGGCCAATTTAAAATTATTCTATTAAATTCACTGGTATGGCGCATTTAAAATAAAATAAAAATCACTTGTCAGTAATGTAAAAAAAGTTAAGAAAATGATATTGTGGATTTTTCCTAAAATCACCTATTCAAACTTGTCACGATAAAATAAATTCTTTGGTTGGAATAACGCTCTTGAGAAATGTAATTGAAATGCTTAACAATATTAGCTATTTCGGGTCAGTTTACCATTGAAGTTGAAAAGTGCTGTAAAGTGCTTTTGAAAGATTTGACAGTGTTTACAATTGTTGTCCATAAGTGCTTTTGAGAAGATAAAATTTTCATTTTAGACATAATGTTATAAAGTAAAAGATCTAATGAGGAGGTAAAAAGGTAATTTTATTGAAAAACACTTTTCCAAAAGCTAAAAGTTAAAAATTTTGCCTTTTTGGTTTGACTTGAAATCCCAATTTAAAATTAAGGTTTGGTTTGAAAAGTTGTTTGTTTACCAATTTTTTTGATTTGAAATCATGGTTTGGTTCAAAGCTACTTTTCAACCTCAATGTAAACACACCCTTAGACTAACTAATGACATTATAAAAGTAGCGAAACAAATTGTGACACCCCACACCTTGATAGTACTCTAAAACGACATATTTTATGTGCTAATTGCATGCTTATTTTGAGTATGATCCTACTAATTTGGATTATTTTGTGGTCTTTAATCTTTTAGGGACTAAATTAGAGGCAAGAGAAAATTTAAAGGCAAAAAGTGTGGATTTAAAGATATAATGGGCCAACACGCAAAGAAAGAGAGAAGTGGAGCCAAAAATACAAACATGGAAGACCCAAGGATTGAAATGCAAAAGAAGAGATTTTATAGCACAAGACTCTATTTTAATTTCAATTATATTAGGATAATTATTAAGGATTTTTATTTAGATTTAAATTTTAGGATTTATTTTCATTTATCTTTATTTATCTTTAATTATCTTTATTTATTTGTATTTATCTTTTAGAATTTCATTAGGAATAGACTAGGTTTTCTAGTACTATAAATAGGGGATGGAGTGGCACATATTTGACATCTCTTTTTTTCCTGTAAACACTCCCTCTCTCAAAACTCTGTCTTTTTATTCTCTCTATATTTTCTTCAATAAAAATTCCATTTATATTATATTTATTTCTTTCCCAAAAATAATGAGCCACTAAACCAATCTAGCCGAAGGTTGTCAAAATTTCCTAAAAAGGTTCATGAGGCTTAGAATCCGCGCTTAGCATTTTCAACAGGGTATTCATCGCTTTTCCGTATTACGGGACTGACGCTTCCATCCATGTCCCTTAATATGTGATCTTTTTAACTTGTGCAAGGAACGGCCGCTTTATATGTTTTGGGAAGATTGCACAGTTGGTTCGTTAGCTTTCTGCGTCAGAGGTTGGCGAATCCAAGAGACAAAACGGCATGGTATTCGCCGTTGGGAAGAGATGATCTAGCAGAAGATAGTCCTATAAAAGCAATTATTGGCTAGAGTCAGGCTCCACCAAATCTTAAGTCCAAATCCTTAGAGCTGGTGGTCGTAGGCGTCCTCTTCCACTATAACTGGCTTATCCTGCTCGAGAAGGGTTACTTAAAAGCCAAGGATTGAACCTAAGGCGGAATGAGACAACTGGAGGTTGGAATCTACCAATAAGAATTTCTTTTCCTTCAACTCTCTTTATTTTTTTTATTATTTTCATAATCACAATTTCAGTCAACTTTAGATTCTGTTTTTAATTTTTTCCAAATCAAATCTTTAATTCTGTTATTTTTTTATTTTTTTCTGTCACGCAAGTTTTCTTGGGCACGATTCTACCCAGGATTTTGAGAAACAAGCATTCGTATAATCCGATCCCTGAGGATTCGACCCTACTTCCCCTTTACTGTTCTTTTTCATTATTTTACAGGGAATATGATATTTTTGGTGCTCTCAATGACCGCATCACACCTGATTCGGTTGCCGAATCCAAATGTATGACGTCACATTACATTGTCAAAGCAACTCAGACTATTTCAAATAATTTAATCAAACAATTTGACATTAATTCATAACATACAATCATATTTATCATCATAAACATGATGATTTAATGTTATATGATTCTATAAATAAGGTTACAAGTTTGCGCTTGATAAAAAATGGAGTTAAGATTCGAATATAAACTCTATTCATCAAATTTCAGCATGATTTCTCAAGACTTGATAAGCCATGTCTCATGGCTTTTTAAGTATCGAGACAAGCTGATACGAGTCACAAAAGCCCAAATTCTTGAAGGCGAGGCCCAATAAGAAGATTCCAAGCCCAATCAAGAAATCCACCCATACTTAGTTGAAAATCAGGCCAAATTGTCAAAGTGGCCCAAGTTGTAAAGTTTTATTTTTATTTATTTATTTATTTATTTTATTTAGTTTAAATTTTTATATTCAGTCCAAGAGTCCCAAATAAAAGACCCTTGGCCGAATTTCCATATTAAAATAATTAGGAGTTTTTTTTAGTTTTAGTTTTAGTGTTCTAATTAAATTAGGAAAACATTTGAAAGGCCTATTTATATGGCTTGGCCAGCCACCCTACATTACATTACAATTATATTGAAAATTTCAGATTTGATTTGAGTGAAAATTCTCTTTGAGTTCTTCAAGGATTTTCTCTTGAGTTTTCTTTAGAAGTTGTTTTAACAATCTTTTTGATTGTGGGAGCCATCTTCAACCTTCTTCTTGCCATTGATATTCTTTGGAGGGGAGATTAGAGCCGTTTGAAGGGAGTTGTGAGATCTTTCGAGATTTCAAGGCTTCTTAGGACTTATCTTTTAATTTCCTACTGTCAATTCTTTCTTTATTTCTACTTGTGCTGAATCATTATCTAATCTATTTTCTGTTCTTATTGTGTTTTCAGCCTTTTTCTATCTTAAGGAATCAGCCCAAAAATCCCCAATTTCTAGGGTTTTTCCATACTCTTTTTGGATGAAATTAGATTGTCGAAATTTGGGGAAAACTATCTTGGTGTTCAATTGGGCAGAATCACAATCTCCTTGAGGGTTTCAAGAACCCTAACACTTATTTCTATTCTCAATTTGATTCTTTGCTGATTTGGGGATTTTATTTCAGATCTGAAAATTCAAAAATCTAATCTTTTAATTTTCTGTTTCGTTTCAGATCTAATTGTTTAGGGTTTTCGTAGGAGTTTCCCGTGACTTGGCAACTCGATCTTGGTCCGCGCGCAACCCCGTATCATTTGGTATCAGATTTTGGGCGTTTTGGGTGTTCTTGGTTGATTTCTAAACTGATCTCTATTTTTTATATTACAAACAGCAGTTTTACCCAGAAAAATTTTCGAAAAAAATTCATTTGAGTGGGTAAACGTTTTCTGATTGATCTGAAATTTTACATACATATTTTTGGCACTGTTATTGAATATACAAAAATATTTCCCGCAAAAAAATAAGTCGAAAAAGTCAAAAAATTGAAAAAAGACGAAATCCAATAAAAAATTAAAAAAATATTCAGCGGGTTGAATTTGATGCCCAAATTTTCCAGATCAAAAATTCAATATTTGAAGACATTCCAGATTTAATTTTGTGATTTTTGGAGATCGGGAACACCTCGAACGAAGTTGTCAAGTTACTCCGCAGTTTTTCGGGTTTTCTGTTTTCAGCAATTTTTATTGATTCTTAGCTGTAGGTTTTCATTTGTTTACCTTTATTCTTCCTTTACGTTATCTAACACCTTCTTGTTTCTTGTGTTAGTAGGATTTAAACGTGTGCACAACTTCTTCCTCGGTGCAACACGAATCAATTGGTGTCTCGTCAGTTTTTGGCATCCTAGTGCAAATTAGGATTCTTTGGTAGTTTGGTTCACACTCTCTAATTGGTTGATATAAACTCTGATAAAGAACTCACAAGATTGAATTCGACCTCATTGAGAATTTGATTTTTTCTTTTTGAGTGATTAACGGTGAGGTTTAATAACTTTTATTTTTGAGTGTTGAGTGTTTTGCAGGTTTTAAAAAAAATGTCTACAGGTGATAATACTAGTGACATATTTAAAAAATTCCAACAACAGTTGGACGAACAGGCTGCTGCACTTCGAGCGTTGACTGCTACTATCAATGAGGTGCGGTTGAATCAAGAGCCTCAATATCGAGATCAAATTAAAGACGATGTGGATAACCAGCCTCCTGCTCATAGGCGCGCTCCTCGGCGTGTCCCTAGAACTGATTATGATCCTCATGATCGTGGACAACCCTCTTTGGCAAAACCAAAGAGCGAGCAGCAACGAGAACATCTCTTTCATACTCGCTGCCATGTACAAGGTAAGCTTTGTAAAGTTATTATTGATGGTGAAAGTTGCTCGAACGTAGCCAGCACGATGATGGTGGAAAAGCTTTGCTTAACCACTACCAAGCATCCACGACCTTATCAACTACAAGGACTTAGCAACGAAAGCCAATTTAAGGTCACTCAACAAGTGCGCATCGCCTTTTCTATCGGTAAATATCAAGACGAAGTCGTGTGCGACGTAGTACCTATTCAAGCCTGCCATTTATTGCTAGGAGAACCATGGCAACTGGATCGAAAAGTCACTCACGATGGTCGTACCAATAGGTATTCTTTCAAGCATCAAGGAAAGAAACTTACCTTAGTGCCGCTCACTCCGGAACAAGTCCATGAGGACCAAATCAAACTGAGAAATTCTGTTAAAACAAGTGAGGAAAAAGAAAAAGAGAATGAAAAAGAGCAAAAAGAGATTGCGAGTGAAAAGGAATGTGAAACAGAAAAGAAATTTGAAAAAGAAGTTGAAGAAAGAAGAGAAAATGAGCTAGAAAAAGAAACAAAAGAAAAAGACGAGGAAAGGCTAGTGAGGAATGTTTCCACTAACCAAGATATGAATTTTTCTTGTGTTGCTACTTTTCAGGTTCCTGAAAGATCGAAAGATAACTTTCAACTTCAATACCTCTCAAATGAAAGACGCTTTCATACGATCAACTTAGGCAAAGATGAAATCACACTACATGATCCCGAAGGTAAGCGAGGTAAGGAAATTTTAGAAACCGAGTCCAGTGCAGATTTGAAAATTATTGATAAAACTTTTGGTGACTTAGTTCTTAAAAGATCCCCTCATTTTGATCCGATTAATTGTTACTCTTCGATTGTGGTTGATAAAGTCATTACAAAAAGAAGCGTGATTTGTTATTCTCTTGATTTACCTTGTGTAAAATCCTCGAATTTGTCCAAATCTGTTTTGGAGAATAAGGTAACGAAATTTTCCAAATTTGTTTTCAATTTATATTCGTGCCTTAAACAGTTTATGTGGTTGTACATGAAGTTTGAGTTCCATTTGACAAAGGTTAACTCAACAACGGAGATTCGACTACACTATGCCCCCGATGAGCGAAGGTTTGTTTTAAATGAAAAAGGTAAAATCGACCCTTATTCTTCTGCTTATCGAGGTAAGATGCTTGAAACCTTTGAAACACTTTTGTACTCGGATAGTGATAAAGATCGTGTTGATGAACACTTAGATCGAAACGTGCTTGACTGTCCTATTTTATTTATTGATGATCTATCTGTTTTGATGGTTGATAAAAAGATTCTTGTTTTTGATAATGCATGTGTGAGTGAATCTATAGACCGTCGATTAATGCATGGTATGATTATGCAACTCTGTGAACCATGTGAATCTTTTCAAATACCTACTTGTGACGATTATGTTTACCATTTGATTTATTACTCGCAATTTATTCATGGTTTGTGGGAACAATGTGAGACGACTGAATGCCTTAAAACATGTCCATCTTTGTTTCAAATATTTGACGAGGCAGTGGTGAGTAAATTAGATTGTTTGCATGGTAATCTGAATCTGTCCATTCACATACGTTATACCTGTTCTGTTATGCTTATGATTGGACTACAAGCTTGTTTCCGTTGCTATTTACTATCTCATGGCTATTCTTTTCAGTGGACTCAATTGCCATTAGTCCCGTTCGATAAAGGAAAGTCGAGTTCATTTGATTTTTCAGATTCGAGGACGAATCTTTTTGAGGAAGGGGGGAATGATACGAGTCACAAAAGCCCAAATTCTTGAAGGCGAGGCCCAATAAGAAGATTCCAAGCCCAATCAAGAAATCCACCCATACTTAGTTGAAAATCAGGCCAAATTGTCAAAGTGGCCCAAGTTGTAAAGTTTTATTTTTATTTATTTATTTATTTATTTTATTTAGTTTAAATTTTTATATTCAGTCCAAGAGTCCCAAATAAAAGACCCTTGGCCGAATTTCCATATTAAAATAATTAGGAGTTTTTTTTAGTTTTAGTTTTAGTGTTCTAATTAAATTAGGAAAACATTTGAAAGGCCTATTTATATGGCTTGGCCAGCCACCCTACATTACATTACAATTATATTGAAAATTTCAGATTTGATTTGAGTGAAAATTCTCTTTGAGTTCTTCAAGGATTTTCTCTTGAGTTTTCTTTAGAAGTTGTTTTAACAATCTTTTTGATTGTGGGAGCCATCTTCAACCTTCTTCTTGCCATTGATATTCTTTGGAGGGGAGATTAGAGCCGTTTGAAGGGAGTTGTGAGATCTTTCGAGATTTCAAGGCTTCTTAGGACTTATCTTTTAATTTCCTACTGTCAATTCTTTCTTTATTTCTACTTGTGCTGAATCATTATCTAATCTATTTTCTGTTCTTATTGTGTTTTCAGCCTTTTTCTATCTTAAGGAATCAGCCCAAAAATCCCCAATTTCTAGGGTTTTTCCATACTCTTTTTGGATGAAATTAGATTGTCGAAATTTGGGGAAAACTATCTTGGTGTTCAATTGGGCAGAATCACAATCTCCTTGAGGGTTTCAAGAACCCTAACACTTATTTCTATTCTCAATTTGATTCTTTGCTGATTTGGGGATTTTATTTCAGATCTGAAAATTCAAAAATCTAATCTTTTAATTTTCTGTTTCGTTTCAGATCTAATTGTTTAGGGTTTTCGTAGGAGATTCCCGTGACTTGGCAACTCGATCTTGGTCCGCGCGCAACCCCGTATCACAAGCCTCCCTTGTTTTCCTATTTTAACTTCGAATTTAGGTTGTCTCAAGACAAAGGGTCCTTGTCTCTAGACCTAGAAAAGGGAAAAATTAACTTAAGTTTGATATTTGCTCCTCTCGGGACCATGGGGTTCATGTCTCAGGACCTAACTATTATTGTCTTGAAATTTGTTCAACATGTCTCGAGACATTTACCTAGAAACTTGTTCAACATGTCCTGAAACCTGTTCAACATGTCATTTTTGTTCATAGTGTCTTGAGACATGACCAAAGTGTCTCGAGACCATCCTATCAAAATATTAAAAGTGCAAACTTTCCTACAAGCAAATAATGCCAAAACTGTAACAGCCCAATTTTCAGTAGTGTCAGAACAGTGATTTGAGATCACTAAATTCGATGAAGAAGTTAGAAATATTTTTGAATTAGTGAATTTTGTGATTTAAAAGAAATTATTAGGTAAATTGGGTCGAAAACGAGGTATCGAGACCTCGATATTATAAACTGAGCCGTAAATATTTTTATAAATATTTACGGAGTGTCAATAGGATAATATTAAAGTTTCGTTAAGAAATTTTAATGTTTCGATAGTTAATTATGAAAAAGGATTAAATTGCAATAGGGATAAAAGTTTAATTATAGATTAAAGAAAATTTAAAAGGACCAAATAGGCAATTATGCCTTTTTCCAAAGTTGAGGCGGCATAAGTATAAAAATATGAGATTTTTATGTGTTAAAAAAATATTATATTATAGTAATGATTATGTTTTTATATTATATTATCATTAATATATTATATTATATTATATATATACATAAAACAAAAGAAAGAATAGAAAAAAAGAAAGAAAAGAAACAGAATAGAAGAGACGAAACAGAGAAAGAAACAGAGAGCAAAACGGGCAGAGAAGGAAGGAAAGAAAGAAAGAAAGAAAGAAAGAAAAAGAAAAAGGGAAATTTAAGGTTTTAAGGTTCCAAGCTCAATTGGTAAGTCAAATTAAGTCTTTTTCTTATAATTTTTGAGTTTTTGGAATCCTAGAGATAAATACTACTTGATTTATGTTGATATTTTGAAAGTTAGTAGATTGTTAGACATGAGTTATGTTGAATTAATTGATGAACTAGAGGTTAAAATGATTGAATTTTAAGTTAGAAGTTAGTAAAAGATTGATTTGTAAAATAAAATATAAGTTTTGAATTGATAGGGATTAAATTGAAAGAATCCCGAAATTAGGGATTTATGGGGAAATTGAAGAATTAAACTGAGTTTATAGTAAGAATTAAGAGAGAATATAGAGTTAGAATGCAAAAATAAAATTAGTATTGATAAGGGATTAAATTAGAATTTGATGTTGCCATAGAAGGAAAAAAATGTTCAGAATGTTATAAAACATAAGAATAAGAGATGAAGTTTAATTTCCGAGCCTTGGGGTAAAAATGTAATTATGTAAAAGTTTAGGGGCAAAATTGTAATTTTCAAAAAGTTAGAGTCGAGGGCTATTTTAATAAATTTGAATATTAAATAAGTTAAATTTGCTATTATAGATCAAGAAGAACGAAATTCGGGAGTAGATCGGGGAAAAGAAAAAGTAAAGGACTAAATTGTAAAGTTTAGTCACATTTTGTATCAAGGTAAGTTTACAGTAAATAAATGCAATATTCTTTTATTTTACATTATTATTGTCAATTTCCAGCATTTATATATTTATGTTATGAAAATATTTAAAGTCGAATTTAAGGTGAAGTGACAGAGGAAAAGTGTTAGAAAGCCCCGGTTGAACCCTAGGAATGTTAGGATATTAGGGTTGACAGGACAGAACAGAAATGAGCCATGTAAGTCCATATTAGAAATATGGCTTTGGAGACAGGATTGAGCCATGTAAGTCCATATTATATATGGCATTGGAGACAGGAATAATTCATGTAAGTCCATGTCAAAGACATGGCATTGGCAGGGTATTGATAGACAAGAATGACCCTAGTATCCTTAGTATTCCGAGTGGTTCAACGGGTCAGAATACGAGTTAAATTACAGTGAATTAACAGCAAAGGAAAAGTAGATTATATTTATGAAAACGGAAAGGTCAGGTAAAAAAAAAAGGTAAGGGAATAAAGAAGAAGATAGAAATTGAGAAGTAAAGAAATTTATGATGTTAGATGATATTATGCATAATTATCCATTATGTTGAATGTTGTGATTTATTTGCTTGTAAGCTTACTAAGCCTAGTGCTTAATCTCTTTATTTTCTTCTTCTTATAGTACTTATCTAGCCACTTGGGGATCGAAGGAAATGTCGGAGGCCGATCACACTATCAAAGAAATAACTCGGTATAATTAGACGTTTTGTTTTGTGTATGGCATGTATAGAAAGTTAGCTACTTTTGGTATAATATGAACAATGAGTGATGTGTAAGTAGTTGATGATGTATGGTTATTAAAATGATTAAGGATGAAGGTGTTTGTTATTATGAAAGATTAGGTGATAAATTATGCATGGAAATCATGAAAGGATAAAATTTTGCAAAGAAACAGAATTCAGGCAGCACAGTGACGTGAATTTGAAAAATCACCCAAGATAGTATAAAATGAATTAGAGGGTGAATGATATATGGAATTAAAGCTTGTTGAGTCTATTTTCATGGAAAAATAACGGTGTAGAAAAAAAAGAAATTTATATTTTAAGATATGTGAATTTTAGTAAGATAGGGTCAGAACTGTTTTTGGAGTCCCCTATTCTGAGTTTAGAAAATAATTACAAATTGTACAAAAATGGTTATGAGTTGAAATTTACATGCTTAGATTCCTTAATGAGTCTATTTTCTATAGAAACAAGTAAGAACTTCATATGAAAATCCTATAGCGAGAAAACTTATTTTTAGTGACTAGAGGTCAGGGCAGTCTGGTGGTGACACAGGGGAGACTTTAACTAATAAACTGTACTAATTTGCTGAACCAAAAATTCTAAAAATTTTATGGTGTGTAGATATATGAGTCTAGTTTCAGGGAAAATTTACGGGATTAAATTTCGAGTTCTTTAGCTCAAGTTATAATTAATTTAGTAACTGCTGCGCGATTAGACAGATTTGCTGCGAATAATGAAATAAATTTTCAAATCTAGTTTTTATGCCCCGAACTGGTAAGATAAGCTAAGTAATGCCTCGTGCTCGACTCCAGAAACGGTCTCGGGTAAGGGGTGTTACATTTTATTGGTATCAGAGCAGGTTTAGTCGGTTCTCGGAACAGTTAGTGTGAGAAAAAGTCTAGCTATACATGCGATACTTGTATTTTGATAGTGTGACGGCTCCTGACAATTTTTTTAATAAACATTTTATTTTATAGTAATGGATCCCGGGCGAGCTGGTGATGATGATGTAGAAAGTAATGCGCCTGCTTCCACAGAAGGGGCAGCGCCATCTGAGAATAGGCCAGTAATAGTTGATCAGGGAGGAGTGACTCGAGAAGCTCTCTTCCGAGCTTTGAATGATTTGTTTGCCGAGTTCGTTCGTACGAATCCGGCAGTTAGACCTCCAGCCCCTCATGATTCTCAGGCTACCCATGCAGCTCAAGCTTCCCCAGTCACAGGTACAGTGGTAAGAGAAAAGCCACCAGTTGATAGAATCAGGAAACAAGGGGCAGAAGAGTTCCGAGCAACAAAAGATGATGATGCAGAAAGAGCAGAATTTTGGTTAGAGAATACTATCAGAGTCTTTGACGAATTATCTTGTACACCCGAGGAGTGTATGAAATGTGTAGTATCACTTCTTAGAGACTCAGCCTACTACTGGTGGAAGACACTTGTATCAGTTGTACCGAAAGAGAGGGTCACTTGGGATTTCTTTCAGGAAGAATTTCGTAAAAAGTACATCAGTCAGAGGTTTATTGACCAGAAAAGAAAGGAATTCCTGGAATTGAAACAAGGCAATATGACGGTGACCGATTATGAGCGTGAATTTGTCAGGCTCAGTAAATATGCTCAAGAATGTGTGTCCACAGAGGCTATCATGTGTAAAAGGTTTGAGGATGGGTTAAATGATGATATCCGACTGTCAGTGGGTGTCCTAGAAATAAAAGAGTTCGTTATTTTAGTTGAGAGAGCCTGTAAGGCAGAGGAGCTATTAAAAAGAAAAGGCAAAGTTGAGACAGAGACACAAGATACAAAGAAGAGACAGATGAGCAGATCATTTCAGGCTACATCCAAGAGGCCCAAAGAGTTTTCTACCAGATTTAGCTTTTCGGCAGGGCAATCTAGTCAGAATAGAGGTAGCAAATTTAAGGATCCGAAGGCTCAGACCACATCGACTACGAGTGTAGGTAATGTCAGACAGGGTAGATCAGGGTGTCTACGGTGTGGTAGACTTCATTATGGTCCTTGTCGGGCAGGCGAAAATGTTTGCTATAAATGTGGTGCTCCAGATCATTTTGTACGAGAATGTCCAGAAGTGGCTAGCCGAGAGGTAACACAGAGTGCTAGATTCGGAAATGCTCCTACTAGAGGCAGATCACCGAGGCAACTAGGAGTAGGAGCAAGTAACAGAGGTACCTCTGGAGATTCAATTGTGAGACCAGATGTTAGAGCCCCTGCAAGGACTTATGCTATTCGTGCACGCGAAGAGGCATCCTCCCCCGATGTGATTACGGGTACATTTTCTCTACATGATATTAATGTCATTGCTCTGATTGATCCGGGTTCGACTCATTCTTATGTTTGTATGAAATTGATGCCTAGTATAAGTATGCCTATAGAATCTACAAAATTTGTGATTAAAGTATCGAATCCATTAGGCAAGCATGTATTAGTAGATAAAGTATGTAGAAATTGTCCTTTAATGATTAGAGGCTACTGTTTTCCGGCCGATCTCATGCTATTGCCATTTGATGAGTTTGATGTGATTCTTGGTATGGTGAAAGGTGCCGGATATTTACCGATCATAAAAGCTTGAAATACTTGATGACTCAAAAAGACTTGAATTTGAGGCAAAGAAGATGGTTAGAATTGCTTAAAGATTATGAGTTAGTGGTTGATTATCACCCAGGTAAGGCAAATGTAGTTGCTGACGCTTTAAGCAGGAAACTTTTATTTACATTGCAAGCTTTGAATACCAATTTAGCCATGTTAGATGATAGTTCTATTTTAGCTGAATTTAGAGCTAAACCGGTATTTCTTGAAGAGATTTGTGAAGCTCAGAAAGATGATAATGAGTTACAAGCTAAAAGAGTTCAATGTGAGTCAGGCATAGAATCAGATTTCTGGATTGGTTCTGATGGTTGTTTGATGTTTAGAGACAGAATTTGTGTACCAAAGAATGATGAGCTTATTCGAAAGATTTTACAGGAAGCACATAACAGTTCTTTATCTATTCATCCAGGCAGTACAAAAATGTATAATGATTTGAAGAAATTGTATTGGTGGGTAGGAATGAAAAGAGATATTTCAGAGTTTGTTTCTAGATGCTTGATTTGTCAATAGGTAAAGGCCGAACATCAGGTACCCTCAGGATTATTGCAACCTGTGCTAGTTCCGGAATGGAAATGGGACAGAGTTACTATGGATTTTGTGACAGGATTGCCGTTAACACTGAAAAAGAAAGATGCAGTATGGGTTGTGATTGATAAGCTAACTAAGTCGGCTCATTTTATCCCAATCCGTATGGATTATTCACTTGACAAGTTGGCCGAGGTATACATTTCAGAGATAGTTAGACTACATGGAGTGCATTATTGATGTTGAAGTATTGTTCTATCTATATGGTTGGAACGTCAGTTCTATTATGGCATTATGGTTTTTAATCTATCTGATGGTTGTGGCTTCGGTATAGTTTAAAGCTTCGATGTTAATGATTGAAATATTTTTATTATATATAATTCCTTTCTAGTTTTCGTGAAAGGGATTGACATCGGCAAAAGTGTAGATGGAGGAAGATTGAGCTCAAACTTGTATTTTGGTTTTCACTTCTCAGGTAATTCTGAAATTATGTCAACAAGTCAATAATGGAATATCAAAATTCGTTTGAGTTAAATGCTATTTGTGGAAATTTTCGATTGGTGTTCCGAGAGGATTATGATATATGGTATATCTGGATTGTTTTGACAACAAGAAGATTGGATTATTCTGAAATGTTATTATCTGATAGATAAAATCGACTCAGTTGTTTTAATCAGAGTGGGTTATTCATTGAAAAGTTAATTGAGTTATAATCAGTGATGGAATCAGTACATCTTGGGTCTCCACAATGGGTTTAAATTATCTGTTTTCTTATCGCTGGATGGGTTTCCAAGATCTTCGTTCAAAGGTATTAAATAAGATAATTCGGGTTTCTCAGTTATGTTTCGACAGACAATTACTGGACATTTCTTGGTAGTCATACTACTAGTGAAAAAGTGATGGCAAGAAAACATCAGAGCTGCTCAGTTAAGTTCAGACATAGTATCAATTTCTAAAATGAGTTTTGGTATGAGTTCGGAAGTGATATGAGTTATGATTAATTTTTATGGACTTCGATTGAAAGGGGTGAAGAAAGATTTGACTTAATAGCTTGTATCAGGTGAGAAATTTCGAGGACGAAATTTTTTTAAGGGGGGGAGAGTTGTAACAGCCCAATTTTCAGTAGTGTCAGAACAGTGATTTGAGATCACTAAATTCGATGAAGAAGTTAGAAATATTTTTGAATTAGTGAATTTTGTGATTTAAAAGAAATTATTAGGTAAATTGGGTCGAAAACGAGGTATCGAGACCTCGATATTATAAACTGAGCCGTAAATATTTTTATAAATATTTACGGAGTGTCAATAGGATAATATTAAAGTTTCGTTAAGAAATTTTAATGTTTCGATAGTTAATTATGAAAAAGGATTAAATTGCAATAGGGATAAAAGTTTAATTATAGATTAAAGAAAATTTAAAAGGACCAAATAGGCAATTATGCCTTTTTCCAAAGTTGAGGCGGCATAAGTATAAAAATATGAGATTTTTATGTGTTAAAAAAATATTATATTATAGTAATGATTATGTTTTTATATTATATTATCATTAATATATTATATTATATTATATATATACATAAAACAAAAGAAAGAATAGAAAAAAAGAAAGAAAAGAAACAGAATAGAAGAGACGAAACAGAGAAAGAAACAGAGAGCAAAACGGGCAGAGAAGGAAGGAAAGAAAGAAAGAAAGAAAGAAAGAAAAAGAAAAAGGGAAATTTAAGGTTTTAAGGTTCCAAGCTCAATTGGTAAGTCAAATTAAGTCTTTTTCTTATAATTTTTGAGTTTTTGGAATCCTAGAGATAAATACTACTTGATTTATGTTGATATTTTGAAAGTTAGTAGATTGTTAGACATGAGTTATGTTGAATTAATTGATGAACTAGAGGTTAAAATGATTGAATTTTAAGTTAGAAGTTAGTAAAAGATTGATTTGTAAAATAAAATATAAGTTTTGAATTGATAGGGATTAAATTGAAAGAATCCCGAAATTAGGGATTTATGGGGAAATTGAAGAATTAAACTGAGTTTATAGTAAGAATTAAGAGAGAATATAGAGTTAGAATGCAAAAATAAAATTAGTATTGATAAGGGATTAAATTAGAATTTGATGTTGCCATAGAAGGAAAAAAATGTTCAGAATGTTATAAAACATAAGAATAAGAGATGAAGTTTAATTTCCGAGCCTTGGGGTAAAAATGTAATTATGTAAAAGTTTAGGGGCAAAATTGTAATTTTCAAAAAGTTAGAGTCGAGGGCTATTTTAATAAATTTGAATATTAAATAAGTTAAATTTGCTATTATAGATCAAGAAGAACGAAATTCGGGAGTAGATCGGGGAAAAGAAAAAGTAAAGGACTAAATTGTAAAGTTTAGTCACATTTTGTATCAAGGTAAGTTTACAGTAAATAAATGCAATATTCTTTTATTTTACATTATTATTGTCAATTTCCAGCATTTATATATTTATGTTATGAAAATATTTAAAGTCGAATTTAAGGTGAAGTGACAGAGGAAAAGTGTTAGAAAGCCCCGGTTGAACCCTAGGAATGTTAGGATATTAGGGTTGACAGGACAGAACAGAAATGAGCCATGTAAGTCCATATTAGAAATATGGCTTTGGAGACAGGATTGAGCCATGTAAGTCCATATTATATATGGCATTGGAGACAGGAATAATTCATGTAAGTCCATGTCAAAGACATGGCATTGGCAGGGTATTGATAGACAAGAATGACCCTAGTATCCTTAGTATTCCGAGTGGTTCAACGGGTCAGAATACGAGTTAAATTACAGTGAATTAACAGCAAAGGAAAAGTAGATTATATTTATGAAAACGGAAAGGTCAGGTAAAAAAAAGGTAAGGGAATAAAGAAGAAGATAGAAATTGAGAAGTAAAGAAATTTATGATGTTAGATGATATTATGCATAATTATCCATTATGTTGAATGTTGTGATTTATTTGCTTGTAAGCTTACTAAGCCTAGTGCTTAATCTCTTTATTTTCTTCTTCTTATAGTACTTATCTAGCCACTTGGGGATCGAAGGAAATGTCGGAGGCCGATCACACTATCAAAGAAATAACTCGGTATAATTAGACGTTTTGTTTTGTGTATGGCATGTATAGAAACTTAGCTACTTTTGGTATAATATGAACAATGAGTGATGTGTAAGTAGTTGATGATGTATGGTTATTAAAATGATTAAGGATGAAGGTGTTTGTTATTATGAAAGATTAGGTGATAAATTATGCATGGAAATCATGAAAGGATAAAATTTTGCAAAGAAACAGAATTCAGGCAGCACAGTGACGTGAATTTGAAAAATCACCCAAGATAGTATAAAATGAATTAGAGGGTGAATGATATATGGAATTAAAGCTTGTTGAGTCTATTTTCATGGAAAAATAACGGTGTAGAAAAAAAGAAATTTATATTTTAAGATATGTGAATTTTAGTAAGATAGGGTCAGAACTGTTTTTGGAGTCCCCTATTCTGAGTTTAGAAAATAATTACAAATTGTAAAAAAATGGTTATGAGTTGAAATTTACATGCTTAGATTCCTTAATGAGTCTATTTTCTATAGAAACAAGTAAGAACTTCATATGAAAATCCTATAGCGAGAAAACTTATTTTTAGTGACTAGAGGTCAGGGCAGTCTGGTGGTGACACAGGGGAGACTTTAACTAATAAACTGTACTAATTTGCTGAACCAAAAATTCTAAAAATTTTATGGTGAGTAGATATATGAGTCTAGTTTCAGGGAAAATTTACGGGATTAAATTTCGAGTTTTTTAGCTCAAGTTATAATTAATTTAGTAACTGCTGCGCGATTAGACAGATTTGCTGCGAATAATGAAATAAATTTTCAAATCTAGTTTTTATGCTCCGAACTGGTAAGATAAGCTAAGTAATGCCTCGTGCTCAACTCCAGAAACGGTCTCGGGTAAGGGGTGTTACAAAAACACTTTCTAAATCATTCTAGAGTTATGCCAAGCTAAAACACATCTAAATGACATGTAAAAACATAATATCTTAAAGTCATGACATTTCATATATCTCTTTTAAATATTAGTTAATAGGTAGTTAAACTAACTAAATACAACTTAAACTAAGTAAAAATTCAACCATTACCAACTCAACAACCATTTTAACATAAATCAACCTAATGCACACATACTTAATTTGTATAATTGCATTCAACACTTACAGATTAAAACATTTCTTCCATCAGAAGTAGCCTAATTAAACTAACTACTAACTTGTACACAATTAACCATTCAACCAAAGTTGTTCCATCATATCTATATATATATGTGTGTGTGTGTGTGTGTGTGTGTGTCAAGAAATAAGTGGAATTCAAAATCATTCAACCAATCACCAAGGCATGTATTTTTACATTTTACAAATCAAAATGACATAAGGATTTCAAAACACTTCCTAATGACTTAGCTACATGCCACTGATAACCAAATGTAGGAAAACATTATAATTGATGACTAATCTGAGTATCGATTGCTTGGATGTTGACAAAATCATAAAAACACCAAGAACCTAAGTCAAGCTTGCGTACAGAAGTCAACAAAATTGTACCTTGAGTATTGAATACTCAATGATACTAACATAATTTGAATTCAATAGTAAAACTATTAAGCTAGGATCATATAACAAATATGTTAAGTCAAGAGTTAATAATCTCAAAATATCATTTCATTACATCAATTTCAGTATCAAGATTGTTTAATAATCATTTTAGCATGATTATCGTCACTTATCTAACTCAGAATGACCTTTCATAAACATAATCAACTTAATATTTGATTATTAAGATCAGAATGACATTTTATCAACAATTCATAATATCATATCATTTTCAGAAAGAAAATGGCATATTAAACATTTTCTTTTTGCCCCTATTAACTGGATGTAGACACAAATACGAGTACATAGATTTATCTCCTAGCACTTCATAATAAGCACCGAAGTGCTGATCAAGCACAAATGCACTAATCCCCCTAATATTCTACAAAATGTAATGTATCGAAGTGCCAGAATGAATTGCACCATAGTGCAAAATGCTCCCACCAATACATATACAAATCATATGGCATACCAGCTATACCTTGATTATGTCTAGCATTGTTTAATGTTAGGATCGACCCAATTAAGCAACGAACAAGAAAAATAGCGGAATAAATTGAGAAATTGAACACATAAATTTAACGTGGAAAAACCTCTCCAAAGAGGATAAAAAACTATGGGCAAAGATAATTTTACTATAATGACAAAAGAACAAAGAGTATAAAAGATGGAGATAAAGACTAAACCCCGAAAACCCGAAAACAAAGAACCCTTAAAACATAAACACAAAATTCTCTAAATGTGTTATGAGTTCTAATCTCTAATGGGTGTTTTTTCTAAGATTGTAAAAGAGTCTATTTATAGACTAAATTCATAGGTCAAATAATAAAAAAATAATCTAGACTAATCAGAGTTTAATTGAAACAAATAAACAGAGTTAAACTAGAAGATTATTTCTTAAATTTGACTGAAAATAGGAGTCATATTTAACAAATCTACACCTTGACTCATATTTTCACAACGCCATCTTTGCCAAAGCCCGCCACGAACCTATCTTGAACCATGTAGAGAATTAATTGAGTCAAATCTGTGCTTAGAAACTGGAAGACTTCTAGCCTTCGACTTGTATACTGCCAAATCAAAACTAACCTGGGTTTGATTTTCACGAACACAGTGGCATAACTTTTCAAAACCTACATCCAAAAGAGAACCTCTCTTCAACGAAATAGTCATACATTTTTCCTTCCTATGACCAAGTTGCCTCCGCTCCAAACGAGTTGACTTCGACTCTGATGTCCGATTTCACCGGTCACTGTAGAACCTTCCAGAATATAAAGACTACCAGTTCTTTTAACTTTTAGAAAAATGAGAGCTCCACGAGATACTTTAATGTCATTCGACTCGATGTTGATTCTGTATCCTTTCAAGTCTAAAATACTCAAGGAGATGAGATTCTTTCGTAAATCAGGTACATACCTGACATCTGAGAGTGTCCTAATCGTCCCGTTGTGTATATTAATTTTAACAGTACCAATACCAATTACCTTACTAGATGAATTGTTTCTCATGTGCACAACTCCACCTTCAACCGAACTATATGTGGAGAACCATTCTCTATTGGGACACATGTGAAAAGAACTACCCGAATCTAGGATCCACTCAGACGTGAGCTTGGAGTTATCGCTCGTTGACACTAATAAGAAATCATCACTATTTTCATCGGCCAAATTAGCACCAGATACATCTTTCTCGTTACTCTCAGCAGCTATTTTATTTCATAGTTTATAATCATCTACTTTGATGTGACCTAACTTTTTACAATAGTGACACCTTTTGTCTTATTTCTTTGATGCTACCAAGACAGAAGCTTGCCTATCTGTCTTGCTATCTAAATGAAACTCATTGTCGAGTTTGTATCTACTCAACAAGTGACCCTTCACATCTTCGAACGAGAGTTTGTCCCTGTTGTAAATTAGGGTCTCCCTAAAAGACTTATATGAAAGGGGTAAAGGGCACAATAATAGCATAGCCTAATCTTCATCGTCAATACGAACCTCAACATTCTTTAAATCATTTAAAAGAGTAATGAATTGACTGATGTGATCTCTAAAAGGCTCACCTTCGTTCATGCGAAATGTAAATAGACGTTGTTTCAACACTAAACGATTAGCTAGAGACTTAGTCGTATAAAGAGTTTCTAACCTTTTCCACAAGGCGGATGAGGTTTTCTCCATCAATACCTCCTGCAATACCGTATTCGCGAGGCACAATTGGATTGCAGATAAAGCCTTTTCATCAAGCTCTTCCCGTTTTGTTTTATTTAGATTCTCAGGCTTTTTCCCGGTAACAACCTTTTTCAAGCCGGATTGAACTAGAATTGTCATCATCTGAACTTACCACAGATTGAAATTTTTCTCACCATCGAACTTCACAATTTTAAATCTTGTTGTTGCCATCTCTAAACGGGTTGATCTATGAAAATTGAACTAGCTCTGATACCACTTGTTAGGATCGACCCGATTAAGCAAAGAACAAGAAAAATAGCAGAATAAATTGATAAATTGAATACACAAATTTAACGTGGAAAAACCCTTCTAAAGAGGATAAAAAACCACGGGAAAATATAATTTTACTATAATGACAAAAGAACGAAGAGTACAAAAGATGGAGATAAAGACTAAACCCCGAAAACCCGAAAACAAAGAACCCTCAAAACGTAAACACAAAATTCTCTAAATGTGTTATGAGTTCTAATATCTAGTGGGTGTTTTTCTAAGGTTGTAAAAGAGCCTATTTATAGACTAAATTTATAGGTCAAATAATAATAAAATAATCTAGACTAATCATATTTTAATTGAAAAAAATAAACAGAGTTTAACTAGAAGATTATTTCTTAAATTTGACTGAAAATAGGAGTCATATTTAACATTTAATAGGGAAATCTCATACTTTACAATATCGATATACATGACCATATACCACTCAACATGATAATCAATTAGATAATCCGTTTAATACTATTACGAGTTCCATATACGTAAACATACCTGTCAACTTGCCAACTAAAGCAACATTTAACACGATACATTCTAACACAGTATCACGAGCAATTCAACATGATTAGTTACTTAATTAAATTTAAGAAAAAGATAAATTATATTAGTACAAACCAATATCACTAATCATCGACAATTTTCGCCTTGCATTTATCCTTCAACGGTTCAACTTCATCTTTAGCTATGTTAAATAAATTAAAATACAAGTTCAAATCACACATTTGACTAATTATACATTTAAATTAAACAAATTATGCATTTCTTCAAGTTTAGTCCTATAAACCCTATTATCTAAAATGCTCGTATTTTATAATCTATGCAATCAAATTACTATCTAACTTTGTATTTACATTGTAGGGATCCCAAGCTATCAACACAACAATTTCATCAAATCCCTCATTCTCTCTCTATAATCAACTTATTTAACGTTTTTCTTAACAAAATTTCATTAATTAGATAATCTACTAAATGAGATAGCTTCAACTAAATGCTTTATTCAAAATCTAACAAAAACTAAAGTGAAATACTTACCAAACAACCCTTGAAAGTTTGTGGCAATGGAGCAACTAAGCAAAACTTTCTTTCTTCTATTTTTTTGTACTCTTTCCCACTTACACACGTTCATACTAATTACTTAATTAATTAATGGAATTATTAATTAAAATATTATATATATATATATATATGGTTATTATGCTTCCATCTTAAAGATGATGGAAATTAATAGCCAAGGTCATTGTTGGCCACTAACATTAAACTAATTATGGTATAATTTATTTTGAGGCTATACTAAATTTACTTTATTAATTCTTCTCGTTTATTCTATCATTTGATAATTTTTTAATTTAATCTTTGTACTTTTATAAAACAATTTAATCTATTTAATTTAATTCATCTCTTACTTTTATATTCAACTCAGTAATTTCTAAATTTGAAATTTTGAACGGCTTGGTTTAAAGAATTCAACTTTGAACCGAGTTTTTCGACACTGATAAAAATCAAGTCGTTACACAAATTATGTCAAAAATAGAAGTACATAGGTTAAATCCATGTTTTAGCATAGTATATGGACTAAAATTGAAATTTGATAATTGTCTTATGATGTAAAAAAGTAAGGCAAACCCAAAAGACGTGTCATTTGTAATACTCTTAGGGCATTCAAATTATATATAACAACATAACATTTTATCTAAAAGTTTACGATATTAACTATTTGGACTAATTAATAACATCATAAAAAAATATATGGACCAGATTATATTAGAAATTAAAATACAGAGATTATATCTCAAATTTAAGCATAATAGAGAAACTAAATTGAAATTTAATATTTTCCTATAATGTAAAGAAAAAAATCATATACATTCTAAACAAAACATGAAGAATGCCTGGGACATCTTTTTTTTATAGCAATTCGAGGTGAGGAATGGGGTGATGTTAAATTAGTGTTTGGTAAGAGTTTTAACAACAACTCCATACAAATTAGGACAAAAAATTACATTTACATTTCACCCAATCGAATCTTAGATCTATCCCTAAAGCATGTCAAGTTTTAATAAATTAAAAATGTTACCTATTTGTTTTATATAAAAACTTCCGACAGTCAAATATATATTAATAAAGATAATTTTTTGGACTGATTCAAAAAATTACATGCACAACAGTACAAATATATTAATAAATTTAACATTTTAATTGTTAAAATATTAATAGTACAAAAAGCTATAGAAATATGTAAAACGAATCCGATAAAAGTGGATCTCTCCCTTTCCTCCATACATAAATAAGCAAAAAAATATCATATTGGAATATCATAATCTATTATCCGTATAATTAAAACCATTACAAATAGCATTATTTGAATGTGTGGCGATATTTGAATCAAAACCAAAACAAAATTTGGCATATGATATCCAAAAATTTTTGTCGAAATTTACTCAAATAGTAAATCTAAGTAATATTATCTAAAAATTTATTTAAATCTACAAAAAAAATTGAATTGAATAGTGTCGAAATCTAATAATAGGAAAAAATTTTCTTTTAATTTCTTATTCTCTTGGTTAAAATGGGTCATTTCTCAAGTAATTACACTTGCCTATTATCTAGACATGTGTTCTTTTTTAACCTTAATTTCAGCTAAACAGTTAGGAAGTTGCACATATTTCACAGGTGATCCGTTCTTAATGCCTAACTCCCTGTTTCAATGGACAGCCTCAATTCTTACTACAATATGTCCTTAAAATCCACAACTTATTTGCCCTCTCAATCTCATTCAGAAACATCAACCAATCACAAAAGCAACTTTCACCGAACACATTACAACAGTAAAAAGAAGACATGGATGATCAAGAGAAAGCTGATCTAGAACGCATTTTCAAGCGATTCGATGCCAATGGGACGGCAAGATCTCATCAGCGGAGCTTGGGGATGCCTTGAAGACACTGGGATCGGTCACGCCGGAAGAAGTTTCGAGGATGATGAGCGAGATCGACACCGACGGAGATGGCTTTATTTCCTATGACGAGTACATTGCATTCGCATCTGCCAACCGTGGCCTAATGAAAGATGTTGCTAAAATATTTTAAAATTTTTTTTTATTATAAATCATTTGCAAATGATTCACTAATTAGTGAAATTTCAATTTTTTTTACTCGAGAAGTTGTGGGTAGTTAAACTGTAACCTCATGTATTTGATTGCTTTCGGTCTCTTGGTTCTTGCTTCTCAAGTGTAAGATCTTTTGTTTTCCATTTTTGGTGTGTTTGCTTACTTGGGCAAGCTTATCTAATGAATGAGCTGCAATGTCGTCAATCCTTTTTTCTTCTTCTTTTAAAAGATAATACAAACTAAACCCCATCATTTGTTGATTACATAAGTTCGCATGGATGTTGTCGTGTGTGTATATATAAATTAATTTTACGCAAAATTTATGTATTTTTATATTATATTAATTTTAAAAAATTAAATAAAACATATCTTATAAAAAGTGAATATATCTAGAAGCATAGTTAAAAGGTTATAAATTCTTATGAAAGTTTAAAAAATTCTAATTAAAATAAATAAAATTAATTATAAAAAAAAAGTATTTGGATAATTTTTGGGTCAATAAAATATAGGTTTGATCAAAATTGACTCAGACGCTGAAATCTTCAATTAAAAACCTTGAATACTAAAACTCTATTTTTCTTTAAAAAAGATCAATCATTGTATTAATTATTATTGCTTGGCCCTTTAGATGATGTGGTTATTCATGGGAGAGGTTTCAAGGGGATGTGAACTCCAACTTCCCCTTATCCTTCTAAGTACTAATCTTTCAAACCAGGTTTGAATCAAATAAAATGATTATTTACTAAAATAATTTAGTTTTAAAATTTTATACGACAATGATTTATTTTTTATAATATATTTAGGTGTCGGTCATCTTATAGTTGACACCAACTCCAATCATTGTTCAATCATTTATTGGTTCTTTAAAATATTAATTTTTTGGTATTGTCGTTGTATTGTTAGCACTGGTATATATTTTCCTCATACATTTTAAAAAATACTCATATTTTGGGATTAAAAAATTATTTTTTAATAGGTGTCGGTATTCCTGTTGTCAGCATCAATGTTAAGTTTTTTTTTTTTGGTGCCGAAGAACTATTTTTGATGTCATCTTCCCACAATGGAGAGCTATTTTTGCACTAATCTTTCGTTTCAATTCTTCCAGTATTACAATCTTATTGAATCTCATCCCTACTTTTGGGTGAGCTTGAAATGTGCATCTTTCTTCAGTATTTTGTAGAATTGATTCATCGAAAAGAATGTATACGAACAACAATTGCTTATTCATCTTCAGTAAAATTTGTTTTTTCTTCAACTAAACACAAATCCTTCTTTCTTTCTTTTTTTCTTTTTTTCCCTTTCTCCCTTAAATAATCAAAGCAACCAAAACTAAATCATATATAGCCTGGTGGTGCCGACAACGAGAACACCAACACAAAAGAAAATTGCATTAACAACACTGGTGCTGGCAACAAGAAAGCCAACACCAAAAAAAATTTCAATAAAAAAACTGGTGCTGGATTCAGGAAAGCCAACACCAAATAAAAAATATTTTTTAATATATTCAGGCACCGATGCCGACAACGGGAATGCCGGCACAAAAAAAATTAAAATTTTGAATCGGTGATGGCATTCATTAAAAAAATAAAATTTTTATTTTTTAATCTTGAAATACGAACATTTTTTAAAATGTATGAGGGAAAATACATATCGGTTCCGTCAATTGCAATGCTAAACCAAAAAAATATTTTTTTAAGGGACTGACAAATGATTGGACAATGATTGAGGGATGATAAAGGTTGGTGCCGACGATGAGATGACAGGCAACCAGATGCACCATAAAAAATGAGTTATTTTAGTACAAAATTTTACACTTAAATAATTTTGACGATATTCAGGTTCTCATACCTATCATTGATCAAGAAGTGAATCTAGAACCTCAATAAAATAATGTTGAACAACTTTCTATTTAAGATGAGGTAATTGTTCCATAAAAACAAACTCAACAACCTTAAGAACGAATGTCATTAAAAAATGTTCACTAGAGAAAGGATTATAATAGCTTTACTAGAATATTTTGACCTTAAGTTGCATCAGATGAATATTAAGTTAATGGTTTCTCAATGGTAACATTGATCATACATTTATATGGTGCAACTAGAAAACTTTGTGTTTAATGATGCAAAGTTAATGATTTGTGAATTAAAGAACTTCATCTATGGGCTTACGTAGACTACTCGTTAATAGTATTACAAATTTTACCAAATGATTATCCCATTCAATTTAGAGATGAATTTTGGTCGATAATTGTATATACCACAAGTTTAGTAAGAGTAAGGTTCTGTATTTGGTTTTATATGTTAATGACATACTATTTGTCAATAATAAGTTAAGTCTCGACCAATACCCCAAGAACGATTTTGAGATTAAAGAAATGCATAAGATTTCATACGTCTCAAGAGTGGGAGTCTAATGTATGCTTAAGTATGTATGCATTTAGACATTGCGTACATTGTTGGAATGTTAGGCAGATATTTAAGCAACCCTGGTATAAACCATCGGTTAGCTGACAAAAGGGTTACGAGGTATCTTCAGAGAACAAAAGATTACATGTTCACATATCGGAGGCCTGATAAGTTAGAGATCATCAAGTATACAGACTCCGATTTTGATGGAACATTGATGCAAAATTTTGTCACTTTGGTGAAAATTGTGACAATAATTGGTAGTCATTTATTCCAATAACAACAGGAGCACATCAAAGTCAAAGTGCATAGACTTAAAGTTCTTTGTTGTTAAAGTAAAAGTTCAGAGTGTTAGGTGTTTATAAAGCATATTGGGACAAACTTCATAATTGTGGAACCATTTACTAAGGGATTATACCCAAGGTTTTTCATGAGCACATTGCTCATATGTGTGTAATATCATTTAAGGATATTTGGTTTTAGAGGGAGTTTATACTTTTAAATGTTTTTATGTTATAGACACATTTTCAGTTATTTCAGTTTACAGATATTAAGTTTATTTTCTGTAGAAATAAAGTTTATTTGGTTTAGTCACACTTTGGTTTTGGTAAGGTTTGATCTCACTAAGGTTTAAAAGGAGGACCAGTTGAAAATTGACATGTTTAGATCATATTGCATGAAATTTCCATGCTACACATCCATACTTGATCTATGTCATTTGGTTGTGTTAATATACATGATCAAGGATGGATTTAGTTATGATATATGTGATGAAAGTCGTCTCGGTTCTATCTTAACATAATTAATAGACGAGATTGTTCGGAATACCTTTTGGATATGATAATAAAATTTTGAGCTCATAAGGTATATAATGATATGTAATTATAGAGTAATTAGTATATATATGTGGTCCAAGTAGGAGATTGTGGAAAATATGCATATTACATATATAATAATGATAATTACATGTTATTATTTACTATCATAATAGGTTAGCCCAAATTAAAAGTGGTCTAATTTGGTTATGGTTTATTGGCTTTAATTATTAAATAAAGTATGGGTCGAATATGTGTATATACTCTAGTAACAAATTTCTAATTGATGATGGACTGATTAGAAATTATGGCTAATGTGTCAAAGTTATATATATTAGGGTTATGGTCCCTAAATTACACACAAGGTAACTTTTCTAATATCTCATCTTTAGAAAAAAGAGAGTCACCTTCTCTAGATTACTTATCTGCTAATTTGGAATATCAAAATCTTAAGATCCGGGGATTTCAAGAAATCGATGAATTCAGGTACGCTTCCGCATCTAGTTTTGTTCTTGATTTATTCTTGATGATTTGACATGACAAATTCTAGTTTACAGTACTAATTTTATATTAGATGTTTTTTACAGTTCTAACACAATTCGGTACCCAAACTAACCAGCATCATATGGTCTAATAAATATTTGACATTTGTGTTCTATTTAAAAAAAACGTAGGCACTTAATTGGGGCAAAAGAAAACTTATGCACCAAATTGAATATTAAAGTTAAACTTAGGTACTTCTATGATATAAAGAAAAACTCACATATTAATTGAAAAAACCTCATGTACTAAAATAAAATATTGAAGTCAAACTCATATACCAAAATGAAACAAAATAAAATTCAAATATCAAATTAAACATTTAAATCGAATATAGAAACCAAATAGTATATTAACTAAAAAACCAAAGAAAGAATTTTGCATGAGTGAAAAACATCACATGACAAAATGGCATTAATTAAGCTTTGCCCCGCAACATTCTTTGCTTTTGATAGGAAACACTTATTTTTAAACTATACTGATAATCTTGAACAATATTACGGGTTATTTACATTATATAGGGTTTTTTTTACGTTAATAACATAAAAATTAGCTATGAAAATAGAGTGCCTTCCAGATTATTTAAAAGAATGAATTGCTTTAATTATTATTTTTCAATGTTGTTATGTTGTCAGATGGTACACCCTCAAAAGTACACAAATGATCAATACATAATTGCAGCTGTAAAAAAATTAATTGATGTGCCACCCTATATGGCGACACCAGAATTTGGTATAAAGTTATTCGTTTCGTCGTATAGGGTGGCGACACCACTTTCTGCCACTTGCTCATCTGCTTGGGTAACAAACTGAGAGAGTAGAAAATTGAGTCGTTATAGTTAAATGGGACGAATTTTAAGTTCAAATAGTTACAAAAGCCTCAAACTTGTGTCCCTACAGCTATTAGAAATCAAGATTGAAGATCAATATTAATTGTTTTTAATTTCAAAAATCAAGTTTGAGTTTATAAGGTTAGCTTGTAATTTTTTTATGTCATTTCATTTTATTTTACTATTATGTATAATTATGTGACTATATAATAATAATAATTTCTAATATGGCATGCAAATTATTTTGTTTGATACATAGTTTTATTATTATTTAATATGTATAAATTATCTTACTAGCAACCAATAATATTAATTTTAATTTATTTTAAATTTTAGTATAGAAGATGAATAACAAATTTTTTGTATACGTCCATTTCAATGGCATGTATGCTTTGTATAAGAATTTGGCATGTAGCTTAAAGCTTGAAATGTCTGGTAGTTGGTTGAAATGGAATGATTGAATGTCATACTCAAGGTAAGTATAAAGAAATGCTAAGGCATGAAAGTGATATTGATTGATTAGATTGAGATTGAAGCATGACCTTGAAAATGTTAATTACTTTGTTAAATTGGTATGATTTAGTAAATAATGAGTTATGCTTGTGGCAATTGAATGGTACAATTGGTGATGAATATAACATTGATAGGTTGGTATTTGATTGGTTTGAATTCATTTTGGCAATTGACAATAGTTGAACACGTGATGATTTGATCTTGTTCTTGTGTTGGTTAAGATATATGAGCATGAAATTTAACATATGTATGGAACTTGAATGGCATATTTGGTTATGTATGGCACTTGAATGGCATATTGGGGTATGAACTAACATGGTTTAGTTTATGGTTTGAATGGTTATGAAGGTTGAATAGGTGAAATTGAAAAGTTATATTGATGTGTTTGATGCCAAATGAAGTCATATTGGATTGTTGAAATTAGATAGTTATATGATTATTCTAGCATGTGGATGAGATGTTGGTGCAAGTAAAGTTATGCCTTGTGCACAAAATAAGTATGATTGAGTGAAATTTCAAAATAAGTACCAAATGACCTAAAGTGTACCAAAAACAAGGTCCACGTCGCAACGTTAGGTAATGGTTGTCGCGATGATCTCTGGACTTCAAGCCACGACGTGATGAGGAACTCCCTCATCACAACAACACCAAGCCAGTATGTCACGTCACAATGAGAAATCCTTGACATTGCAATGTTGACTCCAAGTTTTAAAACTTTACAATTTAGTCTTATTTGATTCTCAGGTCAACAAATGAGCTTTCGTAAGCTCGATTAAGGCTTGAATTTGATTATGTATCATATTGTAAATGTGTTTATGACATGTAATGTTTGAATGACCA